>NC_047020.1:41079345-41767624 GCF_902652985.1 Pecten maximus
AGTTTATCTAGAAATTTCAGCTTTTTATTATCTGTTAAATATAAGAAAATACAAAAAAATAATAGCAAAATCTTAACCTACTCTGTAGTTATCTTTGAAAGTGTAAATGCAATAAAAAAAATTATTCAAATCTAAAAATGTTTGATGATCCTGATGCCGGATTGTGTATGAGTCGTCATTGCTCTGTACGTGTAATCATGAGTGAAATATTCTCCAGGGATTTTCTCAAAAATTTGTACTATAAAGATTTTTTCAGTGGTTCAAATTCTTTGTGGTTTTATTGAAAGTTTGAAGTGAAGAAGAGGTATATTTTAACACAAATTATGAAATTGACTGTTCAGCAATTTTTTTTCTTATTTTCAAGTTTTCTCTGATACACAATTTTATCTTGTACGCAAAAATTACAAAAGCATATACGTAAACATCTTGAGCATAGCAACTTTTAAGGTATTTGTAGCAATTATTTAAGTATGTCCATATTTGGAGATGCATTATTAGCAGTACTGGTTTGAGGTCTAGTAAGACCATGTTTGGAAATACCTGTGGTTATATTGCCCATATTTGGAAATATATGTAGTAATATTGCCCATATTTGGAAATATATCTAGTAATATTGCCCATATTTGGAAATATATCTAGTAATATTGCCCATATTTGGAAATACCTGTGGTAATATTGCCCATATTTGGAAATATATGTAGTAATCAGAGATGAAAATGTTCAGCCGATTGGCTGATTTCAGCCTTTTTGAGAATATCAGTGTAATGTAAACTTGTAATTTTTCCCATTGAAAAGATTGAGTAATCTAATTTCAGCCTTTTTGCCCTTAGTCCATTTTCATCTCCGAGTAATATTGCCCATATTTTGAAAGCACATATGATACTAGTATATAATACAATGTATCTGATACGTATTATAATAAAGAGATCTGTGAAGATTAAAATCGGTGTTTATTATAAGTGATGATACCGGTTTAATGGTAGTGTAAATGATAGCAAGGTATTGATGAGCACTTTGTGATTTTGTACGAGATTATATTCAATAGTTTTGTGATAATTGTTGCTGATGCTGTTGTATATATTTGTTAATAACGTGTACATTGGCGACGATATGTATCGGTGTGTTAAGTGTCGGCCATTTTACCAGGTGATATTCCCCAAGTACACCTGTGACATGCATCATATAAACACAACTTTAATAGTTTTCACAATCATGCTGCAACTATATTATAAGCCACAAATGTTCAGTGTTTCGCTTTCTCTTTAAATTGCTTGTAAAGGGTAATCGTAAGTTTTACTGTCATGACGAATACTAATCTTATTTTTATTTAATCTCTGACCAAAACAGGTCGAAAATCTCAAATTTATTGTACAGTATTTATCAGGCAGTAAGCACAAGCCTGGTAATAAGCCAACCTCATGCATTGCAGTCCCAGTTGAAATGCCAGATATCATTTTACTGCTTATTCTACTTCAGTAAAAGAGTATGTGTCGACTTCTCTGGCTTATTGCAGATATGGATAATTGTTACATTTATTCTTATTTATATTAACATTCTTCAATACATGTTTTATTAAGATTTTTCTGTAACTGTACTTTCATTGTTACGTTACTGCAGTCATTCGACCAAAGTAGTAAAATTAATGACCTTTTCAGAGTGTTTGTTGTACTTGTATAATATAGAATTTTGTCGATTTTTCTGTAAAATGGATATAAATTATGTCAGTACACATAGACGTCTCCCTGTTGTGATTGGGTCGTTTTCATTTTTGCAGTTTATATGGTTGGACCAGAGTTGTTCGTTTATGAAATAAAAACGGACCTGAAGGTTTCATATTGTTTACAGACGAGCCTTGACAAAGACTTTTAAGGCCTGTACTTACATCTGCAGGTCCGTCAAGATATGTTTGAAATACATGTATTACATTTAAAAACTGACGAACCACTTTGTCCGCATAAACGAACAGGCTCTTGGTTTTATCTGTGTTTTTGTTTGGGTTAAATAACTAAAAGTTAAATTTCATCAGTGAAAAATTAATACTTATCTATTATAGATACATGTATAACACTTTGTTCTGTCAATAATTTTCCTTCCTCAATCCTTTCTTAAAAGTGTATTAATCCTTCACCGTCCTATCAGAGCACTTTCTCATTCCCTTCTTCTCGTTTCCAGAAATAAGTTCTAGCCAGATAAAGTGTTGTAAGATGTTAAGGATCAGATAATAGTGTTTTAATACCGACATTGTAAACTACAGTGGCTTGTGTCTGTGTTAAATGTGTGTGTGTGAGTGCGCTACACTGTCTGTGTCGTCTTTGAAAGGCTTCAATTAAAATTGTCCAACAAACACTTTGTAGTTCTCTTGTTCATTATAAGTCATGCAGGAGTTGAAAACAGATAAATCTATGGTAATAAAACAAGAGGCCCAAGGGCCTTAACGGTCATCTGACTCTAAATTAAAGACCCTTATACTATTGTAGTATGCATTCTCTGTAGCGAGTATAGTGGCACTGTTGGCCATGGTGGCCATCTTTGAATTTGGATCAACCCAAAAACTAACTAGAACTGTCGCCAGGAAGGCTGACTAATACCCCTGCAATCTGCACGAGTCAATGGTGAATTGGAACTCTTAATTAGAGGCTAACTAAGATAACCCAGTAATATAGTGACCAGTTGCCATAGCAACCATAATTTTGAGAAAAAGAAAGTGGCATGCACATCTACACATGGTCCTCTATATTTGTGTGAGTTTCATTGAAATCGGCCCTTCGGTTTAGGAGTTGTCCGGACAAACTTAAAGTTATGGTTTTTATCGGAAAACCTGTTTATAGTGACCAGTTGCCATAGCAACCATAATTTTGAGAAAAAGAAAGTGGCATGCACATCTACACATGATCATTAATATGTGTGTTAAGTTTCATTGGAATCGGCCTATCAGTTTAGGAGGAGTTGTCCGGACAAAATGTGTCTATAGACACATGGACGGACGGACAACCTGATTCCAGTATACCCCCCTAACTTCGTTGCAGGGGTATAAAAACACTTGATCAAGACTGTCTCAGGATCAATTCTGGTAAGTTAGAGCTGAATCCCACTGGTGGAATTTGAGAAGCTTGAAATAGGTTTTGTTCAAAAGAAAACCATGATTGCGCAATCATGTTACAAAATGGCCGCTGTTTTAACGAAGCTGAAAAATAACAACACTTTGTTGGCTCTCCTTCCTTAACATCCTCACCAATTTCCAGCTCAATAGCACAAGTGGAACTGGAGAAGAAATTTAAAATATGTTTTTCAAGATGGCTGCCATGGTGGCCATCTTGGATTTCTGACCGACCTGAAAAATAACAACACTTGGTCAGGACCATCAGGCAAGTTTCAGCTCAATCCCACTTTTGGAATTTGAGAAGAAGTTTGAAATGCGAAAAGTGTACGCACGGCGAACGGCGCACGACAACCGACGAAGCATGATGACTATAGGTTATCCTGACCCTTTGGGTCAGATGACCTAAAAATATGGAGATCTATTTGGAGAGATTTATTCAAACTGAAGTTGTTTTTTTTTCTGTTTTTTTTTTTTCAACGTTACTTAAATTCAGTCATTTCCATTGTTGTTGTAACAGTTATCTCTATCTGGGATACGAAAATGATAGGCTTGATTTCTTAAAAATCTCCCAACTTGGTATTTTTTCACTTCAAAGGTAAAAGACAATACAAAACTTGCGCACTAGGGGAGGAGTATTTGAGGGTAAATATAGTACTAAACTTTTTCACTAGGGGAGGGGCTTATTTGAGGGTAAATAAGGTACCCAACATTTACAACAGGGTGGGGGAGGGGGCTTATTTGAAGATAAGTTTGGTGCATATAAAATGACTTGTATCAGAATGCCTGCCTGAAACCTTCCCTGGATCCAAAAATGACTTTCAACAGCATCTGTAACTGTAGCATGGTTGTCAACTGCTGAACATCAAGTCATAGTTAGTCAGTCAGGAAACTTTCTTCTTTTTTTTTTTTGTTCAAGGTTAAAAGTTCTTGCAACAGCCAGGGTCATTATAAGGATGAGTGTCTAGGGAAACACCAACAGTGCAGGGTCATATGAGGACATGTGTCTAGGGTGAGACAAACAATCTGGGTCACAATATATAGGTGCTGATGAAAGCCAACAACAATAACCAGGGTCATATGAGAACAAGTGTCTAGGGCAAGATCAACAGCCAAGGTCATGTGATGACATGTTCCTAGGGCAAGACTGACAGCCAGGGTCATATGAGGGTGTTAATGAAAAACAGTGTCTAAAGACAACAACAGCCAGGGTCATATGAGGACATGTCTAGAGAGACAACAACAGCCAAGGTCATGTGAGGACATGTTCCTAGGGCAAGACTAACAGCCAGGGTCATATGAGGGTGTTAATGAAAAACAGTGTCTAAAAAACAACAGCCAGGGTCATGTGAGGACATGTCTAGAGAGACAACAACAGCCAGGGTCATATGACGACAGGTGTCTAGAGACAACAACAGCCAGGGTCATGTGAGGACATGTCTAGAGAGACAACAACAGCCAGGGTCATATGAGGACATGTCATTAGAGAGACAACAACAACCAGGGTCATATGAGGACATGTCTAGAGAGACAACAACAGCCAGGGTCATATGACGACAGGTGTCTAGGAGAGACAACAACAGCCAGGGTCATATGACGACAGGTGTCTAAGAGAGACAACAACAGCCAGGGTCATATGACGACAGGTGTCTAAGAGAGACAACAACAGCCAGGGTCATATGACAACAGGTGTCTAGAGAGACAACAACAGCCAGGGTCATATGACAACAGGTGTCTAGAGAGACAACAACAGCCAGGGTCATATGACGACAGGTGTCTAAGAGAGACAACAACAGCCAGGGTCATATGACAACAGGTGTCTAGAGAGACAACAACAGCCAGGGTCATATGACGACAGGTGTCTAAGAGAGACAACAACAGCCAGGGTCATATGACGACAGGTGTCTAAGAGAGACAACAACAGCCAGGGTCATATGAGGACATGTCTAGAGAGACAACAACAGCCAGGGTCATATGAGGACATGTCTAGAGAGACAACAACAGCCAGGGTCATATGAGGACATGTCTAGAGAGACAACAACAGCCAGGGTCATATGAGGACATGTCTAGAGAGACAACAACAGCCAGGGTCATATGAGGACATGTCTAGAGAGACAACAACAGCCAGGGTCATATGAGGACATGTCTAGAGAGACAACAACAGCCAGGGTCATATGAGGACATGTCTAGAGAGACAACAACAGCCAGGGTCATATGAGGACATGTCTAGAGAGACAACAACAGCCAGGGTCATATGAGGACATGTCTAGAGAGACAACAACAGCCAGGGTCATATGAGGACATGTCTAGAGAGACAACAACAGCCAGGGTCATATGAGGACATGTCTAGAGTGACAACAACAGCCAGGGTCATATGAGGACATGTCTAGAGAGACAACAACAGCCAGGGTCATATGAGGACATGTCTAGAGAGACAACAACAGCCAGGGTCATATGAGGACATGTCTAGAGAGACAACAACAGCCAGGGTCATATGAGGACAGGTGTCTAGAGACAACAACAGCCAGGGTCATATGACGACAGGTGTCTAGTGACAACAACAGCCAGGGTCATATGAGGACATGTCTAGAGAGACAACAACAGCCAGGGTCATATGAGGACATGTCTAGAGAGACAACAACAGCCAGGGTCATATGAGGACATGTCTAGAGAGACAACAACAGCCAGGGTCATATGAGGACAGGTGTCTAGAGACAACAACAGCCAGGGTCATATGAGGACATGTCTAGAGAGACAACAACAGCCAGGGTCATATGAGGACATGTCTAGAGAGACAACAACAGCCAGGGTCATATGAGGACATGTCTAGAGAGACAACAACAGCCAGGGTCATATGAGGACATGTCTAGAGAGACAACAACAGCCAGGGTCATATGAGGACATGTCTAGAGAGACAACAACAGCCAGGGTCATATGACGACATGTCTAGAGAGACAACAACAGCCAGGGTCATATGAGGACATGTCTAGAGAGACAACAACAGCCAGGGTCATATGAGGACATGTCTAGGGGAAAACCAATACATGTACATGTAACTAGGGTCATATTAGGACACACGTCCAGGGATACCAATAGCCAGGGTCATAGGAGAAAGCTTCCAGGGACACCAGATAAACAAGAGAGCCTCTTTACCATTTGGCTTTCCTCCACCCCAACAATCAGGCACGTCCTTAAATGACCCTGGCTGCAAATAGGATGTTAAACAAAATAAACCAATAAACCAAACACAGTGTGTTACTTTTATTTTTTTTTTTATCCATTTTTTTTTAATCCAAACAGAATATGTTATGGTTTTTATGTTTTTAATTGGAGTCATCTTTACCAAGAATGCTGACTACCAAATCTTAATAACAAAATACTGTCATCCTAACAGGAACAAAGAGGATCTTGATAAAAGCCTTTCCTTTATTTATGCCCGTTTCAGCTTTTGTAATCATTCCAATTGTTCAATGCCTTGAATGAAGTATGGTTTACAGAATATTGGGACCTGGAAAATGGCTTGTAAGTCTTCTTATACTGAAGTTAACAAAATAAGTTTTATTCGAAAAATAACAAAATATTTTTGTTCCTTTTATGACTTTAATCATTATGATTAAAACATGACATTAATGTGAAAACAAATATGAGCAAGAGGGATTCATGGTGTCATTAAAATTAATAATGACATTAAAACCGTTATCACAGATATGAGATGGGACATAAAGGAGGTAAAAACAATATGAATATTACAACAGGCAGTTAGTATACATTGTATGTATACGAATTCAATAAAAATATCCTGACCAATCGCTGTTTAAAGTCAGTTATCTCCCTTGGCCAGATTTTGTTTAGTTTTATTTGTCCGTTTGCTTACTGCATTTTCATTAAGTTTATTTTTTTTACCGTCTGTCGCATCCTGTTGCTGAACATTTCTCACAGAAAGCTTATTCCTTCCACCTCTTCGCCCTTGTTTGATTTTAGGCGTATCAGTCGAGTTTTTATTTGGTGACTGATTATAAACAACCACATTTTTATTGACAATGACAGGCGTCTTTGGTTCCATTTTGAAAAGAAAAGGAACATGAAGCCTGTAGCCACCTAGAACTATTATAATGATGATAAGAAGGATGACAATGGCAGCAAACATCAATGGCTGCCAATGAAGAGGAATTTCATTGAACAAAAGTCCGAGACTCCGTCCAACACTTTCAAAGAAAAGCTCCATCGGGTAGATTATGCAACGGGTTACGGCGGAGGAAATCACCTGGATTTATAAAATCATTATATTTATATGGAGATATTTCAAAACTTAAAAGAAATGTTATAATTGCAAGCTTTTGAAAACAACCAAGACATTTTCAGGGAAAAAATACATAAAAAATTCAATGAAATTTGTCTTAAATATGGATAGCTATATGTGGCTGTCCAACTTTTCCTTTGTAGAGAGAGGCTAGATGTGTGACTGTCTCATTGTTAACTTGTCATGTGAATGAATGTCAAAACAAAAGGACAAAGAGTGAAAACATGTTCAAAATTTCTACACCTTTATGTATTAAAATGCATTGGGAGGTTACCTGAAACTGATTCCTGCACGCAGGTTTAATTTGAATGTAGAAACTTTAGGATTCAGTTTCAAATTTGACTTATGAGTAATGACATACACAATTCACTTAAAACATGCATGATGGAAAGAGATTGAATACTAAACATGTGTTGACATGATCAGAGACTTAAATTACCATATTTACTTTGAAATAAACCCAGGGGCCAGCACATAGATATAAGCTTTGACTTAAATTTGAGGGGTTGACAAGACAATGACATATCGTTTGTAAGTATTGTTATCGCGCCTCAAACGACATGGGCAGACTTATTGGTGAATATTTACATTTGCTCCACATTATCCCATTGACACAATGCTAAGAGGCAGTTGCCAACATACGCCTATAACACCCAGTGGGTCATGTGACATTAAAATGGCGGATTTTTTTTTGTATGTTCATTTTTTTCAAAATGGTAAGACAATGTAAATATAACAGGTTCCCATGCCATTTGCCCACCAAACATCTTGCTGCCATATCGACTATAACAACATTAAAACCACTGTTCATTGCTTAAATATATAACAGTTCTTGTAATGAGTATTACCATGATTGGAGACACCTCCCATAAAGGATCCACCATCAGCATCTTGTAGTATTTCTCACAAGGGTTGGGTTGCCATGACAAAATGCTAAACAGCCAGTTACGAAAAGTCTGTAGTAGTGATATCTGGCTCGGTGTACACTCATCCGGAACACCCTGTAGATATAGAAAAATTTCATTATCAACTTTCAATATAATTCCCATAGTTTCTATGAAATTGTTAATACAGTCTAATATGTATTAAGGGACCACACATCAAGGGAAGTTGAAAAACGGTCTTTTAATGGAGTGGTCTCATAATAAAATTGTATCTTAGATTTTATAAATATTCATAAACTTTATACAGTAGTCCCCCGTTAAACCGCCACCTTTTGTCCAGTGCCGATTTTGGCGGTATAACGGGGGTGGCGGTACAGCGGGGTTTCAGTAGGACAGCAATACATTATAAGTATAATTATAACGTTGCTAGAGTCTAGTCAAGTAACAGTCTCACAAACGTAACGTCATGTTAATAGATCTATTTACAAATTTATTTCACTTTAAAAAAAGATCCAAAGTGGGTTGCTTTTACCAACAGTTCGTCTTTTCACATTGATACCCCAAAGAGTTGAAAAATGATTAGCCAACTCTTGTTGAGAACATTTTGGATGAGTCCCGGCATATTCTCCGATATCTCGTTTCTGTCCCAAGCTGAGTAGCTATATATAGGGTGCGTGTTTTCTTTGGTGTGTCCATTTCAATAATGAAAAGCAAACTGGACAAACAACCATAAAACACATTCAAATATTTCAGGTGAGTAGTATTTACTTTGTACTCGAGGAATATTTCAGGTGAGTAGTATTTACTTTGTACTCGAGGAAACCTACCTGTGTACACCTGTATGTGTGAATTATACACGCATGATTGACGACTCGACGGACACGTGAGCGACAGCAAAAACGTAAACAATGGCGATAATTTCGGGGGATATGGCAGTTTGGTATTTGAAATTAGTTGGCGGATGGCGATATGTGGGGGATGGCGATATTAACGGGGTTTTATATAGCAGGGAAATCCGTTCCTAACAAAATTGTGACGCTATGCGGGGTGGCATTTGAAACGGGGGGGGGGGGGGGTAGGGGGGGTATACCGGGGGACTACAGTATTCACTTTATAAATTGGCAATAGTGAGTTACAAAACAAAAAAAGGTGACTTTTTCACCGAGTGTTATCAAGTTGAAAATGGTAATGGAAAGCATTTTGGAGACTTCTGGTCGCTTATTAGAGAGTTATTGCTATCACAGGAATAAAAAAATTGGTCGCATAATAGAGATGGTCATTTTGACAGATGCGACTGTACTGGTAACAACTCCAGCTTTATAGCCTAATAGGGTAGCAAATGTTATTGAAACCAGGCTTGTGGTAATTACACATCTGCCTTTCACCTCGGCGGCCGGGGTTTGATGCCCTGATCAGATGTGAAAAGGTTAGAGGTCACCTGCCCAACCACATGGGTTTTTTCCGGGTACTCCGGTTTCCTCCCACGTGCACCCTCACACGCTTCCACAAGTGTGATTAATATAAGAAGATACAACTTGTTTTGCAATTACTGTAAAATAAAGTTAACATTTAATTTACAAATCCAGACTGTTTCACTCATCTGGGATACGTATAACACTTTCAAACATTTCAAAGACCCATATCATAAAGTACAATGTATTTTTGATTCTTTTGGTTTGGTTTATTTTGTTTAACTTCCTCTTAACAGCCACGGTCTTTTAAGGATGTGCCAGTTTGCTTCTTTAAAATGATTAAGTTAAATTAAAATTGAATAAAAATTTGCAGTCTAATTGGAAATGCAGCTGAATTCAATCTGTCCACAGAAAAAAAATTGGGCAGAAAAATGATTTTAATAAATGAAATTAAACCCCAATTTATCACATCCAATAATCAATATAATATACAGTACATTTTACATGAAGAGCCTGCAGAAGGCGAAAAATACTTGTCAAAGTTTGTTATTATTTTCTATATTTTTTTCTACACCAGGTTGACACAAACCTTTTTTTTTCACTTTATATATATATATATATATATATACGACCAAAATCCTTGATAAATCTACATGCAAGTTCTGAGCCTGTACTCAAAGAATTTTGATGGAACTAACAAAATTCCTGGAAATACTTTAATTTAACATTGCCGGACTCATTATTTTTAGCAATACAGTTGAAAGGGACTAATGAAAATAAATTGTAGATTGATCAATAATGATGAACTTACAACTTGTAGATTTGCCATTTTCTTGGCCACTTCTATCTGGTACAAACGAACAAACTCCCAAGGCAGACTCCCCAGGAAAGCAAATGTCACCAAAATCCAAAATATTTTTCTGCCTGTCAGGTTACCAATCCATCCATATATCCCAGATCTTTGATGATCCGACTCGGATGTCTGTTGATGTGCACTCATTGTGCTTTTCCTCTGTATTATGGCCTGACTTTGAGTTCTAGTATCGACTGTTGTTTGATGGTTTCTATTTGACAGTTTCCTAGACATAACACAGGTGAACAGTATGAAACCAAGCAAGATTATGCCAGCCACTCTTGAAGTTGTCTCCCTTGGAACGAGAGGGCACACACATGTAACGAGGAATATATAGGCCACATGTATATCCTCCTTTATCACTTGTAGCAGGTGACTGGAAAATGACTTTGAATTCGGAGCTTGCTCATTTTGTCTGGAGAATAACCAACCAAACTTGTTTGCGACTTCAGATAGAAAGGTTGTTGCATGCTGTTCTTGACTAGAACTGCTTCTTTCCCAGGCAGTAACTAAAACAGAAAATTAGATCGTTAACATTCTATAGAGTATACTTATCTGTTATGTATACTGTTACAATGTATAGATCAAGAACAAGATGGAGTCTCTTTGTGGCACATATTACACCAATATACAATGTATTATAATTTGTTATAGGAAAGACAATACATGTATATATAAAAGCATAAACAATGCTTTTACATACATGTATATTGTTAATAACTGCCATTCTTGATCTGTCATTCAGCTTATTGTCTGTATGCATCAGCTTATTGTCTATGCATCAGCTTATAATTATTGTCTATATACATCAGCTTATTGTCTATATACATCAGCTTATTGTCTGTATGCATCAGCTTATTGTCTATACACATCAGCTTATTGTCTGTATGCATCAGCTTATTGTCTATACACATCAGCTTATTGTGTATATACATCAGCTTATTGTCTATGCATCAGCTTATATATTGTCTATATGCATCAGCTTATTGTCTATATTTACATTATGTGTTACATTTGCCTATATGTTGTTAGTAAACCAAATTGTATTCATGAGACTGTATACTACAATTTACAGTGATTCGGTCAGTGTAGGAATACAGCTTCAGGTCTTGTAGGTTAAAACAATGGCCGCCAGTTACATTCGGCCTAGAGAGCTTTCGAATGGTAGCATTTATCTACATAAACCACAACAAAAAAATAAAGCAAAACAAGTTATGAGAGTAAAATCTAATAAGAAAAAAATTTAAGTTGACAAAAAATTATTATAAGCGTTATTCTTGATCTATATGAAATTGTCAATGTCCTCACACACACACAGGGGCTCGTTGCTGAATTTTCAGAAATGCTAGCTAGGCTAGACACGAGTCACACGACAAAGCAGCATTTATAAAAAAAAATCAGCAGTATCGACATGGTTTCCGGGTTGTGTATACATACTGAATTATAGTTTTGTGGTTATTCACTGATGTCAAAGGCCTACCTTACTCCAAAATCGAGCCCCTGTGAAGTTGAACATCGTCTGCTAAGTTAGCGACACTGATGTGGCGGGTTATAGACTGGAATCGGCTTAGAAAGAAATATCCTTGGAATCGTTTTCAACTACTGTCAAGCTGACTTTCATTTAGAATTTAAGAAATTATATTCCTCTGAAAATAGCGTAAATCCAGTCGATAGAAACATAAGTGTTTGCGAGGAATCAAGTCTGTCCTGTGCAACACCCGTTCAACGCCGCATCACTTCCAAATTGTTAACCGTATATCATTGCACCAAAAAAACGGCTTTGATTTTAAACAATAAGAAATTATGCAATTGTGAACAATTCGACGATATCTTCAAATGTACAATGTATATGAAATATAATATGAAAACCAAATTTGTGCAAAAACTGTTTTATGTGATTGCTATTAAGGGGCATCTAAACAGCAAATCCAGCCAAAACAGTGATATTTTACAAGGCTATAAATCCCTACTAGGGTGCAATTTAATAGAAGTAACGTGATAAAATTTTGATATGTAACATGTAAAACTGTGGGCCTTGCTGTTGGCATTTAATTTGTTCAGTTGTTTGCAAATTTCAACAAAACATGAGAAAAATGCATGTTTCAGGGGGACATAATTAACTCATTTGTATCGCATTTATTGCGCAAAACAGCTATGTCGTTTTGTTCACTAGAGTCTAAAGCACAAAATAGGAGCATTGGTTTGACTAGATTTGGCTTTACGATATGTATTAACACAGATTTTATTTTGACCTTGAAATGAAAATGGCGGTTGTGAATGATATCACACAATTATGACATATAAGAAGGTATTTCAAACGTCAAAAATGCACTAATTAGATACTATCAAGAACTGTAGACATGGTAGGAAGACCGTTTTTAGGAAAAATTGTTCATCCGTTCAGTTTGAGGTAAAAGCTATATATTTCCAAAAAAGTCTTAAAAAGGTCATTCTTACTATAATCAGATGTCTTAAAAGTATGATATAGGAGCATTTTTAATGGCTGAAATGCCTCCTTTTATGCCATATTTGTGTAACATCATCCACAGCCGCCATTTGCATTTCAAGGTCAAAATAAAATATGTGTTTATACCTACATAAAGTCATATCCGGTCAAACAAAGGCTCCTACCCTGTGCTATAGACACTTGTGAGTATGACAGCTGGGCTATTTTTCAGTTTTAGTTATTTTTGTGACTTAGAATTATTCCATGCGTAACAACTTACAACAAAGTAGCTCTATAGAAGGAATTGTTAGCATCTACATCAAATTATTTGTGATTTTAAGACACTACATGTCCAAACATTTTGGTATATTATATGACTATTTTTGTGCAAATTTTAAGATATTTATTCGTGTTTGAAATTCAACATTATTCTGCTATATAATAACGACATGAGGGACTATATTATTCCTTCTGGAAATTCGTCTGTTCTGGTATTTGAACTTGATGACGTCAGTGATAGGAGAAGCAGCAAATTTAAACTTGTCTTAAGCTACAGTAAACAAGAGATCCCAGAGGGATCTTGGCGCCCACCATTGAATGATCTTCATAGGTTCCATGTCAGATTGATCTTTTCTCTACTTTTCCCTTCTTCTAAGTCTTACTAATCTGTGTAAATTCAGAAACAGCCCTCTATAGCTAGTACTTTTCAAACAAGGGGAAGCTATATATAAAATTTAAGATTTAGCGATAATGGCTGTCTGTCGACCATGTTGTTTTTGGATTGGTCCCAATATGCAAAACTAGGCACTGAGGGGAACCTACATATGAAATTTGAGAAAGATCCCTTGAGTGCTTTCTGAGAAATAGCGATAACAAACTTCAATTGTCAAAATCCAAGATGGCTGCCTGTCGGCCATGTTGTTTTCTGATTAGTTTCAAAATGCAATATGCATAACTAGGCAACAAGAGGAACCTACATATGAAATTTGAGAAAGATCCCTTCATTACTTTCTGAGAAATAGCGATAACAAACTTCAATTGTCAAAATCCAAGATGACTGCCTGTTGGCCATGTTGTTTTCCGATTGGTCTCAAAACGCAATATGCATAACTAGGCAACAAGAGGAACCTACATATGAAATTTGAGAAAGATCCCTTCAGTACTTTCTCAGAAATAGCGATAACAAACTTCAAATGTCAAAATACAAGATGGCTGCCTGTCGGCCATGTTGTTTTCCGATTGGTCTCAAAATGCAATATGCATAACGAGGCACCAAGAGGAACACACATATGAAATTTGAGAAAGATCCCTTCAGTACTTTCTGAGAAATAGCGATAACAAACTTCAATTGTCAAAATCCAAGATGGCTGCCTGACGGCCATGTTGTTTTCCGATTGGTCTCAAAATGCAATATGCATAACTAGGCACCAAGGGGAACCTTCATATGAAATTTGAGAAAGATCCATTCTGTACTTTCTCAGAAATAGCGATAACAAACTTCAATTGTCACAAGAGATCCCAGAGGGATCTTGGCGCCCACCATTGAATGATCTTCATAGGTTCCATGCATATGTCAGATTGATCTTTTCCCTACTTTTCCCTTCATTTTACTAATCTGTGCAAATTGAGACATCCCTCCAGTACTTTTCAAACAAGGGAATCCTAGCTATATAAGAAATTTGAGATTTAACGATAATGGCTGTTTGTTTGCCAGGTTGTTTTCAGGACAGACTGGTCCAAAAATGCAATACAAGGGACCAAGGGGAACCTACTTATGAAATTTGAGAAAGATCCATTCAGTACTTTGAGAAATAGAGATAACAAACTTCAATTGTCAAAATCCAAGATGGCAGTCTGTCGGCCATATTGTTTTCCAATTGATCTCAAAATGCAATAAGCATAACGAGGCACCAAGGGGAACCTCCATATGAAATTTGAGAAAGATCCCTTCAGTACTTTCTCAGAAATAGCAATAACAAACTTCAATTGTCAAAATCCAAGATGGCTGCCTGTCGGCCATGTTATTTTCAGATTGGTCTCAAAATGCAATATGCATAACTAGGCACCAAGGGAAACTTACATATGAAATTTGAGAAAGATCCCTGAAATACTTTCTCAGAAATAGTGATAACAAACTTCAATTGTCAAAATCCAAGATGGCTGCCTGTCGGCCATGTTGTTTTCAGATTGGTCTCAAAATGCAATATGCATAACTAGGCACCAAGGGAAACTTACATATGAAATTTGAGAAAGATCCCTTAAATACTTTCTCAGAAATAGTGATAACAAACTTCAATTGTCAAAATCCAAGATGGCTGCCTGTCGGCCATGTTGTTTTCAGATTGGTCTCAAAACGCAATATGCATAACTAGGCACCAAGGGAAACCTACATATGAAATTTCAGAAAGATCCATTCAGTACATTCTCAGAAATAGCGATAACAAACTCAATTGTCAAAATCCAAGATGGCTGCCTGTCGGCCTTGTTGTTTTCCGATTGGTCTCAAATCGCAATATGCATACCTAGGCACCAAGGGGAACCTACATATGAAATTTGAGAAAGATCCCTTCAGTACTTTCTCAGAAATAGCGATAACAAACTCAATTGTCAAAATCCAAGATGGCTGCCTGTCGGCCATGTTGTTTTCCGATTGGTCTCAAATTGCAATATGCATAACTAGGCACCAAGGAGAACCTTCATATGAAATTTGAGAAAGATCCATTCAGTACTTTCTCAGAAATAGCGATAACAAACTTCAATTGTCAAAATCCAAGATGGCTGCCTGTCGGCCATGTTGTTTTCCGATTGGTCTCAAAACGCAATATGCATAACTAGGCACTGAGGGGAACCTACATATGAAATTTGAGAAAGATCCCTTCAGTACTTTCTGAGAAATAGCGATAACAAAAATTGTTTACGGACGGAGGGACGGAGGGACGGACGACGGACCACGGACGCAGGGCGATTTGAACAGCCCACCATCTGATGATGGTGGGCTAAAAAGGTCACTGTGACCTAATATGTTAATTTTTGATATTGATGCAGATGTCCATTTCTGGTCCCCTAATATAATTATTGAAAATGTAGGTCACAGTGACCTAATTTTGCAAAATTTGCTATCCGCATGCTTTTCTCATCCCAGATGTCCATTTCTGTTGCCCTAATAAAATTATGGAAAAGTAGGTCACAGTGACCTAATTTTGCAATATTTGTTTATCGGCATGCCTTTCCCATCCAATATGTCCATTTCTGTTGCCGTAATATAACTATTGAAAAAGTTCACAGTGACCTAATCTTGCAATATTTGTTATCGGCATGCCTTTCTCATCCTAGATGTCCATTTCTGTTGCCCTAATACATTTATAATGATTGAAAAAGTAGGTCACAGTGACCTAATTTTGCAATATTTGCTATCGACATGCCTTTCTCATCCTAAATCATTTCTCTTGCCCTAATATAATTATTGAAAAAGTAGGTCATACTGACCTAATTTTGCAATATTTGCTATCGGCATGCATGTCATCCTAGAAGTCAATTGATGCTGTCCTATCATTATTATTTAAAAAGTAGGTCACTGACCTAATGTTGCAAAATCCAGGATGATGTCAATTGATGTTGTTCTATCATTATTATTCAATAATTAGGTCACTGACCTAATTTTGCAAAATCCAGGATGCATGAGCATATGGTGTTCATCCTAGATGTTGTCCTACTTTTAATTTGCACAAGTCACAACATAGAGCAATGTGAAGAGTGATATATGAGTCACCAAAGGTCATAGCCCGAGTTTCCTCTGGCCCTGTCACCATGTCTGGTGTAGGGCCAGAGCGCACTACTATATGAAAACGTGGAATTATCCGACACCGTTTGGTGTCGCTAAGAATTTGATGCAAAAACAATAAAATCGGGTGTGACATAACACCTACCTTACATATATGGATAAATGAGATGTTTATGTACCCCAAAACACCCATTTAGTCTCATCTAGGTGTTTTATTCCGTCCGTATAGACCCTCACTTTACACTAGTCAAAATTTCATACTTGACTCGACGCCATATTGCTAACTATGTAGGTCGCGGTCCGCCTAATTACCCTAATCTGTGCGCGATGGAGCGAAAAGAAAAAAAAAATACAACATTTATTTTTATATATTTTACCGCTTATAATTTATAAATAATGATTTTTTTAATGGAATATAACATCTTTTGGGAAATAATCAACTTATTTTTCATAATTTAAACTTTGTAAGAAGAAAAACACAATAAATGATATGTGGTCTTTTCGGTCCATTGCGTTCCGATTTGGGTGGTTAGTCGTACTGTCACTTACAAAATGGCGGGTCAACAGTATGAAATTTTGACTAGCGTAAAGCGAGGGCCTGTACGGACGAAATAAAACACCTAGATGCGACTAAATGGGTGTTTTGGGGTACATAAATATCTCATTTATCCATATATGTAAGGTAGGTGTTATGTCACACCCGATTTTATTGTTTTTGCATCAAATTCTTAGCGACACCAAACGGTGTCGGATAATTCCACGTTTTCATATAGTAGTGCGCTCTGGCCCTACACCAGACATGGTGACAGGGCCAGAGGAAACTCGGGCTACAAAGGTCACTGGTCGAATTGGTCATCAATAGTATTAATGTGACATGCTTTCCACTTGCACATTATCACTACATAATATATATGCATATGACTAATCAATTAGAAACCTATTCTCCAAATTTGATTTAAATTATCAGAAGTTTTCTGATATTTACCACATTTACACAAGGTACACTTAATACCCAAAACACATTTGTCAACAGCTAGGTATCAGTGATTTAAAGCTCAGCACTGGGTAACTGGACAGATTTCATTACTAAGTAATAGCTCCAGAGATAGGGCTTCATTCCCAGACCTCTGCTGCCCTTTATCTAATTAATTTTATTGTTTTCCTGTGTGACCCTAAACCAGCAATACCACGTTTCATGCAGAGAATAAGCTAACAGGTTTTGGCATCAAAACTATGTTTCATGCAGAGAATAAGCTAACAGGTTTTGGCATCAAAACTAACTGGTATCAGATAGTAGACAATCCAAAAGCATGGTTATCTTACACAAAGATATGTTCTACATAACTGAGTACTATATCATTCAAGTAAAGACACCTATTACTGCACAGCAATGAGGCAATACCCAAAATAATGGGATGTGTATATATAGATTGTATAGTTATTCATTATCTAGAAGCATACATGTACATAGTTTTATACAAAATCAAAACAATAAAGATTACTTTTGCTCAAAATCTTCAATAGACAGAACTTACCTTTTTGAAAACTGATTTACATATTGAACCTAATCCTGGTCCTTTTTTTTTTAATCGAAATTCCATAATGTCTAATCAGCTAGAATGTGCACTACACTATATGCGACTATTTCTCCAGGTGGGTGTAGGTGCTGCTAGCAGCCAAGCAAGTCAGCTGCCAGTTCCCCCCTTTGGGACCCCTACCAGCAATGTTCACACTGAAGATGTATACAGTGTATACTACGATGGATGGCCCTATAGCGGCGGCCAAATATAATAGATTTGTGTACATGTACATTTTCTAGACGTACAGTACAACTACTCAATATTGCAAAATGCGTACATGTACATTTTGCAACTTGTCATGTACAGTACAACTACCTAATATCCATTAACATTCTTAACATTTGAATCCAACATTCCACGATTTGACGGTATGAAATTGAGGTTACTTGGTGTAGGAGGATACGTGTTACATAGGGTAGAGCACGTGGTGACAAACTTATATTCCGAATGCCTTATAGTCCAAAGGCACAACAGTCCAAAGGCTCGATAGTCCGAAGGCCCATTGGTCATGTATGAATGGTTTCCCATTCAAAATAAACAAAAACAAAACAAAACAAAAAAAAACCCAAAAAAACAAAACAAATAACAAAAACAAACTAACAAACAAAACAAAACATTATATGTACTATATGCTTATTGATGTTTCCACTGAATAAAATATTGTTTAAACTAAAAAGCGTGGGGATTAGTAGATCTATCATAATCTTTGGACTGGTCAATTCAATTTTAGTGTTTTCTGATAAAAAAAAACTCCAAATGAGCACATCATGAAAATATGAACATTGATATTCAAGCAAAATAACCACATTTTCTATCATCTTTTAGATTTGGAATATTCAATGTCTACCAAGAGTTGTCATTCATTGTATTCACATGTTGATGATGGTGGTCAGTTATAGGACCATTTTTTTTATGCTGTGAATTAAGTAGTGATGCTGATGTTGCGTTGATCCTTAAATTCTAGTTGCACACATGTATTAGTGGCAATCTAAGATGCTCACTCACGCTCTCAGAATTTATATTTATTTTGTCACGGAGCCGAGAACGAGGCTTTAACAACGTGTGCTGAACATAAACTACATACATAGTCGTTGTTTACATGTCGAGCATACGTGAACTTTGCCTAATAATGCTTTTATTTAAACATATTAACATAATATTCACGTAATACCAAGGTAACTGAACGAAATAAACAAACATGGTTAACATTTAAATACTCAATTTTAAAATGTAGCAATATGCATACAAAACATCGATAAAATTTTAGACAAGTGAAGTTGACAATGTTCAAAAGGTAATCAGCACTCCAATAGACGTCCGGCAAAATCGCAATTCGAGTCTATTCCCTTTTCTTTTCTCGCTAAGTTCCAAAGAATCATTTCCTTTTCTAAGGAAATACTCGGGTTTTGCCGATTCCACTCACTTTTGGCAGAATCTGTCTGTGTTTTCCCAGGTCTATACGCTTTCGGTGTTCCGCCATTTTGTATGGACTGTACCACCCGCCGTTGCATATTGAGGGACCAATTTTCAGAGAAACTTGGCCGGCGGCCACAGTTATTATTTTTGGGAATTCCCCGTATACTTTCATAAATACACATTTTCTTTCAGTTTCTGATTCACGATAGTCTGTTAGGTATGTATCAAGTCCGAGAACTGTAAAAAGCTCAAAATGTTTGTATTCACGCGCCAAGAACTCTTTCTGCGCATGCCACGCATGCTTTTTTATTCTGTTTATTTCTGTTGATTTTTTCGCTCCAAATCTTTATCTGTGAAAGTTTCTTTTGAACCATTTGATTTTGAATCTGTCTTTATCTTTAATATCTTATTTTTCACAATAGGGTTAAACAAATATTTAGTAAAAAACTTGAGTAATGCTTATAAAAAACTAAATATAAACATTACTGCACAACGTGTATTAGTATATTGACCTATTACGGACTATCGGGCCTTCGGACTATCGAGCCTTTGGACCGTTGGGTCTTCGAACTATTGAGTCTATCGGACTAAAAGGCATTCGGAATATAAGTTTGTCACCACGTGCTCAAAACCCTATGTAACACGTATCCTCCTGCACCAAGTAACCTCAATTTCATACCGTCAAATCGTGGAATGTTGGATTCGAATGTTAGGAATGTTAATGGATATTAGGTAGTTGTACTGTACATGACAAGTTGCAAAATGTACATGTACGCATTTTGCAATATTGAGTAGTTGTACTGTACGTCTAGAAAATGTACATGTACACAAATCTATTACTCTGAAGTTGTTATTTGGCGGCCGCTATCGGCCATCGTAGTATACAGACACAGGGATGACACTAACAGTAGCCCAGCAGCCCTGGGCTGCCTGAAATCAGGTTGGGCTGCCAGAATGTCCAGACCAGCAGCCCTGTGGGCTGCCAACATTTTCAGCCAAATGTATAATGATCAACTGGAGTTT
This sequence comes from Pecten maximus, assembly GCF_902652985.1. Lineage (NCBI taxonomy): Eukaryota > Metazoa > Mollusca > Bivalvia > Pectinida > Pectinidae > Pecten > Pecten maximus. Next base: position 41,100,138 of record NC_047020.1, read on the forward strand.
TCTTCATTTACTTCAATAATTCTATTTTCAAAACTTTTTTCATGAAACCTTTTGGTGTAAAATATTTAAAACATTTTATGCTCAGAATGAACTTGAATGCAAGAAACTGCATCTAGAATATTTTTTCTTCAGTGTTGGGGTTAGAGACTGGAGGGACAATGCTACCAAATCCCCCAAGAGGGGCATCACCTTTGGCAGCCCGGGCTGTCTCATTCCAAAACCTGGCAGCCCAGCGGTTTGTCAAGGTGGTTAAGTTAGTGTCAACCCCTGCAGACAGGTACAAACCATACAACTAAATTAATTAAAAATCAGCCACTCATTATACATACCCCAAATCAAACTCGCCTCTTTATCATCACTATCTGGACCTTGTTATTGAAAATCAACTCTAAACGATTTACAAGTCATTAGTTATCTTGTTCAAAAACAAAAACTTAAGTACTTTTCCATAGCTAGCTCATCAGGTGATAATTGCTGTGGTGGCCATCTTGTAAATTCAATGAATTTTTGAAACAACACCTCTTGTTCAGAAATGTCACTAGAACATTCCTAGAAAGTCTTCTTACTACATGTACAAAGCAAATAATATTGAAGCTATCGGGGAAAAAATATAATTTCAAAGATGGCGATCACGGCAGCCATCTTGAATTTTATTTTCACTTAATACATACAAATTATATCTAGTCAGGACCTTCTAACGAATCATTCAATGCAAATTTCAACACTCAGGTTAAAAAAAGTTAACGGAGGATGCACGACAGACACCGGACGATACCCCATAGCAAAAGCTCACATGAGCGCCCGGCTCAGGTGAACTAACAAGAGGCCCAAAGGGCCTTAACGGTCACCTGAGATTTGATATATTTTGGCCAACTAAATTGACCCTTTTTCGCCCAACCCATCAGTCCTAATGGGGTCAGTCTATGAAGAGTATTTGATTCTAACATATAGTAGATAAGAAGATTTTTGAAATTTCAGTCAATTTGACCCTTTTTGGCCCCGCCCACCAGCCCCTGGAGGTCAACCAGGGCCAACATGTACATACCATCAAACTGTAATCCCATGCTGATAATTTGAACCAAGTTAGAATGAATTCCAATACAAATCCAACAAATAATAGTCAAAAATGTGATTTCCCTATATAAACTATAGTAAAGTTTACCCCCTCCCCAGGGGCAAACGTGAGACCCCAGGGTCATGAAATTCACAATTTTGGTAAAGCACCTTAAGACCCTTCCATCTATGAAGAGTATTTGATTCCACCATATCTGAGAGTAGGGAAGAAGATTTTTGAAATTTTAGTCAATTTGACTCTTTTTGGCCCCGCCCACCAGCCCCTGGGGGTCAACTAGGGCCAACATGTACATACCATCAAAGTGTCATCCCATGCTGATAATTTGATACAAGTTAGAATGAATTCCAATACAAATCCAACAAATAATAGTCAAAAATGTGATTTCCCTATATAAACTATAGTAAAGTTTACCCCCTACCCAGGGGCAAACGTGAGACCCCAGGGTCATGAAATTCACAATTTTGGTAAAGCACCTGAAGAGCCTTCCATCTATGAAGAGTATTTGATTCTAACATATCTGAGAGTAGAGAAGAAGATTTTTGAAATTTCAGTCAATTTGACCCTTTTTGGCCCCGCCCACCAGCCCCTGGGGGTCAATTAGGGCCAACATGTACATACCATCAAAGTGTCATCCCATGCTGATAATTTGATACAAGTTAGAATGAATTCCAATACAAATCCAACAAATAATAGTCAAAAATGTGATTTCCCTATATAAACTATAGTAAAGTTTACCCCCTACCCAGGGGCAAACGTGAGACCCCAGGGTCATGCAATTCACAAATTTGATAAAGCACCTTAAGACCCTTCCATCTATAAAGAGTGTTTGACTCCACCATATCTGAGAGTAGAGAAGAAGATTTTTGAAGTTTTAGTCAATTTGACCCTTTTTGGCCCCACCCCTCAGGCCCCTGGGGGGTGGGGACCATATAATTCACAATTTTGGTTGACCTCCAGCCATAGGAACTTTCTGCCAAATTTCATTGAATTTTGTTAAGTGGTTTTGGAGAAGAAGTCGAAAATGTAAAAAGTTTACGGACGCACGACGCACGACGCACGACGGTGACCTAAAAATTAGATACCATATGTATGTACCAGAAGGAATAGACAAAGGGCAATATGTCTGTCAACAGCTTAGGGCTTTTTCTCACTGGTTTGAGATGGGGCCTTTTTGTCTCATTTTAGGAAGAAAATTGGTAAATTGGGAAAGAGGAAACTGCCAGTTTTTGGAATTTGGCTTTAAAATGAAATAATTTCAATTGGGAATGGGGCCAATAAACGGCCCCAAAAACCCCCCAGAAAAAGCCTTGGTCAATAGGACATTCTATTACAATAGGACAAGGGCCACCCATGGCCATTTAGTGAGCATTAGCTAGCATAGCACAGGTTTAGATATAAACCATTGTCCGACAGCTAGGGATCGGTTAGCGGAAAACTTTAGTTACAGGTCATGATCACTGGTAGTTGTGTTTAAGCTGTCTGTACACAGTTTAATCGGCATTATTAGTCATGGTCAAATATTTTAATAAATGTTTGTAATCCATACCCAAGTTTCAAAAGTAGGACAGCAAGCATAGCAAAGAAAAAAAAAATTTCGCTTCGGTTTAGTAAAGATTCTGATAAGAATGATGACTCACGGTCACCTATTAAAAGAGAAAGAAAACAACAAAAGCAACAGTATGATAAAGGCAGAAAATGGTATGGTTCTAATGGTAGATTTTGAAAAAGCTTTTGATTCGGTGTCTTGGAATTTCATAGAAAAGGTATTTAGCTTCTTTGGTTTTGGAAATGATATTTTGAATTGGATAAAACTGTTTCATAATAATGTAGGGGCATCTGTCAATCAAGGGGGAAATTTGTCTTCTTTTTTTAATATCAAAAGAGGCTGTCGACAGGGTGACCCAATAGCACCATATATTTTTATTCTATGCGCTGAAATTCTGGCCATCAGATTTCGTAATAACAAGGAGATTAAGGGTATTAAAATTGATGGTACAAATGTGTTAGTTTCTCAGTATGCAGATGATACTTATCTGACACTAGATGGTACTGAACAGTCATTGAGAGAATCAATAAGTGAATTAAATACTTTTGCAAAAATTTCTGGCTTAAAGATTAATATCGACAAAACTGAAATTGTATGGATTGGGAGTAAAAAATATAGTCGGGACCAATTTTTGCCAGATTTAAATCTACAATGGGGAAAAAAGACATTTTGTTTATTAGGAATAGAGTTCAGTGTTGATCTGCATGAAATGATAAAGATGAATTTTGACAAAAAAATTGTGAAACTAAAAAGTCTTATTAAAACTTGGAGTAGACGAAATCTAACTCCAATTGGAAAAGTACACTTGATAAAATCGTTAATGATTTCCCAGTTCAATCACTTATTTATTTCACTTCCAAATCCAGGTAAGAAAATATTGAAAATAATAAACACAATTATATATGAATTTTTATGGTACAGTAAAGTTGATAAAGTTAAAAGAGAGGTTATAGTTCTAGATTATGCTCAGGGTGGACTAAAAATGCTAAATGTTTATAACTTTATTGACGCATTGAAGTTAAGTTGGATTAAGAGACTATATGTATCCCCTGGTAAATGGAAAAATATTTTGGAGAAATTAGTGAACATAAAAAGACTGTTAGATATTGGAGGTAACTTTATAAAGATTTGTCAAGAAAACTGTAATAATATTTTTTGGAAGGATGTTTTAGGTGCTTGGTATAGACTAGATAACTCTGATAATATGAAACTAGTAAAGGGGAAGTCACTCTTGCAAACACCTATTTGGTATAATAATAGCGTAACCATTGGTGGCAAACCAGTATTCTATCCCAGGTGGTATGAAAAAGGCATTTATGTTTTAGGCGACTTCATTAAGGACCATAATACTAATACATTTTTTACATATGATGAATTTATACATAAATATAATATTCAAACAGACTTTTTGAAATATAATGGAATAGTAGCATCCATTAGAAAATGTCTACAAAATAATGTACAGGTAATTGTAGAAAACAAAGTAACTCGTCCTATTCTACCGGCCAACATTGCTATATTTCTTAAAAGGACTAAAGGTTCTAAAGTATTTTATGATTTGTTAAACAATAAAAAAACTCTAGTCGCCAAAGGCAAAGAAAAATGGGGAGAAATCTTTAATTTTAATCAGGAGGACTGGTTGAGTGTGTACACACTGCCTTATCAAATTACTAAAAACTCAAAACTTCAGTGGTTACAGTTTAGAGTTTTCCACCATATTCTAACCACCAATTCCTTTCTTTTTAAAATAAAACTTGTAGATAGTCCTCTTTGTAATCTTTGTAACTCTGAAAGAGAAACCATTGAACATTTATTTTGGGAATGTGATCAAGTTCAAAATCTTTTACAAAGTTTAGAATTGTTATTGGAAGCTCTTTTTATTCCTTTTACTTTAAACAAACAAACAATACTTTTTGGCAAGATTAATACTTGTAACCCAGCATTATACAAAATTGACAATCAAATAATTCTACTAATGAAGCAATATATTTACAGAACTAGATGTCTGCATAAGTCTCTTAACATCAATGCATTGATTTATTCTATACTTGATCACTATAAAGTACAGAAATACATCACTAACATTAAAGGGGAGGGAGCTAAAGAAAAATTTAAGAATGATTGGAAGAAGTGGGAAAAATTAATACAAATTTTACAATGACATGCTTACTATTGTACATGCATGTATATAATATATGACATCAAAAAGTACATGAAAATGTTAATTTCCGTCTGTGTAACTTTATTCTAATATTGGTATTTGCTTTACTATTTATATACATATACATGTATTATTATAACAACAATTATATCATTGGACAGTCTTGAGTAAATTGAGTTAATCTCAGAGTCCTTCACCAGTCCCTGACAAATGCCATCTGATGCTTCTATTTTCTAAAAAAAAAGAAGAAATAATCTATTTTTAAATTTAACTCACCATTCAGATAAATTTAATAATTACACACACTCTCTCTCTCTCTCTCTAAATGTGGGTATACGTATGACATTGTTTAGAAAGTGTATGTATGTTTTGTGTGTATATGCTATATATAAATAGTGCAATCAGTGTGGAGCCTGGTCAATGGTGCCGAGGACTCAGTTGATGTGGCAAGAGTTGATATGACCAACACAGAAGCTGAGCCCTCGACAGGATTGATCAGGCTACCAGGAAACTGAATATGTATGTGTGTGTGGGATGGATGTATGCTTATCAGAATATGTATACATGTATAGGAGTATGTATGGTTTGTATGTATTCATCCTTGTAATTAAATTGATGATGATGATGATGATGATGATGAGTATAATGATGATTATTATTATATGATGAGTATATGATGATAATGATGATGATGATGATGATGATGATTATATGATGATGATGATGATGATGACTATGATGATGTTAAGATTATGATGAAAAAGTTTATGATGATGATAAGATTATGATGATGATGATATCATGATGTGATTATGATGATGATTTATTATGATGATGACTGATGATGATAAGATTATGGTGGTTATATGATGATGACTATGATGACTATGATGATTATGATGATGATGGTGATGAGTATGATGATGATATTATGATGATGATTATTTTTATGATGATGATTTTAATGTTTAAGTAGGATGATGAGATTATGATGATGAAGAATATAGGTTATGAGGACAGTGAGGATGAAATTATGATTATGATGATGGCAAACCATACATATTGGAATCGATGTGTGTTTGTGTGTGTGATTCTTATGTATTTACATGTATGTATTAAAATGTCTTTAAAAATAAAAAAAATAAAAAAAAAAAAATAAAAAAAAATAAAGAGGTAATGATTGTGGAATCGGTTACACTTTCAAAATCGATAATCGGAACTCAAAATCGATCGATTATCAATTATAATAGGTTTTCAAAGTTAAGCACAGAATTGCCCTTTTGTAGAACATTGATGTACCTCTGAATGTTGTGTTTAACTAATGAGTGGCAATGGGTTAATTTGCTAACAATTTTATATTTAAGTTTTATGATTATAAGAGTTATTTCCCTTATGTTATTTTCTGGCTATCATGTTTTGGTTCCTTTTTCATTTGTTAACCATTTTCCAGATATTTTGGTTCATTGTTCTGTATTATGTAGTAATTTAATCAGTGTCTTATAAAAGTTTAGATAAGATAAAAACACAGATCTTGTGTTTTTACTTTCAAATTTAAAAGATCCCAAAGATCCCTCTGCGATCCAATGACCAGTACAAAAATTGTGAAATAGAAATGCTTTTCTTTGGAAAACCAATTAAAAAAATGGGAGTTAATCTTTCAACGATGCATGTACATGTAGACTGTATAATTTTAGAAGAACATGTTCATGTTGGTAATGTTTTGACTCATCATGATCATGGATAAAATTTTCAGAACCAAAAAGCACATGGCATAATGTCCATGTCAGGCCAACGAGACGAACGGTGAAAAAACTGGATAAAAACTACATCATTGTTAATGCACAAACCGGGTTTCCACCATGTTCTGTTGTTGATGTGAGACCGAGTTTGGCGACTTGCTTACATGGCGATGAATATCAACAGACACACAAAAACATGTCTTCTCGTTCCAAGTCGTTTATACATAGAGTTCCAAATAAAGGGAAATAACTCTTACAGTAAGAGTTCCAAATTATCTCCCCTAGACCATATAACATTACTGTTACAAGATATTCACACTCATACAACCTACTCCTATAACATAAGAGGCCGCTGGTCGGCTCTTTTTCTATCGGATATGATTTTGCCGACTGCGACCTCTTATTTCCGAAGCACTAATTCTTTGATGCAGGCGCAACGAAATATGCTTGAAAAAAACACCTAAGTCGTTGACAGGTCATTACAACAATGTCTATGCATCATTTATGCAATAAACATGTATATCCCATATGTATGTCACAGACACAAATATATAGTATAATCCGGTATATAGAACACACTTTTCTAGCAGGTTTTAAAAATGGCTGCCTAAAGGTTGATACAAAAGAGTGTTGCGTATTTCAAATGGGAACGAAATGATACTGATTTTGATGTATGACGCTTGTAGGACATTGTTTGTAATCCATTTTTGTATTAACCGGCAAATCACGTGGTATTTCTACTTTCACTACCGGCAGTATTGTCTGCTTGCACTCTGCTTCGCTTCAGACGAAGAAAACTTCATAATTTGTGTGTTTGCTAAGAAATTCTTCTCATTTAATCATGGGATTATGGAAAGGAATATATTATATTGGACCCTGTTGATCATTTAAATGTAAGTTGACACGCTATATTTTTTCAAAATACAAACTTTAAAAATTTCATCGTCAGCATTGCGAAAATCAGCTCTATATATATGGGCAGTAAGAGGTTACACGGCGCCTGCCAAAGTATCTCGCCGTGTAAAACCTCTAACATTGTTGGAGTACCATACAACCATAAACACAAGTACATTTATTGCAAATTTTAGCCTTTAACTCTTATCAATATTTTTAATACTGATGACCACAAACAAAGCATTTAACGGTTGTTAATATCTCTAAATCTCCTTTATATATAATTATCACATGTAAAAGACCAAAGAATATATCAGTAAAATATAAGATCAACTATACTACTTCTTGATTCAGTAATTATATATATATAACATTTCAAAAATATGCGAAGCCAGCCCATGGATATATATATAATTGAATTAAGGAAATCTGACGTGGTTAACCAAATTACAAACGCTGACCATTTTTCTTTACTGGCTGCTTCAAAGGATGTTACATGCAAACTTTTTTTTGGAACATAAGTTATCATGACGTTTTATTTAGTTTCCTGGAATTAAATTGAATGGTTTTAATGGGTTTTAATAGTAGATTTATGGAACGAATATTCACACCCTGCCTACACTGCTCTCCGACGACGATCGCGACCATCTGTCAGAAATTGTCCGTCCATCGTCCAGAGCTACGTTATCGCAGCTAGTAGATTTAGAGAAATCTGACAGTTCAAAAATACGTAGTACGCTTTATTTAATGGTTACTGTCGAGTCCTGTAGCACCACATTTACTGTTCACTTTCTGCAATGTATATATAGTAGCCTACCGAAGACTGCTAACAGTGACGTGACCCTATATCTACTATCTAGCCTGTGATGTGATCATAACATATAACGTTATTAAAATTTTGACCGGCCGGCCGACGATTCTTCGCCTCATCTTACACGTATTATTTGAATTTCGAATAATCAAAATTAAAAGAAGCGGTAATAAATCATTATCGGTTCTTGTTACCTGTCCTTGTTAGACAATAAATAACAGCAGCGGCCACTGTGATCACCATACAAGCACATGCATACAAGTTCCATCGCTTCCTTCTTTCTGTCATGTTTCTAATTGCCGCCATTTTGTTGAAGTGATATCGTCGGTAATTTAAAAAAAAATGCTAGTTTCATGTGTACAGATTAAATTGCTCTGATATTTCATCATATCATTAGATACAACATTGAAAAAATTTGCATTTAATGATATGTTATGTTAACTTAACTTCAGGTAATTATTTTTTTGATATTGTTATAATAAATACCGAGGTTATTAATTGTGAGGTCAAAGTGCAAGATCAAAAGTGAAAGTTGATTATGTACACAGGTGACAGGTAAATCCACATGACTAACAATGAAGGTAAGTTCAACGTTTGTGATGTTTTACCGGAATAGAACGGTTATTACTTTAATGTTACACATGCACACAATAACGAAAATACAATGAAGATCGTTACCTGTACAGTTGTACATGTTTTTTTTTTTTTTTTTTTATAACTCAATTGGGAAGCAAAAAGTGTCCCGTCGCTCATGATCTGTTTGCAGGTGAACATTTATCATGCTTATTGACAACACCCGAGTGTGTGAAAAAGCATGCATTTAAATTCAGGCCGCCCATGATATGGTACAGTACGTAGAATATTAGAAGGCTTCAAGAAAATAGGGAGTGTTCGGACCGGTATACTGTCATAGCACATGGGCATGTCTAGTCTTATATTAAAAATTAGCCGGCTATTTTTTAATATAAGACTAGACATGCCCCTGTGGTCATAGTGAATTATAAGATCTCCCCATTTTCCTGTCTGTATATGGTTCCCCTTCAGTTTTATTGGCCCCTGTTAGAGAGGTACTATCTATCGCTGCCTTTCAATCCCATTATCTACTGCAGATGGGTACACCTTTTACACAAGGTCAAGATTTACCTGTCGCTAATTGTTTTTCTATGTGTTATGTGTATTGTTATTGTCACATTTAGATAAAAGGAGCTGACCGCTCCTTCTGCTCCTGCAGGTTTCTGTATAAAACTAGGGTTGAGTCGAGCAAGAGTAGAGCGGGAATTCGAGCTTTACATGCCTAGGTGTTGCTTTGCTAGATTTTACTGGATATTTCTTATGCGAGAGCAGTGTTGCGAGTTACATTCTATAAACTGTCACAGTGTCCTTTATTTTTGTATGCTGATGTTGCTGAATACAGATAGCCTGGAAGTGTACCAAAGTGTGAAATTGTGTTTTCTCGACGGCCCATTCTACTTGCACTCATCTTTTTCTCTAAACTTGGGTATTGTGGCAGGTGTCTGACGCTACCTCAAAGGCACCTACCGAGGGCTGTGGGACTCCGATTCAACTGATTCGACAGCACTGGCTATATTTTCCTACAATATGAAATGGATACTTTCTATATACGAGAGTAAAGTCAGTGAGGTCTTGAGATTTTGAAAATCAAAAATTTACACTCCTGCTAAAATTGGAATGACATATGATTCCATATGTTAAAAGGCAAGAATTCACCAGGTTGGGGTTGACCCCAGTGCACTGTAAATGTCAGGGTTACTGTCTTTCGCATACCTGTGTCTTCTTGTATGCCATTAAACCTACCGTTTACTATAACATCTGCACGCAGCCATGCATTTATCAGGTAGCGAAGACTTCAAACTTTAATTTGATATAAATTTCACATTATTTGAACTTCTAATGAGCGCATGAAGGGATGGAGTCTCTACAGTAATAACATATAGTAAATTATTGAGTTGTATGAGCCCAATAGCTAATTATACAGGTACAGGTGCAGGTATGTAGATATGTACATTACCTGTGGAATGTCCAAGTGTTATTATGTAATTTATCTGAATTATATGAAATATATATAGGAAAAGAATTTTTGTTTTGAATATGATTAAATTTGACTGATTTTGAAAAGTTTCTGCTAAATGTTTCAGCATTTTTCACTTTTTGTAATAGATGAGTTTTCTGGGCTTTGTTGCAAGCTGATGAGGTAAATGTTTCAAAATGAATTTTTACCTGCAACTCTATTATCAAATGTGCCTAGTGCTAAAAGTTGTCAAACTTTTTAATTTCAATCTTTTGCAGTTTTCAAAAAATATAATCTTCAACGTCATATTCTAAATAATATGAAATCATTAAATGTGTCATTCAATGTTGTCTTTGAGATTTCTGCGAGTCTTTTAGAATAATATCTGACCATAATACAGCAGAAGCAGATTAAAAAATTATCTCCCCTTAATTTTTTTTGGAATGAATTGAAGTACAGTCAAACTTTGATGTTTCGAAGTTCAAGGGACTAACAGAAAAACTTTGAAACAGCGGGACTTCAAATTATTCATGGCTGACAATAAATCGATGTTTTCTTGATAATGACCAAAGTTGTTAACGTTACATGTCCTCGGTGTCTTCGTGTTGATCGTCGCCTCTCAGGCTCACATCGAAAAGTTTAATTCAGTTACCTCAAACCCAACAAAATAAAATACTTTTCATTAATTATACATAAGCATTTTATTAATTAAACAAACTATGTATCGGTTACAAAACACTTATATCACGTTTAACAGATAAAGCAAAAGAAGTACAATGCACACTTACGTTAGGCTCTTTGCTAAAGACACGTGCGGTTACGTTATGTGCATATAAAATACGGAATGCCGATCGGTTGGAGAATGCATGATTGAATGACAAATAATCAATTTACTTGGATATTTACCGGTATGTATAAGTTTGAAACGTGACACGTTGAATATGAGTGAAGACATCGCAAATATTTTGTGTTTAAAATTGGTCCGCTTGTTTTACTGTTCTGTAAAATTTACTCACCAACCGCTGATTTCAATGGCGGCGGAGATCATCAGAGACGACTACCGAAATGTTTTACTGGAGTGATTTAATGTCATGGTTTCTAAATACACCTTTTATCTATCAATTTGGTCTGATTATTAATTAGCCCCATGATCGGGAGTGACAATGCACGCTATCGTTATCCCTATTGTCAGTCAGGGCATTCGGGGGGGAAGGTGTGAAATCTTGCCGCGGGGGTCACAACAAACACCTGTCCAGTGGTCAGTACAGGTAATTTTTTTGTTTGAATGATGAGATGTCAATTACCTATAATATCATAGCTAACGGGCCATGAAAAAAGTTTGATACATCGAAAACATCGATTTGTAAAAATTCGAATCATGCATAGGTTCGTTAGTAGCGTTATATAGTGAAGAAATTCGGGACCAAGCAAAAAGTTTGATACAGCGAGAAATTCGAATCAACGAAGTTCGAATCATCGAGGTTTGACTGTAATTGGTTTCATTTTAGCTGTATTCATTATCATTCTAGGGGGAAATGATATTGAGGGGAAAAAATGGTATGCAATGAATTTAAGAGGCTAGTTTGCGAAACACCATTTAAGAGAAAAACCAGATCTGATGGAGGATTGACCATTTTTACTTATTCACAACTTCTTCACAAAAACCAAGAGTTCCAAGGCTATTGTCAGTAATTAAAAAACGTGTTAAAAGAGGTAACTGCAGTTTTCATTAGTAGTCAAATTTCAAAAGTGCTAATCTACCGTAACAAAATTTAAAAATCTTCTGAAAGTGTAGAATCTTGATATTCAACATATAAAGTGCTCAGTTGATTGGCTATTGTTGAAATGAACGACCTAACCCACATTCAAGGTCAGGGGGGATCAAAGGAATTAAAATCAAGATTTTTTTTAATGAATGATCTTGACTCCTTTTCAAAGTCACTGGGGTCAAATATGAAATGGAGAATTTGTAACTATAGGTATCAAGTACTTTCAGTACTTTGATTCTAAATGAAAAATGTGCATTATATTATACTGTAGTTTTATTTATAACAGTATCTGATAATAAGGTTCGCACAATTGGATGGATGCATGTCTATCAATTTTTTACACTAGCTTTGACATAAGAAAACATAACGTCTATAGGTTTTGTATGTAATAAGGTAAAACAGCTGTCAAATTGTTGGCCAATATTCATGTCAATTTTGTTTTGATTTTCAAATACAGGAGAAAAAAAAGAGTGATAGTCAGCAAAAAAAAAGGGGGAAAAAGATGATTATGCTGTTTTATGATTGATCATGTGTACATTTAAAAAAAAAAACTTCCTTAATTAAAAAAAAATAATTGACTCAATGACGCGTACTTATGTCCACAAGTCAATTTAATAAGCAAACTTATAAGGCCATTATTACTGCAGTTAGGCAGTCTAAGCCTTGATCCCTTTAACACCCGTCACCCCAAAGACCTACACATTTTAAACTTGTACTGTGTCAAGTGAACATTAAATATTTACAAGGTCGCTGTCCCTGGTGTGTGAGGAAGTTGTACATCCTTCACACCAGCTATATAGTCGTATGAATAATACATGCGTAATTATATCTTATATCTCTGTACCAGGAGATATTTAGTTGTGACTTCGCATAAAACAAACTCTTTTGATACGTGACTTGATAGGTTAGTTAGTCTACCAATGATCTTGCTAACTGCAGTGTGTGTGCTGTTGTTTTATCTCAGACCAGGTGACTATTTATTTTGTTGTTTATTTATTAGAAAGTTTTACTCTCTCTCTGTCTCTGTCTCTCTCTCTCTCTGTCTCTCTCTGTCTCTGTCTCTGTTTCTCTGTCTCTGTCTCTCTGTCTCTGTCTCTGTCTCTGTCACTCTCTCTGTTTCTCTGTCTCTGTCTCTCTGTCTCTCTGTCTCTCTGTCTCTCTCTCTCTCTCTCTCTTAGTATGTATATATTTATATATCATTTTTGTCTTCACAAGTTAAATCTATTCCATTTAGATATTTACTTTAGACAAAATCTTGATTTTTTATAATGTATGTACATGTACATTTTATGTATATACATGTACTATAATGTAACAATTAACTGATATATACTTAATCTTTAGACTTTTATCATGAATTAGTAGAATTAGCCATACAGTTATATAAAATAGTGTTTTCTTAGACATTGTTATATATTTAAATAAACACAGATTCTCCATAGTCATATTTAATTGCGTATTAAACCCATTAAAGGGACATTCCTTCGTTCAGACATCAGCAACATTTACAATTGCTACGTATTGATGAAATCTCTGTCCGAACAATGATTATATGCATAAGTGTCTGTGCCTACATGTTACGAAATTAATGCCAAAATGTACAAGAAAAAGGCGTGTCGTATACAAATACTGACTATGTCTTTGTGGTAATTAGTGATACTTCGAGTCGAATTAAGAATTTTCAGAACATTAGATTTAAAGAGCTTTGATTTATCTAGAGAGTAAAAATACCTTATTAATGTAAAGATGAAAAATTTACTACATGTACTTTGAAAAAATGCATGTTTTCCAGTAAGTTTTTGACGACCTAAACTTTATTCAAATGAAGGGAGGCCTCTTTAAAACATTTATAATTACAATTTAAAATATCTAATTTATCTTCCAGATGGTCAATATGAAGCAGGAAAATTTTACAATAAGACCTTGTTTGTCTTGACCTTCAAATCCTGACCTTGACCTTGTCAATACATCATCATGTCAGACCAGATAATGACGAAAAGTTCCCCAATCCGGATCCACGACAGTTTGGCTGACGTTTTCATCTTGGTAGGACTGGACGACAATACAAGCCTCATTCCGGCCCATAAAACAGTCAGTATGATTTTGATCATCAATCAGGTTTTTTGAGTTTTGAATTTTGACAATTCACCTCTAAAAAATGAATTCGCGATTTTACTCTCAAATTTTTATCAATATTGAGCATACATCTTTGGAATTCAACGATAATGAATTGGTCAGAGGTATAATGTGTTTCAATTTGTCTTTCTGTCCACCTAATGTTAATAATTACAGGTGTAACTTTTGGGGAATTCAGAAATTTTAGTGAATTTACTATATGGATTAATTAAACAGGACAGCACAATATTTGATTAGTATAAATACATGTTCAAATCCTTGTAGGATTTCACTACGTAAAAGTTGAGTTATTTTACAAATATTTTTTGTGGTTTTGTATAAATACATATTAAAATTCTTGTCCAATTTCACTCCATATAAGTTGAGTAATTTTACAAATTTTCTTTTGTGGTTTTGTATAAATACATGTTCAATTTCTGTCTGATTTCACTCCATATAAGTTGAGTAATTTTACTTTTTTTTTTTTTTTGTGGTTGATGAAAATGTTGATGTTTAAATGATCTCCAAATGTTTTTTTTCTGAGACAGGATTCCGGCAATGACATTAAACTGGAAAATCTTTACACTGATGACTACGAACCTCAGGTCTTGACAGCTTTATCGGCCACAACGATGATGCATTTCTTTCCGTTCCCACGCCAAGACATGGAATATCCATGCATTAACCTTCAGGAAGCTTTCTACTGCAGCAATTCCGAATCTCCCTCACAAATGAGCCGGTTTCTCAAACGTAACCAAAATCAAGGGAAGCAACTCCGTACCCAATCAGTGACCCCAGCCAACATCACTCGCCTCATGTCGATACGTAGGCCCCAGGGCGGGGGCAGGACAGCTATGAATACTACCCAATTCTCCTTTAGTAACTTAGATTTCCCAGTTTCTGAGGAGGTCATCAAGTCCATAACAACTTTCTGTTTCCCAGGTAACTGTTCAAATTCTATAAGGTTGTTTGTGTTAAGAGGATTTCATTTTTCGCAATTTTCAAGAGTACATTGTAATATAAAATAGGAGTTAAAATGTTGGTAATAAGAAATAAAAGTAATGGAGACATTTATAATCTATAGTTTATAGATTTTCTTGAAATGTTATTTCTTTTTTGTTTGAACTACACATATTGGCAAAAATTGCGAAAGAAATTCTTACCATGGAAAAAGACAAATGTTACAGGAACTAAAAACTACCTGTATGGAATTAACCTGATTGTCAGCCAAATCAGCTATATATATTTATTGTACAAGACTTTGGTTATAGAAAATTTCAGGAGCTTCATTGACTGTTTTCTTTTGCATGATTATGTTCAGTGGAACCTCTTTCCAAACCTGCGGAAAATTTCAAATTTTTCAATTTGTGTAAAGCAGAAATTTCTCCGAACAGGAGGCACAATATTGTTTATTTAGCTTTTGTTGCCTCTATGTGACCCGTGTTTGTTTGATAAGCATCTGGCCATTATTCACATCCATTACAGATAATATGAAATTATATGTGACGGAGCCGGAGAGTTTTGCCCACTTTCTAGTGCTGACTGACATGTCAGGGGACAAAAGCTATGCTACGTGTTTGACCTTTTGTCGACCTTTCATTGTGGAAAAGGTAACGGTATACATGTACATTCATTTCCATTGTTTGTCCAGGATTCGATGAAATAAATCAAGTGGTTTAATTTTTGGCACAAATGATTGGCTTTTCTTTTTTAATTTCATCAAAAATAACATTTAACCTCCAATAAACCATAGCCTCTATCTAATAATCAGGGTTTGGGGCCTATTACAGGGCAGTGAAATGACATTTGTTGCTCATTTTATTGAGCGGCAATCAATATGATTGGGCATATTACTATAGGGTTTATTGTCAGATAAATACAATTTTTATAGATCTAAGTGTCAATTTATCTAGGTAAACAGCATCATGTGTTTGAATCAGATTTCCGTTCGGTTTAAATAACATCAGCTCTACTGTATCTAACTCTATTTATTTTGAAAGTCGCAAAAATTTTGTGTTTCTTTTGTAAATCTATCCTTAACATAATTTTAGCCTGTCGTTGTTGTTGTTGTTGTTGTTATTATTGTCGTTGTTGTCGTCGTCGTCTTCATTATCATCATCATCATCATCATTGTTTTCTTCTTAATTTTGATAATTTTTTCCAATGAACTTGAAGGATGACCATGGCAATGTGTACATGACTCTGGACACGACCATGGAATCTTTGACCCGTGGTCAGTACCGATGTTTTATCCCTCACTGTGGCATCTTCATCTCCAAATTCCCGTACTTCTCAACCACAAAGGATATACTCTCTTAGTAAGTATACATGTAGGTCAATTAAGCATACCTTGAACTTTGACCTTTAACCCCTTGAACTCTTCTATGTATACTCACCTTAAGCCCCTTCTCATTCAGTTTTCATGATTTGTTACTGCATTGATAGTATCCTTGTAGCAAAAAATAATATAAATATAAAAATTAAGAACAAGTTTTTCATCATGACAGAGTTGTTGCATACCTACCTTGAACTTTGACTGTTACCCTTTGACCTCTGTCCTGTTTTCTGACCTTGACCCTATCCCTCACATCTTTACAGATGGTGTCCCTTATACATGCAGAAAACGTGATGACATGTTACCCTTTGATAACCTTGACCTTAACTGTTAACCACTTGACCTCTGACCTTGTGTTTTCTGACCTTGACCCCATCACCCACATCTTTCCTGATCTGTTACAGTATGGTGTCCCTTGTAGCCAAAAAGCCTGATGACATGTTGGCCTTCATCAAAGAGATCTCACACACGGTGACCTTGACCCCTGTGCCCCCTGCTGGCCCTGTGGCTGTTGTAAGTTTGTATAAGAGTTTTATATTAGTTTCTTATTCCTTTATGTTCCTGCCATTAAAATATAGCTGACATTTTCAATTCCATAAAAAACTGTGTATATTGTACCCATATATAATTGTTCTGGTACTTGGACTGATAATGCTTGAAAATTAGTTCCAGCATCTGAAAGTTAAACTTCAGCATAAAACTACTATTTTGAAATATTGCATGAAATTATTCCAACAAATGTTTGATATCGTATTGTAACAAATAGATTCTTTTCTCTGTCTGCAATGTTTTTAAAGGAAGGAGCTTGATAAAATGTTCATCTTGTTTTTCTTTGAACCACCTATACACATAGGCCAATCAATTGGAAAGGTAACAACAGTTATTTATTAGAAGATTGCTTTTCTTCAATTCATTTAAAATTGTGTGCCATTCTTCAATTCATTAAAAATTGTGTGCCAATATTTTTTTTATCTCAGTTATTTTTATTGAATGATATATTATATGCTTAAATTATTTAAATTAATCTAATATTTAATTATTTGTCATTTAATTAATTGATTTAATTAGCATCTCTCTTTCTGGACCACAGCTAGCAGACCTCATTTCCCATTGGTATCTCCTCCCTGTCTCCTTGAGTGTCAGTCTGTCTTAAAGTTTTACTAAAAGTTTAGATTTTCTTAACATCCACTTTTTTCATTCAGCTTCCTGCCTTTCTTTTACAACATAAATTGTCTCAGAATAACACCCTGCTCTTAGCATTCTTTCTTCCATTCTATCGTTTTCATCTGACATCAATTGATTTCTTCCTTTCTCAGTCGACAACTCAGTCGGTTAGAGCGCTGGCAATGTAACCTTAGGTGAAGACTTGCTGAGGTGCAAAGGGTTCTATGCTCCCGACAAGTACCCTAATTGCTCTGGATAGCATGTGATGGGCCTTCCATATGTTGTTAAGTGAGGTAGTCACCAACTACTACAAGGAGATACAGCCTCAAAATGACCCTGGCTGTTCGCAGGGTGATTAACCCAGCAAAGAAACAAAAGCAAGACACTTTACCCTAATTGCTCTGGATGGAATGCGATGGGCCATCCATATGTTGTTAAGTGAGGTAGTCACCAACTACTACAAGAGGACCTGGCCTCAAAATGACCTTGGCTGTTCATGGTGTGATAAACCCAGAAAACAAAAAAGCGCAAAATAAATCTTTTCTTTCACTCTGTCTGATCATAATGCATACTCCCCTCATACCTTCCCATCCCATACTGTCATATAATCATAAACTACGACAAGATCATGAAACCTAATTACAAATCATTATCTTCATGTATTTATTGCATTTTTGCCAGTGAAATATAGACATTTATCAAACTAATAAATTTCATATTTTCACTGCAGCGATGAGCAGTGAAAATATAAGATTTTGCTGTGAAAATATAAGTTTTGCAGTGAAAATATATGTTTTTCGCTTTTGACCAATCAGAGCGAACCTTTGTATTCACCTCATTGAAACTTGCCGATTTTTCCAATCGAAGCAAAAATGAATAGATTGGTTATTTTGCTGTATTTCTGAAATATTCAGACTAGTTTTTGACAAAATACTCACTTGACGTTAGCTATTCATGCACAGATTTGCCGTTATCAGCAGAAATCTCTTAAATTGTGTTGATCAGTCCTTTCAAAATGGCACCGTCTAGTTGACGTGGAGTAACGTCACAAAGAGATGACGTCATAAATTATGTTACTGGTTCCCGCACTTTTTGACATTCTTAATCTTTCGATGTTTTTAATTTTGTTTTTAAGTATTTAAAATGCAATAAAAAGGAAAATTGAATGGTTTCCCATTGGATATAACATATATTTCACTCATACGACAGAATATTTCAATATTTTTCACTCGTGCTGCGCACTGGTGAAAATATTGATATTCTGTCATACTCGTGAAATATATGTAACATTAAACGGGAAACCATTCAATATCCTCTATATATTGTATATAAGAACTAACACTGTCAATTGAGATGAATAACACAACATTTCAGGAAATACATCTTCACGATAAGCAGCCATTCACTATCTATCCGCCGGAGAAGGCCGACAAACCTGTGATCGACATACCTCTTCATTTACTCTTCATCAGTTTCCATGACGACCAAATACTTCAAGTGTTAGCTGCTCTTTTTATGGAGGAGAGGATAGTGTTCCTGTCGTCCAGCTATGCCCTACTCACCACAATCTCAGAGGTAAACTTTTCTATCTATGGTCAAAATTTAATTACCGGGACTGACCCCTTTCGGGTTTGAATTCTGTAATAATTTCCCTGGTGGATTTGCTTTTCAATATGCCACAAGTTTGAAAATCAGATTATATTGTAATATGTTTATCTGCTTCTAGATATTTATTCCAGTTCTTAGAAAATAATGTACATTTTTCTTGACCATATGTAAGATGAGTCGTTTACTCAATATGTAATCAAGAATAAACAAAGCCTATATTATTAATGTCTTCTTTATGTGTTTTGTGCTTTTTAAACATCTTTTGGACTAATTAAAAAGCCAAGGTTTCTGTTCAGTGTTAAATGCCACAGTACACCCACTAAAGTAATACCTTTTTACTCCTTTGGAATACAAATATTGAAATTAAAGTTATTTAACATATAGACATATACTAGTACTTATATATGCATAAACCAATACAATATGTCATGCAAAACTTATATTATATACTTAATTTATATACATTTTTACATTTATTGTACCTTTCCTTATTTCACTATATAAAAAGTAGACAATAGAAATGTTATCCCCCCCCCCCCCCCCCCCCCCCCCCCCCCCCCCCCCCCCCCCCCCCCCCCCCCCCCCCCCCCCCCCCCCCTCCCCCCCATAATCTACCCCCTCGTATTAGAATACAGTCCTATCAGACTTGATATTGGGTCTGTAACATGCATGGGTGAAGGACTACCAAGTTTGTTCAAATGAATGACCTTGGCCTGCATTCAAGGTCACAGGAGTCAAATAAGCTAAAATCTTTTAGCAACTTCTTCTCCAAAACCAAGATGCTTAAATCTTTAAAGAATGATTTCTTGATAGCCAGGGGACTCCAAGACTTGATGTTAGGCTAGCTAATGGTATTCTGGAATGAAGGACTAGAAAATTTGTTGCCTTGAATATACTTAGCCTACTCCGATATTTAAAGTAGTAATCAGCATAATATCTGTAGAAAGGACCTACATCAACTTAAAAGTTTACTGTAGCTATCGGTGAGCGATACAGGCCCCTTGGGCATCTTGTATAAATTTTAGCATCGGCATTGATAAATACATCATATTTTAAGAATAAATAACAAACTCAACATCATCAGACTCTCGTTTTGATGCATATATTCATCGATTTCAAGCATGGGAAAACTATGTAAAACTTACTGGATAAAAGAGCTAACAAAAATCTTTTCAAAATGTTTTGTCTGGAATTTCAAGAAAATCCATTGAAAAACAAATTCATAAAAATTCATCGAAAATTTGTTGAAATGAGTTCATGAAATATAAATATCCTTTTTGCACATTTCCGAACCTGTATATATAAGAACTTGAAATTATTAATATTATTATATTGTATTTAAATTGACCTCTCGTTCTTTCCTTCTTTCAGAGTTTTCTCAACATTTTATTGCCGTTCCGATGGCGATTTACTTACGTCCCTATACTGTCACTGAAAGCCTTGGATCTACTTGATGCCCCTGGTACTTTTATAATGGGTTGTCATCTTAAACATCTCAGCATAGTGGAACAGGTATGGAAAGATGGCAGGTTATTTTTTAAACTAAAAGATAGAAATAACGAAGGAAGTATATGTCTTAATTGTCTCTGGCTTAAATAGTAATTAAGGTGTTGATTAAGATTAGGAAATTTGATTCCAAATGACTTGTTAGAATTGTTTCAGAATTTTATTTTTGTAAAGTGTGTAATAGGCTTGAATGTGCAACAAGTCACATTGTATAATTGTTTTCAATATGTTTTCCAAATAATTCTTTTTTTTCGCGATTCTGCAGAAAGCAAGCGACATATAGGTACCACTATGTTGGCGTCGGCATCGGTGGTGTCTGCACAGAGGTTTCCATGTGATAACTCAAGTCCCCTTGAGCTGTCAAACTAAAACTTTGTGCAGATATTCCTTATCAAAAGTGCTGATTTGGGATTGCTTTTCATGTCCGAAAGTCGAAGGTCAAGGTCACTATTACTGAAAATATTTTTTACTGGTCCAAAGGTCAAAGGTCAAGGTCACTTCAGTGGAATTTGTAATTCTGAGTTTGAATTACAGTTTAATTTGAATGTTGTTATCGTCTGTTGTTTTTTACTTCCAGATTGAGGGTCTACGTAAGCAACACATCCACTTCAGTGGAATTCGTGATTTATTCTGAGTTTGAATTACAGTTTAATTTGAATGTTGTTATCGTCTGTTGTTTTTTACTTTCAGATTGAGGGTCTGGTAGTTGTAAACATAGACGAGGGTACAGTTGTGGTGAACCCTACATTGATGACCTCTGACCTTCACCATATCCCTGCCATCCCCAAGGAGCCAGCCACATCGTTCAGAAATGTCTGCAAGAGAGCTAGAGTGTTTTTTGAACTAGAAGATGTACAAAGGTAAATATAATGTATAGTTCGTAAAATTAGCTGGGGATATTTAATTACTCTATATTTTCAGTATTGATATAGAGCGAAAATGAAATTTAACAAATATTTGAACTGTACGGTAAATTATAATAATGTCATCGGATAGATATCGTCTCCCTGTACCCTCTAACCAACTACCCAATATACAGTATTGCATTTACCAAAAATGTGTTAAATATAATTTTCAGCATTTCGACATGGAAGATGTTTGTATATAGATAAGGACCGTTTTCATTTATTGCGGTACAAATGGTTGGACCAGAGTTGTCCGTTTATGGAATACAAATGACGGACCTGGTCATTTTATGTTGCTTTTGGACGAACCTTGACAAAGACTTTCAAGGCCTGTATTAATATATGCAGGTTCGTCTAGATGCCTGTAATGTTAGATTGAAGAATTGTTGAACCAATTTTTTACAGCTTAAATGAACAGACCCCGGGTGACAAAATCATGTTTATGTTTTAGGCCGACATGTCACAATGTTTCTGAAGAGAAAAAGATTCGAGAGACCCGGATTCGCAGACTGAATCGTGTGATCGAGGAAGGATGCCTTGAGCTGATGGTGAATCTTTTCAGGTAGGTTATGGACTAGTCTGGCCTGTCTTCAGCACAGGGCCCAGTTGTTCAAAAGGTGATTAGGCTTATCATAATTTAACAACAGTTTTGCAGTCCTGATAAAATCATTTCTGGTAAAACTAACTTGACAAAACTTTATTTTTATTTTAACTGCTCAGTCTTTTCCTACCTGCCTATTTTAGGAATATACCTATATATTAAAGCAACACAAGTATGGAAGTAAAGGAGAAATGAGATTTTCACTAATTAAGTGATTAAGCTAATCACCTTTTGAACAACTGGGCCCAGGTCTTTTATTTTTCTTAATATCAAGTTGCTACAGAAACTAGATGTTAAGAATTCATCCTGTTTTTGCCCCTGCCACAAAGTAGTCAAAGGCATATGTTGTGGCCATGAATCAGTCCATCTTGTGTCAATCTCAAAATTTGTGAAAGTAAATCCAAAAGAAAGTCGATTTACAGTACTTGAGGATTATTTTCCAAGAATTTAACTGATGTACAAATTTCCTGTCTCAATGACGATTTTCTTTCCAGGGGTGTAGTGTTAGAAGTGAGACCGGAGCACCAGAGCTTCAACAAGCAGTTGTTCTTAGAATCCCAGGGAAAAAACCCGGAGGACAAACTATTTTACCAGGAGGTACAAATACATTTGGTTTTCAAAAGGGTTCTGTATTCATCCTTTTTTCGCTGGGCTAATATTTTATGCTTTTCCCAGTGTGAAATTTATTTTTATTAGAATGTTATGCCCTCTCCAATCAAAACCATTGTTATTTTTAGCACTCCGAAGTATTCTCCTTGCAGTCAGTAGCCATTGTCGGATAGTCCCACGGTTGATTGCACTCTGCTACACTACACTTTTAGTCTAGCATAGCGTACCGCAATCAACAATGGATATCCGATGATGGTCGGCAATGTACCATAGTGTTATCACTGTTAGGATATGACCAGTGTGACAAAACTGTCGTAGAATATGACAAAGATTTATCCTCGAGTATGTGGATATTCAATATCTGCATATTAGTGCTGTGCTATATTATAGCAAAGTTCAAATAAACGTAGGTGATAGGCCATTATTATGCTCTTTTTATTTTTGTTTGCAATAAACTGGCCGATTTCTCATTGCATATTCCTTTCAGTATATAAATGATCAAATCTCATGAACAAACCCACAGTGGGCATAATAATGTTATATTTATGTCAGGTTTTAAAGAAAGACATGTTCAAGTCGTTTCTGGATGACCGTATGAAGGAGAAAACAGACTACTGGACGGAGTTTGAGAGGAAGACTCGACAGTTCGTCAAGCAAGCAAGTTTGGGTGATATCCGAATCTCCCAGGTGCATCCTGCGAGGTGAGTCATCTCATGAAGGTATCAAGTTAATCTTACATGCCTTGTAATAAACTTTAGTATGCTTGGTTGAACAGGGTCGATCAGGGTCCTTTTGAGGCATGGTCTCCTTGTAGTAGTTGGTGACTACCTCACTGAACAACCTACGGGAGGACCGTTGCATGCCATTATGAGCAATTAATGGTAAAGTGTCTTGCCAAAGGACTCAACCATGTCAGCACAGACTAGCCCAGTTATCAGCTTCCACTGGTTGGGTGTGTCGAACCACGCACCTCAGATTTTTAGCTTGGGGTTAAGTGGCTGATGCTTTAACCGGCTGATCTATCCTACTGGATGTGCTTGTAGTTTAACCTCTATAGGTTAAGTATATACCGTAAACATATTAATTTTGGCGGACTAAAATTTTGGCGCATTACCAAATTCTGAAATAATAAATTGGCGTACCCACATTATTGGCTATGTAAACAGAAAGAGTTATCAGTGCAATCTTAATTTAATGCAATGCTTCCATTGCAATATTCCAAAAATAAGATTACCTCTAAAATTTGTATTTTTACAGAATTTTCTTTTAAGTTTAAGGGATTTATAAGCCTAAACATTGACAGCTGAGGGATTCGTAAACTTAAACATTGACAGCTGAGGGATTCGTAAACTTAAACATTGACAGCTGAGGGATTTGTAAACTCAAACATTGACAGCAAGCATCAATTTAAGTAAGATTTTCTAGTCCAACTTCAATGTACTTCAGTGTCTATCAATTTTTTGTTTATTTCAGAAAACCTTTGACTAAGCAAGTCTCTTTGTCAAGGATCCATGAGAATCCTTATGAGCGGCCGTTGGTGATAGTACGACTTTCACAGAATAACTCGTCATCGCGATATCTTGCCTCCTGTATCTCTTCTCTCAATACGAAATTAAAGGTAATAAACTCTCTCACATGTATGACCTTCGGGATGTATAAACCAATTGTGAACTTTGATGATAAGTGTGTTATTAGTTCCATACCGGTGAAACTGGGGGGACTATAGGTTTCCTCCCTGTCCCTCCATCGGTCTGTCCATCAGTCTGTCCATCTGTTTGTCCTTTGGTCTATTCAGTTTTCCACACATTTCTCAGCCATGCTTCAAGGTATGTTTGTGAAAGTTTGCATGTATCTTCAGTATGAGTAGCTACAAATCAAGATCAAGTTTCAGGGTTTCTGGGTCAAGGTCAAGGTCACTGGGGTCTGTAGGGGACATATGTATTGCTTTAGCAATACCCAACATGCTTGTTGATGATATATTTATTCTATCGGAGATTTATAAAAACATCTCCTGGTAGAAAGGGCTTGTTGTAGGGTGAGAGAATTTCATGTGTGGGGATAAATTTCAGTAGTCATGATGTTCATATCATTCACACACTTACAATAATCTATGGAGGACTATTCAAATTGCCTTCATCCATCATCAGTTCATATACAATCATTTTTATCACAATTTATGAGAGTTACATATACTGATAAGATATTTCTGAAACTTCACATGTAGGTTTGCTATGGTCCCTAGTTATACCCATGATATCAAAAGAATAACCTTGACCTACTTTCAAGGTCACTGGGTACAAATGTGTTAAAATCTTTTAACAGCTTCTGCTCATTAACCAAGAGGCCCATAATATTGGGCTTGGGCCTATGACATGTTGAGATGAATGACTACCAAGTATGTTCAAAACAATCATAACAACCTTGATTTTCTATCACAAGTTTGTTCAAAATAATGACCTTGATTTTCTATCTAGGTAATAAAATGGGTTCAGATTGTTAAAATCTATTAACTGTCTTCTCAGTAACCATGCAGAGGGCCCCTATGGTCATAATATTAGGCCAGTAGCAGGCTGGGATAAAGGGTTACCAAGTTTGTTCAAATGATGACCTTGACTTACTTTTTTTTTTGAGTACATCCAAGGTCACAGGGTCAAATATGCTAAAATCTTCAAACATTAACTTCTTGATAACTAAGAGGACTATGGTTATTGTATTAGTGATCAGTCAAGTAACAGCATGCTGGGATGATGGCTATGAAGTTTGTTCAAATGATGACCTTGACTTACATCTGAGGTCACATGGGTCAAATATGCTAAAATCTTTAAACAACTTCTTCTCAATAACCAAGAGGACTATGGTCATTGTATTAGTGATTAGTCAAGTAACAGCATGCTGGGATGATGGCTATCAAGTTTGTTCTATGAATGGCCTCAATCTTCTTTCAAAGGGGGTGAGATGTGTTAAAATCTCTGGGGGCTCTTGGTATTACATTACTTTCATAACCAGCATACAGTGATAAGTTAAAATAAGATTGCATATGTTGTTTGCTTTTGATAGGACGACTCAGGTGGAGATTTAGGGTATATTTATGCTGTGTAGTTTTGAATGTTCGTGTAAAACTGATCCTGTGTTTAACAGACCTGTATGGATTACCAGGAGCGTGTATCGTATCTGTACCTCTTGGCCGTGTTCAAGTTTTCTGAACACGATCATGTCAGTGCTCTCACAGACATCATAACTCTGGCAGCAATTGACTGGAACCTTTTCCCCAAAAGGTATGTATGTTCAATTTATCTTTACATTTATTAGCTAAAAGAATATATGAAAAAATGTCGAAATAGAGGTATAAACAAGCTATTTTTATTTCATGTGCATATTACCATGTAATATTTGGCAACTTCTTAGATCGTGTGTCAGTGTGTTTAAATTTTGAAGCCTAAGATATAACAACCGTTCAATGATTTGTTTGTGTTCAGTATCAAAAATACTCTACAAAAAGGCAATTCTGTGCTAAATTTAGAAAACCCAATTATAACTGATAATCCAATGATTTGGAGTGTCTGATTATCTGTCCTGAAAGTGAAACCATGACAATTGTGAAACATTATTTTAGGCTTCAAGTTTAACGTTCAATTGGTTGTTCTAAATTAAAATGTAAAATATACTTTTAATTTGAAAATAGAAATAAGATAAATTGTTTGCGTAATTGTTCCATAATTTTCTGGTATCTTTATGATTAATGAATGCTTCAAAAATGATGCTTCAATGAGCAGGCTTCAAAGTAATGCTTAAAAAAACTGGCATTTGTTACATATGGTATTTGATTTCAATAATATAGCACTGATTATGAAGAGAAAGTAGATCAGAGTGTTGGTGTGATTTTTACAGACTTGTCCATGAAATTCACAATTTGCTTACGGCCCAAGAAAAGCTGAATCTTGAAAAGGTCAAAGGTTACAGTAGTATAATAGAGTCACTGAAAGAGGAAAGCCAATCCATGGATAGCACGATAAGGCGTTACCATAACCACAATGACATCATCAATATACCAGACGTGGATTTGCGTAAGTTTTTAAACTTCTACATTATGAACGTATTTATTTGTCAACAAGCGAATTGTCAGTAATAATCCTACAAATATCTGTCACAGATTTTGCCTTTTTCCGTAAAAGTGCCAAAAATTGCAGCCTTAAAAACAAGTTGATTATCTCCCTTAGTAGTGAAATCTCCTGTTTATATTTTACAGCATTTGAGATGTTTAGGAAGTACGTGTCGCTGTACGAGATGACACAAGATTGTGATACCATACAGAGGCTGTTCGAAGCCCTGACAGGAATGGCACGGGAAACGCGTAAGTCAACATCTTATGACTAGGGGTGTACCTTGTTATGAGTCATATAACATATTCATCTGGCAATGCCATATCCATGCATGTAAATAAAACCTTCCTGAAGCAGCTAAGTAAAAATCCTATTTTTAGCTAACTTGCCAAAAGGTGAGCTTATAAATTGTGCGATGTCCATTGTCCGGCCATCAAGTGTCAACTTTTCCTTTCAACAACTTCTCAATAATCAAGAGATCCCGGGACCTGATATTGTGTTTGTAGCATGCTAGGGCGAAGGTACCAATTTTGTTCAAATGAATGACCTTGGCCTGCATTCAAGGCCACAGGGGACAAACAGGCTAAATTCTTGCAATAACTTCTTCTCAATAACCAAGAAACCCATAGACCTGATATATTGGACCTGTAGCATTCTGGAATGAAGGGCTTCAAAATTTATTTCAATGAATAAACCTAACCTACTCTGATATTTGAATAAAGTAGTAATCAGCTTAGTAACTGCATTAATGACCTAGATCAACTTCATAGTTGCATTAGAATCAGGTGAGCGATACATGCTCATTGGGCCTTTTAAGTCACCTGAGGTGAATTCTCAATGTGACCTATTCCACATATTGTTCGTCATTGTGCATCTGTAGTCAGTCTGTAATCAGTTTGCTGCCACTCGTGTGTCCATCATAAATTATTTACATTTTCAACTTCTCAGAAACCCCCTGAACAAGTTAAATGCCAATTATATACATGTAGCTCCCTCCCCCCTCATAATATAGCTAAGAAAATATTTAGTCAATGTTTTTGGTTCTTCATGATTTTTCAGACCTCCGTTGTTGAACTTCTTAATAGATAATATTTTGGACTGTTGAATGATTTTTACCTGACTTTTCAGACAGCCATGTTGTATTTTCAGATCTTGACCACGAGACTTTCCAGGCCTTCTGTTTGTGTTGGCAGGAAAATCATGAACAGTGTATAAAGGTGATGGAGGAGCGTGACCTACAGACAGATGAGTCTGTATTGAAGGTTTCATCGCTTTGTAAGACAGATTTCGGAACAGGCCGTGTTGTACTGACAGATAAAAGGTTTAAATTTTTGTTAATTTTAAAAACGATTAAGATAAGTACTTCACACGAAATACATTAAGGAGAAATCTGTTGTGCAGTTCTCAACTTTTATACTTTCAATGAAGAAAAATTACTTATTAGAAGGGCTAAAATTTGCGATATTTTAATATTGTTATACAAGGCATTTTTATACACTTTACCAGTATTTATAAATACAATCTTAGGCTTTGAAGACCCTACTAGATTTCATCCAACAATAAGCCTTTTCTGGCAATTTTAAAAGTCAATTGTTTATTGCAATTTAATGAAAAATGTTGACAAATGCTATTTCTTGTCCTACAATAAGGCAAACTCCTACATACAAATACCCAAGCTCCTACATAAAAAAGCCAAGCTCCTATAATTTCAATAAGCTGATTGTGAGTTCTTAATTTCAATAAGCTCTGCTCCTACTTTTAATAAGCTGATTGCAAGCTCATACTTACAATAAGTTAAGTTTCTACTTAAAATAAGCAAAGCTCCAACTTTCAATAAGGTGATTGTGAACTCTTATTTACAATAAGCCAAGCTCCTTCTTTCAATAAGCTGATTACAAGCTTCTTAAAATAAGCAGAGCTGCTACTTAGAGCAAAAATTTTCAGTGATTGTCTCCTGGGGCTTAATACAAGATAAATGTGATAGTTGTTTTCAGCTCATACGTTCTCTGCAGTTTCAAATTTTAAAAAAGCTATGTATGTATGTTTATGAATGAAAACTCTAAAGAGCACCACCTTTACCCTAGGCTGCTGTTTATGAGGGATGCTTCAAAGAAGTTGAAAGAAATTGTCAAGTTACGAGACATTCAGTCGTTGGAGAAAGTTCAGCTGCATTCCTTTCTTTCTGTGGTTGATGCCTTACGGATATTTCGACATGTGCCAGGCAAAGGTAGTCCATAAACGGTTTTGCATGCTTAAAATTCAGGCTAACATAGTCCATAATTTAAAGTTTGGTAGAATAGTTAGTAGTCTAAAAATTGCTTGATCCTGAAACATGTTTGCTGTATAAATTACATTAATGTAAATGAGAAATGTAATGAGACATTTTCAAGATTAAAGATCTTCTGCAGGGTTGCTATATTTCATGTTCCTATCAAATTACCCAAGATCAAGTAACTCTTTAAATGAGTTTGCGCTTGAAGAATCCAAGGTCAAGGTCAAAGTTGCTGTTAAGCTGTTCATTGAAAATCATCAGCCAATACAATTACAGTTATTTCTGACATTTTTATTTTTATTTTCACGTGTCTCGCACATTTTCACAAAAAAAATTCTAAAAATTTCAATTATGATGAAAATCCTTCTCATATAATAAACATTTTTCGCTGTAAACACTGAGTGTAATTGCCTTTCTATCAACAGCTGAACATGACAAGTTTACTGTGTGGTTGAAAGACGAAAGAAACCATTTTACTCTCCTGATCCAAGAGATGTGGGCTGGGAAGGTCATCTCTGAGGCAACCAAGGACATTGCTGTCGTGCAGCAAGCCGCACAAAATGTCCTCCTGGTTGATACGATCATTAGAAGGTGAATCATTGGTCAAAGTTCAAAGTTAAAATTTTTCATTTCATCAAATGTCGTTTTAATGTTATGTAAGATGTAGTACCTTAGTATACTCCTGTTTACGAGTGACTTGTGTTTGGTTTCTAAGGTTTCACTACGTTTTGACATGATTATATTGATGCAATAAAACTGGTGATTTTAAGTTTTTGGTTTTAGTATTAGATGACATTAGACTAGCTAGATGTGGTGTGCAACACTGTATAGGTCTAATTTTTCAAGAGTCCAAATTGTTTCTTTTTTTTCCAATAAAAATTTGAGATGGGCCATAATTTACTAAAAATAATTTGATCATTTTTACTTTCAACTATTATTAGCGAGATTCCTCTAAAACAACAAAAAACAGGTCGACAAGTACCTAATAAATTTGGAAAACATCCACTCTTTATGCTGTTGTGATCGATACAGGTACCTAAACAACAGAAGATTTTAACAACTTTAAGTATTCAATAGTGATAATATGTAAATAAATAAAGTTTACTTACTCATAAATATTACAGTGGAGAAGAGGAGGGAAGTTCTCACCATGCAACAGTGGAGAATTCCGCTGACCACCTTTGCTGTTATATACGGGCGATGGTGCGTGGAGAGCACCTGTTGTCCTCATTCAC
The DNA here is from genome assembly GCF_902652985.1 of Pecten maximus. Lineage (NCBI taxonomy): Eukaryota > Metazoa > Mollusca > Bivalvia > Pectinida > Pectinidae > Pecten > Pecten maximus. The sequence continues at coordinate 41,130,612 of NC_047020.1, forward strand.
CAGGGAGGCTTTACAGAAGAAACTGGATCCCAACTTTGGTGAACCGGAACGCACTAGTATACTGGCATTGCTTTACACCCCAGGAGGTAACCATCCCCCCCCCACAAACCATTTAGGGTTGTCAAGAGTGAACTGTCTGATTGAGAGTCAGACCTGTCAGTGTTGGAAGGGTTATCTTCGAAGTACGAGTTTCGAAGATGCTCTTTGAATCACTCAGGCCAGTTTAAGTTAGCTGAGAGTGAAGGCTCATCTGAGTCTGAATATTAAGTAGAGGCAAATGACTCATCTCAGTTTGCGTCAGAAGAGGGAATTGACTCATCTCATTTTGAGTTAGGAGAGGAAATTTACTCATCTCAATTTGAGTTAGGAGAGAAAATTGAGATATTGACTCATCTCAATTAGAGTCTTGACTCATCTGATTGTAGATCTGTGGTAGAAGAGATTTATATATATATATATATATATATATAATATTTCATTTTGATTTAGGATTTAATTTTGGTGAATTTGAGTTAATTTCAAAGAAGTATCTGAAAAATAGAATTTTTATTATTTTCACAGATGCAGAAACCCATTTGTCTCCAAAGTTGTGGTGTGGCCTTGTCAATGGGAAGGTGCGAGTGTTTGATGGCATCATGTGGACTCTTGAAAAGGAGTTTGTTCAGGCCAAAAAGTCTCTGGTAATACTAGATCTTAAATTATTATCTACTTCATGTTTTTACTTTTTGCATAAAGTTCATATTAAATGAATTTTTCAAATCATAAGAATGGTAATAAATTCTCTGTTTATACTATAAGGTATTCCCAAATTAAAAGAATATAATACCAGGTTTTTTCTTGGCTATTTTAGGAAATTGATACCTGGTAGAAATGGTACATTAAGCCGAATTACCAGACATGGGCTTATTCCCAGATATGTAAGGTCAGAGACATATATAGAGAGATAAGAAGCATCGCTAATTTCCTGTACAAGTGGTGGCTCCCTTTATTCGTGACCACTCAAGCATATCCCTTATCGAGAGCGCCTTGTCCCCTATCAAACACACGCGAGCACAGGTAAATCGGGCTTTGCGCATGTGTGTATCGATGTACCGGAACTTATTCGACATGTTCTGGTTAATCCGCTATTACGTCAGACCAACACATCGTAATTTTAAACTCACTCAAAAAGCACATCATTTTATGTAGGCCACTACAAAAGTTACTTCATTATCCAAAAACTATCATACTTATGGGATATAGTCTTGATGATTATGCACACTGTTGTCATTTATCCGTATTTTTGAAAATTCATTGGGTCCTATTCGACATGACCTTGTTTTGTAATTACGCCGCCATTACGTCAGACCAAAACATCGTAATTTTAAATGCACACAAAAAAGCACATTGTTTTATGTAGACCACTACAAAAGTTACTACATTATCCAAAAACTATCATACTTATGGGATAGTCTTGTTTATCATGCACATTGTTGTCAATTATCCGTATTTTCGAAAACCTCACAGGGACTTTTCGAAAATTGGAAATTCCGCCGATCTTCCCTGCGGTGTGTTTGACTTTCATACTCAAAATACAAACACTTTGACAGCAAATTGTGATATATTTTATATCGATGACACTTCTGCACTTTGATATTAATAAAATTAAAGCACATCCTTGGATCTGGGTGATGATTTTAATTAGAAATAATCGATAATTATGTGTCTGGTTTTCAAGTTTTCTCAAATATGGCGTCGGGTGAAGACTGAACCGAGCGACCGCAAAGGATTGTGGGAAGGTCATGGGCCACCACGTAGACATAAGGGCAAATAGAGAGCTGCCAATCTCTCTATATATGTCTCTGGTACGGTTAAGTTGAAACATGATGCTAAATATGAGTTACTTCCCTTGCAGTCATGTTTGACGGCAGTTGGAAGGAAACAAGTATGGGTTGGGTCTTATGAAATCTGCATCATTGAGACGGAAACAATTCAGAGCAAGCGTATCCTTAGTGACCATGGAGAGTTTGTCATCGATATCATTGCAGTGGATGACAGCAGGTCAGTTATTGGTTACATTTATAGAATGATATGGTTCATTGCTTTCATGGCACCCAGATAAATTCCATCGCTCTCCAGATTTTCAATAACATTACCTTCATCATCACTGTTGTATATGTTCCTTGTTGAAAATCTAGTTATGCTAGTTGGTTTGCATATATTTTTAGTTTTGGACTCCAAACTTTTCTCATGGGATTAACATAATGTGCATTTGTATCAGTTCCAAGATGAAATGATCACGATCGTGTTTATGCCTAATGAATCAGTCAAAATATCTACACTAAAAACCTTGACCTTGAAGGTATGTGTACTCGGCCAGTGTGAACGGTGTGATCATCAGATGGTACGTTAAGGGTTTAACAGTGGCCAATCGCATTGCTTTGGACATGTCAGCCGGGGAGACATTACGGAGTCTGCAACATGCCCAGGGATACCTCTGGTGTGGTTAGTAATTATTCTTTCTTTTCGTTCAGAATACGAAGTATACACACACCAGTGAGGTTGTCTAAAAGCATTTAATATCCAAGTTTTGCTAAATTGATTAATTAAAATGGAGCTATTTTGCCTCCTTGTCTTTATGTCAAAATTTATTTACAAAAAGGAGGTGGTGCATGGCGGCCCACGGCTGAATCTTATTTTAAGCATGATATTATGATAGACTTTTACCAAATACATGTCATTTTAGACACTAAATTGAAAATTGGCAAATGCTGTATACACAGCGCCACCTAACATGATTTCTGTAAAAAATGTGTACCCTCCCTTTTAAATTCAATATATTTCTCATACTAAAGTACTTGATCAATTTCATATTGCATTGATAGTCTCATGTGGTGTTATATTTTATAAAAACATATGTGTTAAGTATGAATTTGTATAATAGAAAGTGTAATTACAGCTTTTTTAACCAAATTATCAGTAAAAAAATTTCCTTCTTGAAATTTTCTTTTATTTGTTAAGTAGATAAAATGTAATAATCGTTGGAGTACTATCAAATTTTGCTTTTAAAAAAACATGTTTGCATATTAATCTTAATACACAACCAAAAAAAATCATCAAAAATTACTGGATAACAAAAGATTTTTGCATGCAAAGAAAGGTCATGAAGTAAATTGTATTAAAAATCCAAGGGTTAAAAGGGAGCACCCTGTCTGACACAAGCAGTAAAGCAGTAAAATAATGTTTAATCGAACGTTTTGATGTACCTTTTGTAGCATTTGCCTCTATTTTTCAGTACTTTCAGTACTTTGATATGTTGTCCAAAATTTGGGGTGTATGCATTTAACATAATAAAATCTTGGCATATCCAGTAATTCACAAAATAAATTTGTTTCATTAAATGTTTATGAATATCCATAGATTATTTCTAACTGGAAATTTTGATAGTAATCCATTAATAAGTTTGTGGTATTAGACTTTAAATGAAAAGTTAAAAACAATGATTTTCACAAAGAAGACATCAAAGTAGGCTGAAATTTAATTTTAGTGTCATGGAGCGTGATGATTCATACACAAAATTAAACCTTAAACAAATGGGGTGAATTTGTTTCACAAGTAGGAAATAAAAATGTGTTCTATAATAATTAGTGGTCAAAACATTAGCTTCTTATGCAGTTTGATGGGGAAATAATGAAATCACCAAAAAAAGAATATATACATTGAGGAATGGAAATATGTTTCCGTGGGCCGATTTAGCCCTCCTATGCACCACCTCCTTTACTGGAGTTAATTAGAAAAAGTAGTTTAAAGTGGCAATTTCGGTAAATGAAAATTAAAACAAGTTTTGTATCTCTTATAATTAATATTATTACGCCCTTAAAAATTAGACTTGTAATTCCCGCTTCTCTACAATACTCTACGATACAATCTTATTGTATTGCAGTGTATCGTAGAGGAGTGGAAATAACAAAATAGATTGTATGAAGTCAGTTTGAAAAGAAGTTTTATTCCAAGTTTTGACATGATTTGAAATTCAGTTTAAATTTGTGTTTTGTTCGATCCATTTTCCCTCAAAACAGGAAGTGAGAGGCAGACATGCATGTTTCTGTGCTCATTGAGATACATTGTGTGATTTTTTTGTTTTTATTAATTCAGGAGTGTGGAAAGGAATTTGGAAAATCAATAAAAGTGGAGAAGTATTAGCCAAGTTAAGCTTTGACATTCCCAGATCAGCGGTCTCTGTTAACCCTGTAGAAATGGAGTGCTTCCACATCATGGAAAACGGTCAGGTAAATCAGTTCAGACGCCGTTTGGTTGATTTGAAAAAGCTGATTTCTGTTTTCTGAAAAAAATATTTTGGATTATTATAGAAGCTTTGGTGATGAAGAAGTGTATAATTGTTCTGCTTGTTTTTTTGTTTGTTACGACAGATCTGGGCTGGGTGTCGCAGAGATGGCACCATTGTTGTCATGGACACAAAAAATGGCGGGAAAATTATGGGTGAACCTATTAAACTGGAAGCCAAGGGAATCAGTATAATGGTGAAGTTGAAAAACAGGGCAAGTATATATTTTATACCCTTTACCTGGCGGAACTTGACCTGGTCGATCATCTGAAACCAGGGAACTCAAATCTAGTGTTCGGTGGTCCCATGCTCGAACCCTGGTCTGGCCATGCATTTTTACACTCCTCTTTGGTTGCTATTACCAAACCTTGTTTCAAGTGAGTTGAATACTTGACAAGGAGATACCCGAACCTGGGTTGTGAGTTATTAGGTCTGGGAAAATTGTGGCAGAATTTGACTGTGTCGATCATCGGAGCCCAGGTAGCTCAATTGGTAAAGCATTCTGATAGTGTCCGGAGGTCCCGGACTCAACCCCTTGTCTGGTCGTGCATTTTCCCACTAGATCCTCTTAAATTTGGTGCCTGTGACCAAACCTTGTTTCAAGTGAGGTGAATATTTTACAAGGGGATACCTGAACCTAGATTGTGAGTTGTTAGGTCTTCAGGGTCGAAGACTTCATAAGGGAGGAAAGAGTGTTGCGGAACTGGACAGGGTCGATGATTGACAACCTGGTAGCTCAATTGGTAGAGCATCCAGTTAGTTTTCCGAAGTACCGGGTTCGAACCCTGGTCTGGCCGTGCATTTTTCCACTCCTCTTACATTTATTGATGCATGTCTGCATGGGTATGTTAGCACAAAACTTGTGTACACAATATCTAATGAACCCCTTAACAATAGTCTGGCCACCACCTCCTAAGTTTTAAGTTCTACACCTGATTAGATTCTAGTGTTAGGTTAAAGGGTCATTTGTCAAGGTTCAGAGGTCAAAGGCACATTATTTTATGATCAATGTTTTCAAGGCAGCGACGGTGTAAAAGAATTGTGAGACATTTGTTTTCAAAAGACTAAACAACTTGTTCACCAGTCAAGGTTAAAAGGTCAAAGGTCACTCTTTGCAATCATTAAAAAAAGGAAATCTGCAAACTGTACCGCATGTAGTAAAAAAAATGAAAAGAAAATTGTCTTTTTCATTCAATTATACAAGTAGGTGAAGTATGATAAAACTTAGATTTAACTTGAGGTCCACTTTTATTTTGGCATTTTTCAGATGTGGATTGGTACAAAGTCAGGAATCATGTATGTGGTGGATATCGAAACACGTGCAAAAATAAAAGATCTCAAGGCTCATTATGATGCTGTGCGTGCACTGTGTTGTGCAGATGACAGATACGTTATAAGTGGTGCAGGAAGTTCTGACGGAAAGATTATAATCTGGTCTCCGACTGACTCCAGGTCAGCTTCAGGACGTTTTTTACTGGAGTAGAGGGACACAACACAGGACTTTTCCTGGGTTAATGGGACACCTTCTACTGGAATAGTGGGACACATTCTACTGGAATAGTGGGACACATTCTACTGGAATAGTGGGACACTTTCTACAGGAATAGTGGGACACTTTCTACTGGAATAATGGGACACATTCCACTGGAATAGTGGGACACTTTCCACTGGAATAGTGGGACACTTTCCACTGGAATAGTGGGACACATTCTACAGGAATAGTGGGACACTTTCTACAGGAATAGTGGGACACTTTCTACAGGAATAGTGGGACACTTTCTACTGGAATAGTGGGACACATTCTACTGGAATAGTCGGACACATTCTACTGGAATAGTGGGACACTTTCTACTGGAATAATGGGACACTTTCTACTGGATAGTGGGACACATTCTACAGGAATAGTGGGACACTTTCTACAGGAATAGTGGGACACTTTCTACTGGACTAGTTGGACACATTCTACAGGAATAGTGAGACACATTCTACAGGAATAGTGGGACACTTTCTACTGGAATAGTCGGACACATTCTACAGGAATAGTCGGACACATTTTACTGGATTATGGGACACATTCTACTGGAATAGTGGGACATGTTCTACTGGAATAGTGGGACACAACATAGGACTCTTGCTACTGGAATAATGGGACACATTCTAATGGAATAGTTGGACACTTGCTACTGGAATAATGGGACACATTCTACAGGAACAATGGGACACTTTCTATTGGAATAATGGGACACTTTCTACTGGAATAGTCGGACACATTCTACAGGAATAGTGTGACACATTTTACTGGATTGTGGGACACATTCTACTGGAATAGTGGGACACATTTTACTGGAATAGTGGGACACATTTTACTGGAATAGTGGGACACATTTTACTGGAATAGTGGGACACATTTTACTGGATTGTGGGACACATTCTACTGGAATAGTTGGGTTCAGGATGATTCTTCCCAATATAAGAGCTATTGTTAAGTAACTTTTTCATACAAAGGATTGTTGATGTGTTAAAGCCACAGCCCTTTTTCTATAAATGTTCTATCCAAGGCAATTTTACTATTGAGGAATGCATGATGTTTCGGGAGTGTATTTTTGTTATACATATATATGGGCACTTATATATAAAACAGTTTATTTTTTGATAGTAGTAATGTTATTAAATTCAGTTTATAATGTATGATAGCAGTAATGTTATTAAATACAGTTTCTATTGTATGATAGCAGTAATGTTATTAAATTCAGTTTATAATGTACGATAGCAGTAATGTTATTAAATACAGTCTCTATTGTATGATAGCAGTAATCTGAGTGTTATTAAACTCAGTTTGTTAATATGATAGCAGTAATCTGAGTGTTATTTAATTAGTTTGTATGATAGCAGTAATCCGAGTGTTATTAAACTCAGTTTGTTGTATGATAGCAGTAATCTGAGTGTTAGTTAATTGGGAATCTGGTAGGATATTGATGGAGTGTTTACCAAAAGTTGTGATAATCTACTGTAGGCAGAAACGATTACAGTTCCATTAATTTCCCATTAAATCTTTAATCCACATCTTGGTTCACAGTTTATATTGACTATTTCTTTACAAATAATAAACAAGATAATGAGAAGTGAAAAAAATGCCTATTAACCTACATTGAAAAGGTGTTTAACATTTTCTCCACATTGTTTTGAAAAACTTTAAATTTGAAAATTGATACAGTTATTTTTATAGTTATTTTTATTGTTATTTTACATCTATTATTCATTAAGGGGTTAAATGTTGAATTAATGGACTGTTAATGGTGTATGAATGCAGTAGATGTGATAGATGTAATTAATTGAAATCTTAGAGACCACCTGTAATCTTTTATATGTATTTTACTTTATTTAAATATTCCTAATGTATTTAGCTTGTCTCATCTGTATATCTTGTGTATTTTTGCTATGTTACATCCAACTGTTTTTCCTTCAACTTTTCAAACACTACTACTCACAAAAGGCTAAATTAATTTTGACCGTTTGGTCTTCACCATTAATTACCTTATCGGGACTCAAAATTTTCAAAATGGAGGACCGGTGCCCCTTGGAAGAGATCATTTATGGACCCAATAGGGGTAATACAGGGAAGAGAAAAATTCATTCTCCATCAATAATCAATAATAGTAAGAGGTAACTAGAGGTCCAATTTTTATATTTTCTTTTGGTAGCTAGGAATATAGAATATTTGACCAAAGTTTTTGAGCATATCAGCGCATCGGTGATTGGCACTCACGGTTATTTTAACTGATAAAGGCTCAATTCTTGTGTAGGATTCCTGGAAGCAAAGAAGTGAGATCTGTCTTTAAAAATAAGTACATTGTATGTAACTTTTGCATTTTTTTCCTCACTAAATTGACTATGAATCATCCTCGGAACCTAAAGATCACCAGTAAGACATCTTGAAGGTATTATTCCCTGTGACACTGAGCAGCTAAATTCAAAATAGGGAATATTTGATATACCCTCAATAAGAACATTTTGTTTTAAAACAATCGCAAAAAAGTTATATCAATGTAATACAATGTATATTAATCATGCTTGTTGGCCCGGATGGAAGTACGCGAGGGGTCTTACTGTGTGAGGAAAACCGTAGTACCCGGGAAAAACCCACATTGTCGAGCAGGTACCAAAATACCTTTTCATGTCCAATCAGGGAAAAGCAAGTGTGGTACCACTGTGCCACCTGACCACCCTATGATATAGAGTGATATAGGCCCTTTTGGCCTCTTGCTTTTTTATATCACAAATTATGCAAAAGTTGAATGATGTTTCTACACCCTTGTTAGTAGTTTTATATTATGTAATTGGGTTTTTTTTTAAAGTATAACAGAACAATTCTAAATGTTGATGATGTGGGAATTTAGCAAAATTGTGTTTTTAATAATTTACATAATTTCTATAATAATGAATTTTTGATAATCAATATTTTACATGTGTATATATAGAGACAATATGGGATCACTTTTGATTGAAGTGCATATGAGTTTATATCATCATTATTAATGTTTGAATCAATTTCTCATTGAGAACCGTAACTCCTCGAGTCATGATAACTTGCCTGAACCTGATGAAACAATTGGCTATAATTTTATCTATTGTTTGATTGACAATAAACCATATACCGTATTTATTCTCGAAGAAATCCCCATGCCTATAGTGAAAAAGTGTAGCATTAGAATTTGCGGATGGCTTCTTTGTGAACTAGGTTAACTTACTACAGGGCATTTCAAAATAGATGATTCTTCAAAAATAAAAAGGAGGATTGTGGGCATTTTTTTTCGTGTTTTTTTTTTTTTTTTTGTAGATAAATACAGTACATGAATTTCTGTTTCCAGGTCGTTAGTTTACTTAAAGGATTTTAAGGGTATTTCATTCATCGTACAAACAATATTGTGTTATTTTTTATGATGCAGTGTATTTGAGCTTATGTCATGGCGCAGCGTCCGTCCATTCGTCTTCTGTCATCCATCAATTAACATTTGCTTTAAATTGCTACTAGTCATAAAATACTGAATGGATTTCAACCAAGTTTGGTCAGAAAGATCGTTGGGAGGAAGGGGGAACAGATTTTGCATTAATGAAGATTCTGACACCCAAGGGGCCAGAGGGGCCAGGCCCAATAGGGGAAATAGAGGTAATTCATTTAAATCGCTACTAGTCATAAAGTTAATGATGGATTTGAACCAAATTTGGTCAAAAACATTCTTGGGGGAAGGGAAACAGATTTTGCATTAACAGTGACTCTGACCATTAAGGGGCCAGAGGGGCGAGGCCCAATAAGGGAAATAGAGGTAATTCATTTAAATTGCTACTAGTCATAAAATTATGGCTGGATTTCAACCCGATTCAGTCAGAAGCATCCTTGGGAAAAGCGGAACAGATTTGGCATAAATGGTGACTCTGACCATCAAGGGGCCAGAGGGGTGAGGCCCAATAGGGGCCAAATATTGGAGATGGAGATAATTCCTTTAAATCACTACTTGTCATAAAGTTATGAATGGATTTGAACCCAATCCAGTCAGAAGCGCCCTTGGGGATAGGGGAACAGATTTTTGCATAAATGGTGACACTGACCCACAAGGCGCCAGAGGGGCAGGGCCCAATAGAAGTAAGTCCTTTTAATTGCTACTTGTATTTTTGAAACCATTGAGATCCCCACCCCACAACCATATATAGCATATATAGCTGGGCACCAAGAGATAAACACAATCCTGTTATAAATATAGGCCCAGGGGTCTTTCCCCACCCCTAGGGACTTAGTTCCTTTAAACACAACTATGTTATAAAAACAATACCTGGGTTCTTTTCACACCCATAGAGAGTCTGGACTTTGTTTCTGGGTTATATCTTTAAAGCAGTTGAAGTCTCCATGTCATAACTCTATTTATCATATGACTACCGTTATATACGGTGTCATAAACCCATCACATAAATTTTCTTTATGACACTAGTGTAATAACACCTTTCGCTACGCTGATTGGCTGGTTCCGTGAGAACTGTATTCATACGCGTGGGAACGACCTACTTCTTTTTACTACGACTCGTAAAAATGGCGACTAGTGCTTGTAAACTTTGAAAAAAAATCAACTGAACGACAAATTGGTCTATTAACATAACATATTGTACAATCAAAGATAAAATCCAAGATGTAAACATCCTAAGTTTTTTAATTATATTTATACTATAAGATGTTAAATTAGGCCTGGCAAACATCTATTTTATGACCCCTAGTAACATATTTCAACTCCGATAGAAAATTGCGGTTGCGTTGTCCGATGAGACATATCTAGTCTAGATTCTTTTCAAATAAACAAATAATAACATTATTTAATAAAATCCTCATGAAAAACGGCAATGTAGTTTGTTACAACTTGCCTTCAACGGTTACTCAGAATAACATGCGGACACTGTCGTCGACAAACACTTGTAATGTCAAAACAAACAACACTGCCAACAAATCGGCATCCAAAGTCGCTTTTCACGGCAGTCTGAACACAATGTTCAGTGGGAATATTCACGGTGGAACATTTCACATCTCCAAAAACTCTCGCGAGGACGAGGATAAACACAAAGCAGTGAAAAGGCGCCGTACAATGGTTCTGTACGACAGCGACAGCGAATAGACATTTGTACAACGAAGCCTCCATTATCGCGCCAAGTGACGTCACGGCTTCGTCACATCAAAAACAGTCGCTCATGAACTTTCAAACTAAAATATTTTCCTCATTGTTTCAAACACCAAGGACAATTTATCTATTATAGATTAAATGAAAAAATGCTGAAATTTTGTTTTGAGACGTGTATTTAATAAAATGAATCCTTTTCAAGAGTCAGTTGTGTTAGAACTATTTCTTCTCTCGTCGGTATAATTGACCTACTTCGAAGGTTCGGGTGATTTGGTTGAGATGTGACGATTCAAGGCAAAAGAAAAAATCAGTTTTTGATGGGGAACGATGAAAGAAAACGTCATATGATAAAAAGAATCTGTCATTCGTTTCCCTTCATATTAGATTTATGATACTCGTTTAGAATTTTTTATTTTTGCTCGCCAGAGGCTCGCAAAAATAAAAAATTCAAAACTCGTATCATAAATCTAATATGAAGGGAAACTCATGACAGATCCTCTATATAGAGGATATCTAACAGTGTCTTCAGTAATACCAAATATATTTCACGAGTGGGGCTAATATTTTGATATTTTTCACGAGTGCGCAGCACGAGTGAAAAATATCAAAATATTAGCCACACTCGTGAAATATATTTGGTATTACTGAAGACACTGTTAGATATTCTGTTTATTACATTTTTTATCAACGAAAAACCTACCCCGTATGCTAACTAGGCCTACAGCGATAATTTATAAACGAAAAAAGTAGTTTCCCCTGTCCAGGTGCTGACATATATGTCAGGCTTTCTGATTGGTCAATTATTTTGGTATTTTCTAATCATTAACTTGATTGGTCAAATCAGCAAAAGTGATATTTTTCACTATTTTTCACTAGTGAAAAATATCACTTTTATAGAATGAATAATTTTTGATATTTCACTGGTAAAAATGTAATAAATAGCATTATTTTACATCAACAAATAAAGCTATTAATAAATGGAAAATTAACATTATTTTGACTTTTCTCAAATAAGCCAGGTGAGCGTTAAAGGCCCTATGGGCCTCTTATTTTTTTGGGTTTTGCCTCCAATGAAATGTTGCAAAAGCAAGATTATGGCATCAGTGATGCATCAACATATCAGTTCCAAGTTTTGCTGTTGCTAAAAAATCGCGAATTCAACCTGTTTGGCAGATTTTTCATTCATACTGCAAAGAAAAGAGTGATATTTTCAGATATAAAGCATTTATTTGAATTTTTAGATTAGTGAATTTGTGAAATTTTCATTTGTTTTGCAATGCATGCATCAATATTCAAAAATATCTGTGAGAAATGCTTGGTGATTGTTTTTATTATCTAATTAGTGTAGAAACTTTGCTAAGTAGCAACAGTTGAAACATAGAATTACAAGCAATTCTTTATAAAAAATATGTCTGCATTGGAAGGCAAATCGAAGCTTATATTTCATTACTGGTTTGTTTTTTTCAACAGTTTTCAAATATTATAAAGTTTATGTTGTTTAGATGGACAACATTTTTATGATATTGTATGATTTAAATATACACTGTCTGCATGCATGTCACTGTGCCATTGAAACATTATTTTTTAAAGAATATGAACATGGCGAAGTGGTATAAGCTGTGAGATTTCTGGCTAGGCAATTGGGTACCGTAGATTCCATGTTCAAGACTTGGTAAGAGCACATTTGTGTTACTACATATTACATATATATAATGGCTTGTTAATTATATCATTAATTACTGAAAAAAATTAGTTTCTCAATAGTTTTCAGACCTGTGATAATCATTATGAAATTATAGAAATCTACATGCAGTTTTTTCAGTGAAAGTGTTTTTTCTTATATTAAAACAAAATGTGAAATTAGCTTGAATTAAGTTTTTGTTATAACTGTTCATGTTCTTTCACAGATACTGAATTACTACACATTTAATGAGAGAGAGCCATACATGAAAAGTGTCCGTCCGTCTGTACGTCCGTCCGGATATATATATATCCATCATCAGTTTCGTTTCCGGAGATGATTTTAAAATTTCTCTCGCACTATCGAAATATTGGAAAGATTACTTTTATCGGGCCTGGACCGACTAACAGTGTATAATGGAACGGAAATTAATTTCAAGAGTTTCCATGGCGGTCATGACGAAATGTATGCTTCAACATTAAAATCGATTATTTTGATTTTTAATCTCTTAACGGATATAAATTGATCTCTGAACAGTTTCATTATGTATTTATTTAAATAATGCATAAAATTCCAATGCGTCTCTTTTTAAATACCAACATGCCCATTGGCAAAGTAGTCGGAACCATTCAAATTCCTGAACACTTATAATGAAGAGTCAGGTAGATCCTGGCATAACCTTAGCTTGATACTACACCGCCGAGAGTGTATAAAACAGCGCCAGTAGTATAGAAATATATGTAAATAACAAAGAACAGAAAAGAACAAAAAAATCAGGTCAATTTCAGGTCGGCTTCAGGTCAATTTGATTTCACATAATGAAATATTCAGGTCAATTTCAGGTCAATATTTTTTCAGGTCAGATTTACCTGAAGACATTTTGCCTGTGTGCTAGATCTCAAAACGAAAAGGAGTCACATGTCGTCGACTATTACAATTACAAAGTCGCCGGCAGAGAGAAAGAGACATTTCAAACGGCAGATGAAAGAAGCCATCTGGATACCACATACATGTACAATGTAGTGAGCAGCGTCAAAATCGAGACGAGGGGTCCATACGATATCACACATATGTTTCAATGTTTTTTAGACAAATTGTAGGCTAATCGTAGCCTTATATTGTGAATTAAGTAGAGAAAGGCTAAGCCAACCGATTTGATTACAATCTCGTACACATCACACCTCATAAAATCCTATACTTTCTGGTTGTAATATACGAAAATTCGGTTGTCACCGCTATGGTACTCATTTTGGGAATGTGACAAGATTTTATCTAGATCTACATGGGCTGTCGTTGATTAAGCAGAAGCTGTTTTCCGTGCCGGAATACCCTGCCCCTTGTGCTTTTCCCTTAGCCCGAGTTTCCTCTGGCCCTCACACCATGTCTGGTGTAGGCATGTTGTCAGGGCCAGAGCAAACTCGGGCTAGCTTTTCCCATGTAAAACCATATTTTGAACTCGTTTAATTTTTCTGAGTTTGGTTTCTGGAAGTTTCGATTTTTTAAGACAAATCTGCCTTTTGAACCGGTAATGTTTGTTCTATAAAAACAACGAGAAAATACCAACATGTAAATAACTTTAACTCTATATCGATAAAACGAGTACATACAGATTTTAAAATGAAATACACCTGCTGGCTTCTAAATGTCAGTTACGTCAAATCAGTTTGTCAATTAACATCAAGGACATAAACAAATACTATCTACCAACAGTTTGGTAAAGTGCCATGGCTCTGTTTATCACGCGCTAAATGACGCATTCTAACAGTTGGGTAAGTGTGCGATACTTCCATGCCTATTTTAAGCCAAAATGCTCACATTGACGTAATGTCGGAACAAATGAGATACACTTTTCAATTATTATCTTTTTTTTTCAACACAAATGTTTTTTCTATGGTAAGATGTTATTAAGATTGACAACACTTTTACAACATTGTATATATACGCAAATTAACTTTTGTAACGTTTTACGTTAATAATTATGACTTGTCAATCAAGTAGGCCTACTTGTGATATATCATGGACGTTTCCTGCATCAAAATGCTTCACCGCTCGGTCTAATCCTTTGAAATTTCGCACTGTTTTTAGTCCTGTGATATTCATCGTGAAAAAGAATTAGCTTGAATGAATCTTTTGTGCTAAAATAGTTCCTCCACACATAATAAAGTAGTATATATAAATGATAGATTACGAACGAAAAACCTTTAATATTGTAGAGGAAATAGACTGTTTCACAATTTGTGCGAAAATTTATTGTGTTATATTCTGATAAATTATGAGAATCAATACCGTAGATCTTCATAATTGCAATTAAAACCGAGATACTACCCGTGATTACAATGAATCTCTCGTGCGGTACTCCACTCTCTATATATATGTAAATTAACCGCGGGAAAACGTGTCATGCACGCATGCGCAAACCGGTTTTCTTTGAAGAATGGCGGACTTATGATAAAAGCCACTCATCAGAAGGCCGATGTCGATTGGACGTACTAGTATTGGTTTCTGCCGTGAAGGCAAATAAAAGAATTGGGTGGAATCAAAAATAAATTTCTACGTCTTGAAGAGTCAACATATGAGTCGGTAAGACAAAAAACAAAGAGCTCTAGGTGAAACGTGAAAAGCCATCATAAATTGGTAGTGAAACTTCTCGGTATTTGATAAACAAACTACAACAAGATATAAAACCCTTCAGGGATTATGAAAGTTTCATTTGATAAAGTTTTATATCTAAAGATAAAAACAAAGTCTTTAACCATCGAATATGACAACTTTCCAGTTCTCTTCTACACTGTATATGCATCATAACTCGGCGTTTCGCGAATCTGAAAATCGGGATTTTTTTGTTTGTTTGTTTGGAGTTTTTTTGTTAGGAAATGTTAATTCGAAATCAGGTAAATTTGTTACTTGTATAGTGCGAGAGTTGTGTCCCTTGATTTTGTTTGTGGAAGTCTTTTTAAAGTGTAGGAGAGTGGCGATGCATCTCAGAACAAACAACGGAGATAATCACTTACAAATGTATACAATTTATTTGCTTACACAATATATACTCTCCAAATTACAAGCAACTATTTCACTCACTCTGATGATACATGTACCAACAATGAATATATAACACCCACAAAAATCGTTGTTATTCCCGAGCCACATGAGTAATGTCTACTATCTGTTGATGACAGGACGTTGCTGCTGGAGTCGCAGGCTCTATATACAACTAGCTACTCCGCCCTCTATAGGGACCACAGAACCAAATCAAAAATAGATTATGGGTTTCCCCCGTTTGGACAGAAGATTTAATAGGAAGGTGAATACACCGGGGCCTACTGATTGGATATTTAGGTGAGAGAGGTTTTATGTTTGGGCTGGGCATTTCCTAGTCTTTTTTTATTGTCAGGGGGAGTTAATTAAGTGTGTATTTTGTTGTAAATTTAGGTGAATTTTTGGTGCTGAATTCAATACAAGATGGTGGCATTCATATAAAAAAAAGTTCAAATAGGTAGAATTTTAATCTTTTTTTATAGGTTTCCGAGATGACATTCTTCAAAATTATGGCTTGTGGACCAGTGTTGAAAACTCCATTTAAGCAAGACAGTTTTAAACGTTAACATTATCGTCTAGGGGAAATCATTTGGTTCCGTGGTTCCTATATTGTTGGTCAATGTGAAACCAACGTAACTTGTCGGCTGTCTTCCCCACAAATAAATCCACCTCGGGCCTTGTATGGAGATTAAAGAGGTATTCCTTCGTTGGAATCAAGTTTAGGTCGTCAAATTAAACTTACTGGAAAATATCTTTTTCTTTACATTAATACAGCAGTTTTACTCTCAAGATAAACCAAAGCTCTTCGAGTATTAAGTCATGAAAATTGATAATTCGACCCGAAGTATCACTAATTACCACAAAGACATAGGTGTTTGTCTGCAATACGCCTTTTCCCTGTACATTTCGGCGTTAATTTCATTACTTGTAGACACAGAGGGATATGGATTTCATTAATAGAAATTGTGCATGTTTCTGATGCCCCATCGTCGGAAACCCACGGTTGATTGCACTACGCTACGCTAACATTTATCCTTGCAATCAACCGTGGGTTTCTGACGATGCTGATGCCCGAACGAAGGAATGGGCCTTTAAGGATTAACTTGAATACATATATATTTTATTTGTTTTTGAGATATATTTATACTAAAATAATAGAAAGTTATATAATTCTCACATATTTTCCACTGGTGTAATGATATGAAGAAAAAATGTGTGTGACGTCGTCAGTATAAGACGTCGTTTTGTCTGACGTCACTATATTCGTCGCAAAAAATAGAGTTACTGGGCGAAAAAAGGCATGTATCAATTAAACATTGATATCGTGTTTTCAGTTTCATTGAAGTATGAGAGAAAAGTGTTTGTAAACTGTATGACTCCGCGTACTAAAGTTTGCAAACATTTTTTTATACCCCTATGAAACTAGAAAATAATCAACGCTTATGATTATATTTTTTTGTTCTATGTACAATTTAACTGATCATACAGGGGATTCTTTTTCATAAATCAATACGCAACGTCAATGGCCGTATTGTGACGGCACATTTTTCGCGCCATTTTCGATTTTTGTTCCGTAGAGCTGTGAAAAACAATCTCAACCAATCAGAAGCTACATCCTGCGTACAAACAATGAAAAAAAAAAATTATTGTAAATTGCAACAATTTACGTAGTTCTGTGATTTTGTGTTAATTTCCACAAATACATTTATTGAAAATAAGAAAAGCTTGAATTAAAGAATATAGAGAATACATAGTCAGTGTCTTTAAATAAAAGCTATATTTTTGCGAGGGTTTAGAACGACAAATAGTTGCGAGCCTCGGCGAGCCATTGTTATCTTTTTGTCAAGAGCTAAAAATACAGCAACATTGAAAATGAAAATATATCAAATAGATATATAAACAATGTTCCAGATATGTTTGTCTGAACCATTGCTTTCGGGCGCAGGAAAAAATGCGATCACATGCCGAAGCAATTAAAACTAGGTCAGGAAACGTACATCGTATTGAAGCATTCCGCGATAAAATATAGTTCCTAACATTTTAAGCCACCACCGTGGTTTCTTTCTCTTATTGAAATAAACGTTTTTTAGCTCACCTGGCCCGAAGGGCCGGTGAGCTTATGGCATGGCGCAGCGTCCGTCGTCCGTCGTCCGTCCGTCGTCCGTCGTCAGTCCGTCAACTTTTCCTTTAAATCGCTACTAGTCCTAAACTACTCAGTGGATTTTGACCAAATTTGGTCTGAAGCATCCTTGGGTGAAGGGGAACCAATTTTGTATAAACGGTGGGTCTGGCCCCCCAGGGGCCTTAGGGGCGGGGCCCAATAGGGGAAATATAGCAAATTCTTTAAAATCCTCTTCTTCTGTAGAAATGAAGGGATTTGATTCATATTTGGTCTGAAGCATCCTTGGGTGAAGAGGAACCAATTTTGTATAAACGGTGGGTCTGGCCCCCCAGGGGTCTTAGGGGCGGGGCCCAATAGGGGAAATATAGCAAATTCTTTAAAATCCTTCTTCTTCTGTAGAAATGAAGGGATTTGATTCATATTTGGTCTGAAGCATCCTTGGGTGAAGGCGAACCAATTTTGTATAAACGGTGGGTCTGGCCCCTCAGGGGCCTTAGGGGCGGGGCCCAATAGGGGAAATATAGCAAATTCTTTAAAATCCTTCTTCTTCTTCTGTAGAAATGAAGGGATTTGATTCATATTTGGTCTGAAGCCTCCTTGGGTGAAGGGGAACCAATTTTGTATAAACGGTGGGTCTGGCCCCCCAGGGGTCTGAGGGGCGGGGCCCAATAGGGGAAATATAGCAAATTCTTCAAAATCCTTCTTCTTCTGTAGAAATGAAGGGATTTGATTCATATTTGGTTTGAAGCATCCTTGGGTGAAGGGGAACCAATTTTGTATAAACGGTGGGTCTGGCCCCCAGGGGCCTGGGGGGGGGGGGGGGGGGGGGGGGGGGGCCAATAGGGGAATATTGTATATTCTTTAAAATCCTTCTTCTTCTGCAGGAATAAAGGGATTTGATCCATGTTTGGTCTGAAGCATCCTTGGGTGAAGGGGAACCAATTTTGTATAAACGGTGGGTCTGGCCCCCCAGGGGGTCTTAGGAGCGGGGCCCAATAGGGGAAATATAGCAAATTCTTTAAAATCCTTCTTCTTCTGTAGAAATGAAGGGATTTGATTCATATTTGGTCTGAAGCATCCTTGGGTGAAGGGGAACCAATTTTGTATAAACAGTGGGTCTGGCCCCCCAGGGGCCTGGGGGGTGGGGCCTAATAGGGGAATATTGTATATTCTTTAAAATCCTTCTTCTTCTGCAGGAATAAAGGGATTTGATCCATGTTTGGTCTGAAGCATCCTTGGGTGAAGGGGAACCAATTTTGTATAAACGGTGGGTCTGGCCTCCTAGAGGCCTGAGGGGCGGGGCCCAATAGGGGAAATATAGCATATTCTTTGAAATCCTTCTTCTTCTGCAGGAATAAAGGGATTTGATCCATGTTTGGTCTGAAGCATCCTTGGGTGAAGGGGAACCAATTTTGTATAAACGGTGGGTCTGACCTCCTAGGGGTCTGAGGGGCGGGGCCCAATAGGGGAAATATAGCAAATTCTTCAAAATCCTTCTTCTTCTGTAGAAATGAAGGGATTTGATTCATATTTGGTTTGAAGCATCCTTGGGTGAAGGGGAACCAATTTTGTATAAACGGTGGGTCTGGCCCCCAGGGGCCTGGGGGGGGGGGGGGGGGGGGGGCCAATAGGGGAATATTGTATATTCTTTAAAATCCTTCTTCTTCTGCAGGAATAAAGGGATTTGATCCATGTTTGGTCTGAAGCATCCTTGGGTGAAGGGGAACCAATTTTGTATAAACGGTGGGTCTGGCCTCCTAGGGGCCTGAGGGGCAGAGCCCAATAGGGGAAATATAGCAAATTCTTTGAAATCCTTCTTCTTCTGTAGGAATAAAGGGATTTGATCCATATTTGGTCTGAAACATCCTTGGGTAAAGGGGAACCAATTTTGTATAAACGGTGGGTCTGGCCCCCCAGGGGGTCTTAGGAGCGGGGCCCAATAGGGGAAATATAGCAAATTCTTTAAAATCCTTCTTCTTCTGTAGAAATGAAGGGATTTGATTCATATTTGGTCTGAAGCATCCTTGGGTGAAGGGGAACCAATTTTGTATAAACAGTGGGTCTGGCCCCCCAGGGGCCTGGGGGGTGGGGCCTAATAGGGGAATATTGTATATTCTTTAAAATCCTTCTTCTTCTGCAGGAATAAAGGGATTTGATCCATGTTTGGTCTGAAGCATCCTTGGGTGAAGGGGAACCAATTTTGTATAAACGGTGGGTCTGGCCTCCTAGAGGCCTGAGGGGCGGGGCCCAATAGGGGAAATATAGCATATTCTTTGAAATCCTTCTTCTTCTGCAGGAATAAAGGGATTTGATCCATGTTTGGTCTGAAGCATCCTTGGGTGAAGGGGAACCAATTTTGTATAAACGGTGGGTCTGACCTCCTAGGGGTCTGAGGGGCGGGGCCCAATAGGGGAAATATAGCAAATTCTTTAAAATCCTTCTTCTTCTGTAGAAATGAAGGGATTTGATTCATATTTGGTCTGAAGCATCCTTGGGTGAAGGGGAACCAATTTTGTATAAACAGTGGGTCTGGCCCCCCAGGGGCCTGGGGGGTGGGGCCTAATAGGGGAATATTGTATATTCTTTAAAATCCTTCTTCTTCTGCAGGAATAAAGGGATTTGATCCATGTTTGGTCTGAAGCATCCTTGGGTGAAGGGGAACCAATTTTGTATAAACGGTGGGTCTGGCCTCCTAGAGGCCTGAGGGGCGGGGCCCAATAGGGGAAATATAGCATATTCTTTGAAATCCTTCTTCTTCTGCAGGAATAAAGGGATTTGATCCATGTTTGGTCTGAAGCATCCTTGGGTGAAGGGGAACCAATTTTGTATAAACGGTGGGTCTGACCTCCTAGGGGTCTGAGGGGCGGGGCCCAATAGGGGAAATATAGCAAATTCTTTGAAATCCTTCTTCTTCTGTAGGAATAAAGGGATTTGATCCATATTTGGTCTGAAACATCCTTGGGTGAAGGGGAACCAATTTTGTATAAACGGTGGGTCTGGCCCCCCAGGGGCCGTAGGGGTGGGGCCCAATAGGGGAAATATAGCAAATTCTTTAAAATTCTTCTTCTTCTGTAGAAATGAAGGGATTTGATTCATATTTGGTCTGAAGCATCCTTGGGTGAAGGGGAACCAATTTTGTATAAACGGATGGTCTGGCCCCCCAGGGGCCTCTGGGGTGGGGCCCAATAGGGGAATATTGCATATTCTTTAAAATCCTTCTTCTGCAGGAATAAAGTGATTTGATTCATAATTGGTCTGAAGCATCCTTGGGTGAAGGGGAACCAATTTTGTATAAACGGTGGGTCTGGCCTCCCACGGGCCTGAAGGGCGGGACCCAATAGGGGAAATATAGCAAATTCTTTAAAATCCTTCTACTTCTGTAGCAATAAAGGGATTTGATCCATATTTGGTCTGAAACATCCTTGGGTGAAGGGGAACCAATTTTGTATAAACGGTGGGTCTAGCCTCCCAGGGACCTGGGGGGTGGGGCCCAATAGGGGAATATAGCATATTTTTTAAAATCCTTCTTCTTCTGCAGGAATAAAGGGATTTGATCCATGTTTGGTCTGAAGCATCCTTGGGTGAAGGGGAACCAATTTTGTATCAACGGTGGGTCTGGCCTCCCAGGGGCCTGGGGGGGTGGGGCCCAATAGGGGAATATAGCATATTCTTTAAAATCCTTCTTCTTCTGCAGGAATAAAGGGATTTGATCCATGTTTGGTCTGAAGCATCCTTGGGTGAAGGGGAACCAATTTTGTATAAACGGTGGGTCGGCCTCCCAGGGGCCTTAGGGGTGGGGCCCAATAGGGGAAATATAGCAAATTCTTTGAAATCCTTCTTCTTCCGTAGGAATAAAGGGATTTGATCCATATTTGGTCTGAAACATCCTTGGGTGAAGGGAAACCAATTTTGTATAAACGTTTGGTCTGACCCCCAGGGGCCTTAGGGGTGGGGCCCAATAGGGGAAATAGGGTTAATCCTTTAAATCGCTACTAGTAAAGTTATAAATGAATTTGAACCAAATTTGGTCAGTAACATTCTTGGGAGAAGGGGAACAGAGTTTGAATACATTTTTACTCTGAACCCCCAGGGGCCTAAGGAGCGGAGCCAAATAGGGGAAATAGATATTAGTCTTTAAATCGCTACTAGTCATAAATTTTTTAATGGATTTTAACTAGATTTGGTCAGAAACATCCTTGGGGGAAGGTGAACAGAGTTTGTATTAATTTTTACTCTGAACTCCCAGGGGCCTGAGGGGCCGGGCCAAATAGGGGAAATAGGGTTAATCTTTTAAATCACTGCTAGTCATAAAGTTATGAATGAATTAGAACCAAATTTGGTCAGAAACATCCTTGGGAGAAGCGGAACAGAGTTTGTATACATTTTTACTCTGAACCCCCAGGGGCCTGAGGGGCGGAGCCAAATATGGGAAATGGAGATTAGTCTTTAAATCGCTACTGGTCATAAAAGTTTTCATGGATTTTAATTAGATTTGGTCAGGAACATCCTTGGGGGAAGGGGAACCGAGTTTGTATGAATTTTTACTCTGAACCCTCAGGGGCCTGAGGGGCGGGGCCAAATAGGGGAAATAGGGTTAATCCTTTAAATCGCTACTAGTCATAAAGTTATGAATGAAATTGAACCAAATTTGATCAGGAACATCATTGGGAGAAGGGGAACAGAGTTTGTATAAATTTTTACTCTGAATCCCCAGGGGCCTGAGGGGCGGGGCCAAATAGAGGAAATAGGGTTAATCATTTAAATCGCTACTAGTCATAAAGTTATGGATGAATTTGAACAGGAACATCCTTGGGAGAAGGGGGAACAGAGTTTGTATAAATTTTTACTCTGAACCCCCAGGGGCCTGAGGGGCGGGGCCAAATAGGGGAATAGAGATTAGTCTTTAAATTGCTACAAGCCATAAAGTTATGAATGAATTAGAACCATATTTGGTCAGGAACATCCTTGGGGGGAGGGGAACAGAGTTTGTATAAATTTTACTCTGAACACCCAGGGGCCTGAGGGGCGGAGTCTAAGAGGCCCAAGGGTCTTTCCCCACCCTAAGGAACTTAGTTTCTTCAAACACAATTAGGTTGTAAAAATAATCCATAGGGTCTTTCAGTCCCTTAGAGAGTATGTGTATGAATAAATTGAACATAAACATTATTTTGACATTTGGTCAATCACCATGGGCCCCATGGGCCTCTTGTTTTATTTATTGTGATATACAATGTGCACCAAATCTTAATTTACGAGGAATGTGATATCGGGTTGTTTACAACATAAGGAGACCAAATGTCAAAGTGCGAATCACTCAAAATGGAGTGCCATCAAATCAATGCACGTGCTAAAATACAGCCGTTTTCCGTCACTGCTGAATACAACAAATTATATGTGGTAGGTGTACTCCGACAACGGCTGCGCCAGTTTCAGGATAAAAAAATTAACCTGCCTTGTTTGGAAAGTTATTTTAGCGATAAATCTATCATTTTCACAGATTGCAGACAGATTAATGATAACGCCCGTTGTTTAAAGATGGCAGCTTCACACACACGCGCGCACGCACGCACAAAAAAAATATTAAAGAATTATGAAGAAAAACCACACACACACACACACATAAAAAAAAAAACCAAAAAGCCCGAAGAGCACTCTTAAAAAGCTGCGAATGAGGTTCAGAATGCACTCCGGATTTTGTGTAATAGCTCCATAACATAAAAAATATACAGATATTTGAGTTAATCTTGATGATCTAATCTATTGTACACATACAATCAATGTGGAAATCTACATTCATTGACGAAATATTTTCTCTTAGAAATTATAACTCCGCTGTATCATGCAAAGACAGTTAAAAAACGACGTTACAAATGGCGATGTCATTTTTGAACGTTATGAGCTGAATACATAAACTTTTACGCAAAATCAAATTATAAACCGGCGTTTGGCAACATAAATAACACCATTATACATAATACGCTGTGTGAACATTTATATACATATTATATATATATATATATATCAACACAGTTCGAGAAATCAGACAAATAGTTCACCGAAAGTTAGCACATTGAAAAGTTTCTTTAAGAATACTAACGTTTGCAAAGACGACAAATGTATCTGAAATTCTGTTTCACGTGCTCCCGATAGAGAGGCATACGATACAAAAATATGATCGGGTTGATGGCAGAGTTCGCCGAAATAGCGAAGTCACTGAAAAGGACCAAGGAGTCTGGAACGGAACTGTAGAGGAGGTACGAAATTACTCTGACAATGTACGGGCTCATACATACCACTGCCAGGACGTTCATTACGGTGAGGGTTATATACGACCTCCAGTAATTGACTTTCGTTTTTGAAGAACATATTTGTGACTTTTTTGAAAGTATCGTAATGGATTGGTCTTTCACAACGCGAATTCTATTCGTTTTCCCTGCTTCTAATGGATTACTTTCATTCCTGGAATTTTCATAGTTGTCTTTTCCAGTGGTGTGAAATAGTGATGTCACATTTCCGTCTTCGCTAGTGTTAATCGTGACCCGTTGAATATCGTCTATACGCTCATGTGCGATTTGTATACCTTCAACCGGCGATGCATTGTATGATGCGAGTTGTTCTAAATTAGGCCTATCTCTACTGAACAAATTTTGTTTAATTTTTAAGTCTGGTTGTCTTGAGCAAACCTCGTGCATTTTGTCGACGTTCGAAATGGAGCATTTCATATTAGTCCGAGGAATACCTATCAACCTTGCCTTATTGCGCAAAACAAGAATACATATCCCGTTGAAGGTTGTAATACCAATCAAAGTTATAGTCAAGAAAGCTAAGTTGGGTAGTCCAAGCACTTTGTAATTTGACCTGAAGAGCTTAATATCGATGCACATATCTATCGGTCCGTCATTGTCGTACAAAAAGCCAAACACTGAACTGTTGAATATAATTATTGCGACTGGAATCACACAAGACGAAATCACAGCAAACCTTGTACCCTTTATCTTCTTATACGTTGTTGGATGAGCTATTGATATGTTCTAGATGACCGATATAAGCAACAACATCGCTAATGACGTCGCCACAGAAATGAATCCAAGAAGCGCTTGAAAGAAACAGGACACATAAGGTTCATCCCCAAGCACCTCTACTACACCGCGCCAAACAGCAGCAAACCCTAGGGACAAATCGCCTATATTTATCGGCAACAAATATATCACAAAGTTGCTTCGATAAGTCCTGTCTTTAAATGTTATTATTGCAAAATATCCATTTAACAAAATCACACTGAAAATTATTAAACAACTTGATGTTATAAACATATGTAACTGCCATGAGGCATTGCTCAGTGTTACATTGCTAGAGGAGTTGACACTCTCCATAACACTTTTTTTTCATCAATGTAGAATAATACACAAAATGTCAAACTTTATCTCCTCTATTTGAATCTTCGCGAATACAGTAGCGGATACAAAACGATAAGTTCCTCGTTTATTTCTGTATTTTGATGAACACCTGTTTGCAAATTAAATGTTACTTAATTAGCTTTCACCCAATCAAATCCATGTGCGTTAATAAGCATTTGTATAACGCTACATACAGAAAGATGAGTCTGTTACCGGAGAAAGAGGCGTGGCTCAAAGTCCATACTCGGTGTAGTCGATCACACTTCAATTATCCGGATTCTGAAATACGTTAAGATTGTTTCAACTGATACAACAGATCGATAATATGACATCACGTGCAGGATATCTTGTGTTCATAGACTGGTCTTTAAGCCTGAAGTGACGTTCATAACATGAAAACGGTGGGTTATATATCTTTACTCGCCATCCAAACATCTTAAAGCATTCCCTTTGGACTCTTTGGATGGACATTGTTGGTTTGCAGTCGATATATATTGCTTGGCATATTTTATGCGATATCATACTGTAGATATATCATTGGTAATGAGGACAAATTAGCCATATCGCATTTTATGATTTAACTAGGCAGTAAATTTATAAATCGATATGCTGACTGAAAACCGAAATGGTCTCTGAAATATCTATTCCTATCTTTATTACGCAATTTTAAAATTAAAAGGAAACATTCAATGACACGAATATCTTTAATTTACAACATCAAGAGTATTAAATATCTATGTCCAAACTAGGTTGACATTGGCCAAACACAATCATTTTTCCCGCGTGCCTTTGGCAGTTAAAATTTGATTCAATTTCAATTCCAAGTACACTTTTCCATGCTAAAGGAAATTTTAATTGTCAACAATTTTTTTTTGTCTAAACAGTTGTCAAACCCTAACCTTTTTTTAATTAAAATATCTATAGTTGTTTTTGTATGCGTCATCAAAACATGCATTGTTATTTGTTATCGACTTAGCAGACACGTTTAATAAGTAAATAAAAAAAGCGTTACTAACAATATGAATATCAAGTTAAAGCTTAATAACAATGTGGGCTATTTCAGAAAAAAAAATCATCCGTTTTTCGTATTATTCTGATTCAGAAAATTGGTTCTGATTTATTTTCTGACGTTTTAGAAGTATACCAATATGTTTTGTTTAAGTATTTATTTGATGTTAGTCAGAATTAATTGCTTTTAAAATAACGTTTACAAACGATGCATATATATTATATATATAGATACATTGTTGTTAATCTTTGTCCTATTTCCGCAGACCCCTTGAATTATGGTTTCGATATTATATTGGGGGTTTTCATTGTTTTGGATCACCGATGAACCGACCGACTTTCATACACACTTTACGTAAATGTTACAATAACTGTTAATTGATAAGCGTGTTAAACAAGTCTGATGAGACCATCTGGACATTATGGTTGACCCAGAGGTGAGACAATTATTTATGTTTCATTATAAGAATCACGCGACTTATATGGAATAATATGTAGTGTTCTTAAATTAAATTTCAGTAGGGTACATCAAATCGACGATTTCATAACGATTATTTAAAGACATCGCCCTTGTCACTACCCTGGTTCTCATTTTGAGAACATGATTTATCCAAAATTAGACATCAATACATTTTCGAGTGTCTTCGATGAAGCAGAAGACGCTTAACCTTCGGAACACATGGTCATTTTCTACTTGTACTTTCCCTTTGCTTGTATTTTGTATAATACGACTGCCTAACTGAAATGATTAATGTTGCTCAGACAGTTAGTAACAGGAAAACCTGAAAAGAAAGAAGTTCCACCTTCCCCTGTAAAATTTCTGAAAAAAAAAAAAATTAAGAATAGCAGACCTAGGAAGGTATACTTATCACTCCTTCATCACTGTTTACTCACTAGCGGATCCAGGGAGAGGGGTGGGGATTTGTTGTTCTGGGGGTCAGACCCCCCACCCCCCTTTTTCGGAGGAGGAAAATATTTTTATAGCCTGAAAAATGGGGGGGGGGGGGATCGGCTGGCCCGCATTATCACTAAATTACTGGACACCTCCCCCTCCCTTTCGAAATATATATATATATATATGTTATTTGATGGATATTGATAAATTGTGTGATGGATATTGATAAGAAATGCTTGATGGATATTGATGGGTATATACATTTATATACAAAAATTATGTTATTTGATGGATATTGATAGGTAAAACTCGGGGAAAATGTTCATGGGCATTAATAGATAAATATTAATGGACTTATTTATGAATTTTGATGGTATACATTTTATTGATGAATATTGATGTATATTATTTGATGAATATCGATGAGTACTATAAATAGCTCAACCTCTTCATTCTAAGCTTCACTTATTGTGACCCCTACCACAGGGACGTGGCACGAATTGTTAACCCACGGTCCATACATGTACATATATTGTATACATAGGCTGTAAGTTGGGAATTTGAGTCAAATCCCTGTGCCCTATACCACTGTTTAAAGTCATTATTTAGCAAATATATGTACACGTACTCTCTGTATGACTATATATATAAATTCATATAATCTAAAAATGCTAATCACTTGTAATTGGGTGTCCTTGGTACAATTCTTTCATAAATGAACATAAGAATCCATATTCTATTGAGACAAGTGAAATCAATAAAGATACTTCATTACTAACGAAATCCGCGTTAGTTTGCCTGCATGAAAACAACAATAATGATTAACAATTGCAAAGATTTGTACCGAAAAGGAAAAAATATATGCCCAGAATCACTAATTATGATCACGATTTCTGAGTGGATTTCCACTGAATCCTGCAATGAAAATGAAGAATATCCTGAAATTAGTGTTGAGTAGGTGCTGATCCAAATTAGCCTATTTGTAGAAACATATATAAATGTTGCCTTGACATCATTTTCCTTACTCTTACGTTAATCTTTTATTCACGTGTAAGATAACGTGTCTTGTGCGAATCCAGAAAGTTACCGTCTCTTTTATTTTCATGTTTCGCCGCTAAAGCTGTGAATGTCAGCGTGTTTGTTTTTCACTTTTTATTTCACTTTCACAGATTTAGCGACGAAACATATAAACAAAAGAGACGAGAATTTTCTGGATTCGCGCAAGACATATTTAGTTGAAACCGAATTTGTCAGTTTATCTTGCACGTGATCAAAAACAAGCAATAACTAAGACTTGAATATTGACGTACAAATGTATAACGAATAATGAGGTCATTGCCACAGCTATATGTGTTTTAACAAGCAAGTTAATTTTGGTCAGCACATGCTCTACACTAATCTTAAGATATTCTTAATTTTCAAATTATTAGGTTTTGTACAAGCAAAAGGTGATGAAGTAGTGATAAGTATCCCTTCCTACGTTTATGGTATTCTAAATTTAATTTTCTTTTTAGAAATGACACAAGGGAAGCAGTGTAACTTCTTTACTTTCAGGCTTTCCGCTCTTTTGTATAAACGTGTTACTAACAGAGCAATATTAATCATGTCAGTTAGGCAGTCGTTTTATACAAAATAAGAGCAAAGTGAAAGTACAAGTAGAAAATGACCATGTGTTCCGAAGGTTAAGCGTCTTCTGCTTCATCGACGACACTCGAAAATGTATTGAGGTCCAATTTTGGATAAGACAGGGTTCTCAAATTAAGAGCCAGGGTAGTGACAAGGGCGGTGTCTATAAATAGTGGTTATGAAATCGTCGATTTTATGTACCCTACTGAAGTTAAATTTAAGGACACTACATATTCTCCCATATAAGTCGCTTGGTTACTTCTACCTTTCATAAAACATAAATAATTGTCTCTCCTCTGGGTCAACCATAATGTCCAGGTGGTTTCATCAGACTTGTTTAACACGCTTATCAATTAACAAGTATTGTAACATTTACGTAAAGTGTGTATGAAAGTCGGTCGGTTCGTCGGTGTTGAAAAACAATGAAAACCCCCGATATAATAACGAAACCATAATTCAAGGGATCTTTCGGAAATAGGACAAAGCTCATAACTATTTAACTACAAATAAATGTATGTGTATATATACATCGTTTGTATACGTTTGCAAAACATAAAGAGGAAAGCACAATGATATTTTTCCATAGCATTAGCAATGTGGAAAGGATAACTAATAATGACGCTGTAAACTTCGAAAAGAAAAAATCAAGGAAGAGATCAAGATTTTCAAAAACAAATCGGAACCAATTCTGTGAATCAGAATACTGCGAAAACCGGATGGACTCTTGAATTTCGTGAAGGTGAAACAGAGTTTCGTGATTTTTTTTTATCTCAAATAGCTCACATTATTATTAAGCTTTAACTTGATATTCATATTGTTAGTAACGCTTTTTTATTTGCTTATTAAACGTGTCTGTCAAGTCGATATCAAATAACAATGCATGTTTTGATGACGCATACAAAAACAGCTATAGATATTTTAATAAAACATGTTAGGTTTTGACAACTTTTTAGACGAACATTGTTGAGAATTAAAATGTCCTTTAGCATGGAACAACGTATTTGCAATCGAGATTGAATCAACTTTTAATTGCCAAAGGCACGCGGGTAAAAATGAATGTGTTTGGCCAATGTCAGTGTTAGTTTGGACATAGATATTTAATACTCTTGATGTTGTAAATTAAAGATATTCGTGTCATTGAATGTTTCCTTTTAATTTTAAAATTGCGTAATAAAGATAGAAATCGATAATTCAGAGACCATTTCAGTTTTCAGTCAGCATATCGATTCATAAATTTACTGCCTATTTAAATCATAAAATGCGCTTTGGCTAATTTGTCCTCATTACCAATGATATATCTACAGCATGATATCGCATAAAATATGCCAAGTAATATATGTCGACTGCAAACCAACAATGTTCACTCAAAAAGTCCAAAGGGAATGCTTTAAGATGATGGACGGCGAGTAAAGATATATAACCCGCCGTTTTCATGTTATGAACTTCACTTCAGGCTTAATGACCAGTCTATGAACAAAAGATATCCTGCGCGTCATCTCATATTATCGATCTGTTGTATAAGTTGAAACAATCTTAACGTATTTCAGAATCCGGATAGTTGAAGTGTGATTTGGTTTGGTTTGTTTTTATTTAACGTCCTATTAACAGCCAGGGTCATTTAAGGACGTGCCAGGTTTTGGAGGTGGAGGAAAGCCGGAGTACCCGGAGAAAAACCACCGGTTGAAGTGTGATCGGCTCCACCGAGTATGGACTTTGAGCCACGCCTCTTTCTCCGGTAACGGACTCACCTTTCTGTATGTAGCGGTATACATAAGCTTATTAACGCACATGGATTTGATTGGATGAAAGCTAACGTAAGATTTGATTTGCAAACAGGTGTTCATCAAAAATCAGAAATAAACGAGGAATTATCGTACTGTATTCGCGAAGATTCCAATTGAGGAGATTAAGTTTGACATTTTGTGTATTATTCTACATTCATAAAAAAGTGTAATGGAGAGTGTCAACTCCTCTAGCAATGTAACACTGATCAATGCCTCATGGCAGTTACAGATGTTTATAACATCAAGTTGTTTAATAATTTTCAGTGTGATTTTGTTAAATGGATATTTTGCAATAATAACATTTAAAAAGAGAACTTATCAAAGGAACTTTGTGATATATTTGTTGCCGATAAATATAGCCGATTTGTCTCTAGGGTTTGCTGCTGTTTGGCGCGGTGTAGCAGAGGTGCTTGGCGATCAACCTTACGTGTCCTGTTTCTTTCAAGCGCTTCTCGGATTCATTTCTGTGGCAACGTCATTAGCGATGTTGTTGTCCACTCTCTATATGCTAATGAACCGCGGGAAAACGTGTCCTGCACGCATGCGCAAACCGGTTTGTTTTGAAGAATGGCGGACTTACGATAAAAGCCACTCATCAGAAGCCCGATGTCGATTAGACATACTAGTATTGGTTTCTGCCGCGAAGGCATATAAAAGGATTAGGTGGAATCAAAACAAATTTCTACGTCTTGAAGAGTCAACGGGAGTCTATTAGACAAAAAACAAAGATAGGTTAAACGTGAAAAGCCATAATAAATTGGTAGTGAATCTTCTCGGTATTTGATAAACAAACCCATGATTTTATGATTAATTAAATGAAGATGTAAACCCTGCAGGGATTATGAAGTTTTATTTGATACAGTTTTATATCTAAAGATAAAAATATAGGCTTTAACTATCGAATGTGAAAACTTTCCAGTAGTCTTCTATCAGAATTGTAACTCAGCTTTTCGCGAATCAGTTAATCGGAGTTCGTTTTTTTTAAACCTAGGTAAAACTAAAGTTAAAATATTCATTCGAAATCATGTTAATTTGTTACTTGTAATGTGCGGGAGTTGTGTTCCTAGAATTTTTGTGTGGACGTCTAAAGTGGCGATGCACTCAGAACAAACAACGGAAATTTATTGATCACTGTCAAATTCATACAATTTATTTACTTACACAATATGTAAACTCTCCAAATTACAAACAACTTTTTCACTCACTCTGATGATACATGCATTTACAATATATATATTACACAAACAAAAAATCGTCGTTATTCCCGGGCCACACGAGTAATCAAGTCATGTCACACGTGCGCTGACATGCGGCATGCGATAACACTTGCAGGTTGATTATATAAGAAAAGCTTGTATACATGGTCAATGTCTTTAATATAAGCTGTACTTTTGCAAGGGTGGAGAATGTCAAAAGTGGCGAGAACTTTTGGCGAGGTTTAAGAAAGGCAAATAGTGGTGAGCCTCGGCGAGCTATTGTTGTCTTTTTGTCAAGAGCTAAAAATACAGATCTTATTTTAGACACTGACCATGTATGCATTCTACTTATCCTGCAACATTGAAAATAAACATATTTAAGATAGATATATAAATAATGTTCAAGATATGTTTGTCTGAACCATTGCATTCAGGCACAGGAAAATATGCGATCACATGCCGAAGCAATTAAAACTAGGTCAGGTAACGTAAGTCTTGAAGCATTCCGCGATAAAATATAGTTCCTAACATTTTCAGCCATACCTGTTGTTTCTTTATCTTATTGAAATAAACGTTTATTTAATTTAGTGTGATATACATGTACAATGTGCTATCGGGTTCTTTACAACATAGGGAGACCAAATGTCAAAGTGCGGATTACTGAGAATGGAGTGCCATCAAATCAATGCACGTGCTAAAAAAACAGCCGTTTCCCGTCACTGCTGAATACAGCAAATTATATGTGGTAACTGTACTCCGACAATGGCTGCGCCAGTTTCAGGATAAAAATATTAACCTGCCTTGTTTGGAAAGTTATTTTAGCTATAAATCTAGCATTTTCACAGATTGCAGACAGATTAATGATAACGCCCGTTGTTTAGAGATGGCAGCTTCACACACTCACGCGCATGCACAACAAAAATTTAAAAAAAAAAAAAAAAGCATAAAAAAACGAGAAAAAAAAAACGAAGAGTACTCTCAATAAGCTGCGAAGCGCTTCAGAATGCACTCCGGATTTTGTGTAATAGCTCCATAACATGAAAAATATATAGATATTTGAGTTAATCTTGATGATCTAATCTATTGTACACATACAATCCCTGTGGAAATCTACATTCATTGACGAACTCTTTTCTCTAAGAAATTATTACGCCGCTGTATCATGAAAAGACAGTTAAAAATAAACATTACAAATGGCGATGTCATTTTTGGACGTTATGAGCTGATTACATAAACATTTAAGCAAAATCAAATTATAAACCGGCGTTGGCAACATAAATAACACCATTATACATAATACGCTGTGTGAACATTTATATACATATTATATATATATATCAACACAGTTCGAGAAATCAGACAAATAGTTCACCGAAAGTTAGCACATTGAAAAGTTTCTTTAAGAATACTAACGTTTGCAAAGACGACAAATGTATCTGAAATTCTGTTTCACGTGCTTCCGATAGAGAGGCATACGATACAAAAATATGATCGGGTTGATGGCAGAGTTCGCCGAAATAGCGAAGTCACTGAAAAGGACCAAGGAGTCTGGAACGGAACTGTAGATGAGGTACGAAATTACTCTGACAATGTACGGGCTCATACATACCACTGCCACGACGTTCATTACGGTGAGGGTTATATACGACCTCAAGTAATTCACTTTCTTTTTTGAAGAACATATTTGTAACTTTTTTGAAAGAGCCAGTATCGTAATGGATTGGTCGTTCACAACGCGAATTCTATTCGTCTTCAGTGCTTCCAATGGATTACTTTCATTCCTGGAATTTTCGAAGTTGTCTTTTCCAGTGGTGTGAAACAGTGATGTCACATTTCCGTCTTCGCTAGTGTTAATCGTGACCCGTTGAATATCGTCTATACGCTCATGTGCGATTTGTATACCTTCAACCGGCGATGCATTGTATGATGCGAGTTGTTCTGAATTAGGCCTATCTCTACTGAAGAATCTATTTTGTTTAATTTTCATGTCTGGTTGTCTTGAGCAAACCTCGTGCATTTTGTCGACGTTTGAAATGGAGCATTTCATATTAGTCCGAGGAATACCTATCAACCTTGCCTTATTGCGCAAAACAAGAATACATATCCCGTTGAAGGTTGTAATACCAATCAAAGTTATAGTCAAGAAAGCAAAGTTGGGTAGTCCAAGCACTTTGTAATTTGACCTGAAGAGCTTAATATCGATGCACATATCTATTGGTCCGTCATTGTCGTACAAAAAGCCAAACACTGAACTGTTGAATATAATTATTGCGACTGGAACCACACAAGACGAAATCACAGCAAACCTTGTACCCTTTATCTTCTTATACGTTGTTGGATGAGCTATTGATATGTACTGGATGACCGATATAAGCAACAACATCGCTAATGACGTCGCCACAGAAATGAATCCAAGAAGCGCTTGAAAGAAACAGGACACACAAGGTTGATCCCCAAGCACCTCTGCTACACCGCGCCAAACAGCAGCAAACCCTAGAGACAAATCGCCTATATTTATCGGCAACAAATATATTACAAAGTTGCTTCGATAAGTTCTCTCTTTAAATGTTATTATTGCAAAATATCCATTTAACAAAATCACACTGAAAATCATTAAACAACTTGATGTTATAAACATCTGTAACTGCCATGAGGCATTGATCAGTGTTGTTACATTGCTAGAGGAGTTGACACTCTCCATTACACTTTTTTTCATCAATGTAGAATAAAACACAAAATATCAAACTTTATCTCCTCCATTTGAATATTCGCGTATACAGTACGGATACAAAACGATAGTTCCTCGTTTATTTCTGATTTTTGATGAACACCTGTTTGCAAATCAATTCTTTCTTTAGCTTTCACCCAATCAAATCCATGTGCGTTAATAAGCTTTTGTATAACGCTG
This sequence comes from Pecten maximus, assembly GCF_902652985.1. Classification (NCBI taxonomy): domain Eukaryota; kingdom Metazoa; phylum Mollusca; class Bivalvia; order Pectinida; family Pectinidae; genus Pecten; species Pecten maximus. The sequence goes on from NC_047020.1 coordinate 41,165,248, forward strand.
CATACAGAAAAGTGAGTCCGTTACCGGAGAAAGAGGCGTGGCTTAAAGTCCATACTCGGTGGAGCCGATCACACTTCAAATATCCGGATTCTGAAATACGTTTAGATTGTTTCAACTCATACGACAGATCGATAATATGAGATCACGTTCATGATATCTTGTGTTCATAGACTGGTCATTAAGCCTGAAGTGACGTTCATAACATGAAAACGGCGGGTTATATATCTTTACTCGCCATCCATCATCTTAAAGCATTCCCCTTTGACTCTTTGGATGGACATTGTTGGTTTGCAGTCGACATATATTGCTTGGCATATTTGATGCGATATCATGCTGTAGATATATCATTGGTAATGAGGACAAATTAGCCATATCGCATTTTATGATTTAACTAGGCAGTAAATTTATGAATCGATATGCTGACTGAAAACCGAAATGGTCTCTGAAATATCTATTCCAATCTTTATTACGCAATTTTAAATTAAAAGGAAACATTCAATGACACAAATATCTTTAATTTACAACATCAAGAGTATTAAATATCTATGTCAAAACTAGGTTGACATTGGCCAAACACAATCATTTTTCCTGCGTGCCTTTGGCAGTTAAAATTTGATTCAATTTCAATTCCAAGTACACTTTTCTATGCTAAAGGACATTTTAATTGTCAACAATTTTTTTTTGTCTAAAAAGTTGTCAAACCCTAACCTTTTTTTAATTAAAATATCTATAGTTGTTTTTGTATGCGTCATCAAAACATGCATTGTTATTTGATATCGACTTGGCAGACACGTTTAATAAGTAAATAAAAAAGCGTTACTAACAATATGATTATTACGTTAAAGCTTAATAATAATGTGGGCTATTTCAGACAAAAAAAATCACGTAGCTCTGTTTTACCTTCATGAAATACAAGAGTCCATCCGGTTTTCGCAGTATTCTGATTCACATAATTGGTTCCGGTTTGTTTTTGAAAATCTTGATCTCTTCCTTGATTTTTCAGCGTCATTATTAGTTATCCTTTCCACATTGCTAATGTTATGGAAAAATATCATTGTGTTTTCCTCTTTTTGTTTTGCAAACGTATACAAACCATGTATATATACAGATACCTTTATCTGTAGTAAAATATAATTATGAGCTTTGTCCTATTTCCGAAAGATCCCTTGAATTATGGTTTCGTTATTATATCGGGGGTTTTCATTGTTTTTTAACACCGACGAACCGACCGACTTTCATACACACTTTACGTAAATGTTACAATACTTGTTAATTGATAAGCGTATTAAAGAAGTCTGATGAAACCAACTGGACATTATGGTTGACCCAAAGGAGAGACAAATGTTGATGTTTCATTATAGGTAGAAGTAACTAAGCGACTTATATGGGAGAATATGTAGTGTCCTTAAATTCAATTTCAGTAGGGTACATCAAATCGACCATTTCATAACGATTATGTATGGACATCGCCCTTGTCACTACCCTGGTTCTCATTTTGATAACATGATTTGTCCAAAATTGGACCTCAATACATTTTCGAGTGGCGTCGATGAAGCAGAAGACGCTTAAACTTCGGAACACATGGTCATTTTCTACTTTTACTTCCACTTTGCTTGTATTTTGTATAAAACGACTGCCTGAAAGTAAAGACGTTACACTGCTTCCACTGTAAATTTCTGAAAAATTTAGAAAAGCAGACGAGAAAAGGGATGCTTATCACTCCTTCATCACTTGTTGCCTGTATAAAACAAAATAATTGGACAATTAAAAATATCTTAAGATTAGTGTAGAGCATATGCTGACCAAAATTAACTTACTTGTTGAAACACATAAAGCTGTGGCAATGACCTCATTATCCGTTATACATTTGTACGTCAATATTCAAATCTTAGTTATTGCTTGTTTTTGATCTCGTGCAAGATAAACTGACAGATTTCGGTTTCAACTTAATATGCCTTGCGCGAATCCAGAAAATTATCTTCTCTTTTATTTATATGTTTCGTCGCTAAAGCTGTGAAAGTGAAATGAGATATGAAAAACAAACACGCTGTCTTTCACAGCTTTAGCGGAGAAACAGGAAAATAAAAGAGACGGTAATTTTCCGGATTCGCGCAAGACACGTTATCTTGCACGTGAATCAACAATTAACGTAAGAGTAAGGAAAATGATGTCATAGTCACAGCTATATATGTTTCTACAATTAAGCTAATTTGGATCAGCACCTGCTCCCCACTAATGTCAGGATATTCCTCATTTTCATGCAGGATTTAGTGGAAATCCACATAGAAATCGTGATCATAATTAGTGTTTCTGGGCATATATTTTTCTTTTTCGGTACAAATCGTTGCAATTGTTAATAAATATTGTTGTCTTCATGCAGGCAAACTAATCGCGGATTTCGTTAGTAATGAAGTATCTTTATTGATTTCACTCAATACAATATGGATTCCTGTGTTCATGAATTGTACGAAGGACACCTAATTGCAAGTGATTAGCATCTTTAAATGTACAGAGTGTATATGAATTTAGTCATATAGAGAGTACGTGTACGTACATTTGCTGAATAATGACTTTAAAACAGTGGTATAGGGCACATGGACTTGACTCAATTTTCCAACTTACGGCCTATGTATATATGTACATGTATGGGCCGTGGGTTGGGAATTCGTGCCAAGTCCCTATGGTCTAGGGGTCACAACAAGTGAAGCTTAGAATGAAGAGGTATCGATATGGGCTTTAACAAATGTCAACACATAGATGCGAGGGTAAACAATTCATAGTACTCATTGATATTCATCAAATAATATTTACCATTGTATGGCACTGCCACTATATAACCCTACCAATTCAGTTGCGAGTTCACCAGCTTATGAACTGCCAACTGAAATTTGAATTTGAAAATTTCAAAAAAAAATCGCACGACAAATAAAAAATCGCAGATGGTAAATATAAGCATTGAACGGCTTTCAGTTGGCATTCATAGTCAATATGAATGCCAACTGAAGGCCGTTCAATGCTTAAATACACATCAATGTACATGTATATACCCATCAATATCCATGAAACAATTCTTATCACTATTCATCAAACAATTGATCAATATCCATCAAATAACATATATACAGGTATATAACTATGAATATTCATCAAGCAATTAATCAATATCCATCAAATACCATATGTACATGTATATACCTTTGAATATTCATCAAACAATTTATCAATATCCATCAAATAACATATACATGTATATACCTATAAATATTCATCAAACAATTTATCAATATCCATCAAATAACATATACATGTATATACCTATAAATATTCATCAAACAATTCATCAATATCTATCAAATAACATATGAACATGTATGAACCTATAAAAATTCATCAAACAACACTTAATAAACGTCCCTCAACAAATTACCTACTTACGGGTAGCTTTCTTGTGTTCAGTTAGGGGCTCTGGTCCATTCACCAAAATATCCATATTGGTTTGCTAAACCCTGGGGTGGGTTGGGGTGCTGGGATTTCACTGACAGCTCTGCAGAATCGACATGGCGTCGTCCATCCTACTATCACATCATACATTTGTCACTCTCATTGCTCCATCAGCTGATTGCAAGTCCGTATCTGTGACTGTAGTATTAAATTATATTTTATTTTTCTTTGTGTCTGTAAAGAGGAAACAGTCACTTTTTTGTGTATTATAAATGCTTTATGTCACGGTGCGACTTAACCCGGATTTGAACTAGATTTTTACCTCGCGGATGACGTCGATGAAGCAGGAGACGCTTACTCCAGCGGAACGCATGGTCTGATCCCCTTTCACTTTTACCAAGGTTTCCATGCTCATCTATGTTTCTTCCTCATTATTTTATATAGAATTACGATTTCCTTTTTCTATATGTTAACGATATTCCTACATTTAAAACATCCGTTATAATTATATATTTTACGGCTTTTCGTTTGTATAAAAACATTTCGATTAAATGTCAATTATAAGATATTTATGGCGGATGTAGACACCATTGCAGGTAAACCGAGACCTCGTTAAGGAAATATTGCAACAAGCCACCTGAACAAGACAGATACCATATAGGAACATTTGCTAAGCGTTCAATGTCCTAGATATACAGTCAATGAGGACACATAGTCTTTCAACGATCTATGACCGACACAATTATCGGCTCAAATCATGATCGGCTGTCAAGATTATCGCCATACCATACGACAGACGTCTGCATCTGGCAAGTACAGTGGCCGATTTGTGCCATTTCGTTATTTCGATGTTTTGCCCCAAAAATCAAATATCTTAATTCTCGCCCTTTCGTCTTTTCTGACTAGATACTTACAAGCTGGTTATCACTAGCAGGGTAATTTGATATTTTGATTGTTTCCCTTAGTAACAGTCACGTAAAAGTTAAGGGGTATGGCTTTCCAGAAGTTGTTGATGTGAGCAATGAAGATGATTATGTTCCCCGCATTCACCACCTTATCAATCGTCTTTCCTTCAGTGTAGTCTACTATTCTTTTTCCTCTATTTGAGAGTTTCCGCTAATCCCCTCTATATATTCTATGTCAAAGAATTACCTCTGTTGACTTATTCGACGTCGTGAAGAATGCTTTATATATCTGGACCACATCATTTCATCCTGCAATGTGGTGTAGGTAGCCCCAAGCGTTTGAGCCGATCACTATACAAGTTCCGCATGTCCTTCACGAGTTTGGTAGCTCTGCGCTGTGTACTTTCTATTGCCACGATGTCCTTTTCACAAGTGGGATTCCATATTTAACTGGCGTACTCTACTTGAGGTCGAATGAGGGCTCTGTAGATTGATAGGAAAGTTTTTGTGTTCATGTGTTAGAAAGTTTATCTTGCATTTTATTTGTCTCAGCTACAGATGATGCAACATGCTGGTTGAATTTCAAATTCATGTCGAATATGTCCCCCAAATCGTTCTCTAATTCTATTTCAGTCTCTTTGCTAGTTTGATGTATTCATTGAGTACTTAACTTTCTGATTTGTAAGTCCTATGTGTACAGTATGATATTTTGAAGCGTTGAATACCTTTTGCCTGCTTTATATATCGTCCCTCTTTCTTTCCTAGTAATTTTCCTTTTATGTCTCCGGGAGCTTAAGTACTTGAATATATTCATTTCTCGTTTCCTTTGATCTTCCAATTCTACTATCCGCTTCCTCACATTTTCTTCTAGGTCTTATATCATACTGGTGGCTATTTCTTCCTTCATCACTTGCACAGCTTCAATTTCAAATAATTTTATTGACAAAAATACAATTGTCAAAGGGATTAGACATCAGGCATTGCCTATATAAGTCTTCTCCCTTAGAACAACACAGTGGTACAAAATACAGACATTCATTAACAGTACACATACTCAACACACAACAAAACAATAATAGTCATCTAAATTAAAATGTAAACAATTGAAGGGAGATAACTCCAATATGATTATCATAATTAAATGAGATTTAAATGGTGTAAGAAAATAAATATATAATTCAAATTTGTCATTAACATAATAACTTGAATAAATGATTCAATTTTTTTAGTTGGTGATTATATTTTGCAAATATTTAGTGAAATTGTGGTCCCCTCCAAATACAGATACAGGCCAAGGACTGTCCATTTCACTTTAAGTAGGCCATCCACTGATGAGGAAGGAGACACAACTACACAAAACAGTTAGCTTTTTAAAAGGAATCAAGGTTTATTTAGTATTTTCGTTTCAATGGGACATTGTTTTTAAAAATTTATATTGGAGTTTCACTTCATGAGAGTAAAAAACAAAGAAAAAAGGTAACATGTAAATAATAATTTGAAATGAATAATTCATAACAATATGTATTATATTATTCAGTCTATTATAGAAATGAAAATATTTAAATAATGAATGAATATACCCATTGGAAATCTCGAAATAGAATTCATATACATGTGTTTTGTTAAAATTTAATTGTATCAAAAAAGTGATTGTTTTTGATTAAATGAATCTTTTTGAGCTGGTGATAAAGTTAGAGACAGCAGATAGAATATTCGTATTTTCATTAATAGTACACAATTCACATCCATTCAAAAGGATATTTAAAGAGAAGTGGTTATGATTTTCATTTTCATACATTATATTACTTATAGTATTATGTAAAATGACACGACAATTAGCGAAGTTAACACAATTAAAGAAGAAATGCCATGATGTTTCAGGACCATGACCACACGAGCGTACAGCAGATTCAGCAAGGTGATCTTTATATAGATCATAGTTTAAATTACTACACCTATTCCTCAGTTGACAAAGAATAATATTAATAATATATAATTGTTCATTGAGTACTTAACTTTCTGATTTGTAAGTCCTATGTGTACAGTATGATATTTTGAAGCGTTGAATACCTTTTGCCTGCTTTATATATCGTCCCTCTTTCTTTCCTAGTAATTTTCCTTTTATGTCTCCGGGAGCTTAAGTACTTGAATATATTCATTTCTCGTTTCCTTTGATCTTCCAATTCTACTATCCGCTTCCTCACATTTTCTTCTAGGTCTTATATCATACTGGTGGCTATTTCTTCCTTCATCACTTGCACAGCTTCAGTAACATTAGCTGGTAGCTCATTCTCCGTCGATTCCATTCTTGATTCAAGCTTGTCAACTCTTTCTTGTTGTGTCCTTAATATCGCTGACCTATCCATTGAACAGAATCTAGTGAAGTTTACCTTGCAAATGGAACAAGTCTACTTGAAGCTATCCAATATTCCTTCTGCTAGCTTGTATACTTCTTTCGCCAGTTTGCTGCATGTTAAACAATACCAGTTTTCACATAAAATGACATCCACTTTATCTGTTCCTTTCATAGCACAAGAGGGGCACTGAGGGACGGTTTAGCCTGACCATATGCAGGCCAGCTATTTCTAGGCAACTCTAATGATTCCAGACTTGTGCTAGGATTTACTCACCTACTTCCAGTTTTTCTCTGCATTCTTGCTGTACTCCTTGTTCTTGTATTTATGATCCAAGCTATGTATGTAAGTATGATGGATTATACTTCTGTATAGGGGCCGCGGTGGTCGAGTACGTTTAACAAAATAAACCAAACCAAACTCCTGTTCATTTAATGATTCGACTTAATTTACGTCATATTAAATATACTCCGGGTACACTCTATTTGAATAGATCATTTTGAACCCAAGGAGAGTTCAGATCCTCCTATTTCTGCTCCCAGGGTTCAGACCCCCCCCCCCCCCCCCCCCCCCCCATCCCATTTAAACGAACTCTCTCTGCCCCCAGGGGGCTCAGGTGCTTCGCTTAAATCGACCATATCTGCCCTAGGGTATTCAGGCCCTCCATATAAACAAACCAATTCTGCCCCCAAGGGTGACGTTCAGACCTTCCATTTACACTGAATATCTCTAGCCCCTGGTGTTCAGACTCTACAATTCAATAGACCATCTCTGTTCTTAGGGGTTCAGGCCCTTTATTTAAACAACATTAACACTTCTTCAGAGCAAAGGATTTTCGCAGCAGAAACAAATTCAGCTCATATATACTGGTTGTTTTGACCAGGTGAGCTAACAAATCCCTCGTCTCATATGATATCAGTTTAATTATTTAAGATTTAAACAAGAAACAACTTAAAATGTTAACGAAAAACTTAACTTTATTTATCAATCAAGGCACAATAACAAAACAAATCAACAATCTTTTAAGCATAACTATAAATTTCAAGTCTGGTATCACAGTATGGCCATTCCTGTAAAGAACCTTCAATTCAATTTGTGAATTTATAAGTAATTCATATAGACAAATCAGTGTCTTCAACTGAACAGTGAAGGGGACTACAAGTGTACATCTATTTCATGAAACTATATTTTGCAATATTTTTGTGAATAAAAGAAACTGCCAAAAAAGGCTGAATAAAATTAACTGAGAAATTCTAGTCTGTACATAATTTCTACCAAAAATATAAGTTCTTTCACTTCAAACTTCTGTTCGATAAACCTCCGGTCAGTTCGAATTGGCAGATAATTTGAACACGTTTGTAATTTTGTATAATAAAACGATAATTTTCTCGCTAGTGTTGGTTTAAACTGATGGTTTATAACCGACTCTATTTAGGATACTTTGTCAGGATTTTTGCTGATATCAACCGAGATAGTTTGAACTCAAGCTTATTTCTGAAGAATAATTTCACATAATTAGAACAGGTTATCAATACTTAGTAAATTGTGTTGGAAATGACAAAAGGTTTACTGTATATCATAAGTTTCTGATAAGAAAATTTCTTGACAACAACTAGCTGGGCACAAAGAGTGAACATTCTGCAACTATTATCAACAATTAAAATTTGTGCACAAATACCATTTACCTCTACTTAAAGTTTGATGTTTAAACATTAAATAAACTATACTTAAAATTTGCCTCAACACACAACATCCTGTCAATGTGGAAGTCAATCCTTATTTCCTTCTATCCACAAGAACACCATTTTCTGGACGTCCTCAAGGGACGGACGTTTAGTCTGATCATCCTCAGATGAGGGAGAGTGGTATCTCTCCTTCTTTTCCTTATTTTTTCTTTCCTTCTGAGATGTGTCATCTTTCCCCATGTATGATAAATGTCTTAAGATTTTCTGTTCAAATAGAGACAAAAATTAATCAGTGAAAGTGCTACCCTGATATGTTTCCCAAAATAGAACAAGTATCATTTTGACAGGTATCTATGAAAATCATATTCATCCAGCAATAAGCCTATGCATGCTAATAAGCCCACACATACATTGTGTTTTAAGGTGCTACATCTCAGACGAAGACTAATTATGATGGATTGAATATAGGGAACAACCAACCAATTGAAAAAATAGATTTTTGAAACACCCCCTGTGTATAGAAAGTTGAGCCAAGGATAAAATGTCTGGCAGCCACTGATTGGCCAGTATGTTATGAAGCGAGAAAATAGATATGTAGCCTGATAGGTAACTATCAATAAAAAATGTTGATATTAATTTCGTAAGTCCGATCGATTTTTTTCCCAAAAGTTCAGGTAATAACAATTAACAGGTAAACATTTCAGATTTTTGAGAATTTTTACTGCGAAATTCACCCATTTTCAAAATGGCTACCCTGGAGAAAATTTGAGCTGAAGGACCCAACTTTTTTTTTTGATTAGGTATTATACCCCAAACTTTTGTTATAAACCATAATTCGTCATATTCAATTCAAGAATTTGAATGAAATACTCCAAAACGTTAACACTAAAGTCTATGGGAAAACAATTGGTTGGTTGGTCTCTTGAAAACAAGAAAAGTCTGTTGTATATTTTCATACGATGCCAAAAGTTATATACATATATATTTTGCCACATCCCTTCTCCTGTTTTACAATGTAAAGTAGTTTTGTTTGCTTTTGGGTGCTATCAGGACGAAAACAGGGAATTGAAGACATTTCTGGAGACAACATAAGAAATTCATGCATTTCTGAAGTATTTTCTAATCTTTAAAAGTCGACAGGTTCGTCCAGTTTCTTCTTGATTATGACCTCTGCTTCGGTTTTAAATCTCAGAATGTCACTGAAAAAAAGACGCTTTTCAATATTTGGGACACAGAAATGATGGTCGCTTAACACTGGGAAGGAAAAAATACGGTTGCATTTGAGAGGGAGTCACTTAATTCAGGTGGTCGCTAAGGCAGGTTTGACTGTACCTTATGCTATTACCTCCCTCAAAAAGATTCACCTATTTTTTATATATATTTTTTTTTCTTAAAGTGTAAAAAAAATAAAGAGCATCCTAAAGAAATTCCATGGTACAGCCAGATTTTCCACCTTGATATTTTTCTATCTTAACTTTCTATCTATAAGTAAAGTGATAAGTATTAGCACTTTGTCAGTATCTTTAAAATTTCCTTTGTTGGTGTTGATAAGAAGATACATGTAATTGAATTTCATGCTCACCCAGCCTTCTCTGTCTTTGGTAAGATGCTTCAAAACACGTGACACAAACTGCTGGTATCTATAATATATAAACAGACAACAAATTATGTACAGAGTTAAGAGTTGTTTATTCTAATCAACTAGTTGAACTTTTCTGACAATGTCATATATAGTTACTGCCACAAAGTTGTCGAAGGCATACTGTAAACCTCCGGTTATTTCGAACACGTGGATAGTTCGAACACACATTTTTTTTCTAGAAAAACAATATTTTTTTAGCTAGTAATAGTTCGAATTCTGTTTATTTATATCTGACTCAATTTCAGATAGTTCAAACTTGTCAAATGAAGAACGTAAAATAACATTTTTTCGGCAAACTCCATTGAAAGCTCACGACGACCAGCCCAAAAAAAATACCAATGTACATTGTACAGCACTATACCCTTTTTCCATTATAGATGAACGAAGGGTTGCTTGATCAAATCCCATAACACGGACGCTGTGTTGTATCCTTAAACAAGATCCTTTAATGTGTTTTTTCCGGAAAACTGACCTCTCCCTACTATTAGAATACTGGTATGGTGTCGCTAGAATGTAAGTGACCACTGACCCCTCCCTACTGTTGGAATACTGGTATGGTGACGCGAGAATGTAGGTGACCACTGACCTCTCTCTACTAGTAGAATACTGGTATGGTGTCGTTAGAATGTAAGTGACCACTGACCTCTCCCTACTATTAGAATACTGGTATGGTGTCGTTAGAATGTAAGTGACCACTGACCTCTCCCTACTATTAGAATACTGGTATGGTGTCGCTAGAATGTAAGTGACCACTGACCCCTCCCTACTGTTGGAATACTGGTATGGTGACGCGAGAATGTAGGTGACCACTGACCTCTCTCTACTATAAGAATACTGGTATGGCGCCGCGAGAATTTAGGTGAACACTGACCTCTCCCTACTATTAGAATATTGGTATGGTGACGCGAAAATGTAGGTGACCACTGACCTCTCTCTACTATTAGAATATTGGTATGGTGATGCGAGAATGTAGGTGACCACTGACCTCTCCCTAATGTTGGAATATTGGTATGGTGACACGAGAATGTAGGTGACCACTGACCTCTCCCTACTATTAGAATACTGGTATGGTGAGACAAGAATGCAGGTGACCACTGACCTCTCCCTACTATTAGAATATTGGTATGGTGACACGAGAATGTAGGTGACCAATGACCTCTCCCTAATGTTAGAATATTGGTATGTTGAATGGAGAATGCAGGTGACCACTAACCTCTCCCTACTATTAGAATACTGGTATAGTGATGGTAGACTGTAGGTGACCACTGACCTCTCCCTACCATTAGAATACTGGTATAGTGATGGTAGACTGTAGGTGACCACTGACCTCTCCCTACCATTAGAATACTGGTATAGTGATGGTAGAATGTAGGTGACCACTGACCTCTCCCTGTTGTTTGAATATTGGTAATGTGATGTAAGAATGGCCAGCAACGTCTCGGCCTGGCTTTCCAGTCTACATTCCTCTGTGGAAACTCCAAGCTGGTCAAGTATTTCCTCAAACGTGTGAACAATAGTCCTGTTTTCACAACTCTCACTGCACACCTATATCAACAAAGGTCATACAGTTGTTACTATGACATAGACAGACAGGTGGTCAGGTGGCACAGTGGCAACACACTTGTCTTTCACCTATGCGGCCGGGGTTGGATTCCCCGTTTTAATGTGAAAAGGTACTGGGTCACCTACCCTACCACATGGGTTTTCTCAGGGTATTTCTCTCACAGCCATACCCCTCGCATGCTTCCATCTGGGCTAATAAGAGTGAGGAATATTATTCTAATACAAAATGTATTTCATGGGTGTCTGTGCAATAGTTTGGCCTCTTGCAATAGAACGTTAGTCGATTACCAGTACCAAGGGTCAAATATTCTGGACTACTGCACAGACAGCCATGATATACTTGTTTTATTACATAATCATTAAAACACACTTAGAATCACTGAAATTTCGACTTTCCTGTCGGCCTAGAAGTCGCCATGACTGTCGTCTGACAGTGTTGACATCTGAGTGACGTAGACGCTTGAAATGGTAGGACTAAATTCTGAAATGTCACAGGTTTCATGTGACCCAATTTCAAAGTGTCACAGGTGTTCAGTAGTTCGCACCTGTATGTGCAATAGTTCAAAATATAGCTTATGCTATTAAGGAAAATCAATTGAATTATGTAATTAAAGTTGACATAACTTGTTTTGCAGTTGCTATAGAATAAATAAAATTTACATAGATACAAAAGTGTCAAAATTGAGGGCCCAGCAAAAAGACTTGTCTGCTTTTACTGATAGGACAGATTTTATGAAAAAGTGTAGAATTTTTTCTCAGGTGAATTCCTAATTCATTATTATTACACACATTAATTCCTGTTTTGTGAACAGTTACATTTTTTTTATGAATTATATCATTTTCAAAAAAATTTGCAGAACATGTTATATCTACTCAAAGACATGGTTGGGTAGGTGACTCCCATAACACCTTTTGTCAGATTGGACAATACAAAAAATATCTACCTACCAACTTTCATTTGTTCGGACATTTTGTTTACCCCACATGTGTTCTAAGACAAAGTTGACGGTCAATTGCTAAAAAATAATCTGGTATACACTACTTGACAAAAAAGTCTGGTATACACTACTTGACAAACAAGAATTCCACGGAAGTGGAGGTGTCGCCTGTGTATGCGAATAATTAAAGGGTCATAACTCTTTAAAATTAGGACTTGAAAAAATAAATGGCTATAACTCTTTTAAAAACTTGCGAAAGACTTCCCATGAAATTTTGAATTCATTCCAGTAATTAAAGGGCCATAACTCTTTAAAACTAGGACTTGAATAAAAATAAAACAATAACAAACTTGTCCACAGTATTATGGTAACGAACATTCTATTTTCGCAAAAATAATTAAAGGGCTATAACTCTTTTAAAAAGGTCCGAATAAATTTGGTTAACGAACTTGTCCACAGTATTATGGTAACGAACCTTCCCATGCAGTTTCAAATTAATCCAGTAATAATTATTCAAGTTATTGAGTGGAAACCATTTTGGCAAAAAATTAAAGGGCCATAACTCTTTTAAAATGGTGCGAATAAATTTGGTTAACGAACTTGTCCACAGTATTATGGTAACGAACCTTCCCATGAAGTTTCAAATTAATCCTGTAATAATTAATCAAGTTATTGAGTGGAAACCATTTTCGCTAAAAATTAAAGGGCTATAACTCTTTTAAAAAGGTGCGAATAATTTTGGTTATCGAACTTGTCCGAGCTATCATGGTAATGAACCTTCCCATGAAGTTTCGAATTAATCCGTTCCAAACTACTAAAGTTATCGCACGAAAACCATTTTCCGGCCGACGCCGACGCCGACACCGAAGCCGCCGAAAAGTAATACCTATATGTCTCCTTTTTCAAAGACGACACAAAAAGTCCTTAAATCTGAAAAATTGAATGAATTTTGTGTATAATTATAAGTTGTTTTTTCATATTTTTTTTAATGAAAATGTGCTTGATACACAAATATTTATGGTACAGCATACATTACCTTAGTAAATGAGTCCAGCTTAACCTCACTCTTAACACAAATGTCAACAACATCCTTCAGTAGTCTTGTTGGCAACAAGGGATTTTCTACCAGGGTCTGAAACAAGTACAAAAACTTGCATCTTCTAGCAAAGGCTTGGACCAGGGATTTTCCACTGAGGGCGTTGTATTGTGAAGGATGAATGGGGAGGGTGTCACAATACAATGTATCATCGATTACATTCATGTACTGCAGTTTCCTGGCTATTCATATTTCATATTCCTGCATTATTTCTATCTCTTCATTGAATCAAAGTTGATGAGTCCCCCCCCCCCCCCCCCCAAATTTGGATGGGGATAAGTCCAACCCCCCATTTTTGGCATTTTCACTGCATAGCTATATTCAGGAAATACTGTATCCCAAACTTTTGAATGTCTAACCAACAACGGAAAAATAACAATAAAATGATACTAAACATATGTTGCTAAAATGATTATTTTCAGTAAAAAATGATCATTTTTCTTGAATGATCTTTCTGTGAAAGGCATACTCTTTTTAGTAATTACCTGTATGAAAAGTCTTTCTATATGAATACAGTGAGTTACCTGAATGAGAAGCATTCCAGTCTGAATATAGTAAGTTACCTGTATGAAAAGTATTTCAATTTGAATGCAGTAAGTTACCTGTAAGAGAAGTATTTCAGTCTGAATGCAGTAAGTTACCTGTATGAGAAGTATTTCAGTTTTAATACAGTAAGTTACCTGTATGAGAAGTATTTCAGTTTTAATACAGTATTTTACCTGTATGAGAAGTATTTCAGTAGGAATACAGTATTTTGCCTGTATGAGAAGTATTTCAGTAGGAATACAGTATTTTGCCTGTATGAGAAGTATTTCAGTAGGAATACAGTATTTTTTGCCTGTATGAGAAGTATTTCAGTTTTATTTCAATATTCATAATTTTACCTGTATGAGAAGTATTTCAGCATGCTGTAAGGCATCAAGGCTCAAGTCTAGACAACAAGGACTGGACATATACAGGGACAATGTCTTGATGTGTCTGTCTAACTCGGCCTGGTATGGTCGTCCTTCTGTCTCACGGTATACCTAAAATATAAACAAGTATATAAGGTGAAATATAATTAATATTAGATTACTATTCCGTGGAATTTTCAGTTCAGAAAGTAAAGATATGTAGGCAAAACTTTTTAAAAATATGATATAGAGCAAGGATTTCAACAATGCTTGCCTGATATCAGTGATATAAAATGAAGATAAAGATATAACAGAATAGAAATGTTCATTTCATTTTTTGCAAAACTTGCAAGTCTCAGGTTCTAAGCATGAATGTTTCGAAATCGTTTTTACTGCAACTATATGAAACTAAGGTATCCTTAACTATGATTTTTTAAAAATTGTTTACTCAAACAATGTTCGTGTTTTCATCTTGATATTAAAACTTCACAACACAGGGCCAGGGTTTTAACATAGTACTTTGTATAGGAACTGAAAACAACCAAGTATGCTGGGCATTGCTAATGCAATACATGTCTCCTACTGGCCCCCGCTTAAAATAGTAACAGTGACCTTGACCCAAAAACCCTGAAACTCCAACTTGATCTGTAGCTACTCATACTGAAGTTACATATTACCAACTTTCACCAACATACCTCAAAGCATGGCTGAGAAAAACGCGGAAAACTGAGTGGACGGACTGACAAATGGACGGGGAGGAAATTTAAACCTACACCAGTAGGGGAATTATATATGAGAATTTAAAATTAAAAGTAAGTTTTACTCTTTGGCAGTAGTCTGCCCAGTTAAAGGCATTCTGTATAGATTTGTCGTTCCAGTGAGTAACAGCATCTCCTCCAGCCTGGCGCACTATGTCAGCAAATGTGTACACATTCTTCATCAACGTGTCCATCGCTACGTCTACCTCAGTTTGTCCAAGGCCATGCTGTTCCTGGCTTGTTCCCCAGCCACTGAAGCCAAATATAAAACATATCATGACAAGACAGTTTAGAATACTATAGTCTCACATTTAATGTAGATCCAGGACATCCATGCCAGTAGACACTTGAAAATATGTTTCGACTCCACAAAATCGGATTTGACTAATCTGTTTGACATACATTATTTGTAAGTTTTTATCCTTCAAATTTCCAAGAAATAGTAATTTGCAATTGACTTCTGAAATTGGTAACAGTTAAGGGCCAACTGGATGCCCTAACTACATTCGTAATGTACATACATGTATATGCCTAGTCTGTCTGGATATAGGAGTAAGGTATTTGATCTTTGTTTTTTTTCTCTATTGCATGGTTATATTTTTATTAGTCTCACGTCTTTTCTGTGATCTGTACATGTAAAGCTAGCTAGCTAGCGCGCAGTGCCATTCAAATTTCTAGTGTTCCAACTTGTTGCCAACGCTGGATGTGTTACAGTACCATATAAGGCTACCCCTACACATTGTACCATCTCTAACTTATTTATCTACATCATTTCTTACGTAAGGGTCCCACTGAGTTCTATTATTTTGAAAGCTACATATCCAGATGTTAACCTTTCCAGTAATTCCATAAATCATAAGGAAGGCATGGTTCCCCTTATCAGAGGCCTTACTGAAGTCCATAATTAGCATATCTGTCTGTTCACCCACAGGGACATGTCTACATATACTCTTATATTAGAAAATAGCATGAAATACATATACAATGTACATGTATATAAAAACTCTAGCTATTTTTCAATATAAGAGTAGACATGCCCCTGTGGTTTACCTGCTCCTAAATTACTGAAGATGTCATCATTAAGTAGAAGATCATTTTAACTAACTTTAGATCTATATCTACATGTACTTTAAAAAACTGGTTATATATAAATTGATTATATGATATCCCTCAACTTTCCTTTGATAAGTTTTAGTCATGTATGTTAAGCATGGGAACTAATTAACACCCTGCTCACAGGGGCATGTCTAGTCTTAATTATGTATTAAAAAATAGCCAGAAATCCCTATAATTGGCAGTAGACATGCCCCTGTGCCATATACTGAACTAAAAAAATTTATGTACACCTATAGCTACCAGCAGTTGAGCGTTTCTGCTGTGCCAATCGGGCGAGAGGTGGGTGTAGCTTGATACCGAATGCGCTGCCTTTAGCAAATCGACACTATCAAATATGTCTAATATCTATTTCCTAGCACTGCCATGATTTCTGAATTACAGTATTCCGAAAAGATACTGGGTCATTGAAAATGTTGAAGGCACCCCAGTTGCCGTTTTTTTCACATTAATTAGGGGCAAAGAAAAATATAGACGTGACTGACAGCTGTAACTTTGATTACTAACTATTCTAAATAGAATGTGTCGCCAAAATCTTCATTATGACATTGATTAATCCTACTTACCTCGAGTCGCTTTACCATAAACTTTAGCGCGTTTGTTTTGAAATCTCCCGTATTCGGGTGCATTCGCATAACTCTGTTTAAAAACAGTCCACAAATTCTTATTCTATTTTAAAGTTCATACAATTTCAAACAAAAATTAACATAGCAATTAAGCTATACGACGAAAATGAATTAGTATGTGAGTATGATTGCTAATATTTTCTAATGAGAATACAACTAAATATCCCGATATTTCAGGATATTTGCCACGGAAAATACGCAAATCGAACACGCCTACAAGATCTCTTAATACAACAGCAATTTTCATTGGCTAAGAATGACACACCTTCTAATAAGCTGTTTTTGTATTGAGTTACTTCCCCTCTACCTATGATGCGTCGAAGTTCAGATAGTTAGTTGAAGTTCGAGGGAGAGTTCGAGTTGGAGTGCCTAGGTGTTACTTTGCTGGATGTTGCTACGTATGCTGATGAAAGCGAGAGTGGTGTTGCCATTTATATATACTCTGTACACTGCTGATGTTGCTGAATATATAGACTGAAACTTTACGACGGTGTTGAATTGTGTTTCTCGACGACCCACACTATTTATTTCTAAACTCGAGTATTGTGGCGGGTGTCTGACGCTACCTCGAGGACACATAGAGGTCTACCGAGGGCTGCGGGACTTTGATTCTAGTTCCCCGGCTATTTTCGCTACAATAACAATATACATAGTTCATTTAGTACAGTTTTTAATTAAAATGTTACGTTATAGACGAGTAAATCATTGTATTACAATTTCATGCTTGATTATTATGTATAATGTCAAAAATAACCAAAACTACGCTGTCCAAAATTATAGATTATCCTATGAATCTTTTTTTCCGTCTACTGTTAGGTTATGGAATAATTTACCAATCGATGTCCGAGAGCATCCATCCATCAATTGTTTTAAATCTAAAATCCAACACAACCTTGACGCGTTGCCTTTATTTTATCATGTAGGAAACAGAAAGTTAAATGTTTTGCATACAAGGTTGCGACATGCTTGTAGCAGTTTAAAATATGATTTGTTTCGAGTTAATATAATTAATGATCCATCATGTGAATGTGGAAATGAATGTGAAAATGTTGTGCATTATTTGTTAGAATGTATATTATATAGAAGACAACGTGAAATTTTATTCAACAACATTTCTCAATATTGTAATGTCACAAGCAATGTTGTTCTTTGTGGTTCTCCAAACCTGTCAGACGAGCAAAACGGATATATTTTAAAATCCGTACAGACCTATATTAAAAATAGTAATCGGTTCTAAGGTCGCTTAAGAATATTTCACTTCAATAGATTTAACCCCCCTACCCACTTTTTTTTTGTTATTCTTTTCTTCTTCCTGGCTTTTCAGCTCTCCTCTTCTTAACAAATATCTAACTCTAGAAAACTTAATTGGTGATAGTGTATATTATTGTAGATATGTTATAAATATACAATGTATTTTTGGGAGAAGGCGTTTCTAAGTTGAGATAACTTGTGCCTTATCCCTGTTGTTATATTGAACAATAGAAATATGTTAAATCAAAAGCGAAGGGGCGAAAATACGATGGCGAAGGAGCGAAAACACGATGGCGAAGGAGCGAAGTTCCATCGCCTCTCCGCCATCGTGTTTTCGCTCCTTCGCTCCTTCTCTCCTTCGCTATCGTGTTTTCGCTCCTTCGCTCCTTCTCTCCTTCGCTATCGTGTTTTCGCTCCTTTTTACAAAGGATATATCTTACACGGAGTATTTTCATTAATTTTCACAGGAACTTGGAATCTCTACCTGGAGATGGTAAACAAATTCATTCACAACAATACTTAAAATATTTATCACACACTCATATCGCAGTAGTCTGACCAGAATGATCTGCCGCGCGCGCGTTAAAACTTAAGTTTGTAAGCTGAAAATCGGTAGGTAATTGATATCGGTATGATAATAATCAGTTGCCGGAAAAAACAGTCGTTAATATCTCCCTAGTAACGATTATGACAGTTAAACAAAAACAATGTAAGGTATTTGATAAACTCATCGTTTCTCTAGACATATATTTTTTGCGTGTTGCACCACAGGCACCTGTTTCTGGTTAGTATTAATAGAAAACAAGAAATATCTTTAAAAAAAGATAAACGGCATACTTTAAATGCTAGTTTTATAATATAAAACTGCTGGTGAAATAAATGAACGAACTAATGTGTTTCAGCACAGATAACAAAATGATATCAGTTTGAATCATTTTGGTGATAATACCATACGCGTAGCCAAGTTATTTTGTATGTGTATGCAGAGAAATGAAATGAGGGGTGAATGAGTACCGTATTATGATATACAGTTAAGTGTAAGTCCGTCATTTAACGATGTCCGAATAGTTACGTTGTCCTGTTTTCTTGAAACGACGAGCCTTGTACAGCATTTAGGATGATAATTTGTGTTGACTTTACCTTATTTTGCACGCTTGGAACACGTTTACATAATGTCCGAATATGTGTTCAATAACCATACGTACATAACCATAGTCCATTGGGCAAAGCAGTACCTTTCCTGTGGGAAGGGATGTAAAAGAAAGAAATCAAGACCAAAAACCTGAGATCAACCTTGTATTTAAGTCGCGTTTCCGTAACACGACGTTTTGGGATGCTCATTGCGATAATGGGTGATGTTTTCATGACGGTATATGTAGGTAAAATACATTTAGATATAAAGATACAGTTGTAGTTATAAAAGTTCCAGTAAAGTCGAATTGAATTTTATATAAATGAATCTTTCAACTATACCGGTGGTCATAACATAGCACGACATGTGTTCTAGAGTCAAGTTAAAAGTTAAATGGGAAAGGAATTAATATAAGCTCTAAGCTTGTTTTCCCATCCCATAAAAATATTTGTATATGTATTGATTATTTTGATTAATGAATAAACTATTGTTTAAACTAAGTTAAAAGTTGGAATTGTAACGATTATCATTATACTCAGATAGGGGTTGATTGACGAGGATTAATGTCCTTGTTCTGGTTATAGCCGAGCCTAGGACACTCTCTCAGATACAGGCCAGAGTTCAGAAACTTAACTACCAGGGAACTGTGTTCATGTGACAAGCCAGGAAAACCACACTTGGTCTCGTTTGGAGACGTTAATCCCACTATTTAGCAGCCTTGATATATAAGGCAAAACATTCGTGACAGCGTTGGGGGGCTTCTTCCAAAGAAACAAGTCTTCGGATTTTTCTTTGTCCCACTTTAACCTACCGATTGATTGCGTTCCCTACCACGTAATGACTAGTTATATCAATTAGTGGGTTTGACTAGAACCATCACCTAGGGACAGCATTCATAGTTTGTGTATAGATAAGCTCATATAAATAACAGAGTTTTTTCTTTCTTTGTTTTGTTTTGTTTGTTTTTTTGTTTTTTTTGTTTGTGTTTTGTTTTTGTTGAAAACTGATGTGTACGCAAATGCGTATTTGCGTATAGGCAGCTACGCGCCTGAATACGACTGCATTTCAATCAGGAATATAATTTTATTAATGTGTCATTTGAAAAGATGCATCCACTTATTCAGCTTGCATTCCATCTTAACTGAAATTTGTTTCGTTTTTAACTGCATATCTGCATTTTGCATTTACCGCTACATTGACCAATCACATGCTTCATCTTGACCAGTAACGCCACCTGTCGCGTCATTTCCGGGGACAAAAGAATATTATACGGCTATGCCGAAAATAATATTACCCGGAGTAGGGTCTAATATTTTTTCTATTGACACTAACCGGAAGCAGACGCCTGTGGTTGTGGTCGTGAGCGATTCGTCAATGTAAACGATTTGGAAGATCGTTTAAAGTGTTGCATATACACGAACGCACCTACTTCCCTATTAATATTGACTTGTATGTTGTCAATGTTGTA
This sequence comes from Pecten maximus, assembly GCF_902652985.1. Taxonomy (NCBI): domain Eukaryota; kingdom Metazoa; phylum Mollusca; class Bivalvia; order Pectinida; family Pectinidae; genus Pecten; species Pecten maximus. Next base: position 41,186,113 of record NC_047020.1, read on the forward strand.
GTGTTATCAGACTTTAATCGACCTGATGTGACCCCAACCTAAAGTTATCTGCTATCTACAGATAGTGCACCGCCTGATTGATAGTCAGGCCATGTATCATGTATATTGCATATATATTATCATGGTTTGTTAGGCCCTGTATCATGTACATGAACATTGTATATTTTGACTGCGTATACGTTAGTATGCCCGCAGTTGGCATCGAACATTTCCTATGGTTAGCGCGAAATTGACAAAGTTTCCTTAGGTTCAAAAGAAGAAAAAAAGAAGAAATATGTACCTTCTGCAGGAACACATGATAGAAAATTCGTTATAGTACTACGATATCATACAATAATGTTTATATATCAGTTGGAAATAATGTATATGGTAGTCATTGATCATACAATGTATGTACTTAATATCGCGTACAAGTTGGTTATATTAAGCAGGATGTTTGTTTGTTTGTTTGTTTTTGTTTAACGTCCTATTAACAGCCAGGGTCATTTAAGGACGTGCCAGGTTTTGGAGGTGAAGGAAAGCCAGAGTACCCGGAGAAAAACCACTGGCCTACGGTCAGTACCTGGCAACTGCCCCACGTAGGTTTCGAACTCGCAACCCAGAGGTGGAGGGCTAGTGATAAAGTGTCAGGACACCTTAACCACTCGGCCACCGCGGCCCATCTAAGCAGGATGTACGATAATTATGCTATAATATTTGCTAACCATTTATTTTTCTTTCATTTTTTCTTCGTTTTGATTCTCATAACAAGTCATGGTAACTACGAAAGCTTAATCGTGCCATTTTTAGAGGAAAAAAAAGTCGTAGGAACGAGATCAAATAGATTTTCGTCTTTCGTACGACGTAAATACACACACGAACTATTTTAATAGATGGAGACAAACATGAAGGTGTATTGACAGACTGGCAACAGGACTAAAATCACACAGAAAATTAAAAATGTGTCATAACTGTAGACATTTATAGATGAACAATCCTATATTATCAAGAAAGGGCGCCTCGTAACGTAAGCTTTCTTCTGGCACAAGAACATACTAGTGTTTATGCAAAGAGAGACAATTTCGCCATGATTTCCATAAAGTGGTTGAAATGGTGTATTCAACAACAGAAAATTCTTTTGTCTATTATGGATAAGAAATGAATTACAATACAGTAGTACAGAAAAGCTGGGTTTCAAGGACATTTAAACAACTACAACATGACCTTACATGATGGAACGCTGCACGAGTTTCTAGGATGATCCATTCGTAAGTTCGAAGCTGACAAGTTTTTAAATGCTTGTCTGATTCAATGAAAATCTTAAAAGATTTTTACGTAGCAACTGATGGCATACGCAACATTCGAGAACGTTAAACGCTTTACTTTATCAGCAAAGCAACATCTCCGAGGCTAGCATGATAATATACCGGGCAAGACTCAGAAATCATGAACTTATACGCCTATGTTCTGTATCAATTCATAGTTACAGGAATCTGTACATCAAACATCAAACCACACAGTTGTGCGCCATATGCTGGATCTGAGTACGAACGTTTAGCACGTTGTACATGTGCGATTCCACAACTGCTTACACGAAGGCCTTTGAAAACATACCGGAATATTCTGGACTTTTCCGTTAGTGTTAGAATCAAAATTCTGGTAATAAGACGTTCTCAAGATAAAACCCGGGGAAATAACAGCAGAAAAAAACAACAACAAAAAACAGCAACAACGAAAACAAAAAACAACAACAACAACAACAACAACAACAACACCGGCACATCAAGGTGTAACGAACATATTTAACTTCATAAGGGGAACTTTAACACTTCTTGGCGAGATCATGAATGATGAAGAAAAGAAACTGAAGCAAATTTGTTCGAAAAATATTTATTTCGCTGTAAAACAACACGAAGCAAAATATATATGCAAAGCGCCACATGTAAATACACGTGACAAAACTAAAGTTAAGAAAATCAGGCATAAATAGAAAAGAATATGCATGGTACATAAAACACACTTTTTCATAAATTAAAAACTGGAGAGAACTTACGATTCGGTAGAATAAATGATGATAGTCGATCTTTTATCGGCGAATGGAATTGCCGAAAAAGAAAAAAAAAATTGCATGCATTATCATGTGAGGATGAGGCGACTAACGTGAATGTGTTAGATTTCGAGACATCGGCTTTGGGACTTAATTCTTAATTCTTAATTATTAATATTAGAACTGAATAAGAATAAAGCAGGCATTATCATATACCTTCAATCGAGTATCATAGAAGAAGTAAACAAATAAATATATAAAATGAGTAAACATTTATATAAAGTCATATACGATTTCAATCCACAAACAATATCAAACTTGTCCAATACAATTTTATCGATAGTATATAGTTGTATTTAGCCCCCGTAAGCTACAGACGTTTTGGAAGTTTGGATGATATGTATATCAGAACGAAAATGCATGAGTAGCAATCGAAAACAATTGACGAGGCTTTTACTATTATTTACCTATATGTTCTATCCATGTTCATTTCTTACAGAAACAATAATTACGTAGATACTTATCAGCGATACACTGTGATTGTGTTCCATATCTATTTGTCCTCGTGATGTCCCCCACGAAGTAAACTTCACCGTCACTTTCAATATGCGCGGTCACTTCGAACAGGGCGCCACTTGGTGCTGTCTCAAACAATATTGTATATTTATTTTGATCTTTAACTGGTGTGTTGAAGAATTCCCTGATCGTGAATGTCTTTTTTGTCTCATATCGTTTAAAGCTTGAAACAATGAGCTGAGCATCTCTTACTTGTGACAAGGCTAATACTACGCATACGGTTCGGTGCTTATCCAACATGCGATTGATTCTTTCTAAACTGAAATTAACAATTTTCTGAACATCTGGCGAGTCTATATTTGTAGATTTACTTACAAAACACGGACAAAAATGTTCGGCTATGCTAGCGTTTGCGCACGTCCGCTCCTTTGGAATTTTTTCAAAAAGGCTTATACCTCTCCGCGGTTTTGTTGTTTTTCGATTCTGGTCAAAATTCTTGTGTAATACGTCACCAAGCATTGCGTTGACGTCAAAAGCCGTTGTCAGAACGTTTGTGTTCTCCATCATGGTTTGCACAAGATGTTTGTGCTCTTTTTTGAAATGCTCAGGGAGTACTATGGAAAGGAGTGGCATTCTGGCTTCTATTCGCCCGGCTGGAGTGTTTCTTAAATCATCAATTCTACTTCCATGGTCACTCATAAATAACAAAATAGTATTATCAAGATGCCCTTCGATTTTCATCCACCGAAGAAAATCCGTAAAATCTTGATCAGCGATTTCGAGATAATATGGATAGTCATGACTGAGTTCGCTCATCCATGAAAAGCTAAATTTCAATTGAGATTTATATCCTTTTAGAAATCTCTTTAAATTCTCCAAGAATATAACATGTTTGATCCGATTTTGATAGCACAGCGAGGATGGCATCACTTTAATACTTTTATCTTCTAGATAAAGACTTACTTGTTCTAAAGATGTCGACACGGGTGCTAATTTTTTCATAGTAAGATACATTGGACGTAAATAATGATCAGTTGGCTGCACTTTAAAGCCGTTTGACAAATAATTAAATGTCGAGAAATATGGCCAATCCTCGGCAAAATTGGTGACGTAGCCTGCGCTGGAATAATTGTACTGTATAAGAGGGAATTCATCGTAGTACTCCTGTCCCCAGGCGTGACCTAGATCTTCCTTGTCAGCTCGTCTGCCTGTCAACAACGGAACAACATTCGGAAATGTGTTGCCGCCCACTTTCGTATATCCTTTGAAAGTGATTCCTCCCAAATCATTTTGAATATATTTCATAGTTTTTGGAATTTTTCTCAAGGCGCCAGTTCTTGATAAGGAGTCTATACCAAACAGAATCACATTAAATTGATTAGGAGACGCCATTTTTATTTTATTTGCCCTTAATACGGTTCTGAAGTCTATATTTGTAAGCACACTTTGGTATATAAGTTTTGCTTTTTTGTTCAAACAACTTGCCACTACGACATCACTCTCAATATATTCTGGTTCCGTAAATTGCACTTCCGGTTTTAATATGACGTCATCGTCGCCTCCACTACGTTCCACTGGTCTGTAAGAGCAGACTACCTCAGATTTTGAAAGTTTATTTAAAGCGAATGATGATGTGTTAAATTGAATATAGCCGTTCATATCTATAAATACTAATGACATACTCTCGCTACAAGTGGGTGGCTTGGGGTGTTTGTCCAGTTTCGTAAGCTCCTTGTCAAATGGATCGATTTCCGGTATGACACACTGCGCATGCACATCGGCGTGACGCAAGTCTAACGTCATCGGAGTATTGTATTTGTGGTTAAGATAGAATAGTACACACAACATACAGACGAAGAGAAGAATTTTCTTCTGTTTGCTATTAGGCGACCACATTGTACATATGTATAATTCCTGTTCACCCAACTTATTCACCTAGGTTGAAGTAAAAACCTATCTTGAAATATACACACCTAACTGACAATAAACATTCAAAATTTGCTATTCCCACGCTACCTTCCTTTCAACTTTTGCCGCTAGGGGTAACATTCTTCAGAATGGAACGTCTCAATACGCATTCCTTAAGAAATTCGAAGTTTTGAAGTAGATACACTTTGACAATGCAGTTGCCAATTCGACGAAATTTCCTTCAAGGTGTCTTTGTTTTCATGTTGAGAGGTCTGTACACGATTTCTTTTGAAACTTGCAGATTAGGTAATGATGACACTCCTCGACAAATGTGTTCCTCTGTATAACGAATCCCAAAGTGATCCGCATTCCCGCTCACCTAAAATAATAATAAAAAAATGTTGAAAAGGTGTTATTTACAACAAAACACTTTGTTCAATTTCCTAAATGAAATGTGTTGCTTCTTTGTATACTGCATGTCGTGCGGTGTGTGCTGTATGTAATGTGGAAAGTCCCTGTTACTATTTATAGCCGAGCCTAATGTCCTTCCCGTATCGTGGCCAAGTGTTTTGGAGGTCCGTGGTAGATATATTCATTATAGATGGTGATTGTAAAAAAAGCATGTGTGAGAAACCTTGTAGTTCGCCTAATCATTACGCAATCAGAGATGCTGAATAGGGTACCTATAAGAACCACGGAACCAAATGATTTCACATAGACGGTAATGTTAACGTTTACCAGTGTACTGCTTAAATGGAGTTTTCAACACTGGTCCACTAGCCATAATTTTGAAGAATGTCATCTCGGAAACCTGTAAATAGAATGATTAAAAATTCTACCAATTTGAACTTTTTTTTTCATGGGGGCCACCATCTTGTATTGAATCAGCACCAAAAATTCATCTAAATTTACAACAAAATACACACTTAATTAACTCCCCCTGACAAAAACAGGCTAGGAAAAAAATATTTTTTTTTCTATATATTTTACATCTACATGTATTGCCCAGCCCACACATAAAACTTCTCTCACCTAAATATCCAATCAGTAGGCCCCGATGCATTCACCTTCCTATTAAATCTTACTGCCCAAACGGGGAAAACCCACAATCTATTTTTGATTTGGTTCTGTGGTCCCTATATCACCTTGGCTCCATCTGACAGCCATACAGAGGATGGTTACGTATGATGGCCACTTGAGCAGTGGCTATGTTTCAATCACAATAAATGGAATACACATTCTACTAATGCCGTTCTTCAACGACAAACCATATGTCGTGTGATTCCCCGAGACATTGTCCACTTAATACACAACGCTAGCACTTAAAGGTAACTTTACAATCGACATATAATGCAACGTTATCAATTTGTATCGAGTATATAAACCCATATCAATTACATATAGATGCATTGTCGTTCTCCAACGAAAATCAATAGATATCGTCATCCCCAAGGCATTGTCCACCCAATCACACATTTATTTAGAAAACTGGAGAAACGAAATCTACAATCTACAAGACTGAACTTTGTTTAGAGAAATATTTACTGAAATTCCCTCCCAAATCATCCAAAGCTTACTGTAAACTTAGAACAAGTAATACAAAAATACCAATCGAAAGTGGTAGATGGTCTAATATACCACGTGGAAATAGAATTTGCACTTTATGTACATGTTATATAAGAGAAATAGGCGACCAATTTCATCATTTATATAATTGTGATAACCAGACGGAAATATAAGTCTAGATATTATTATGAAAGATCAAATACATTTAAATTCCATACATATTCAATAACGTAACTTAAAATTATGAAAGTGATATGTCACTTTTTCTTATATTTTTGCACTAGCGAAAATATCACCTTTTTTAATATGACCAATCAAAACACTGCTTACAAACGACAAATGTAATAAACAGAATATCTAACAGTATCTTCAGTAATACCAAGTAAATTTCACTCGTGTAGCTAATATTCTAATATTTTCACTCGTGCTGCGCACTCGTGAAAAATATAAAAAAAGAATTAGCCTCACTCATGAAATATATTTGGTATTCAATTTCAAGTTCAATTGTTTATTAAAGTGTCAAACACCTTACAACATATAAAATACATCATACAATATTTCTCTCAAAGTAAGCTATGTCCAGCCATTTATCACTTTTCAATTTCTAGGGAAAGTGACCCACATTCGAAATTGCACAACAGGCCTCTTCCCTCTCTAAACTTAACAATTTTCACATAATCGCTTGTAGTAGGCTCAAACTTATAGGGTCTATGTAGACGTAATTTATTACCATTAGCATTTCCATCATCACTCCACAATAGATTTTGCCAGTTGTCAGCATCAATATTCTGTAATTATTTTTTTGATATTGCTCATTTTTCAGTTTAAAGACTTTTGTGCTGAAATTATATACCTTTAATTAGCCTTTACTATTATATTATGTATCCGAGACTTGGACCATTTATGAGTTTTACTCAATGTCCCATCACTTTCCTTATGTGTTATTCTTAAAGTCTTAAAACATTGATAGTCTGTTTAGTGGTAGTTGACGTCCAACCTATGTCACCCCTTGTGGCCAAGTTACTGGAAAACTTCGATTCTCCAAGAAAATATCGACAGGCCTTGTTTTGTAGTAATGTTACTTCTCTGTAGGAGTTTATACCCAAGAGTCTACTCGCGAAGTAAGTAATAGGCTCCACTAAAGATATGTACAGTTTGGTATAAACAGAGTAAGTCATACCTCCCGCGTGGGTGAGCTTTGAGTAAAGGGCATAAAGGGCTCTACTCGCAGACTTACACAACTCTCGTACAGCGAGACGTAGATCGAGATGTTCATGGAACCACAGTCACAAGTATTTTTACTTAGAACAACTGTCAAAATCAGAGTCACCACATATAAATTTAGATTGTGTTAAAGTCGAAGAAAGGTTACGAAAATAAATAACGTTAGTTTTGTCCTTGTTTATACATGTAATCAGTTTCCATTTTCAAAGTGTATTTTGCATTGAATTTTCATCCGGCGATATGATGACTATATCGTCCGCATACAGAAGGATGGATATCATTGTGTCTTCTACTTAAACACCACAATTCATAGCGTTTATATCTTTAGGCAAGTCGTTTAGAAGTAGAAGTAAAGTAAAGAAAAGTATCGATGAGGCTTTACAGCCTTGTTTTAATTCAGTTGAGACCCAGAATGGGTCAGTTAAATTGCCATTTACCCGAACCCTAATAGTGTTGTGTCCGTAAAGTAATTACATCTCTCGTAGAAATAATCCGTCTATTCCGAGATGCTTCAACTGCTTACTATAAAAAATCTCTATTTACACTGTCAAATACTTTTTTCATGTCTACAAAGCAGACGAACGTGGATTGTTTCCGTATTGTACGTTTTTTGATATGGTATAAAGTGCATATTGGTGGTCAGGAAAAATCGCCGAATCTGTTTTATTCATCGACTAGCATATTGCTAACTCTTCCAACCAGCTATATAAGCGCTGATTAAGTACGAGAGCAGATTGATATGCCTTGAGCCTCATATTGAAGGATTTGAATTTTGCCGGACATATTGTATTATTTATCAACATAATCCCGTTCAGTATCTATACAGTGGTGTTTAAGGGCCTCAATGCCACTTTTATAAAACTTCTTTCCTTGGCTGTTCAGGAAGTCATTCACTGCATGTATGACGTCATCATCGGACTGAAATTGTGTGCCTGAAATAGCTGTTTTCAGTTTTGGAAATAGATAAAAGTCTGATGGAGCGAGATCAGGTGAATAAGACTGATGTTCAATCAATTTAAAGCCACACTTTTGAGTGGCAGCCATGGCAATGACAGACTTATTGTCCTGATGGAATAACAACCTTTAGTGAGCTTTCCGCTGCGCTCAAGTTTAATATTTTCCTGTAAGTGCCCAAGAAGTGAAGCATAGTATGTGGCATTGATTGTTTGTTACTTTTAGAGATAATCTATCACAGAATACCTTCTGCATTCCAGAAAATCGAGGCCATAGCCTTCCCAGCTGATTGAACAGTTTTTGCCTTCTTTGGCGGGGGAGAGCCAGGGCTCTTTAAGCCATTGTTTGGATTGTTTTTTGGCCTCTTAGGTAAAATGATGGACCCATGTTTCATTCATCGTGAAAAATCTCTGAAGAAAGTTGGCAGGATCTTCCTCAAAATTGTTAAGATAAGCACGCGATAATGTGCTTCTGGGGTGCGTCTGATCAGCTGTCAGAAGTCTTGGTACCCATTGGGCCGAAAGCTCATTGCAAGATCCTCTGTCAGAATGGAATGTTCTCTTTCCTGTGAAATGCCAACACTACTGGCTATATATCTTTCTGTGAGCCGAATATCAGTCATAACAATATCATGAATTCTATTGACCATTTCTGGGGTTGCAACATTGACAGGCCTTCCAGGACGGGGGTTTATCCTCAAGGCTCTCCACCTTTTCACTGTAGCATATGAAGGGGCATCTTTCCCTAGTGCTGCTACCATATCATTATATTTACACTTGCAAAGTTTTGTCACTATATAACAATACCAGACCGATTTGTTTACCATTCTTGCATGGAAACATTGACCTTTGAACTTCGAGTGCTTCGGTCGCGGTCTGTTTTCTGTTACTCTCGATGAACGCGTGATGAAATGTTTCTTAAAATAAAACAACACGCTTTGTTTACCATTGTTAAATGTATCAAAATAACATGTTCGACAATATTAAATATGATAATCTATCAAAATGTTTTTGTTATTTATGTTAATATCATAATAAAAAACAGAACTATTTTTTAACGCGGAAAAAAAGTCTCAATTTGTTGTGAAGCGTCACCATTGGCTGTTCTAATAATTGACTCCTCCCACTGTGTCCGACTTTTATATGATTTTTTTATTTACAAAGAAAAAATATTGTTATCACAAAGACTTATAGAAACAACATCCGTAAGTGTAAATATAGGGATTGGATTTCACTTTTATGTTAACCATGCTTTTATGGAGCAATTCCTCTAAGAATGTATTCTAAATGGGGCGCTGCTCTTTCATCGATTTTGTCCCTTTTGCAAAAGCCGCTTGTCTTGTTTAATTTGGAGTGCTACCTCGTCGATATAAACTAACCAAATGAGACCAGTGCTTGGGTACAAGGCCTTATATAGTCAGAGAATAGTGGAACTTAAAAAGAACATCCTTGCGTACCTCCTTCAATACGAGGCTCACAATATATCAATCATTCCTCGTATGTCCGTATACATTTTGCACTGTATAGCTATATAAGTGATATTCCTCACTATATAGCTATATGGGTCCAACCCAACGGGCCTTTTCCTGCATTTGATATAGGGGTTACAATACTTTCACCCCACACGTCCGGAACTATACCTGATCGGAATGAGTTACATATAATCCCGTGAAGTATATGTCTATACAGGCTGAATTCCTCAGCACTGCACTTTGAATGTCATCTATACCTGCCGCTTTGTGCAATTTAGCTCAATACACGGCGTCCTTACTTCCTTTATAGATATGCGGTTGTTTAAAATTGTAATATCTGTATCTAGCACAGGGCCAAGTGAATGTTGGAGATAATCCGTTGAATATTTTACATCGGAGTCAGACGGTACGTTGTATAACTCTTTATAAACATCGTGCAATATTCTTTAGACATGCTCGCCGTCCGTACTTACGTTGCCGTCCTTGTCTATCACTTCATCAGGTTTCGATTTTTAGCGATCATTAGAAATAACCAACTGTCCTATCTTATTACCGAATTGTTTACTTTATTATTTATTTACTTTATTACTGAAGACAATGTTAGATATTTCCTGTTCAACGAAATTTTCCTGTAACGTGTAGTGGTATTCTGTCCAAAACAGTAGTTGATGTGTCCATGCTTTATGTACATGTACTTAACTTAAAGCACGCGTACTACCTGTCAACATGTATGCTATAAATGGAGATCAACAAAGGACACACATTATTTGCACATATATATGTATCTAAATTTTGGTCAGACTTTAGCCAATCGTACAACCATTCAAAACATATCTTTTTCAATAATTATTTTACACTTATCAACAAACAAGAAATAATTGATCTCACAATCCATATAGACTGAATCTAGGTTTTTTACTCGGTTTATTAACCTGTACCCATGATATCTGACGAAAAAAAAAGAAAAAAAAAAAAGAAAAAAAAGGAAAAACTTAAATTTTGGTTAAATGTGCCACGGTTTTCAATTTATTCACACTTTTATGTGTGCATACAGCTAAGATATTTATGTCAAGAATTGTCCTTTATTGTTAGTTCAGCAGAAAAAGAAATCAAAAAAAATGTATGATCCGATATAATATGGCCTTATAAAGCTGCCATTCGAACATATTTTTGCAAGGGTTGATTTGAAAATTAATGTATGTATATGTGTATATAGTATTTATGTATTTATGTAATACAATGTCTTTAAAGATAAAAATTAGAACAAAATGATCTCATAAGATTACCATTTCGAGGGAGGGAACACAACACTGATGTCATTTTGAAATATTGGATGTCATTTCACTATTTAACGTGTACGATAAGTGTGTCTGTTTCTCAGAACTTCCGCATTTACTTGAAATTCTTTTGGAAAATAAAATAAAAAATAAAGAAATCAATTGAATTGCACCTCTCCTTCACTTTTTAAACTTTTTTTGCTATTTTTTTTTTATCCATTGCCTTTATATATCAACGTGTATCAACACTTCAGGCCTAAAGTAGCACAGCTGATTCCTCCTTGAACGTCTATATAGCTGTATGATGCAGTTTAAGTACATTTTAAATTCTACTATATATAACCCTCAAATTATATTGTGTGGTGCTAAAATGTCTTTTGTGCAATCTGTCTGTATTTTGTTTTTATTAGGGTGTCTCCTTGACACCCGTCCTCTTTTGAATAGCTGTTGTGCCGACGTTAAACCTAGAATAAACACACTGACAAAGTTCTCGATAAGCGCCGTAGAATTGATAAGGTCATTGATTTCCTTCAAATTGAGCAGTCTGTTAAGGAGATAAGCTATAGCCGTACTGTATAGCACTTAGATTTCGCGTGGGATTTATTTCGCGTTAATACGCGATGAGAGTCTATCGCGAATTAAAATCCTTCGCGATTATTTATAAGAAAATAACACCTTTGACTGACGGCCATGCTATCAGTAACTGATATGGGAGTCTTACGGGGTCCTTGGCTCTATAGCAGATTATTCGCGAATTTAAGTCAAAAAGCAAAATGTCTTCATGTCATTTCATGTCAAATTCAGGCATATTTCATGTGAAAATTTTCAGGTGAAATTGACCTAAAAAGAGCAAAATAGTCAATTAATGTTAAGAAATTGACCTGAATTTGACATGAAAGTTTCACCTGAATTCACATGGAGATATTTGCAGGTCAAATTGACCTGAAATTGACCTGAACATTTCTTTATGCCAAGTTAACCTAATTTTCAGGTCAACATTTTTCCAGGTCAAATTTACCTCAAGACATTTTGCCTGTGTACAACCTATTGGTGAATTCGAAACACTTTAAATTCAGATACGATATTAACATATACAGTATGTAAATTTCATGGGATAGGTTCATTCTCTTGTAAAGTTTGCCCGTTAATTCCATTTTAACGACAATTTTTCTCATTTTCAGAATGTGACAAGTTTAGATTTGACCAAGATTTACATGGCGGATATTGTCGCTGAATTAGAGGAATGTCACCCTTCCGGAACGCGTGGGTCTCCATGTAAATGTACACTCATTTATCGATTTATAGTTAGAACTACGATTTTATTTACATGTCGGTAGCTTCCGTTTTTGTTGCACCTTCCTTTTAATGGAAACATATGTTTCCGTAATTTTTCAGTAAAATGGTCTTATTAAAGGAGGCATCATCTTGAAATTATAATAAATAAATGTGAAAGATCCGATAAGCAAGCCCTTCTTGATAATTCAACTTTTGTTGTTTGGTTTGGTTCGGGTTCCTTGACGTTGAAGCTATGTCGTGTTTTCGCTAGCTGTAGATAAAATCTTTTATCAGTCAGTAAGAGGAACTCGATTTCATTCAGATAAGTGTGTTGTTAAGGTTGGGGGAAATTAGTGGTTTGAAACAAAGCTCGAACGATATGTAAAAAAGAACATAGCTGATGATTCACCGGTTATTAACCAAGGAACTGTTCGGAATATTAATCAATAAATCTATGTTTAGATAAATAAAAACCAATAGATTAAAAAAAAAATAAAAAATTAGTAATAGATATAAAAGTATTTTTTGGTGAGAATTAAAGATTAATGTCCTTGCTGTATTTCTTCGTCGACTATTGTCAACGTATAATAATTCGGAGTACCTCTGATATACCTCTGTAAAAAGAAGAAAAAATAGATGATGATTCTACGGCTATTAAGCAAGAAACTTTTGTAAAAATTAATCAATAAATCTATATTTAGATAAATTAATAATAATAAATTATGAAAAAATAAATCATTAAAGGGACATCACGGTAAAAACGTTGTAATTTTCAATGAATGTACGTGTTTTGTTCCTTTCCAGTTATGTTTCTGTGCTGTCCCAATGTTCACAGTCGATCCTCATGTCCAGCTTGACCACTTGATTTAGTTGGGAATCCCCCTCTAAATTTAGCGCGGAAATTATTTTTAAATCATCACGTAACTGTTTTGAAATCGAGGCAACACAAGCACACGATAGTTTACAAGGGATTAGTTGGACAACGATATTATACAGTGGTTTAAATGTTAAATAACACGTTCTGTATATATTCCGGCACATATATTTATGTGTAAATAAGTGTAAACACCGTACATATAGTATAGTGACAGTAGCGATGTACTGGTACAGACTGTATAAATATTACCGAGTTTGTGTAAATATTACCGAGATTGTCATGACCTACTATCCAGCAATCAAGCAGAATACGAGCAGCGTCCGTATTACTGCTGTTTTCATGTTTGAACTGTATTGTACTGCTTCCCCAGTTTAATTCTAGGATTGTGTTTGACCCATTTTCCAATTATTCTCTTCATTGCGGAAGCTGTTATCGTTTTCAACCGCAGTCGATTCACATTGGAAGCCATTTTTGCTTTCAGGTGTTTTAGTGTGTTGTGCGCATGCGTGTTATCGTATATGTCACAAAATTTGCATATTCAGACTATTGATCAACGAATTGTGATAACCTTTTTATAATTAATAACTGATGTTTTTTTATATACATATATCATCAAATTCGAATGGTTATTGTTCATTAGGATATTTTTTTAAGATATACCCAATAATATGAAAAAATACAAAATAAAAATTGGTTTACCGTGATGTCCCTTTAAGTAAAAGATAAGGCAAAAAAAAAAAAAAAAATTTAATTGATAAAGAATTAAGTTTTGATGAAAATCAAAGATAAGATAAAAAAAAAGGAAAGAAAAAAAAAGAGTGCATACGAGACCAAACTATTCTGGTATGAAGAAAAGGAATAATAACAGAGAACTTATTACAAATGTATGTGTTACTGATATAGATTTTTCCATGCTGTATTTCTTCGTTTGGCTGTTAATGTATACTCATTCGGAATATCTCTAATATATTCTGTATACAGGTAGATATTTCGAATTCACCTGTAGTATTGATTTTATCGTACCTGTCAGGAATTTCACTAATGAGTCCCATTGATTGTCAATCGGAACATTTCGCCTCCGTCTGCCAACTTCTAGTTCAATCGGAACCCCTCGTCATTTTGTCCGAAACTAGACGTGTTCCGATTGCTTCTAGTTTTGTAGAAAATGACGAGGGGTTCCGATTGATTGATTGCACATGCGTTATCATGAATGTTTACAATAACATTTATTGTCCTTATCGCTTCAGTTTATCCTTATTTCGCTTGGACCAGTTGAAGTATTCGCTGTTCATTAGCAGGAAGCCATGACATGTTTTCAATATAAAAGTATGAGTTGATGTTTATGTCTTAAAATTATATAATAATATATAACCTAGGGCCAAGTATTTGGTCAGCGTATATCTTTGACCAACGAAATGAGACAGCTAGATTGATCACGAGTGACCACGGGTGTCTGGTATAGTGTGAATGTGGCCGACCCCATATCATTGTACCTCTTTAGCTGACCATCCTATCACTGGCTCTGTAATTAACTGTTCCAGAATAATACTACAAATTACCCATATTTTCATAAAACGGAGGATTTGTTTACCTTGTCGCTTCATTATTGAAAAAAAATCTAAAATGCTAATTAAGTATTTAAAAATTCACACATCATTTCATTGTTTGTGTTTCACAGAGAGATTAGTAACATCGCTATTTCCCCGTACACATATAGTGGCTCCCTTTATTCGTGACCACTCAAGCATATCCCTTATCGAGAGCGTCCTGTGTCCTATCAAACACACGCGAGCGCAGGTAAATCGGGCTATGCGCATGTGTGTATCGTAGTATTGGAACTTATTCGACATGTTCTGGTTAATCCGCCATTACGTCAGACCAAAACATCGTCATTTTAAATACACACAGAAAGCACATCGTTTTATTTTGGCCACTACAAAAGTTACCACATTAACCAAAAACTATCAAACTTATATATAAATTATGGGATATAGTCTTATTGATCATGCATATTGTTGTCATTTATCCGTATTTTCTAAAATCCATTGGGTCCTATTCGACATGTCCAAGTTTGTAATTAAGCCGCCATTACGTCAGACCAAAACATCGTCAATTTTAAACGCACACAAAAAGCACATCGTTTTATTTAGGCCACTACAAAAGTTACCACATTAACCAAAAACTATCATACTTATGGGATATAGTCTTATTGATCATGCACATTGTTGCCATTTATCCGTATTTTCTAAAATCCATTGGGTCCTATTCGACATGTCCAAGTTTCGTAATTAAGCAGCCATTACGTCCGACCAAGACATCGTCAATTTTAAACGCACACAAAAAGCACATTGTTTTATCTAGGCCACTACAAAAGTTACCACATTAACCAAAAACTATCATACTTATGGAATGTGGTCTTGATTATCATGCACATTGTTGTCATTTATCCGTATTCTCGAAAACCCCATAGGGACTTTTCGAAAATTGGAGATTCCCGCCGATCTTTCCTGCGTTGTGCTTGACTTTCATACTCAAAATACAAACACTTGGACAGCAAATTGTGATATATTTCATATTGATGACACTTCTGCACTTTGATATTAATAAAATTAAAGCACATAATTGGATCTTGGTGATGATTTCAAATAGAAATTATCGATAATTATGTGTCTGGTTTTCAAGTTTTCTCCAATATGGCGTCTAGTGAAGACTGAACCGAGCGACCGCAAAGGATTGTGGGAAGGTCAGGGGCCACTATGTAAACACAAGGGCAAATAGAGAGCTGCCAATCTCTCTGTATATATGTCTCTGTTATGAGCGAATGACTAGTATTACATATGTGTGCTAGAGTGAGAATTATAGCACATTATATGTACTAGAGTGAGAATTATAGCACATTATATGTACTAGAGTGAGAATTATAGCACATTATATGTGCTAGAGTGAGAATTGTAGCACATATATGGGCTAGAGTGAGAATTGTAGCACATAATATGTTTCTAAGTGGAATTTAATTTTTGGGAAAAAAAAAAAAATTGAGCCCCATTTTATTTTTGTTGTTTTTTTTAAAAAAAAAAAAAAAAGGGAAAAAATTTTCTAGGCCATTAAAATTAAAGTTTTGTTTTTATTTAAAAAGAATTTTATTGGGGGGGGGGGGGGGGGGGGGGGGGGGGGGGGGGGGGGGGGGGGGGGGGGGGGGGGGGGGGGGGGGGGGGGGAAATTTTTAATTTAGGGGCCAGTGAAAATTTGGGACAAAAGTAAAAAATTGACAAAATTAAATGAAATTTTATTAAGTCTGAAAATAAATTTATTTTAGATAAATTTGCACTTATTTAGTTTTTTACCCAAAAATTTGTCTAATGAGTTATAGCCATATGGGTTAATGGGATTTCCCTTTTTTGGGGGTGGTTTGGCTTTAAAATTCTGAGTTTTTTCAAAAATTTTTTTTCCCGGGGGAAATCACATTTTTTAGAAATATTTTCCTATTGTTTGGGAAAAATTTTTTAAATTTTAAATGAAAATTTTACCAAATTATACTTGCCTTTGCCTTGATGAAATTATAAAAATTGAAATACAATTAAAATTATTAAAGGATGCGTGGTTAAAGGGTTTCCTTTAAATTTACACATGCTTGCTTGGGGTTGAATCATTTTGATTTTAATTTTTGGGTTATGTGCATTTTTTTATTCAAAAATCTACTCATTTACTGTAAATATAAAAAAAAACGGGTAAAACTTTTATTTTGTTTAAAACTCCCAAATTCAAATTTCTAGTTGTGGTTGATATGGTTATTTAAGATATTGGTTGATGTATATTTTATGTAATTGTCTGGTTTGGGGGTGTTCTTGCAGAAATACTAAAGTCCGTGCTTTGGTAAGATTTCGCTATGTTTCTTTTGTGTATTATGAAAAGTGCATATACCAATACTATCAATAAATTTTTTAGTGCCCATGTATTTTTACGGTTAACATGAATTTAATTAAATTTGACATTTCTGGTTGAAAAGTTATATGAAAATTAATTGTACTTACTTGTAAGTTTTCTTTCAGCCCACGTGCTTAAATCAACCAATGTATGCTGTAAGTCCTAGTAGGGGAATTCTGGGTCGTTTCCTCTCATCGCGGCCCATACGGTATGGTCTTCTGAGTTGCCTTTATCGTATTTTATCGTTGCTCCTCTATGTTATAGGACATATTCCTATTGTTGGTGGTTGATACATTTATGTTTAATTAAATGGGATACTTGTCGGTCCATTGTCTATTAATCTGACAGAGTGACCTCACTTATTTAGTAAATGCAGTGTGTAAAAGGTTCAATTAAATTTAACTAATCCATTTTTCTTTTTAAATATAAATCTTGGTATGGTTCTTTACAGCTGGTTATTTCCTTAAAATCCCTGACTAACAATGTCTTGGTGTATAAATCTTCTATGTACAGGTATGTAGGGGTAATTGGTGGAGTGAAATTTGGTAGTGGGTGGAAGGTATTTTGTGTAATGGTTTTGGTGTGTTGGTAGGGAAAGTTTTTTGTGGTAATGGTAGTGTAGTAATGTATGTTGGTCCTGGTCGTTTTATGTTGGGTATAGTATGGTTGTCGGGGGTTTTGTGTGGCGTCATTTTCGTGTAGTCTGGTAGTGGTTGTTTTGTATGGTGTAGATGTAGTTCCTGCTGTAATGCGGGTGTGTGTGTCCGGTTGTGGTTTGGTTTGGTGGTGTGTTTGTCGTGCGTGTCATGGTTTGTGGTGTAGGTCTGTGTTCGGGTCAATGTATGGTTGGGTCGGGGTCTGGTGTTAGTGGTCTGGTCGTGTGGGTGTGTTGGTGTGTAGGGTTTATGGTCGGTTTGTTGGGTCGGCCTGGTCGTCTTGGTTTGTGGTCTGTGTTGGTCTGGGCTTTGTCGGGGTCTGGTGTTTGGGTCGTGGTTCCTGGAGTGTGTTCGTAGGGGTGGGTCGTGTTTTGGGCTAGTGGCCCTGTGTGTGTGGCCTGTTGTAGTGGTGGGTGGGATCGTGTCGTGGTCCTGGGTGTGTGGTCTCAGTTTGTAGTGTTGGGGTGTGGTTGGTTTTTGGTCTATCGGTCGTTATTGGGTTTAATTGTGTTGGGGGTTTGGGTTGGTAGTGTCGTGTCGGGGCCGGGCGGTTTTAAATGGTGTGTAGGGGTTGGGGTGTCGGTTGGTAGGTTGGGGTTGGTCCTGGTTGTTAGTGGTGGTGGTCTGGTGTTGTGGGTATGAGTGTGTGTCCTGGGTTTTCGTGTCGTGTTGTTTGTGTCGTGGTCTGGTCGTGGGTAGTTGGTCCTGGGGGTGTGTGGTCTGGGGTGTGTGTGGTATGGCTTGTCTGGTTTTGTGTTGTGGTTGGTTGTTTGTCGTGTTGTATCTGGTCGTTGGTTTGGTTAGGGTGGGCCCTGTGGTGCTGGTCCTGGCTTTGGTCGTGGTGGTGTTGGGGTTTACTGGTGTGTGGTTACTGGTGTCTGTGGTTGTGTTTGTGGGTGTGGTTGGTGGTTGTGGGGTGTGGGTCGGGTCGCGTTTTGGTGGTGTGGTTGGTCGGTGGTCCTTTTCCGGTTGGGTTGGGTTGGTCCTGGTGTGTTTGGTTGGGTTTCCTAGTTCCTGGTGGTTCGTGTCGGTTGGTGGGGTTGGTGTGTCTTGTGTCGGGTCTGTGGTTGGTTGGGTGTGTGGTCTGTGTGTGTGTTGGTCGTGTCGTGGTTGGGTGTGTGGTTCTGGTGTTTGTGTCCTGGTTGGTGTTGGTCTGGTGTGTCGGGGTCTGGTCGGGTCTTGTGTGGTCCTGGTGGGCGTTGTTTGGTCGGGGCCTGGTTGGTCGGTGTGTTGGTTTTGGTCGTGTGGTTGGTCCTGTGTGTGTGTGTTTGGTCGTGTCGTTTTTGGGGTCGCTGTTGTCGTGGTCGGGGTGGTCGTTTGTGTCGTGGTCTGGTCGTGTCTGGTCTGGTTTTGTGTGGTTTGGGGGTGTCTGGTGGGTCTTTTTGTTGGTCGGGTAGTTGTCGTAGGGTCGGTGGTCGTGTCTGTTGTTGTGTGGTGTTGTGTGTTTCTGGGTGTGTCTTGTGTGGTCTGGGGTGGTTGGTCCTGGTGGGGTGTGTAGTCTTGTGTTTGTCTTGGTCGTGGCTGTGGTCCTGGTGGGTGGTGGGTTTGGGTCGGTGGTCTGGTCGTGTCTGGTGTCTGGTAGTGGGTCGTTGGTGTGGTCTGGTGTTGGTTCTTTTGGCGTGTAGGTGGGTTGGGTTGGTTTTTTGGGGTTTTCCTGGTGGTGTGTGGTGTGGTGTGTGGGGTCTGTCTGTTGTGTGGGTGGTATGTGTGTTGTTTTTTGGGGTTTCGGTTGTGGTTGGTTGGTGGTAGGGTTGGGTTGTGGTAGTGGGTAGTGTAGTGTGTGTTTGGTGGTTGTGGTTGGGTTGTGTTGTTGGTGTGGTTTTGGTGGGTCATTGTATGGTATGGTAGGTAGTGGTTGGTGGGTGGGGTAGTGTATGTGTGTTGGTGTGGGGGATGTAGGGGTAGTTTAGCGAGGGAAAGGTAGTGTAGGGTTGGTAGGGTGTAGTTGTGTGAGTGGTAAATGGTAGTGTTTTGTAGTGTTGTGGGGACAATGGGTTGGTGGGTAGTTTTGGGTAGGGGGTTGGTATTTGGGGTTGTAGTGTGTATGGTAGGGTAGTGTGGGTATGGTAATGGTAGTGTGGGTGGTAGGTAGGTAGTGGTAAGGTGTGTTGTATGGAGGTTGTGTAGTGGTAGTAGTGTAGTGATATGAGTGTGGATGTCGTGTGTAGGGGTTGGGTTTGTGTGTAGGTATGGTCCTGGTCGTGGTTTTGGTTCAGGTGGTGGTGTGTAGCGGTGTGGGGTCGGGGTTGTTTTGGTGGTGTGTGTTGTGTCGGGGGGTATGGTGTGTGTGGTTGTGAGTGTTGTTATGGTGGTAGTTTTGGTGTCGTGGGGGTTGGTGGTGAATGGTATGGTGTGTGTGTGTGTTGGTGTGTAGTGTGGTGGTTTGTGTGGGTATGGTGTGTTGTAGGGGCGTGGTAGGTATTTGGGTCTGGTGTGTGTGGTGGTGTGAAAGTGTCGTGGGAATGGTAGTGTGTGGTATGGTGTGTAGTGTGCTGGAAATGTGTGTGTGGTAATGTTATTTGGTGGTAGGGGTTTGGGGTAGTGTAGGGGTTGGTGTGTGTGTGTGGTTGGTATGTAGTGGTGGTTTTTTTGGTGTGTGTGGTCTGGTTTTAGTGTGTTGGGTAGGTGTGTCGTGGTTGGTCGTGTGGTCGTGTCGGTGTGTGGTTGGTAGTTGTGTAGTGGTTGTTGTGGTATTGTAGTTTGTAGTGGTATGGAGGTCGTGGTGGTATTCGTGTGTGTAGGGGGTATTAGTTTGGTAGTGTGTGTAGGGGTCGTTGGTCTTTGGTCGTGGTGTGGCGTGTCGTGTGTGGTGGGGTTGTGTTGTTTGGCGTTGTGTTGGGTCTGGTTGTGTTGGGTGTGTCTGGGTCAGTGTGTGTAGTTGTGTGTGTGTAGGTTTGTGTGGTAGTTTTGGGTGGTATGGATTGGTATGTGTGTGTGTGTGGTTTGGGTGTGTGTATGTGTGTGTGGTTTTGGTCTGGTATTTGTGTGTGTTGGTAGTGTTGTAGGTTTCATGGTTTGTGACGTGGTACCTGGTAGTTTTAATGGTATGGTAAAGTGTAGTGGAATGGTCAGTGGTATTGTAGGGTAGTGGGTAGTGGTCTGTCGTGTCGGTCGTGTGTAGTGGTAGTGTAGTGTAGTGTAGTGGTAATGGTATTGTAGTGTAGTGGTAGTGTAGTGGTAGTGGTAATGGTAGTGTAGTGGTAATGGTAGTGTAGTGTAGTGGTAATGGTAGTGTAGTGGTAATTGTAGTGTAGTGGTAATGGTAGTGTACTTTAATAGACAGCTTTCCTCGCCGACTACTAATTTCGCCAACATATTTGACAAAGTCCTTGTTCTTGGTACTGTAAACAGATTTGCATGGTGTTATCGTCGATGATTGACCCAGATTTGTTTGGCGGGTGTTGTCAATGAAGCAGAGGACACTCATTCTTCAGGAAACCCATTCATACCCTCCTCCTCCTCGTCCTCCTCGTCCTCCTCACATCGCTTTTTCTGCTTTACCAACCAACTCGCTCAGCTAGATATTCGCTCGTGTTTATGTACACAACTATTGATTGAGAATGCAATATAACTGTAAAATAATGAAATCATTTTTTTATCTTAACTCCGTATTGATTTGGTTTTTTATACCGTACAACTGTACAACCCTCACAATAGACAATAAAATGAAAATGTAAATATGACTATGAAATGTTGATTTAAGATTTGTTCCTTTGGGAACCAGTTCGGGTGCAGTTGTAAAGGAATGGGCAATTTGTGCAGTTTCTACAATTTCGAAATGTTAATTTTCAACAAACAATAAACGCAGAACTTATACAGGAGCGTAAACTTATAAATCAAAATGCTTTATTTATTAAAGTAGTTTTTTCTTTACATGAAATATATATATAATATTTAAATTCTGAAGAGTCACCTAGACGTGACGAAAGCGCTAGCTGCTGTGTCGTGTTTTTTATTCTTTTTAAATATATATACATGTATATATCACCCGATGTTTTGGCCGAGTTTTGCGGGACGAAATGTAAAACCCGCTGTTTGGGCCGAGTTTTGCGGGACGAAATGTACATATGGAGAAAAAAAACAATAACAAAAACATTCATGACATAACACGCGCTGCCATCACATCGAATCGACCCGCGATGTTTTTCTGTTAAACCTTTAAGTTATATTATTCATTCATTCATTCATTCATTCATTCATTCATTCATTCATTCATTCATTTACTTTTAGCATCTTTACACCACCAAAGATGTTTCCTTATTAATCATAATAGGCCCTCGGCGAATTAAGTATCGGCCGAGGGGGATCATTTTTACAACATTACGATATTTTTTGTTGTTTATACCTACTATATTTGTGTAACTGTTCCATGTTATATGTCTATATGTGATCGTATGTAATTTACCTGTGTCTTGATAAAGGGGCAGATTGCCTCGAAAATTCGACAATTTACTTGTCTGTACTCTCGTTATTACTACTTGACATTTAAGCATTGAACTGTTACCAAATGGTAGTATACAGTCGATATGAATACAATTTGGGTGACAGATAAATAGAATGTCGCCCGTTAGGGCGACATGAAATATTTATCTGTCACCCAAATTGTATTCATATCGACTGTATACTACCATTTGGTAACAGTTCAATGCTTATATTTACATTCATAAAGATTTTTTATTTAGTGTAGGTTATGACGCGTTTAAATTTGCCGCTTACCCTATCACTGACGTCATCAAGTTCAAATACCGGAACAGCCGAAATTTCCAGAAGGAATGATATAGTCCCTGATGACGTTATTAATAGCAAGCACATACGAACGTTTTTGTACAAATTTGGCTTTATTTTTTATTTCATATACGCTTGTAGGTATCGCCAAATTGTTCACAATAGCATAACTTCTGATTGTTCAAAATCGAAACCGTTTTTTCTGCGCAATGATATAAAGTTAACATTTAGAAGTGATGCGGTTCGAACGGGCATTGCCCAGGACAGACTCGATTCCTCGGAAACACTTATGTTTCTATCGACTGGATTTACGTTAATTTAACAAGAATACCATCGTTTAGATTCTAAATGAAAGTCGTCTTGACAGTAGGGGAAACGATTCCAAGGGTATTTCGTTCGAAACAGATTCCAGTCTAACCGGTCAACTCAGTGTCGCTAGGCTAACTTAGCAGACGATTTTCAACTTCACAGGGGCTCGATTTTGTAAGGTAGGCCTTTGACATCAGTGAATAATCACAAAACTAAAATCCAGTAGGCCTACACACACACAACCGGAAACCATGTCGATACTCCCGATATTTATACAAGATTGTTTTTATAAATACATTACTTTTATTGTTGTCGTATCTTGCATTTCTCAAAATTCGGAACGAGCCCCTGTGAGTGTGACGACATTCACAATTTGATCATATTTCGTATACGGTATAGATCAAGAGTGGCACTTATAGTAGTTTCGTGTTGACTACATTTTTCTAATTATAAAATGATACTCTCATAACTTGTGATGTTGCTTTATTTTTCGTTGTGGCTTCTGTAAATAAATGCTAGCATTCCAAAGCTCTCTAGGCCGAAAGTAACTGGCGGCCATTGTTTAACCTACAACACTTGGAGCTGTATTCCTACACTGACCGAATCACTGTAAATTGTAGTATACAGTCTCATGAATACAATTTGGTTTACTAACGACATATAGACAAATGCAACACAGAATGTAAATATATATATATACATATATATATAAAAAACAACAACAACAAAACAAAAAAACCAAAAAAAACAAACAAAAATAAAACAAAAACAAAAAACAAAACAAAAAAACCCCAAAAAACAAAACAAACTTGGATGTAAAAAGGCCTTGGCACCACCGACGAGTCTTAGAAGGACGAAACCGCTGAAATGCGCAGTTTATTTCCATTTGGTTCTGCTGTATATATTGTAAAAATACATATCTTAGTGGGTTTTTTTTGCGCTTGAAACTTTCCGCAAAGTTACGATTACGCTAGTTGTAATTTATCTACATTTGTTTCTATGTCAATCATTGTTGGTGCGATACTTTATCATTCCGCTAAATTTATTTTGTGCTAAAATTTGAGTACGCCAAATTAAGAACTTTTACAGTAACTCTGATTTTTAGTTTTTTTGTCAGGTGCTTATATCCTGTGTACTGAACGGTCGCAATTGTAACAACATATGCGTACCTGTCGGGGTGCGTTTGGCCATAGCTTTCAATTCAATTCAAACTTTATTTATAGTCGGTACATATTATAACAAATCAACATTAGCTCCAATGAGCTATTAAAATCGACTCCAACAGTAAAAGATACAAAATAGAATAAATAAATAAAAAATAATGTAAAAACAAATAATTGTTTGGAAATATATTTCTTGGAATTATCTCTTTTGATATAGCTGAAGCACTTTACAATACAGATACTAGTAATAAGCATTAAGTTTATTTAGACTCTAGAAAAAAAAAAAATAAAAAAAAATAAAAATAAGAAAATTGTAAAATAGTAACAAAAGAAGATAATTGCATATAATAATCGTTTTGAAATGTATTTCTTTGGAGTTACCTGTTTAGATACAGCAGTAGCACTTTACAATATGTATATTAAACAATAAGCTTTAAGTTTATTTAGACTCTAGAAAAAAAAATAAAAAACGAAAAAAAATAGATAAATAAATAAATAAAAGAAAATAATTTTTTTTTTTGTAAAATTGTAAAAAAAACAACAATAAAACAACATAATTTGCATATAATGATTGTTTAGAAATATATTTCTTTGGAGTTACCTCTTAAGATATAGGAGTAGCACTTTACAATATGGATATTAAACATTAAGCATTAAGTTTATTTAGACTGAAAAAAATGACCGTCTGATGTTGTGTGTATGTCTATATGTTTTG
Organism: Pecten maximus; assembly: GCF_902652985.1. NCBI lineage: Eukaryota > Metazoa > Mollusca > Bivalvia > Pectinida > Pectinidae > Pecten > Pecten maximus. The sequence continues at coordinate 41,210,699 of NC_047020.1, forward strand.
TCTGCATTGTGGCTCATACCAGCTGTTTGTCAGTGATTTTAATTGTGCGAGTGAAGTTGTTGTTCTGAAGCTCTGGTGTAAATGTATATTAAATGTTAACCGTGTATGTTACGCAGAGCAATCATATCAAATAGGTTGGTTTTAGTATTTGTCCAAGGAGGGGTGTCAGATTTTAAAGAAAAGTATATGGGCTTTTAAAATCATACTCTCCACAGGATGTGTTTTATGCTAGACGAAGCCAGGATATTACCTAGACAGTGTTTGTTTGTATTTCACTTCCAACTAAATATCCGGAACCAAGTCGATCGATAGGTAAACAAGAAAAAAGCCATTTTACCTTCAACACGTACCAGAATATTTGCCGTTTGATAAATAGAAGCAATGAATTTCTAATTTTAAAAAAATATACTTTAAAAGAAGATACATTGTATATCGTTGCAAAAACTAGGTACGTGTGTTGAATGACTACCTACGTAGCGCAACACCAATACCAAGTCTGTATTTGGGGCTCAGTGAGGTGGATAAAGAACTCACACGTGACAGTATGTAACGTTTTAACTTTGTAAATTGTTAGACTGAATTACCTGCCGTAGTTTTTCGACTCTCCGCTAGGCTTCGCTTCGAAAACACAACGACAGGTCAGGGCCATCAATCCTGTCATTTTGATTGGCCGATATAAATAAAACCGGAAAGACATCCCCACGACGAATGTCGTCTGCATCAATACAATATTGATATGGAACTTTGCGTTTGGAGCAACCCTAATTTTGATGAAATTTATCACTCTACAATATTTAAGTGGGACGGAGGTCGAGATGTTTGTAGATTGGATTACCTGCCGTAGTTTTTCTACTCTCCGCTAGGCTTCGCTTCGTATTCATGAGCGCAGCCTAGCGGAGAGAAATGGTACTAAGGCAGGTAATCCAGTCTACTTCGTATTCGTGAGCGCAGCCTGGCGGAGAGAAATGGTACCAAGGTAGGTAATCCAGTCTAGTAAATTGTATGCTCATGAAAATTTCTACATACCTCTTTACCTTACAGATTTATTTTGATTTTGAACGCATCACTTTTACATGCAACCAAACTTCGCCATCTCGATAAGTCTTACTTGAACAACCCATTTATTTCGAAGTATTCCTCTTTTCTCCTCTTTATCTAATAAATAAAACTGATAATTCGAACTCCGAAAACTTAATTGAAATACCCTATTAATTTCATTTTTCCGGTCCCGATCGGTTCCGGAGAGGGAGCATGAGAAACGGCTACCACATCCAAGGAAGGTACATTTAGTACTCTTTATGCAATCACTGCCTTTTTTATCGAACTCTAGTAATTTAATTCGAAGACGGTTAATCTCGAAGTATTTACTCGATCAAGGCAGCAGTTCCTCGTTACCTAACTAATCCCATCTGATGATTCAAAATCTGAAACATCATCTCGAAAATGTCTTCCATCTCGAAGAAGATCTCCGTTGCTGACCTATTTCTATGCAACAGTGCAATGTTTTTATGAATTTGTATGTAGTTAATGTATATTTGCATTTTGTGTATGAAATGAAATCTTACTAGAATAAATTTAATATATCGCCTACCCAAGAGACTAAGTGATGTTTTTTGCAATACCCCAGGTTACATTTGAATACTATGTCCTTTTGAACTTGTATTTATATCTCTTTATATTTATATCTCTTTAATAGAAGCAATGAGGCTGGCAGTGTATTATACATTATAGTGTTGTCGAGGATGGCTTGGTACCCGAGCAGGAGGCGATGGTAAAATTCCATCTCGAGACAACACTATCACAAATACTAAGCACAAATTACGTGCTACATACACCTGCGTTATTCCACGCATCCCCCAAAAAACATTGCCGTACTAAGTTATACTTGTTTAAAACACTTAAGACCTATAGAGCTTCATGTCCAATATACGTTTAGCACAGAATGGGCACGCTTTCATGGGCGCAGCCATATTGTTACGTGTACTTTTTGATATGTTCCGTAGAGTGACGTCATTGAAACGAGGATTTTTGAATGAGTTGATCCACGGGCGATACACGTGGTATAACGTAGTGCAAACAATCGTAGATATTCGACGATGTTCGTAATAAGGATATACAGTACATGACTCGTCGATGTTCATGTATGGGATGATTAGAAACTGCTGGTTTACTATAATACACTTCCTGCTGTTTGAAGTGATATACAATTCATCATTTCCTTTTTTCGTGGAGAGGAGACATATGACACTCAAGATGACGATATGTACAGTTTAAATGCATCCACATATATGTGTGATTTGTATTATGTAGTGAAGATTCTGTAACAGATGACGAGGGACATGCATATTCACCATATTTTCGTATGGGCATCGTACTTCATCGCTTTTCTCAGTAAGTAATATTATTGTATATTGATCCAGTATGTCAATAATACATCTCTTTTCCATTTTATGTTGATCAGTTCCAGTTATCATCTAACTGTTATTTTGACGTTTTTGACGTGTTCACGGTTTGCCCTTGCGTGTTTGCAATGAAGTTTGTTGTTTATTGTTTTGTTGACAATATGCCGTATGATATCAATATGTGATATTTCCCTGTCTGTGTTCTTGTTGAAACATAACTTTTCTTTGTTGGCACCTCACATTAGTTTCTCGATGTGTATTGTCTTCATGATAAAATGTCTAAGAGTATATTAGAACATTTAACAATGACCTAACTTATTTCTTCTTTTTCACTTTTACATAATGATAATGTGTTTATTTTAAATAGTACAAAATTGATAGAACGCATTTACTCGCAAGAACTTTAAATCAGGAACACTTCCTTAGTTTGGCTGGCTTAACCGCCCTGTAAACAGTCAGGGTAATTTTGAGACGGGGTCTTCTTGTAGTAGTTGGTGACTACATCACTGAACAACATACGGGAGTTCCATTGCATGCCATTCAGAGCAATCAGGGTGTAGAGTCTTGGCAAAGGACACAACCATGAAAGCACCCGGCCCTAAATTTCAGCTTCATGAGAACATTTCTTAGCTTTATGAGATCATTTCTCAGATTCATGAGATTCACAAACCAACAGGGGTAAGGTCTGTAGAATCGGGCACCTCGGATTCACCTGAAATAACGTTGCCGGCGCTCTAACCGACTGAGCTATCGCAGCCAGGGACACCATATATGCTTTAGTTTCAGTCTCTTGCCAATTTCCTGATTTTTAATGTTTTATTTCTAGATAGTAACGACCTTGTTTTCCGAACCTACAGTAGTAACATGACCGAAATAATTACAAGGAATGGTTCCGAATATCACGATTCATGCGACATATGTCAATTAAAGACGAGATTATTTTTGAGAGAGAGATCCTTGTTGATGATGACTACGAGGAAGCATTTGGCCGACATCAGGATCTTTTGATATTTTCTATTTCCTTGTGCTGAATGATGTCAGCCGTGTTCAATGGCCTTTTGTGTGCTTGGCTCATGTTGTTCCGCTATCACGAAAAAGCATAGTCTTGTAGGTTTCCTACGATGACTAAATATTTCATTCGTTTTTTGTTTGTTTGTTTGTTTGTTTGTTTTTTTCATTTTACGCCTCCACTTTATACCAGTACTTTCTAACGGGGCCGCGGTGGCCGAGTGGTTAAGGTGTCCCGACACTTTAACACTAGCCCTCCACCTCCGGGTGGCGAGTTCTAAACCTACGTGGGGCAGTTGCAAGGTACTGACCGTAGGCCGGTAGTTTTTTTCCGGGTACTCCGGCTTTCCTCCACCTCCAAAACCTGGCACGTCCTTAAATGACCCTGGCTATTAATAGGACGTTAAACAAAACAAACCAAACCAAGTACTTTCTAACACTGTTTACACTCAATGTATTATGTTCTGCACTGTTGATACTATATCGTTAGTGAATGGGACACTATAAACAACTTCCTGTTTTCCAGGAAGTTTCTCGGTCTAAATTTACATTTTATCAGGAGCTTGTAACTCGTATGTAAATAGGGTGTATATCATCTATATGTTTTACCACGAAATTATCTCATTTGAATATGTTAATGAAGATTATTTAGATATTTAGATATATTATCGCCGTGGCTAACAGCTCGCTCGGCGTATGATATATTTTACAACAGAGTTGGTATTATTTTGTTAACCATGTTATTTTATATTCAGGGTTCATTTTTTTTCCTGTTTTTTTGTTTGTAGGGTTTATTTTTGTTTGTTTTACTTCTCTTAATTATTTTTGTTGATAGTGTGTGGTAATGTGCGTTTGGCATGATTTTATTTATGAAATATTTATTTCATTTATTCATCTATAAATCAACAAGTAAATTAATCAATTTCTAAAACGTCTTTTAATTTTGGCTCTGTTCGTTAGATGGCTCTGTCGGTGATAAGAAGAGCTGGGATAAAGCCGTGGAATATTGCAAGACAACATACAACGGCACTCTTTCTAGCTTAGGAGAAATAGAAAATTCTTCCTACACAATTCAGGAAAATGTCTGGGCAAGGTCTTCCAAACTAACGCAATGGCTCTCAATTCAAGGTAAGATAAGAAATCAACACCGCATTACCTTAACAGAATATATTTCCCTTCGTGATGGGCCTGGTTCTTAGGCACCGTTGTGTTAGCTCGAGTATCCTCTAGCCTTGACACCATGTGTGTTGAATGCAAGATTTCTCTAGCCCTGACACCCTGTCTTTTGTACACCAGATTCCTATGACCCTGACACCATGTCTTGTGTACACCAGATTCCTGTGACCCTGACACCATGTATTGTGTACACCAGATTCCTGTGACCCTGACACCATGTCTTGTGTACACCATATTCCTCTGACTCTGACACCTTGTCTTGTGTACATCAGATTCCTGTGACACCTTGTCTTGTGTACACCAGATTTCTCTGACACCTTGTCTTGTGTACACCAGATTCCTCTGACACCATTTCTTGTGTACACCAGATTCCTCTGACACCATGTCTTGTGTACACCATATTCCTCTATCCCTGACACCATGTCTTTTGTACACCAGATTCCTCTGACCCTGACACCATGTGTTGTGTACACCAGATTCCTGTGACCCTGACACCATGTATTGTGTACACCAGATTCCTGTGACCCTGACACCATGTCTTGTGTACACCATATTCCTCTGACTCTGACACCATGTCTTGTGTACATCAGATTCCTGTGACACCTTGTCTTGTGTACACCAGATTTCTCTGACACCTTGTCTTGTGTACATCAGATTTCTCTGACACCTTGTCTTGTGTACACCAGATTCCTCTGACACCATTTCTTGTGTACACTAGATTCCTCTCACACCATGTCTTGTGTACACCATATTCCTCTATCCCTGACACCATGTCTTGTGTACACCAGATTCCATTGACACCATGTCTTGTGTACATCAGATTCCTCTGACACCTTGTCTTGTGTACACCAGATTCCTCTATCCCTGACACCATGTCTTGTGTACACCAGATTCCTTTATCCCTGACATCATGTCTTGTGTACACCAGATTCCTCTGACACCTTGTCTTGTGTACACCATATTCCTCTATCCCTGACACCTTGTCTTGTGTACACCATATTCCTCTATCCCTGACACCTTGTCTTGTGTACACCAGATTCCTCTGACACCATTTCTTGTGTACACCAGATTCCTCTGACACCATGTCTTGTGTACACCAGATTCCTCTATCCCTGACACCATGTCTTGTGTACACCAGATTCCTCTATCCCTGACACCTTGTCTTGTGTACACCAGATTCCTCTGACACATTGTCTTGTGTACACCAGATTCCTCTGACACCATTTCTTGTGTACACCAGATTCCTCTGACACCTTGTCTTGTGTACACCATATTCCTCTATCCCTGACACCATGTCGTGTGTACACCATATTCCTCTATCCCTGACACCATGTCTTGTGTACACCATATTCCTCTATCCCTGACACCATGTCTTGTGTACACCATATTCCTCTATCCCTGACACCATGTATTGTGAACACCAGATTCCTCTGACACCTTGTCTTGTGTACACCATATTCCTCTATCCCTGACACCATGTCTTGTGTACACCATATTCCTCTATCCCTGACACCATGTCTTGTGTACACCAAATTCCTCTATCCCTGACACCTTGTCTTGTGTACACCAGATTCCTCTGACACCTTGTCTTGTGTACACCAGATTCCTCTGACACCATTTCTTGTGTACACCAGATTCCTCTGACACCATTTCTTGTGTACACCAGATTCCTCTGACCCTGACACCATGTCTTGTGTACACCAGATTCCTCTATCCCTGACACCATTTCTTGTGTACACCATATTCCTCTTCCTGACACCATGTCTTGTGTACACCATATTCCTCTATCCCTGACACCATGTATTGTGAACACCAGATTCCTCTGACACCTTGTCTTGTGTACACCAGATTTCTTTGACACCTTGTCTTGTGTACACCAGATTCCTCTGACACCATTCTTGTGTACACCAGATTCCTCTGACACCATGTCTTGTGTACACCATATTCCTCTATCCCTGACACCATGTCTTGTGTACACCAGATTCCATTGACACCATGTCTTGTGTACACCAGATTCCTCTGACACCATTTCTTGTGTACACCATATTCCTCTGACACCTTGTCTTGTGTACACCAGATTCCTCTGATACCATGTCTTGTGTACACCAGATTCCTCTGACACCATGTCTTGTGTACACCAGATTCCTCTGACACCTTGTCTTGTGTACACCAGATTCCTCTGACACCTTGTCTTGTGTACACCAGATTCCCCCGACACCATGTCTTGTGTACACCAGATTCCTCTATCCCTGACACCATGTCTTGTGTACACCAGATTCCTCTATCCCTGACACCATGTCTTGTGTACACCAGATTCCTCTATCCCTGACACTATTTCTTGTGTACACCAGATTCCTCTGACACCATGTCTTGTGTACACCAGATTCCTTTATCCCTGACACCATGTCTTGTGTACACCATATTCCTCTATCCCTGACACCATGTCTTGTGTACACCATATTCCTCTATCCCTGACACCATGTCTTGTGTACACCATATTCCTCTATCCCTGACACCATGTATTGTGAACACCAGATTCCTCTGACACCTTGTCTTGTGTACACCAGATTCCTCTATCCCTGACACCTTGTCTTGTGTACACCAGATTCCTCTGACACCTTGTCTTGTGTACACCAGATTCCTCTGACACCATTTCTTGTGTACACCAGATTCCTCTGACCGTGACACCATGTCTTGTGTACACCAGATTCCTCTATCCCTGACACCATTTCTTGTGTACACCAGATTCCTCTGACACCATGTCTTGTGTACACCATATTCCTCTTCCTGACACCATGTCTTGTGACCACCATATTCCTCTATCCCTGACACCATGTACTGTGAACACCAGATTCCTCTGACACCTTTTCTTGTGTACACCAGATTCCTGTGACCCTGACACCTTGTCTTGTGTACACCATATTCCTCTATCCCTGACACCATGTCTTGTGTACACCAGATTCCCCTGACACCATGTCTTGTGAACACCATATTCCTCTATCCCTGACACCATGTATTGTGAACACCAGATTCCTCTGACACCTTGTCTTGTGTACACCAGATTCCTCTGACACCATTTCTTGTGTACACCATATTCCTCTGACACCTTGTCTTGTGTACGCCAGATTCCTCTGACACCATGTCTTGTGTACACCAGATTCCCCCGACACCATGTCTTGTGTACACCAGATTCCCCCGACACCATGTCTTGTGTACACCAGATTCCTCTATCCCTGACACCATGTCTTGTGTACACCATATTCCTCTATCCCTGACACCATGTATTGTGAACACCAGATTCCTCTGACACCTTGTCTTGTGTACACCAGATTCCTCTATCCCTGACACCTTGTCTTGTGTACACCAGATTCCTCTGACACCTTGTCTTGTGTACACCAGATTCCTCTGACACCATTTCTTGTGTACACCAGATTCCTCTGACCGTGACACCATGTCTTGTGTACACCAGATTCCTCTATCCCTGACACCATTTCTTGTGTACACCATATTCCTCTTCCTGACACCATGTCTTGTGACCACCATATTCCTCTATCCCTGACACCATGTACTGTGAACACCAGATTCCTCTGACACCTTTTCTTGTGTACACCAGATTCCTGTGACCCTGACACCTTGTCTTGTGTACACCATATTCCTCTATCCCTGACACCATGTCTTGTGTACACCAGATTCCCCTGACACCATGTCTTGTGAACACCATATTCCTCTATCCCTGACACCATGTATTGTGAACACCAGATTCCTCTGACACCTTGTCTTGTGTACACCAGATTCCTCTGACACCATTTCTTGTGTACACCATATTCCTCTGACACCTTGTCTTGTGTACGCCAGATTCCTCTGACACCATGTCTTGTGTACACCAGATTCCCCCGACACCATGTCTTGTGTACACCAGATTCCCCCGACACCATGTCTTGTGTACACCAGATTCCTCTATCCCTGACACCTTGTCTTGTGTACACCAGATTCCTCTAACACCTTGTCTTGTGTACACCAGATTCCTCTGACACCATTTCTTGTGTACACCAGATTCCTCTGACACCTTGTCTTGTGTACACCATATTCCTCTATCCCTGACACCTTGTCTTGTGTACACCAGATTCCTCTGACACCATTTCTTGTGTACACCAGATTCCTCTGACACCATGTCTGGTGTACACCATATTCCTCTATCCCTGACACCATTTCTTGTGTACACCAGATTCCTCTGACACCATGTCTTGTGTACACCATATTCCTCTATCCCTGACACCATGTCTTGTGTACACCAGGTTCCTCTATCCCTGACACCATGTCTTGTGTACACCATATTCCTCTATCCCTGACACCATGTCTTGTGTACACCATATTCCTCTATCCCTGACACCTTGTCTTGTGTACACTAGATTCCTCTGACACATTGTCTTGTGTACACCAGATTCCTCTGACACCATTTCTTGTGTACACCATATTCCTCTGACACCTTGTCTTGTGTACATTAGATTCCTCTGACACCATGTCTTGTGTACACCAGATTCCTCTGACACCATTTCTTGTGTACACCATATTCCTCTATCCCTGACACCATGTATTGTGTAAACCAGATTCCTCTGACCCTGACACCATGTCTTGTGTACAACAGATTCCTCTGACCCTGGCACCATGTCTTGCGACACCATATTCCTCTATCCCTGACACCATGTCTGATGTACACCAGATTCCTCTGACACCATTTCTTGTGTACACCATATTCCTCTATCCCTGACACCATGTATTGTGTACACCAGATTTCTCTAGCCCTGACACCATGTCCAGAAGATGTTATGATCCTTACTAGGTTCTGCGCTTTCGTGATCGTTGATTATCGTTGATGGCAATGGTTAATGGGAGTTCATGATATTTGCGACAACCAGGAATATATGAAAGCCTAAGTGTCAATAGTCTATGGGCAGGGGCGCAAATAGGCAGGTTCATGTAAAGACGGGCGTCCAGGGAAGCGTCAATAATATTCAGGGTCGTGTGATCACAGTCGGCTAGCAGGGCGAGGGGCAACAATGTTCCGGGTCTTTTCAGGAGGGCGTTTAGGGGAGGGACACCATTAGCCAGCGTGATATGAAGATAATGTTTTTGTGTAGCATTTTAAGTGTTTTTTTTATATTCTTAACCCATTTACTAGCTATGCATGTTTCTACCACAATACGCTGTGTTACTCCATTCTCAAGCCATTGTATAAATGTGCCGACTGTTGGATATATATGTGTTATATTCCACTAGTTGAATATGACCTTCCGGTCTTTTGATTGGTCAAGAATTCGAAAATTGACCCAAGCTGCAATTGTTATTGACGTCATCAAGAATCGGATGATGTTACATCACCGGGTCCCGAACGTCACCGTTACACCTTATTTGCATACGCGAAATTATACATGGCCAGGTTTCCCTTTGATTCAAGCCGATATTGTTATGGTAGAAATAGGTCACACGACTCGTGCTTTTTGGATATGGAATTTATTTCACACTCGTAACTTATTATTTTTTTTGTAATTTGCAAAAGACACTCGTAAAAGCTCCTGTCTTTTGTAACTTTTGAAAAATAACTAAATCGTGTGAAATATATTCCATATCCAACAGCCACTCGTTGTGTATCCTCTATTACCATAACGTAGTAATTGAGGTAAAACGGGCTATGGTTGTTTTTTTTCTTTTCACCACAACAAAAACGATACACTTACATCACTTTTTATGCTGTGATCTGTATGTGGTGTCATGTGATGTGTAAAGGAAGTGTAGGAGGCGTGGCTGAATGTTACAGTGCGGATGCAGAGCGGAAGAGTTTTGTGAATTTTCTGTACAAATAGGATATTTATTCCATTACAATCTTCTTTTATTTATAAATCTTATAAATTAGTGAACAACTCACAATTGGCTTGGAACGAAGAAATGCCCCTTTAAATTGTATATATATATGTGTGTGTGTATTTGTATATTGCGAAGACTATACTTATAAGTATCATCATGTATCACGATATTTGCGCATTAAAACTTGTTTAATTCAAATCAAAGGGTGTTACAATATCCGGCACCAGATCTGGAAGAAGAAAGGGGGACTCATCTTTGACCGAGATGCCGTTGCTAAGTGGTGCAGCGAAGGATGCAAGACAACTTTTATCGCAAGTGTATGTATAAACTATATAGATGATCTAGCATAATGTTATAGCGACATGTAGACTTGGTAGAGTACCGTACACAAAAACACATGAGGGATCAGTGTTCCAAGGCGTTCAACATTATACAAGTCATTTATCATACTGATTCGAGAGCGAACCGTATAAATGCTTTTGCGTAATTATAGATCAACTATTCAAAGAAAACTGGATAACGGTTTTATGGTATACTACGTGGTAGCGCGTAGTTCTTATCTGCAGATGCTAGGCTCAATCCATAAGATATTAAAAGCATCTACCTTTCTCACATATCCTACTCATTAGTGCCTTTTAATCCAGAAGATCCAACAACATGCCATGCATGTGACACTCTATTTACAATGAAGCATTTTCTAATCGAATGTTCCGTTCGTCTTAACTACTTTCGAGTTCCGTATATGTAAACTCTTCAATTCTGTGTTTCGGAGGCACTTTTTAGCTATTTGAAAGACATGAATTTCCTAAACTTTGATGTTCTTTTATCTATCTTACCCCCTTGAAGTTATATCACGAAGTCCACATGCTCTATTATTCGTTATCTCATTTTATTTTAACTCCTCTTTTTATTTTAATGATCTAAATATAAAATGCAATTACATTAAAAAGAACATTTTTGCCTGATTTTGTCGTCGCCACACAAATGTTTGTTCATGATAAGGTAGTAAATGAATCACCATGACCCTAGATGACCAAACAAACAAACAAACCTTCGTCATACATGTATGTGTCAATCATAAATCATTTTTGGAGTAAGATTAAAATGTTTCTCATAGACAATTTTCTTAAATATGAACGGATAATCCTCTCATTATCCTGGCTACTCAAAAATTGTTTAAATCAAAGGAAAAGTCCTTACGATCGCGAAGCATGTCCCAGAACCGGCACTTTGAGCGCCACCTATATTTTGGCTTTTTCCGAAAATAGATAAAATCGCAAAAAAAATCCATATTAATGTAGCTTTTTTGTACAGAACTTGTAAGTTTGTGGCAAAATAATCATATCAAAGTAAAACTTTTGCAATGAACAAACTAATATCAGAATAAGAACACGTCTTAAATTTTGCTGCTTTCAAACATGAGAAAATTGTGTGAGCAGACGATGTGTCGTTGTGAGGGGTTGGCAGTTAGTTGTTTTTGTGTAGGTTGAGGAGTCGTAAACCGATTGATCATTAAATGCATATTGGTTTGTTTTAAAGAAAGGTCGACGGTGTGTATGCTTATCTCAAGGTCCAGAGGAAAAAATCGATTGGCAAGACTGTCATCCACCAAAGAACAAATCATTTTACATTGTTTACAAAAAATATCGTAGTAAGTATTTGTTTTTCATATATATATGTTTGCTGTAGTAACCGTTCATTCATGTGTAAACTATTGAATCAATATTATACGAGACTCTAAAAACAGTTTATGTATCTCAGAGACAAGTTCGGATGGCCTATCGTAAAAAAGTGAATTAATTGAATTCGGAGTTATTTAAAGTCTTTGTTACGCCATTGTACTTGCCTGTGAATTCAGTATCAACTTAAAACTATTAGATACGACTGTTACTGTGGGTTAATATCAGTTGATAAACTTTTGTCAGGCATTAACGCCTCTGCAACTTATTTACTACACAAGCAAAATGTCTTCATGTCACTTCAGGTCAAATTCAGGTCAATTCTAGGTCAAGATTTTCATGTCAAGAAATTGACCTAAAAAGAGCAGATTAGTCAATACATGTCAAGAAATTGACCTGAATTTGACCTGAAAATGACCTGAATTTGACCTGAAATTAACCTGAAATTTCTTCTATGTGACGTTCAGAAATAAATCAGGTCAATTTCATGTCAATTTCATGTCAAATTCAGGTCAATTTCTTTGCATGAAATTGACCTGAAATTTCTTCCATGTGAAGTTCGGAAAGAATTCAGATCAATTTCAAGACTTGCCGGTTAACTGTCGTTTTTGAATAGTTTAATGTTTAAGTGTCTGCCCTTTTATAGTCCCAAATGATGTCTTGCAAAACAATATGAACATGATAAATTCATTAATGTAGCTTCGTTTTGCCAATAATGAAGTTTGGATCAAGAAGTGTAGCGGAACAGGTTTAAGCAGTTAAAGGGGTTCTCACTGTTAGGATGTAATAAGGGTTATATAGTTGGCTGTTCATACATCTAAATTGTTATTACGATGTTTTAAATCCTTATTAACGTCACCAAGCATAACAATATCAGAACAATAATCAGAGTTTGGAGACCTGTAAAGTTATCCTAACATAAATGTTCTAATGTGACTCATAGCTTGCTCCCAAATACATTTGAGTGTAGCTGGATCGAAACTCGCGTTTGTAAGTGTTTTTTTTTATAGTATCGAAGAAGTAAATAAGAACTCCTCCGCCATGCGCATTCCTATTTTCACGCTTCAATAAAGAGTAAACTATCTTCAAACATGTCATCTCAGTGTCTCAGTAAGGTATTTGATATCCAAAAACACTTATAATCGTAACAAGAAAGATAAATTGAGTCCGTATGGTTCTAACATTTAACCGCAAAGGGTTTATAGTATATTGATGTAACTTACATTGTTAGGACCGGGGCTACCATCAAGGTTACCACTGAGAAGTAAATTATGAACAGAAAAGAAATGTCGGCATCGTAGAATACCGCTTCTAGTGACATAAAGCTCACACAAGTAAAAGAGGAATTGAAACATACCGCAATACTGTTAAGATGACCGGTCATTGCGGCATGTTTCAATTGCATTGTAATATACTCAATATCTATATTGTCGACAATGGTAGGTGAAGTCTACGATCACACAAGTATGGATGCGTAAAATACGTCCTAATACGAGCTTGACCAGGTGTAGACTACGCTGGTAGTCACGCAAGGCCGAACATCATCTTCGGGACGAGGTGACTAATATAATCTAACATGGGTCTGTTCTGTGGCAGGGATATCTCAACCCAAGTGTAAGAGTTTGGCCAGTCAGCACGAGGCTTGCCGAGTGCTGGCCAGCCAAACTGTTCCACGAGGGTTGAGATTTCCTTGTTCGCGGAACAGACACGTGATTGATTATTTTTCTCACATAATTGCAACCAAACGTAAGTTTTTATGAAAGTTTTTCATCGCGCCATCTTCAATGCTCCTAGGAATGTGCGTCAAAATTTATGACGTCATCATTTACGACTTGGTTACTCAACGTAAACTGATGATGTTACGTTATTGTGAGCAGCGTCATATAGCGCGTGCCATCTGTCTTTACCCACCCTGTGTAAGATCGATTTATCTTTTCCCTAGCAACCGCCGGATAACTCTGTGAAGTATGGGAGAAATAAACATCATCGTCTCGTACATTCACAACACTTCCACTAATCAACACCGAAATAACATATTTAATGATTAACACAAAATTAGAGTAATTTTGGAGGACGTAATAAGTGAGTTGCTACTACCATGGCTTTCCCCCGCCTCCAAAACCAACACCTGGCACGCTCTAAATGACACTGGCTGTTATTAGGACTTTAAACAAAATAAACCAAACCTGTACTCAATTGATTTTCCAAGTTCCAGTTGTAGGTTAATCTTCTACCCGAGTTATGCATGTTCAATTTTGGGGCAGATCAGAAAAGTACGATAGTATCTAACCAAACGAAATATTTTTATATTGAACAGGTAAATGAAAGGTTATAGGAGAAATTACAGAAAAGATCAAACTTTCCTAGAACCAATAAATACTATGGGATGGTTGGTGACAAAATCCCTCATGGATTTCATGTTCTAAGTGTGGTGTTCAGGACCTTTTATGTAAAATTATAGCTCTGATAAATTAACTAAAATATCAAAATGATATTCTTAAACCAGTCAGTGTTGGAAATTATTTCATTTACAAGAAAGTAAAGTTGGCTGCAAAGTATTCCATCAACGCATGTATTTTGATATATTAAATAGACTCAGACTTACCCAAGGAGTCGAAGTCGAATAGCAATTTATCGGATCCAAAACTGAATTGTGGTGCGGTTGCCTGCAACAGAACTGGGTATTTCCAGTCTCAAAACTGTCTGGACAAGTTTAGATTTCGGTGTGGTAAGTAAAAAAAAACAAAAAAAAAAAAAAAAAAACAACAACAACAACAACAATGCAATATTTATTTTAGAAATTAGTTTTACAATTTTAACTATTTGGAGTTACATTTTCATAGATAAAATTTTAAACGTGCGTTGAAAAACCTCGTTGTGCATATTTCTAAAATTAAATATCCGTTAAATAAATACACCATAGACTCGTTCACAAAATTACAATGTACATATGAAATGAAAACTTATATAAAATCATCTTTTTAAATGAAATCAAACAAAAGATAATATTTCTATTATAGTTTTTTCTTTTAAGTCATAACTTCATTGCAGCTGAAACCCGTTCGGTAAATAATATGAATTGGAAACAGGGAAAAAGGCATTGTGTAAAAAGCGAACCACAGCCGCCTCAATCGTTCGAGAAGTATTGTCAGAAGGAAAGTGATGGCATTTTCAGAGAAAATGATACAGGGACTTTCTGGATAGGGATGTTTAGGCCAGTAAATCATGGTAAGCTGAATTTGTTTATAATTTGGAAATTTTGGGCATAAAGAGATATCATGTAAAAAACTTTATTTTCTTCCTATAAAATATCAACTTAAGGTTATTTAATGTTTTCTATTATGTGTAATTCAGCTGTATCTGTTTAATTGTGTAAAAGGCAATTTGTCAAAGCTTTGTCGGCACTGTCGTTTTTTTACTTCTGTGGTGATATGAAGAATATGTATGTACAATTCGTATCCATGTATGTAAATACATTGCGATCCAGGTATTCATATCATCTTATAGACGACTTCCACAATGATCATGTCAGGGTATCGGGCCGACCATCACTGCGCCATTGAAACGTTCTTTTTTTAAGAACGCCGATGTGGCGCAGAGGTATAAGCTGCGAGTATTTCTGGCTAGGCGATTGGGCCCCGTAGATCGAGTTCGAGGCCCGGTCAGGGCACGAGTCAAAAAGTTGTCTTCCTTCGTCATTTGTGTTTCTAAGCACTTGAAGTCGGTTAATGTGAGGAGATACTAAGACACATGTAAACAAACAAATTGTCAGGTCCTATACGTAAGGAAACTGATAATTTTTCATATATAAATCTATTAGTCCATGCCGGTGAAACCAGTTTGACTATTGGCTTTCCCTCAGTCCGTCTTGTAGTACGCCAAAGATTCTCAGCGCTCTAATTGATTCATTACTTGAGGGATTTTGATGAAACTTCACACAAAGGTAAAAGAAACCATAATATCTAGGACAAGTTTGAGATTTAGGGTTTTTGGGACAAGGTCAAGGTCCCTGTTACTTGTTTTAGCGGGGGCCTGTAGGACATCTATTGGTTTTCCAATACCCTATATTTTTCTTACTTGTTGCATTCTATTTCAGAGGAGCAACCGTTTGAAGAATGCACATATCTGACTGAAAACCAGACAGAGTTGGTCAATTGTTCCCTTGAGCTGCGCTTCTTTTGTACTGGTAAGGTAGTTAATATAAAATCTAGCAATATAAACCAAAGTCCGTAACGGAAACCGTATTCATTGCACAACAGGTAAGATTTCATTCCGTCGCTGCATAAAGGCGATGTTAAGTGGAGCGAAAAAACAAAATGGAGCATATCAGGAACCATAATTTTATTCAAACATGCGATAATTATTGTTGCTGTAGTTTCACGATACACGATAATGGTTGAGCTTTGATAAGTTATTCAAATTAAAAATGCTATTAAATTTATTTGTATGGCTTATTTAAGAGGACCAGAACTATTTTTCAGTGTATTACTACACACTGTGATGAAGCCAGTGTTTGTTTGTAAACGTGAATAAAAAATCTGCCAATGGTTTATAATATCCTGTGTGTAACACTGAATTTGGTTGATAGTTTCTGTGAGCAATAATTTCCCCTTTTGACCTTGGCCTCGCAAAACTGGGTCAGGAATTGCTTCGATTGGTCCTGAACTTGACCTTTCTCTTAAGCCTGATCAAATTTTGCCAAAACGGAAAGGAGCAGAACCCGGATGAAATGAAGACACGAATGAGGTTAATATGTAAGCAAAATTTCCAGTATAAAAATCAGACGGCACCAACGGGACATTTGCAGATATTGACTGAATCATATTTAGAGGACTAAATGTTTCACTTTATGTTGATATTGATTATTCTTTCGCGACGAAGTCCGGAGGGGGCCGGGATGTCCAATACATTTACTGTTCGTACGTACATGTACATTCGTTCACTTTTTGTCGGCAGATATTAGTAGAACGGAATTTGATCAAACTTTATCTAATGGTCAAGTACCCCGAACGAGTTGCTGTTCGTGTTTCAATGTGCCAAGATCAAGATAAAGGGCATTGTTTATAGAGGGCACCTTTCTCAGCGCTCTAGTGACTTCATTTGTGAAAAGATTTTGATGAAACTTGACATAATTTTAAACAGGTCGCGCCAAGCACGTGGTTTATTGCAGGCTATTTCAATGCATCGTCGAATACCCACGGTTGAGTGCACAACGCTACGCTACACTTATCACCGAGTGGGTTTCCGACGATGTTCTTAGAATAGAATATATAGTTATGATTTGTTGTTATTTCCTTTGTGGACTTGTAATTCGGGAAATTTCTTGCCCCCAATGCATTATATTATGTTTTGTGTATCTATTTCTTATGTTCTGTAGATCTAAGCATGGGAGGGGCCGCGGTGGCCGAGTGGTTAAGGTGTCCCGACACATTATCACTAGCCCTCCACCTCTGGGTTGCGAGTTCGAAACCTACGTGGGGCAGTTGCCAGGTACTGACCGTAGGCCGGTGGTTTTTCTCCGGGTACTCCGGCTTTCCTCCACCTCCAAACCTGGCACGTCCTTAAATGACCCTGGCTGTTAATAGGACGTTAAACAAAAACAAAACAAAACAAACTAAGCATGGGATCGCTCAAGCTTAGGGGTCGCCCCATCCAAACAGTCTTTTTTTAGTTAATAGCTGCTTACTATGTGGCTTGAGATCTCGTTAAGGAGATCTCTCCTTTCTTTATACAGTCATAGCAAAGCTTATGATCGCTCAAGCTTGGGGGTTGCATGCCCCATAGTATCATTAGTATTTTAATTGTTTATGTGTATCTTTTCTTGTTGTTAGTTAAACTTATTATGTATTCTACCATGTTTGCTATGCAACGCCAGTTTTGATTGGTTAAAAACCATGTATTATTTTCCAATAACCCACGCTCGTGCCAATAATACACGCTCGTGCCAATAATACACGGTCGTGAGTCACGGCTGTTACAATTTTATATATCTAATATTCACCCGTTTCATAAAAGGTTACTATAGCCGAGTGGGGTAATGGGTTAGTCTGTCAATAAGTTACTTTTTTTTTACCCTTTTTTTAATTTTCAAAATCAATGCCATATGATAGATGCTCTTGATCGTAGTACTGTATTGCCTGTATATTTCATCAACAAATAATGACATACTCAAGAGATAAATTACAAGGTTTTCCCGGGGTTTCTGTGCTGTTTTTCTATTAGAAAGAGGTCGATCTCAGAACTAAACAGTACATGGTAGAATAGAAATAATCAACTTTGACTCGTGTATTGTTGCAGGATATACAACTCGGACTCGGATATTTTGCAATTTTAATTAATATCCTGCAACAATACACGATTCATCGTAAATTATTTCTTAAATATTGTGTAACTCAGTGTAAGGATGAACAGCTCAATGGGATACTTTGCTAATCAGGGTTGCAAGAAATTTTGCTTTAAGGCAGAAGGAGTTATCTATCTTCAGTCCAAGAGAGTGACAGTGTGACTCTTGTCAACTATACAGAATACATGGATACATGACCCCGAGTTCCCTCCCCTTAAACTTAATAAAACCCACCCATTCATCGTGCAGTGTGTTCCTGGTGCCGAGTGTCTGTGCACACACCAATTTAGTATTTTTTTTTAATAAAGCACTCGGTATAGGGATATTTCGTATAAGCTTTCTTTTGATACTTTTAAATAAAATTTGAACAAAAGCATCTACTTATGTTCTTATGGAAAGTGAACGCCTCAATTTGCTTTATAAACAAACATTGTGGCGTTCATATAACCAATAAAAAACTGTTAAAGCCCGCAATTTTCCAACTTGCGAAGAACATATCCTTTTAAAACATATGCACGCACTATCGGTTGAGAGTTTGCTCTTACGTTTTTGTTATTTATTGAACCAAGGAGCAGGGCGTGTGCATTTCCCTCAACAGAATCCTCAGCCTCCCACATCAACCATCAAGCCAAGGAGGAAAAGGCAGGGTAACGGAATTTCCCTTAAAGGTAAAATATCTAAATCAAAATTTTTATTGGAATGTTCAATGGACTGTATGAAAGAAACAGTTCGATATTTCCTATTTAAAACACCAGTTATTACAAAATGAAGAATTGCGAAGGTGAATATTTCGAGGAAATAATTGTATATCTGATGTTCCTTACATAACAACATTGTTTGTTCCAATTTATTTTAACATTTTAACGTGCCTAATTTTTGCATTGATTACGATTTTAGCTTTTAATCATGTCTCTGTTTTCATTGTTTTCAGTTTTGATTGGAGTTATCGTGATGTTGTTTCTGTTATTTGTGGCAATCGTGGTTGTGATGGTAAATCTACAGAAAAGGTATGTTTTTGTCCACAAATTGAGGAATACGGCATGACAAAGAAAAAAAAATGCCTATCTGGTATGATATACAGATATCAGCCGAACAATATCAAGCTTCTTTTATTTTCTATTATCAATGATTTCTTTTACGTAATCTTAAATTAAACAATTAAACAATTGCAATTGAAACCATTTACAATTTTCGCCACAATAAAAGAGGGATTCGACTGGTATAAGGTAATTATGTCTGTCTGTCCGTCTGTCTGTCCATCTGTCAGTCTTTTCGTCCGTAGTACAAAACTTGCGAAAAAGTTAATCTTCGGTCTCAACTGGCCATACAGTACAATGTGAGGTCGTCCATTGAAGTCCACACGCACGATTGGGAAACTTGTGGCCGACCAAATCTTGGACCACCGGCTTCCAATTCTAAACTCCAAAAGTATGTGCTTCAGGGGAAAATTTCCCAGACGAACATGCGAGTTCCCTGGCGTTTTTGTCGTCCGCCTTGGAGAGAAAGTTTCCCTATTCACACCATATCATCGACATCAAGTCCTAAATCCGATAAGATTTTGACGGTAATCGGTCAAAGTTATGGGGTCAAAAGTCACAATTAACCACTTTTGGAAAATATATTTTTGGTACCTTGTAATTATAGATACATGGTTTATCAAATATATGATCACCATAATATACCGATTTGAAGGGGAATATGTCTCTACATGAATGGCTGTATGCTAGTCTCCGCTCAAATCTTCTTTTTATTTCGCCCATACTGTAAATCACTTATATTTAGCGTGGGATTTTATTTTCGCGTTAATACGCGACGAGAGCCTTCGCGATTATGTGTACGAAACAAGCACATTTGAATGGCGGCCAAGCTATCGATTACTGATATAGGAGTCTTTCGGATTCCATGATTCTAACAATCCATCATTCGCGAATTTACAGTAATTTCTAGATCTGCGTTCGCGAAATCATGTATTCGCGAATGTGTCTGAAGAGGCAAGTTCGCGAAATTAGGAATTCGCGAAATCTACATTTTGTAAGTGATTTGCAGTAATCTACAATGTAAGTTTCTAATTTTCAGTTTATAATGATTATTATTTTTCTTTAGAATAAAACGAAACAAGCAACACATCATCTCACAGAAGGAAAGACAAACGCGGGAACAAAGTGCGAAAGCACAACAGCCTGATGAAAGTTTACAACCAAACAAACGGGGAAAAGACGTGGAAGAAATTTATGAATTTGAAGAAATCAAAGACGATGAGGATAGTCAGATGTCTTCTCGAAACTTTGCCGTAAAATGCCCCCTTCCACCTGAAAAGTTAAATTCTGCAACCGGTAGCCGAGCTTCTGGTATCAAGGCTGCTGCTAATAATTATTCACCAATTAATTGCATCTTAGATCAAAAAGATGATGCCTTTGTGGAAACTAGCAACGAGGCTGAGCCAGGGAGTCAGCGCCATGGTATAGATGACCCGGCGTCATATGAATTAGTAGAACATAATTACGATTCGTTCAACTGTTCAAAGGAAGATAACCTCAAAGAAACGGACATCTATGACCATGCCAAAATCGTCACTGTCCAAAGCAGAAAACCAACAATGGTTCGTAATAACCCCGAATGTATAGTGTCTGAAGTTAGCGCTCACCAACAAGACGATCAGTACAGACTAGATGGTATTTATGAATTAGCGAAAGGTGTTGAAAATGAATATGATGAACTGGGGACAAAAATCGACAGAGTAGTCTGTTCGGACATGTATGACCACGTGACTTGATTCGAACATAGCGTATTTGCATTTTTGTTGTACAAGAAGGAATTAGGTACGTGTTTTCCAACTGAGCACTTTCCCTTTTGAGAGGGTGTGTATATTCTGTTAATATGTTTAAATGAAAGCGTTATTAAGCTAAGTTCACGTATGCTCGATATGTAAACAGCGGCCATTTGCGTAGTTTATGTGCAGTGCATGTTGTTATAACCTCGCTCTCGGCTCCGTGACAAGTCTCGCTATAAATATAAATGCGGCGAGTTATTTTTATACACTGATGTCTCAAAGACTCCCCCGGTCAAGCGTCCAGGCCAGTGGTCATTTTAATGTTGAGAGAGCATGAATAAGCATCTTGGATTGCTGTGTGCAACTAGAATTTTAGGTTGTTCGGGAGTATGTGGCTTTAAGATAAAGAAGATTGATTTTTGTAATATATTTAGTCAGATCTTTTCGAATGTTGGTTAGATAACACCGTATGACGCAGTGTTTTATCGTACTTAAGACGAAGACTTATTTTCGTTGTTAAAGAACAATATCGGTCATTATAGCACCTTAGGTAGGGTGATCTTAACAGCAGGACTTGTCGCGAGCTTGACTCCGTACCCATACACTCGCTACACGACTGTGTCCATCCGGGATCTTGATGGGTTTATTTGCTGTCATTTGGAGGCATGACGTCACGCGTAACTCGTAGGCTTCGCATGTTGCTGCATTCGGTCGTAATCTGCTACAGCTATATATGTAAGCATTGGGTGTTCAAATTCTTAATTGTCCGATAGCAGGTGACCCGGGAATTAAATCAACATTTTGTGAAAGAGTGATGACTTTGATTATCTAATCACTAAATTGTTGTTTTAGGATTAAATGTTGATCATGAATGAATGAACGTGTTCAAATTCTATTAAATGTAAACGTTTATGGTCTGAGATTCAGGGAGCGAGCTGTGGCGAATTAATAGGTGTTGAGTATGACCAAATGGGGAGTAGCCAAAATAAAGGTTTGTGTTGTGTGTAGCCGGATGACGTCAGTCTTGTAAGGTACGTCAGATTGAGAGTGCGAAAGCTGGATTCATGATTTATACCTACAATGTACGTAAAGAATTGTATATATTTCACTGTAAATTAACTGTATATAGGAAGAAATTGATTATCTCAGCATACCAATACTTCCGGACTCGGCGATTTGACATTTGATCTGGCCTCAATGTCAGCCTTTAGGAAATACCAGGTTGACTAATCAATGTGTTATTAATGACATTCGAAATGTTCAGAGTTTGATGTTGATTACATATTTTATTTGACATCAGCCCATTTTTGCAAGACTGGAAACATTGTTCTGAATTCTGCTGAAAAAAAGAAAGAATTTCAGTCATATTACCATGAACAATTCTTTGAGTTGAACATGAATGACAACATAATCGATTTAATATGAATGAATAATGAAATTGAATAGTGGGTGGATGGATGGACAAAGGATAGATGGACGGACGGATGGACGGATGTATGGATGTATGGATGGATGGATAGAGAGACGGACGGATGGACGGATGTATGGATGGACGGACGGATGTATGGATGGATGTATGGATGGACGGATGGATGGATGGGTGGATGGATGGATGGAGAGACGGACGGATGGACGGATAGAGAGACGGACGGATGGACGGATGGATGGATGGATGGACGGATGGATGGATGGATGGATGGATGTATGGATGGATGAATTGGTTGGATGGATGGATGGATGGACGGATGTATGTATGGATGGATGGATGGATGGATGGATGGATGGATGGATGGATGATGAGCTGATGGATGGATGGATGAATGAATGGATGGATGGATGATTGGATGGATGGATGGATGGATGAGCGGATGGATGGATGGATGGATGGATGGACGGACGGACGGACGGATGGATGGATGGCTGAAATCGGAAATCATTTTTAATTAATGTTCGATGAATTGTAAAGATTAGTTTCTTCATTCATACTTAATATCAATTTGTCAACATAAAGGTACTTATTTTAAAAGTTGTGAGATTTGAATAAGTTATCACTGAAACTAGTAAGGTGATGCTTTAGCTCCCAAGTACTCAATTTGTAGACATAGTGATGCCGTTCTTAAATTATTTTAGACGTGTCACCGTTACCTGATTTTGTAAAGCTTAAATTCAGAATTCTTTGTTCATTATGATATATATATATGTGAAGATCCTAATATAGAGTGACATATAAGAACAGATTAATAATGCTTTTCTGTACAAATATATCATGACCTGTGAACAGCAAGTGGGTTTTATGCATAATATTGGAAATGTTAATGTTTCATGTCTGGTAAGTCTGATAAGGCTGGACATTTTAATGTATTACATATTTAAAATGTGTGACACTTACATAAAAAGTATCTTGTCTTATCTTATGGTCATTGTCCTGTGACAATTGTTAGAAATGTAGGTCACAGTGATATAATTTTTTCAAAATTCATGTTCAGCATCTGTCGCTTATCTCAGATGTCAATTTCAATTGGCATGTGGCAATTGTTATGAAAGTAGGTCACAGTGACTTTATTTCGCATTCAGCATTTATTGTTCATTTAATATATAACCTTTTATGATCCTATGCTACGATTTTACAAAGAACGCTACCCCCCCCCCCCCCCCCCCCCCCCCCCACACACACACACTTTTTGAGTGTAAAATCCATGTTCTGCATGTATTGTTAGTCCCAAATGTCAATTTTTACAGTCCATGGCATTTTTGTTTTTAGAAAATTAGGTCACAATGACGTGATTTTGCGAAATTGAAGTCAGCACGTTTTGCTCATCCCAGGTCTCAATTTTTCATTGTCCTATGACAATTTTTACAAAAGTATGTCATTTTGACCTAATTTAAATTCAAGCTAAAGCATGTAGAGTAAGGACAAACAATTCTTAATTAATACCATACGTAACTGATTTATATTAATTACCATAACATGTACATTTGCTTCATTAATAGCATTACAAACTTAATATAAATTGATTACATTATTTTTTTTATCATAAAGTTTACAAAATCTCTACACATTTACTATATTTTAAATGTACTAGTGTATGCTTCATGTATTTACACCGTCAACAAAACAAATCTTATTAGCAACGTAAGCATTGGAATATGAATACATAGTTAAGTTCTCCATAGCAGAATACATTTATTCGACTTCCTGCTTAAAATTGTCCTTTTCGTCACCTCCCACACAAACCAAGGCATCTGACCAGTCCTAACAGTAGACCGAGATGCTTTCCAAGGAATAGAAAACGTCTGACATAGTTTAATATAATAGCAAAGCACTTTGCATATCATAAATGAGTTTGAAACATCGGTATACGTCACCAAAGTACCTCATTCTTTTCATGTGTCACATTTTTCATTTTAAGGTAGAGAAGTCAGCCATATATTTTTCCCAGAATGCATTTTGTTTGACGATCATTTCTACTGCAGACAAAGAAGAAATGAAATTTATTTTAATTCTTTTAAAAAATACAATTTACGTCAATTTGTCTCCATATTTAATCGGCTCCGTTCATATCTATAACTACATGTTTTTGTCAAATATTATTGTGGTAAATGAGGTAAATCTTTTTTTGAGATATCCTGTCCACCAGGTACTTTAAAAAACTCTGGAGACACATACACTGTATAATAGAACCCCGTCGTGATAACATGAAAAATATTACAGAAGTACATGTAGTTAGATATTTTAAAATGGATTTTGAGTCTTGACACAGTAGCTAGCGAAGATCAGAAAATTAAAGGGATGGGAGTTGATTTTGTTATTAACTATTTAGCTTTTCTTAAAAACATCAATACTGTGTGAACTTGTTAAATGGTTTGATTTAATTACCTCCCTTGATCTGCTGGTATGGATTATCTCCCTTATATCGGTTGTTGACGTATGTTGCTACATGTACATGTAAAACAAATTGGGCAAACATATAAAATCATGATTATTATATTGGAATCTGCAAGTGAAGAAAGGGATTGCAGTATTATACAAACTCTGATAAACCGAAAGAAATTCAACAGAAATTTTAATATTTATTGAGGGTTGATTCTTAGTTTTCAGAGATAATTTTTGTTGATTGTTTTCCAATACTCATTGTATTTGCATTATAACTTTAGTATGTAAATGATGGAAAGAAATAAAAATATTGCTTAAACTTAACAAATTTTACTTTCTATATGAGGCACTGAATCATATTTTTGTTTGTGAAAGTCAAATAAAACAGAAATAATTATATTTCGTTTTGTCTTTATTTGCGTTTTAAAACAAGCAAAACTGCCTCCATGACATTGCGAAGCTTTAATCGGAACACCTCAGGTATTTTTTCTGAGCTTGCCGGAAAGACACGAGGTGATCCGACTGTGCGAAGCATATTATTTATGACGTCATCAATGTGTGTGTATCCACTCTTTGAAAATTTTCTAATGGTAGACTTTAGTTTCCATAGGGTAATTTTTCTCTGATGAAGGAGACTATCTGAAGTGTAATTAGTCCATACTCTAAACGTACTATATTTGACGTACTAAAATTTTAGCGCATATCCGGATTTAAAAAAATATAAAGCGCATTTATGAAAATTGTAAAAATTGCAATAAACGCAAATAGCATCATGTTTCCGTCGCGAAAAGAGATAAAATATGATTACCTCTAAAATATGCCCTTAACAGTATCTCAAACTGATATATTTTTTTTCAAGAAATACAAAGGCGGCATAGAAAAACATTCATAAGACCTTGATCACAGTTTTATTTTCATTCCATGGACGCCAACAATTGAGAAAGACATATAAGCAGACGAGCCTAAAATACTAATTTAGGCATCAAAAAGCAAGTACGACTTGATAAGTTTTGGAAGGGGTAGTTCCTGCACTTTTTCCGGTAAGTGGCTTGGAAAGCGATCTCTTATAAACAGACGAACTAAATGTTTCAGTTCTCTTGGTGTCCCCGCCATTTTCTTCAGAAGTTTTTTGTCCGAGGCCAGTAAAAGATCCGCACTGTTTATGTCAGGCAAATCATACGCAGATGCGGCCTCAATCAAAAACATAAAGATGTTCTTTTCGGTCTCGACATTCATCGCATAGTTGAGAATTCCGAATGGATCTTTTAGTCTGAACACTGTCATATCACCTTGAAAAGTTACTCTAGCGCCATGTCGAATCAACAAGTGAATGACGTCATAGTCTATATCATATTTGTTGTTTTTTATGTACTCTGTCAGGGGAGATAAGCAAGGGTCCGTATAGCTCACAAATGGAGAATGGGCATTTGCATTTCCTCCATATTTTAGCAATACCTCGATGATGGACTTTCGTTCCTTCAAGCCGGGAGTTGCGCAAGATAACATCAAAGGCGTACCATGGTCGTCAGATTTGACGTCAACTTCCGCCCCCCATTCCAACAACAACTCGCATACCTCCTTCCGGTCAGATATCACCGCCATGTGCAATGGTGCATATTTGAAATCTTCTATTTTTGACAGACTAGCGCCTCGTTCAAGTAGAGATTTAATCACAGTAGTGTTCCCACCTTGGACTGCATAATAGATGGGAGTCTTGTGATCAAACCGAGCCGGACTAGCGATGTGGATATCCGCTCCGTACGTCAGGAGTAGAGCCGTAGCTTCGTATTTCCCCTCAGTACATGCTTTCATGAGGGGAGTTAATCCAACTCGACTGAATGCATTCGGATCTCCTCCATATTTTAATAAAAGCTCGAGGCATTCCAAATTGTCCAAAGACACTAAATTCACTTCATAACCCATGAAATATTTGTTGTTTGGTTTCGCGCCTTTTTCGAGCATCAGACGAACACATTCCACGTGACTACTTTCAATAGCCATGTTGAGTGGCTCGAGAGTAAAATAGCCAAGATTTTTTGAAGAATCATCAACGGGACTTTCTTCATCAGAATCACAGAAATTGAGAACTGCTCCATTATCAATGAGGACTCTTAGTGTATTTACAAATCCCCTTCTGGCACAGAGATGCAGCGGCGTATACCCGATATCATCCGTCACGTTAACCACTGCGCCCTTTTTTATCAGCAGTTCTACGCATTCCACATAGTCAACAAAAGCGGCATAGTGAAGTGGACGTAGCCCCTTTTTCACTTTGCCATTCACGTTCGCCCCGCAGCGAAGAATGACTTTGATGTCCTTCAGGGAAGATTTGTAAGTTATAGCGTCCGCTAGGAGACGCTGTAGTGATTCAACTGTCCATTCTGTTTTTCTTTTTTCGCCGCCATCTTCATCATCATCGCTTTCCTCTTCTTCTTTTTCATTAGTTCCCTACAAAAGACAAATAATCAATTATTTGTTGTACACGATTGATATAAAGATTCGTTTATGAAATCAAGGCTGTGACGTAAATGTGTTTTCTTGTAAATGTGATGTTTACATTGGAGGATGCTGATTATGTTCTTAAAATGTGTATCCAATCCTGGTGTCAATGGTTGTAAGCAATTTTAGACCGTCAGCATATGAAAGATTTTTCATTCCAATTTGGAATTTTCCCTTATTGGCAAACGATCTCCGATAATTTTCCCGTCATTATTATGAAAAGTAACATTTTAATCTGAATAAGAAACATCGGACAAATGACGAATTAAGACATTTAACGTGTGCCCTTCCTTGCCTCGAACTCACGACACCTATAATCGTCTTGCCAAGAAATACATGTACATGTATGTAATACTTATATAAACCACCATGGCAAAAATTTGAAAAGAAGTTTTCAATATCGTAGTTTTGAACAGTCAGCGGCCCGCGACATGGTTGTTTACCGTTACGGAGTAATCTTGTAATCGTGGGCTTATGCAAGTCTACATCTGCATACTACTTCCGGTGGTACACAACAGTGTATGCTGACAAGAAAGCTACGTTTACATGAGGACTCCCTGTGTAGCAGTTACACACCATCACTTATTTATATATATACATAGACACACATATGTATTACATTATTTGTGTATGGACTCATATTTACCGTGTTTACTCTACGAATAACCCTACCCCATTTCTAATTTGCAAATTGATATAAAGTCAGACACACATGTGGGGACGGGAGTGAAAAAGCCCGAGACACTCTCGGAGAAAAAAGAGACAGATTGAGAGACTTAGAGAAGAAAACAAAGGAAAAATAAGGGGACAGGAAGGAAAGAAAAGCTTTATTTTAAGTAGGGTTTGTGCGTTGAATTAAAAAATCCTAAAACGTCGATTCCCTTTTCGTTCGCTATGCGCATTTTATCACATTGACCTCTAGCCCGAGTTTGATATGGTGTCAGGGCCTGAGGAAACTCGGGATAATTGACCTCTTCTACCATGTAATAAAGCTATGTATAAAGCATCGTAAGACCTCATACATTAATTGTAAATTGTTAAACATATCGCAATAACCACATGACGTCACATGATTATCTCCGTAGAGAAGAACTAATTAACGTCCGTTAGCTATAAGACGAGTTTTAACTTAACATAATCTAACACTTGTGGCTAAGTCATTTGGAATCAGTTGAATTAGCTGGTATATACAATTGTGTAATGGACAATTTGGTTTGCATTTGCAGGAAGTTTAATTCAGATCTAGTCAATTTCAACATATCGGCATAATTTATACTGTATATACATGCACATACGTAGGAACTTTAGCAAGTCTAGGACGGAACGATACCACGGCGTAGATTGTGTACATTCTTGGGACATCATCATAAACAGAACATGCACGAAGGCAAATGTTGGCATTATTTATATGTATATTTACATGTTCATAGAGAGGATAAACTTATATTTTAAAGAGTCTGTATACACAGGCAAGGAACACTCATATTTACCTCAGAAGTACCCATATCCGCCAGACTAGCCATTGAACTGTCTATCCTGAGGAACACAACCTGTGCACGCGCCTACAAAGTGGGCTAAAGGGGTTGGGAATTCTTCATTTTTTTTTAATTCTTACTGATAATAAAAATGATTTTGCTTTGTTAAAGATGGCTATTTCGAATACACGAAGATTTTATACTTTTATTTAGATTCATTACTTAATTTCATATAGGATTTCCTTTTTATCTAAAAACAGGGCATATAAAATGCCCTGATGGCGCCTCCGGTGTCAATTTCAGCAGCAGCATGTGCTCGCGTGCTCATATATATGTACACAAATAAAGCTGCAATGTACATGTAGACTTGCTAGAGTTTCCGGAGATGCGGTTCAATCGGAACACCTCGCATTCGTCCGGGCAGAAAATGACGAGGAGTACCGATTTGATGCGGTTATGATAAAATATCAAATTTAATTAATTACCAAGGTTTAAATGTCCTCTTTTACGTTTCATATATATTTTAGTGCGTGTATTTGAATTTTATGAGGAATATATTGATCGATTAATCAATTAAGAACTGCTTTACTTAGAGTACACACGATCGGAAAACGTCGGAACATTCCGTTAACGAAGAATAAATCCGAATTATTTTACGGAAATTGCCGACAGCTTTACCGATTGCAACAAAATAGGTTGGTATTTATAGTAGACAATTAAATATGTCCATCTCATAACATGACTTGTTATAATTGCCATGCGACATGCCGTGGACAAACAACAACAACACAAACAACAACGACGATGACCGACGACGATGACCGACGACGACGACGACGACGACAATAACATATATATTATTAATGGGTTTCTTTGCCGAACTTAAATTCTTACTAGTAAGACCTACATATTTTGAAACATACAATGCACCGGTGACTCGTTGTACTACTCTTTCTGATGTCAGAAATACTGGCGAGTGTCCCAAATTTTATGAATGGGCATATCGGAAGGAGATTCACAGGAAGGCGAACCGGACACAACAGTCATTGTACGTACACAATGAGAACATACGATTTAAGTGTTTACCTAGTAAGTTAAAATGTGTATACTTGTAATTACTCAGCACAAAGTTGTTTGTGGGTTTTAAATTGACAGGGACGATTTGAAAGAGAAAGTATTTACTGTCTTGAACGTAGACCACCGGCTGATCCCCTTGAACTTAACGTAACCACATAATTTGTACAGGTGCCTG
This sequence comes from Pecten maximus, assembly GCF_902652985.1. NCBI lineage: Eukaryota > Metazoa > Mollusca > Bivalvia > Pectinida > Pectinidae > Pecten > Pecten maximus. The sequence continues at coordinate 41,241,039 of NC_047020.1, forward strand.
TCAAAATTTACTTCCCATGGGTTCATTACTACATTGCACTTGGATATGTAATAAAGGCGTAAGCTCAATAATAATAAAAAGGTTAATATTACAAAATTATCAACCTCCACCTGAGCTAATGAGAAATGAGGAAAATCGGATCATATCTAATATATCAAGATGTTAACCTCCACGCCATCACGCTGGGAATTGGGGAAAGTCGGGCCATATTTAATATATTATAACGATTACTTCTTAGAGGTCCGCGGTGAATTTTCTCTGTCATAACATCATTCACAAAGGATGAGATAAGGATACGTAATTACGAATATCGAATGTCATAAGTTTAAAATTGCGCAACAATGAGAAACACTTCTAGTATTACACCAGAAAAAAAAAATGGTCAGTGAGTTTTTGTTCATGTTAACAATAAACTTTGATTAAAAAAAAGTTAAAATGTTTAAATATTGTCATTAATTTAGTGTTCGACGCTTTATTGGTAACTGATAATATATAATACATGTAATCTATAATTACTGTACATTTATTAACTTAGTATTTATTAGAATTTGCAAATGAAATTTGACTTAAAAATGACAGGACTGTAAAGATTTGGATACACGTGAGTTCGTCTGGCAAATCCAACGGAATCGTTTTGTTATGTAAAACATGTGATACTGTTCCTCTGATAATCTTCCTGAAGTATTAACATAAGTGTTAAATACTTATTACCACCAGGTTTTATTAAATACGTACATAACACATTCGCACTTAACTGGTATTTGGTAATGATGATATTTGAAGTGATAATTATCGATATCTGTTCCTCTCAAAAACAAGAGATCACCGAACTGTAGACAAAATAAAAATCATATCTTAAAGAAAGACAGAATGTGGAAAAAATATTATAAGATTAATGATATGACTGAAAGGTGCAAGATAATCTGGTATACTGGAAACATTATCGTCTAATGCTTCGTCGACGTCATCCGATATCTGAAGATGAAAATAAGGGCATTGCAAATACCTTAGAATTACTGCTCAGATTAAAATAAGCAGTAAGGCACTTACTGAAAAAGAAAAATTTTAGAAATATTTAAAGAAGCATTAGTATAAAATGAAATGTATTTCAGGAAGTTACGAAATGCAGTTAATTTTAAAACAATAAAAAAACCCCAAAAAAACGGAGCCATAAACGAGCTGAGAAAGGACTGCAAAAAGTTTGTCAGCTGGCGCAACTCATTAATGTTAAAACATCTGATGCTTGTCTTTTCTTGAGTGTCTTTCTCTCCTTTCCATTCAGGAGCTGTTCAGGTGAATTAGTCATCCTGGCAGATCATTATTCCCTTAGAAGAATAGAGTAAAATCATAAAAACAAGTCCATCACCACATGCACCTAAAATATTCACAGCTATATACACAGCCTAAAAGTAAAATCTGATGGTATATGCTTGTAGCATTAAAAAATATTTGACCTCTTGTTACACACGCTGTGTGTCAGAGTGAATAAAGAAATCCTTGAAAATCTTGAAATCTTGGTATTTCAGCAACAGTCCCTTAGGGGATCGTGTTAAAATAATGGCCGCTAGCCGGTCAATAAAATTGATAAGAGAGAGGTTTTATGGATAAAAGCTACTACGGCCCGGGTAAGTGCTAAAAACCAAGTTCAGACCGAGTGATACGAGTTCAACTAGGGGTAGATGATAAAAACCCTTTGCAGACCGGGTGATAATACTTTAAAATGTCAACTAAAGCCCCTAAAATTTATAATGGTGAGTTGCTATGTAAAAGGATTTAAAAGCTACTTGCAGAGGTCACATTATGCCTGATCTGTTGTTCTTGTTTACATATCTGTAAAATGTTTCAGCAAAATGGTTGTTTATTTTCTTTATTGAAGTTACCTCTTGTCTGCGATGTTATTCTATGATCGAAAATAGGGAAAACACTGTTTATTTTCAATATGATTATCAGATTTTAGATTTTTATTGATCACTCAGACACACACATGTGTGTTACAAGAGGTCAAACATAAACAGCAATTTTTGTATATGGCGGAACACAACAAATCTCATACACTCTTTATAATTTTGTTAAGCCTTTCAACAAACTTACTTACATTTGAGATCACACGAACATCACATACAAAAAAAAAAAAAAATCATTTTTTTTCAGATTAGGTTATGCACAATAATAATTTGGTATATATAAATTTCTAATTTGGCATACTAATTCATGACTACAGATAAATAAATAATGATACTCATCAACAACACTACTGGAGAACAAAGGACAAATTTGATCATTACGAAGTATACCATCCCATCGCACCGTTTCTATAGGCAAATGTAAATTTGATGTTTTTTTCGTTCTCTTATTATGCCATCATACTTTGAACAACTGAATATGTTTTTTTTTTTTAATTTTTTTTTTAATTTAAAAAAAAATTTTTTTTTGCTTATTTTTTGTTGTTGAATTTTTGTTTTTGTTTTTGTTTTTGTTTTTTCCCCATTGTGTACGTGACACAGGGGCCATGCTCAGTAAGCTTAGTATTATTGTAAAATCATTGTTTTAAAAGACCGGTCACTGTTTGCTGTTGAGGGCAGCCATTTACTCAAAAGTATTTACATGTTTGTGATGTACTCTATGTACCGAACTTACCTAAAAATGGGATCGCTTACTTCGCGCATCCTGCGAAAAAGTCAACGAAGCATGTCGGTAGAGGCCGACCACGATATGATATCTTTGGGATGCAATTGATTATGTTTCCATTTCAAATTAAAAAGATACACTTTAAAGCTCAAACTTTTGAACGTTGTTGATAATAAAGTATTTAACAAGGTATTGTAACACTATACAGCAGCGTATTCTTGTTGTAAATTATTACTCTTTGTCGGCCCTGTAGCATATTTAATTAAATGTTCTCATGTTTCCTTTCGTCGGTCAGGAAAAAATTGCGGACATTTTTCAGTAAACAATAGTTTTAGATTTATGTTACGGAAATATTTGGAGGAAGTTTTCTTTCGATTTCCTCGTTTTGTGTATGTACACATCATGATGTTTTTTTGTTTTTGTTTTTTTCCCTTTATTATTTTTTTGATCTCACGTAAGTCTTTTTGTGTGTTTGACTATTGTTTTGGCAGTTTTAGTAAATGATTAGTTTTGAATCAAATTATTTACATGTTTGACCACTGGTCGATTTGACCTCAAAATTCCCCTTTTAAATCCTTTGAGATAACCATCCTGTTTACCCCAGTTTTTAGAGACGCCATCTTTGTTACGACATACTTAAGCATTGAACGGCTTTCAGTTGGCATTCATAGTCAATATGAATGCCAACTGGACAGAGGCAAATTCCATGAAGCGCGCTAGCGCTTCATGTTGAATTTGCCTCTGTCCAGTTGGAATTCATATTGACTATGAATGCCAACTGAAAGCCGTTCAATTCTTATATTTACCATCTGCGATTTTTTATTTGTCATGCGATTTTTGTTTTGAAATTTTCAAATTCAAATTTCCCGCGCTTACCAGTAGCAGAGATCACTTCCTGTTGGCAGTTCATAGGCTGGTGAACTCGCAACTGAATTGGTAGGGTTATATAGTGGCAGTGCCATACAATGGTAAATATATAGATATGGACAACTGTTACAAATGTATAAACTGTGAGGCATTTACAGAAGGGTATGTTGTGGAATAGAGGAGAAATAGCAATCTGTTTTGAGAGATTCAGTTTGATAAAAACCTTGGGAAAGTGTTATAGTCGATAGAATGATCTTATTGACAAATATTATATTTCCCTTTCGTTATGGAGTTTATCACTCTGGTTCTCATTTGGGCGGTGGTGGCTGAGTAGTTAAGGTGTTCCGACACTTTATAACTAGCCCTTCACCTCTGGGTTGCGAGATCGAAACCTATGTCGGGCAGTTGCCAGGTACTGATCGTAGGTCGGTGGTTTTTCTCCGAGTACTCCGGCTTTCCTCCACCTCCAAAACCTGGCACGTCCTTAAATGACCCTGGCTGTTTTTTTTTTTTTTTTTTTTATTAGTTCCAGACAAACATATACATCAATACTCTCTTAATTACGTACATGTAATCAATTTTTATGAAATACTCATACATTTTTGGTGTATTTTAAATCTACTATAATCTACTATTACATTCTTAATTATTGGGCAGTATAGTGTACAGTAGTAGAATTGAAAACAATTAACCAATGAATATATTGACTGGAGCCAATTGAAAAATGGGATTGGGGGATAGTTTGGATAAAAAGTAGAAGCTGATTTAGAAAAGGAAATACAAAGATAAGAGAGAAAGGAAACATAAAAGGAAGAAGAGAAGAAGGAATGAGATTTCCGAAAGCAAAGGCAATTTCTGAAAGGGTGACAAAAAAATAACTGACCCTGGCTGTTAATAGGAGGTTAAACAAAATAAATAAAACCGAATCACTCTGGCTCTCATTTTGAAGACATGGCATTACCTGGAATTGATAACAATTACATGATGAGTGTTGCTGATGAAGCAGAAGACGCATATTCTTCCGGAATACGTGGTCTTGTCCTTGTACCTTTTAAATGGCCAACGTGTTTATACAGTTTTTGTCCACATTTTCTCTTCATTTGATTGATTTTGAGTAAGAATCATTGTTCCTTTTCTATTTTGCCATTCTTTTGTTCAATCCAAATCTTAGGTGATTGACAGATAAATGTCGAACCGACACATTGGCGGCAACACCTTAACGGAATAATAACAGATTAAAGCGATCAAAACAGCCTGCGACTCCAATACGGCAGGCTGCTACTGAACAAATCTGGAATGCAATATGAAGGGCTACTTGCGTAGGTGTTTGTTTGTTTATTGATAAACCTGTTGCACTTCTGTAAAATACGACACTTCAAATTCCTAAAGCAACATAAATCTAGTGTTATCCATTCATTCGCCAAGATATTTTATACAGAGCGAAACAGGAGCGGTGTATTGTTATTTTATTAAAGCCTTCATCAATCGGTTCTTATCTCTTACATTGAATCGAAATTGAATAGGTAAACAATTCATGAAGATTTATATGAATCTATCAGTTTAGCCCGAGTCGTAATTACTAAATTCATGAAAGCGCTGGCATACCAAAGTAATTATAATGTGTATATGGTACTCTCTACTTGGCACTCAACATTCAAGAGATGCACAGACAGAACTTGCCAATTCTGGTGTCAGTATAATTGCTAAGGAAGACATCATGACAATGTACACAAAATGTGACATTTTTTCTGTGAAATGACACTATAAAGAGGTGCTTATGCCAATCTACGGCTGACTCCTGCTTAGTTGCATCATTTCTTTGAGTGACGTACCACACCACCTAGCGTCCACTACAAGTGTGACTAAGATGGACTGTAGCCATCGAAAGCTCTCGACAGGCTTATTCAACAAGTTGTGCGTAAGAGTTCAGAAAATACCCTTATTTAAGTGCTTATGCTTGTACTAATGTAGGGGCCGCGGTGGCCGAGCAGTTAAGGTGTCCTGTGTCCTGACACTTTAACACTAGCCCTCCACCTCTGGGATGCGAGTTCGAAACCCACGTGCAACAGTTGCCAGGTACTAACTGTAGGTCGGTGGTTTTTCTCAGCGCACTCCAGCTCTCCTCCACCTCCAAACCCAGGCACGTCCATAAATGACACTGGCTGTTAATAGGACGTTAAACAAAACAAATCAAGCCAAATTGTACTTCTAATGTGTATGCGAGTATCGAGATGCATGTGGAGACAGTGTTTTATTCGTGTTTGTCTTCCTATGATAGAGCGGAACTGCTGCCGACTTTGTAGGGCTACCTCACTGAAGCACAGTACTGAAGCCACCCAGGAGGGTACCCTCCCCGGTAACATTATACTGACAACAAACAAACAAAAAAAACCCAAACAAACAAACCAAACAAACAAAAAACAAACAAACAAGAATTCTCTTTGTGTTTGCCGTAGTAAACAAAGATAAATATGAATTTGACAACAACTGAGAAAGAAGTTATATAAACTTATATTAATCACTCAATATGGAACCGGACAGGAAGTTTCTCTGATGTCTTCTTTTAAGTGGATATTTTAGAACCCAACATTTGGGTATGTGTATCCCTTGTACTGAAAAGAGTTGATATCTTGTAGGCCTATTGTACAACGCAAGTCAATCAAACAGACAAATTTTACCCTATGGCGACAGGTTTTGTTTTTTATTGGTTAATTTTATTTAACGTCCTATTAACAGCCAGGGTCATTTAAGGACGTGCCAGGTTTTGGAGGTGGAGGAAAGCCGGAGTACCCGGAGAAAAGCTTACAGTCAGTACCAGACAACTGCCCGACGTAGGTTTCGAACTCGCAACCCAGAGGTTGAGGGCTAGTGATAAAGTGTCGGGACACCTTAACCACTCGGCCATCGCGGCCCCTATGGCGACATGAAGCAATTCATAAACGAATAAAGTGAGTAAAGATAAAAAGTAACGAAACCGCAGTTTCCCACGTGTGTTCATCGCGTATATAGATATCTAGTCAATACCACGACTAATATCCGACCTACCAATCCAAACTTCCTATCAATAATTATTGACACAGTAAACACTTAAGATTACCTAGTGAGCAATTCACATTACTGACAACTCTTTTTGTCAACAAGTCCGTAAAAGTGAAAATGATTGTTAAGAACAACTATAAAAAAAAACAATATTTTTTATTACCATGCTCTGCCATTTATTTGTTTATATAACACCTTAGAAAATACATGCTGATTTATCTGAATAGATATAATTTAGATAAAAAAAAAAAAAAAAAACACACCAAGAATTAACACATTGAATGATATCCATGTTTATCTCGATAATATACATTTTTTTTTCACACAAAGACAAACAACTATGTCAGTGTGTTATTAAAGGCATATAAATGTTAGACGAGATGAAAGTGTTTGCTACATTTTATTTAAATGGTGTTAAATTTCAGTCATAAAAATGTGATCGTCGACATTATTTTTCTGAAATCTTACTACAAAGAAAATTAATTCTCGCCAAAAATCACAAAAAAAAAGAAGATTTTGTTCACTTACATGTAAATCAGGTTTCAAGTAAACGCTCTATGTAAACAATAATAAACGATTCGAGCTTTCGTACTGTTTTCAATAGTAGCAAAATAAGAATATCTTTAAAATATGTGTTAAGTTTATCGAATGAAACTAGAATAGATATTGTTTTATACACTTTGTCTGAAATACATTTAAGGAAAATAAATGTTGAATTCGCACGATATCAATGCCTTATTAGGAAAGTGATTGACAAAATACCAGAAATAATACGTTTTTTCTCACGCTCAATTTATACCAAAACAGTAAAAACGTGACCACATGGCGGGCCTCAAACCATACACATTGATAAACACGAGAGCGCTGTGTATTAGAGAGGGTCATTGGGGTCATTCACGACAAAGCGTACCGAGATGACCTATATTATGTACCTCTCTCAGTCACGTCATTTTATTCTTCAGGTGAGACATCAAGTTGCGATAAAACTAGCACAATACCTCTGGATTATCTCGATCCATATGAGAATGTAATGATATCATTTTCATTTTTATTATTCCTTTAATCCTCTTTCGCATTGTATGCGGATTCAATGTTTTTTGACGGTTCCAATTTGCGTATTAACTACAAATGGTTTTGACGGTTCAAAATTTCACAAAAAGTTTTGAAGCGGAATGGATGTACAATGCAATTTTCTTTAAAAAAAAAAACAGCAACAAAAAAATCCCAAAGCTCCCAGCGATATTGTATTATTTAAAAGAAATAAACCCATAAAGTACTTACATATCATGCAATCATTCTTTGTCGGTACCACAAATTAAAACATGACATTCTCTGGTCACCAGGTTTACCGAACTACTTGCAGTTGTGGAAACAAATTCAAATTCAAATTCCCTATATTCTCTTTTCATATGATACTGGCATGATGTATAGAGAAAAACATATTTACAATATAACATATATACAATTAAAGTAGTGTTCGTAGTTGATAGCACTATTTCACAACAAAATATTTTCATCTTTATCAAGGAAGACAGATCATGTTATTAATTATTCTGATAAAAGTACTCATTTTCATTAGTTTTTTAACATTAGTTATATTCATTACTTCGTTAAACTAGATAATAAACTAGATAATATTTGGTCTTGACTAATAGTATTTGTCTATATATAAAATTATATGAGCAGATAATGTTTGACATTCAAGTATATGTATGTAAATAATGAAATTCGTCACCAATTTGTTGACTATTACAATGTTATGCTATGTATGCAGAAGAAAAATCCACTCAGTATCAGTAAAATGCGACACAACATTTATTCAATGCATTTAAAAGACTACACAGCTGACACCAGTGATCTCCGTCTCGCATAAAAAAGGCTAATGGGAAGATTTAGTTGATACGTCAAAGGTGTCTCTGTTATCAAGATTTGATTCCTTTAGAAGTTTTAAGTGAAGAGATACAGCTTAAACAGTTAGACCATGTTAGTATCAAGCACCGACATCAGGACACATCTCTATTCAGATGTAAATGCACAAAAGACAGACAACATATTAACACCTTTCAAGACTAATTAAGAGTTAGATACTCTAGCGCAAAAATTAAGTTAGACACCACCAGATAGTTGTTCGTCCTTCTGTGACTCGTCAGTGATGTTAGGGACATCATACAGGGGTTTCGTCCTTCTAGGACTCGTCACTGATGTTTGAGACATGATACAGCTGTTTCGTCCGTCTAGGACTTGTCAGTGATACGAGGGATATCATACAGCTGTTTCGTCCGTCTAGGACTTGTCAGTGATATTAGGGACATCATACAGCGGTTTCGTCCTTCTAGGACTCGTCAGTGATGTTTGAGACATGATACAGCTGTTTCGTCCGTCTAGGACTTGTCAGTGATGCGAGGGATATCATACAGCTGTTTCGTTCTTCTAAAACTTGTCAGGGATGTCAATGACATCATATAGCTGTTTCGTCCGTCTAGGACTTGTCAGTGATATTAGGGACATCATATAGCTGTTTCGTCCTTCTAGGACTCTCGTCAGTGATGTTAGGGACATCATACAGCTGATGTGTCGTTCTTCCAGGTCTCGTCAGTGATGTAAAGGGCCTAAAGTGTTGATGATAAGTGGCGATCAAAATAAATAAATAAATAAATAAATAAATAAAAATAAAAACCCCAAATAGATTTATAAAAAGAAAAAAAAAGGTCAAAAACTGGACCGGGAGAAGCAAAAGACGAAGAATGCATAGATTTTATAATTTTCATGTTAAATTTCCAAAGAACGTTACGCATGGATTAAAACATGACAGACTACACATTCATTGAGTGCATTGTGAATAATGTCTGGCTGACATGCGTACACATGGACCTAAAAGTTAAATAAAAGTGTTTTCGTGATGATCATACACTGGAAATGATCTATTGAAAAATTAGCCCTTCATCATTTATCCTTCTTTTGTATTTCATTCAAAATGGATATATCTTACAGAAAACAGAATGACTAGCTTTGTAAAACATTACAATATGTATGCTCTTTTGAGGAAAGGACTCATTCTTCCGTGACCTTTTACATGTACTTAGGTTCACAATAATTTTTTACCTATTGTCACGATCGAGTGTGACTTTTCACCCCGTAATCCTTTCACAAACACCCTTTTAAAGAAATTCCTTTTTGGTGTTGCATATCCCAAAAATAATACCAACATTATCATACTACTAAGTACGTTTAGCATTGTGTCATATCAAGGTTTCTTTTTCATTCATACATGTCTTTTATTTGCATTTAAAATTAGATAAATATCTTTACTATATCGGTAAACAAGTATAGGTAAGCTGAACGCAATCTCCCATCAACAGTATCCGGGTCAATGTACGAGAGTATGTGTACCATTTGGTATATCAATTTTCAAACAGGATGATACTTTCAATTCATCTGGATGTATTTTTTAATCTTTAATTAGCGCTTAAGCTTGTGTTTCAGCTGCTTATGCAAAACCTGTCACGTAGACCGGTTTGTAAGCTTAATATCAAATTTAGTTCAGTTCCAAACATTTTTCTTTGTTTTAAACTGTAAAAAAAACACTTCTTCGTCTTTTTCATATCATATTTGTAAATATGAATCATAGAAAAAGAGTTTTTTTTTTTTTATCTTATGTCTAGTTTGGAAAAGAACTATTAAAACAACATTTTTTGGTGATATGTCTGACATTAAAGACACTGTAAAGAAACGACTTCTGATTCGTTTGAAGCTAAATGTCAAATACGTCAATAAGATTTTTAATGGAACAAATGCTACTGCTTGATAGCTTACTTGTTATACAATATTGTGCATTGATGATGACACCCTTTTGTATCGCGTTTACAAGCACAGTTTTTTTAAAGGTACGGGGACAAATTCTGGGGCATTTAAATATAAGAATATATTAACATATAACAGGAATTAAAATTTTGCTTTGACCTTGCCGATCTGTTTACTCACCAGCAGCATTTGAACATCCGTTTAGATGTACTCCATTTGTTTTCCTAATTACCATGAGATATTATATTTAGCTACAAGTGTTGAGCACTTATCGCCACTTTTGTCAAAGCAAGACCGAATTGTTTGTCTAGCACATGCTAATTAACTGGTACTGAAATTTTATCTAGGAAAACATGTTGATCGTAGAAGGGCGACTAAAATTAAGCCCCCTGATTTTCTTCCGTGTCTGTTTAAATTTTTCTTCTAAAGGTGTCTCTTTGACACCCGACCCTTTAAGACCCTGACTATTGGTGTCTCCTTGACATCGACCACATATAACCCTGACTGTTGATGTCTCCTTGACATCGACCTCATATGACCCTGACTGTGTTTGTGTTTCCTTGACACCCGACTTCATATGACCCTGACTATTGGTGTCTCCTTGACATCGACCTCATATGACCCTGACTGTGTTTGTGTTTCTTTGACACCTGACCTCATATGACCCTGACTATTGGTGTCTCCTTGACATCGACCTCATATGACCCTGGCTGTTGATGTCTCCTTGACAACCGACCTCATATAACCCTGGCTGTTGATGTCCCCTTGACACCCGACCTCTTATGACCCTGGCTAATGCAAGGACATTCAACACCTTAAAAATAACAACACTGATCGTATATCTTACGATGTCTTGTTTTTGAGCTGTTCTGTTTTTTAATTTCGATGTCAGCTGTGTGGTCGGTATCAACCGTTCTGTTCTATCTATTATAGATACGTGAACACATAATCAGATTAGCCCAAACGAACTGTACACAACATGTGATGATGTCAATGTGTTCAAATACTAATGTGCAAAAGACATTACATTGTATCACACGAAACAAGAGAAACTATTCACTTATCTTTTAAAAAAATAATTTATTAATCAGGTTTTTTTTTCAGTTTTGAAATCTTTTTATTCATCCTTTTGCATATTGTGAGTACATAAAATACATATAAAAAAAAAACATCAATTATAGATACAGTTTTACAGCAACACAAGATCGTTTAACTCGTTGAAATGGAAATAAAGTGATAACCTCTAAAAAAAGCATTACATTTGCATTCAAATCGTACATATAATATGATTGTCCGATTTCATTAGTGCAATATATGACATTACGAAACACTTCCATAAATGATATTTGTGTAAACGTACGAGAGTATATGTAACCATTGTACATGTATATATATGTATATATAAATCATTGAACAAGGTAATGTCGTGTATTTTATCGTAAACAGGTAAGCTGGACATATCATTTTGACTCATTGACTTGCATTCACAGTAAATATATATATGGATAGATATACATTTTTTTTTCTTTGGTCATTTTTAAAAAATCATGGAATTTATACAGATTTGTCCTGCTTTTCCTCTCATTTTTGTCGATGTTATTCGTGAAATATTATTTATTTCAATTTTTGTTGTAAAAGCATCAATTACGAGCAAATATATTTTGCCAGTTGCAGAAGCTTAATAGAACTGCTATATCGATGATACTAGATACGATTAATGATTGGCTTGCTGCTAACTGTAAAAAAAACAACAAAAAAACTCGTCATTTTGTTATGGAGTATTTAAATCGAAAGATTATGATTATGCCTATCACGTTTATAAACATTGACATAACGTGCCAGGACATATTCAAAGGTTGTTTTTTTTTATTTAAAAAAAAAAAATTAGATAAAAAAATGGAAGACATTTCAAATTTAGTTTTTTTCCTATTAGAAGCTCTTCACCGATAGAGTATGCATTTCAGAAAACAACATGCAAACTGCTAAAAGTAATGGCCAATTTTCTACATCGCCAACATAATGCGTGCAATTATATAGATTTAGCTACGTATATAACTACATAGTTTAGTAATTATCGTCACTTTGTCAAAACACTTGAAGAGACTGGTAAGGACGTTTATATAGTGCCTGTCGATTTATTGAAGTTTTTTTTGTTATTAATGAGAGTACGTAAATATCATTCGGACAAAAGTATAAAACGTGTTGATATTTTTATAAAGAATTATTAATTATATCAATTTTATAATATTTGTCAAGGAGCGAATCCAAACCATACCCAAAATTCAGTATCAACAAGGTGAATGTTCATCAAAAGCGAAAATGATATTGACATCATTTTCTTCATCAGCAACATACCAGACCTTGACTGCTAATCAACATGTAAGACGCATGTTGTAAGCCGTCTTCTATTTTGACTTTTTGATTAATTGTCGTGCTATCTATTTAACGCAAGCTGTTTTCCCAGTTGATGTTGGCCGTTAAGAGAGACATGATTAGGTATTCTGAATACTTACTACCAAGTCAACCTATAAATACACCGACTCAAGTGAGCTGTCGGAAGCCCTTCCAATTGATAATTTAAACATTTTTTTATGCTTCTTTCTTCATTATACGAGCCGTTCGAAGATTTCCTAACACACTACCACTTTGTCTAATTCTCTGATGCTCGTGTTGTCGACTTCAAAACCGATTTGGTTTTCTGAAAACTTTGACTCAAATGAACTGTCGGAAGCAGCCCCTGTGATGATTCAAGTATTTCTGATGGTATTTGCCCTCGTCATAATTATGATTCGTTCCAAGTTTGTCTTGGAAAAGGGGACAATTCTGAATTCAATTAAATAGAATATTGCCGCTGTGTCTACTTCTCTGATGCTTGTGTTTTCGACGTCAAAAGCGCGCGACGGTTATTTTTAGCTTTTTTGGATGTTATTTTAGTGATTATTGGCAATTCATGTTCTTCGCTTTTGTTCAGCATTCTTTACAATACTTTTCATTCAATTAAGATTAGTTAATACCTGTAACTATTTTCTAAAAAAATGGTTTACTATTTGGGTTACGTATAAAACAATCTTTGATGACAAAAGACTATGACATTAAACAATGTTGTTGACTTTATGGTCGACCAGTACGAAATCTCTCGTGTCAGTTAACTAGACTATATAACACTTAGGCCTACCAATTACAGATTAATATTACACAGAAATCGTTCGGTTGGAGTGTAAAAAATATGCGCTATAACTTGACACTGATTTCTATAATTTTCATTCATGATTGCAGATGTACCTGTTTTATGAGCTTTCTTGTTCCAATATGCCCCCTCCCCCCCCCCCCCCCCCCCCTTTCAAACCCATTCTGGTATATGCGGATTTTTAATGATACAACACTTGTGTTTAACAAATGCGAATTAAAGGTCATTGTTCTGCTTTTTTGACTTTTTAGGTTTGAAAGTTTTTTGAAATGTGAATACCTTCGTTTCATGGTAAAGTCCTTGATATCTTAAGAAACATTTACTTCGATTAAACATATATTATGACGCCCTGTCGTATCATGAAATATTTCTAAATTATCCAGGTCATAATTAAGATTATAGACAATTATAAATATTCACAGAAATCGATTGGATTTTTTTTCTTTTACATTTGGAGCTGTTTACTCTCCAAAACAGCGTACTTTGAAAAACAACCATAAAAATAGCATAGATGTTATCAATAACTGACATAACAATAGTCTATATTTAGCAGCATAGATAAGGAAATTAACACCATTTTGTCAAAGCAAGAAGACAAATACTGAGACAAAGGACATGATTGAATGATGAGAACACCTGCCTCTCAGTCATGTTCATATTAAAATGAAGTTAAAATCTGCAAAATATAATACTGGAGGATTCCATTCCATACACTACACCATATTCACAGATGGTACAGAGACAGGATGGGCAATCGAATATGTTTTTAAGGTTTCGTATATATCGACCAATGGTTAGTCATCGTAATTACTACCAGGCAGTCAAATTTATAAAGAGTTAAAATCAATTACATTACTGTCGAATGAATATTAATGCATATTTTCATAGCGGGCTGAAGTTAGCAGCGGATTCGTTATTCGTTATTGGGGATTCGAATAACGAATCCGCTGCCAGCAGCGGATTGGGGATTCGAATAACGAATCCGCTGCCAGCAGCGGATTGGGGATTCGAATAACGAATCCGCTGCCAGCAGCGGATTGGGGGATTCAGTATTTTATGTTTAAATGATGTTTCTTTTTATTGACGTTTTGACGATTGGATTCAAATAACAAATCCGGTTCAGCCGTGGATTAGAGATTCAGTTACATATAAGTATTTTTCTTATTATATGTGATTGGGGATATCGAATAACGAACCCGCTGCCAGCAGCGGATTGGGGATTCGAATAACGAATCCGCTGCCAGCAGCGGATTGGGGATTCGGTTTTTTATGTTTAAATGATGTTTCTTTTTATTGACGTTTTGACGATTGGATTGAAATAACAAATCCGTTTCAGCCGTGGATTAGAGATTCAGTTACATATAAGTATTTTTCTTATTATATGTGATTGGGGATATCGAATAACGAACCCGCTGCCAGCAGCGGATTGGGGATTCGAATAACGAATCCGCTGCCAGCAGCAGATTGGGGATTCAGGTTTTTTTTTATGTTTAAATGATCTTTCTTTAAGTTTACATTTTAATGTTTGGATTTAAATAACGAATCTGCTGCAACAGTGGATTGGGGATTCAGTTACATATAAGTATTTTTTTCTTATTATATGTGATTGGGGATTCAAATAACGAATCCGCTTGATAAACTATGATTGGAGATTCGATTTTACATTTTTATTTTGTGATTCGAATAGCAAATTTGTTGCCAATAGCGTATTGTGGATTCAGTTTACGATGTTTAATTGACGTATTTTATCATAAATTACGAAAATGGTAATTTGCGGGTATTACAATGATATAATTACTTGGTAATTCAATCAACAATAATGGAATTCTAGTTCAAATCTGCTGCCAAGAGTTTCTTTCTTGTGGGAGGTTTATCGTCTCTTTACAAGTAGACAAAGTTCTATGTTTCCTCGCCAGCACTCTATGTTATATATTGTAATATATAAAGACCAGAGTATCATTTCGATATAGCTGAAGGTTTGATTGGAATGCAAACATGTATACGGAATCTAAAATTATATCAGTAAAATAATCTTGGTTATTATATTTATGCTACAAATAGGATAATATTGTTAAACTATTCTGCTGTTGTTCGAATCTCCAATCATATATTAAAAGGAAAAATATCAATTGAACATGTATGTAACTGAAACCCCAAATCATATTTTATAAGAACTAGAAATGTCTGTAAGACATAAATGGTCCCGTCTTCACATGAAATTAGTTATCGATACTTGGATAATGTTTGTATTTTAACCAATAAGGGGCCAGAATTTTTTTTCTTCTTCTTCTTTTTTTTTTTTTTTTTTTTTACAAAAATAGATAATACCATTGTCTTTGTATAGCCAGACTGCATATTATACCAAATTTCATAAAAGTCGAACGATATTTAAGTATCGACCAATTAGAAATCTCTATTTGGCGGCCATCTTGAATCGTTATTCTATTTTTTTTTTTTTTTTTAATTGTTTATAATGAGTGCTGTCATGGTATCATTTCTCCCATCAATATCCATAATCAGATAGAACAAACGCTATTACAGGATATGTTTTAATAAAGTTTAATATTGAAGCGGGACGGGACGGGACGGACACGCGAACACTATTTATTAGATTTTTACCTGTGAAATATTGAGAATTATTCATTCTATCAAAATGATATTTTGAAAAATATCCCTTTTTCTGATTTGACCAATCAGAACACTGCTTAAAAACGACAATGCGGAAAGTAAAGATTTGAAATTATAGGATGTATAATGTAAGATAGAATATAGGCCATATAACGTCACAATTTTGCGTACATTTGTAAGCCACTGACAAGGGACTACAATGGATTCTGGGAGAGATTGAGCTGCCACGGTATATTTTACTATGGAATGTAATGAACAGAATATTTAACAGTATCTTCAGTAATACCAAATATATTTCATTCGTGTTGCTAATATTTTTTTTAAAAATATCAAATAATTAGCCACATTCATAAAATATAGTTGGTATTACTGAAGACACTCCTCTATACCACCATCCCCCACCATTTCATGGCGGGGGTATAAAAATAGTAATTAGGCTTAAGAAACTGAATCCCAAATCCGCTGCTGGCAGCGGATTCGTTATTCGAATCCCCAATCCGCTGCTGGCAGCGGATTCATTATTCGAATCCCCAATCACCTATAATAAGAAAAATACGTATATGTAACTGAATCCCCAATCCACTGCTGCAGCGGATTCGTTATTTGAATCCAAACATTAAAATGCCAACATAAAGAAAGATCATTTCAACATAAAAAACTGAATCCCCAATCTGCTGCTGGCAGCGGATTCATTATTCGAATCCCCAATCACCTATAATAAGAAAAATACGTATATGTAACTGAATCCCCAATCCACTGCTGCAGCGGATTCGTTATTTGAATCCAAACATTAAAATGTCAACATAAAGAAAGATCATTTCAACATAAAAAA
This sequence comes from Pecten maximus, assembly GCF_902652985.1. NCBI lineage: Eukaryota > Metazoa > Mollusca > Bivalvia > Pectinida > Pectinidae > Pecten > Pecten maximus. The sequence continues at coordinate 41,258,021 of NC_047020.1, forward strand.
CTGAATCCCCAATCTGCTGCTGGCAGCGGATTCGTTATTCGAATCCCCAATCCGCTGCTGGCAGCGGGTTCGTTATTCGATATCCCCAATCACATATAATAAGAAAAATACTTATATGTAACTGAATCTCTAATCCACGGCTGAAACGGATTTGTTATTTCAATCCAATCGTCAAAACGTCAATAAAAAGAAACATCATTTCAACATAAAAAACTGAATCCCCAATCCGCTGCTGGCAGCGGGTTCGTTATTCGATATCCCCAATCACATATAATAAGAAAAATACTTATATGTAACTGAATCTCTAATCCACGGCTGAAACGGATTTGTTATTTCAATCCAATCGTCAAAACGTCAATAAAAAGAAACATCATTTCAACATAAAAAACTGAATCCCCAATCCGCTGCTGGCAGCGGGTTCGTTATTCGATATCCCCAATCACATATAATAAGAAAAATACTTATATGTAACTGAAACTCTAATCCACGGCTGAAACGGATTTGTTATTTCAATCCAATCGTCAAAACGTCAATAAAAAGAAACGTAATTTAAACATAAAAAACTGAATCCCCAATCCGCTGCTGGCAGCGGATTCGTTATTCGAATCCCCAATAACGAATAACGAATCCGCTGCTAACTTCAGCCCGCTTATATTTATAGGATATTCGTTTCATATGAGCAAATGAAAGATATACTGAGATTTTAATTAGAGAATGTTTCATGTTTCATCCGTAAGGTTCTATATGATTCATCATAGGTAATTTCTCATATGAATATTTAAGGTACTGCATAAAACTTAGCTTTTGCGATATCAGCATTTCGCTTAGCTTAAGATTATTCACTTGTAACGTGCTATTTTATTTATTTTACAGCAATTGCGAGTTGCAAGTTATATTGACGTATATCAACAGGCTAGTTGGTCCGGATGGAAGCTTGCGAGGGGTCTTATTGTAGGAGGAACCGGAGTACTCGCAGAAAACCCACGTTGTCGGGCAGGTGACCACAAACCTTTTCAAGTCCGATCTGGGAATCGAACCTCAGCCGCCTAGGTTAAAGGCAAGTGTGTTTCAATGTGCCACCCGATCACTCAATTATTCACTTAACTCGAAATGTTAACTGAATGAAAGCATTCGATGTCGTGCAAACATATTACAAATAAGACAGACATTTTTAAGGACAGTAAAAATGAAATCAAATCTTTATAATTCCATCAGTACCCATTTAATTTATATGGCCCTCAATGATGTCTGAAATTCCTGAAAATAAATCCTCATTTGTTCATTCTACGTGATGTCATTCAACCAGTTCAATCCCGTTTCAAGCACATTAATAGCAACGACATAACATTCGAACGAACGTTTTCAAATTGTATATGCTCCTCACTATCCCCGAAATAGAGGGATGACGCATTTGAGTCCTTAAACAGAATGTGTTTACCTATAGTATTAATTTGTTTGTCTTTATCGGCGCCAAATATACCTTATCTTGAACTTGCCATACGGTCAGATTTAACGCGACTGTGATTTTAGTTTATATAGTCGTTTTAGTAACAATACGTGTTCAAGTTCACCGCCTGAATAAACAGGTGAAGTGACGTCACAGACTTTTAGACGATTGTTGATGTTCCATTTTACCGTGAATAGATTTACGCCTGAATGCATTTTAATATGATTTTAAAACGAAATAGATAATGTTTACAAACTCCTATATTGCATGTCAACAGGTTATGTAGATATTTGGGGAAGGTATAATCTGATCTGTGTCCGGGTACATTTACAATGCAAACGCATTTAAATAAGTTTTAAATATATATCTTTAGCATTTTGACGTAATTTACAAGACAACTGATATCATAATAACATGACTACCTCACACAAAAACCTAGTTTATCTAAAACTTTGATGTTTTGCTTCTACCAAGATTTTCAACATTAAATCATTCTTTATCGGCTTCATAAATATGTACATAATTCATAATCAATTTTAATATCTGAAAAAAAAGTAAAAAAAAAAAAAAATTCAACAACCAGTAAACTCAATGAAGAAATGTTATCAAAAGCGCCTAATGTTTGGAGTCAACATTGAATCTTATAATTGCTACAGTTATATGTAAAATCGTTAAATCATGATCAATGTTTTTTTAAGCCACGTAATCATATTGCATATATATCAGCTGAATCATGGTTGACATATATGTCAGCGTAATCATGGGTGACATATATCTCAGCGTAATCATGGTTGACATATATGTCAGCGTAATCATGGTTGACATTTATGTCAGCGTAATCATGGTGTGGTATATATGTCAGCGTAATTATGGTATGGTATATATGTCAGCGTAATCATGGTATGATATATATGTTAACGTAATCATGGTATGGTATATATGTCAGCATAATCATGGTATGGTATATATGTCAGCGTAATCATGGTTTGATATATATGTTAGCGTAATCATGGTGTGGCATATATGTCAGCGTAATCATGGTTGACATTTATGTCAGCGTAATCATGGTTGACATTTATGTCAGCGTAATCATGGTGTGGTATATATGTTAGCGTCATCATGGTGTGGCATATATGTCAGCATAATCATGGTATGGTATATATGTCAGCGTAATCATGGTATGATATATATGTCAGCATAATCATGGTATGGTATATATGTCAGCGTAATCATGGTGTGGTATATATGTCAGCGTAATCATGGTTGAAATATATGTCAGCGTAATCATGGTTGAAATATATGTTAGCGTAATCATGGTATTGCATACATGTCAGCGTAATCATTCAGGATATATTTTCCTGTTAACCGGAGTAGTGTTGGTCCTTTAAGGTAGATCTAACTCTTTCAACTTGAATCTAATTTAGAGCATGAAATTTGAATACTCTCTGAATATATCACAATATGTAGTTCCTTCCAATATGTAGATTTTAATTGGTTTAATCAATGTATGCCACTGTTTGATTGTTGATTATATGTCGGATTCAGTCGTCGATAAAAGAGAAGTTTAACCTTTCTGGGCACGTGGTCTTATAACCCTTTCACGTATGTCCTGTAGCTGTTTTTTGTCTAATCTTGACATTGTTTTATGATTGTTTTTAGTCTTTTTTTCATTTGTTTTGTTAAGGTTGGGTATGTAAAACAAATACCTACAAGTGAAAAAAAAGTTCACAAACGTAAAATCCATTACTAGAGACAGACAGTGAGAATACTAATCTATAAAATGTGTTTGAAACGTAGGGGACTAAAAGTCTAGAGCAGGTCATCAGGTTTATTGCGCCACTGGCTAATGTTAAAAGACATTTTAAAGATATACTTAAACACGAAAATCCATTTGTGTCATCAGATGTGACGTTCGTTTTAATAAATATGCTTCATATATTAAATCCATCTTCACAATTGACAACCATCCCGAAGGTCAATCTCGGTCACGAATGCCCGACTAATAGAAAGGCGAGGTTGATAAATTGTACGATATCATATTTATTAATGAGTTCAAATCAGGATGTTTTTCTCGTTGATATACTCAGTAATGGTAGATCTTGTCCGTACCACCGTACTAAAACGTGACCTTTGGTAACATAGGTAGTTGCTCTAGTCAGGTAGACACGTAATCGTTCATTCGGGCATGGTGGCTGTTGATTGACAGATGTATATATACATTTGTACATGGATTATGTGAATGACAAATAAAAGCTAAGTGGGTTATGTATACTAAGGTATTCTTCAATTGCAACTGAAATAGTAGCGGCGACACTTCCTTTATGAAATGCTTATTCTTTCAATTGATAATCTGTAATCTTAGTAGTATTTTTTTTCTAGTGGTGTTCCTCCCTGGACACGTCTTTGTGTGGCCCTGAATATTGGTGTCCCCCTAGACACCCATACTAATATAACCCTTGGACACCTGTCATCATAGTATGACCATAGCTGTGAAAGCCTCATGGACACCCGTCCTCATTAGACCCTGACTGTTGATGTCCCCCTAGACACCCATACTAATATGACCCTTGGACACCTGTCATCATAGTATGACCATAGCTGTGAAAGCCTCACGGACACCCGTCCTCATTTGATCCTGACTGTTGATGTCCCCCTAGACAGCCCTATTCATATGGCCCTTGTTGATGCCCCTCCCCTTCTCGACACCCATCCTCATATGACCCTTAGGTTTAGCGCCCTTGGACAACTGTCATAACAGTTTTACCGTAGCTGTAAAAGCCTCACGGACACCCGTCCTCATTTGACCCTGACTGTTGGTGTCCCCAATAGACAGCCGTACTCATATGACCCAGGCATTTAGCTCCCTTGGACACCTGTCATCATATTATGACCATAGCTGTTATCGACTAATGAACACTCATCCTTATATGACCTAGGTTGTTTGCAGCCTCTGGACACCCATCGCCAAATGACCCTGTATGCAGATGCATCGTACCAATGTACAAAGATGCATTGACAAACTCTTTATACTCACCATAATAGACCAGTCTCAATGCTGGTAAAACTTGCATAATAAATCACCACTAAATTTACTTATATGATTTTCTCACTAGGTTTTCTTGTTCGATAAATAGTATAGAATAAGCGTTCAGTGCTGGGATAGGCTTCAGATCTACATTCTAGGTAGACGTCTTACTGTGGCGAATTGCTTACGCTTTGCTCGCCGTTTTATAAATAACGGATGACCCATATACTACATTGTATTCCTAGAACTCCACGGCAGACATCGTGTATGCAAATCACCTAATCCCTTCTTAAAGTACTTAGTTTTATTAGCGTGGGTTCATAATGTCTTTATCTTCTATTTTCGTGCCCCTTTGTTCCAGGCGCTATCTCGCCGTACTAACTACATATATTGTAGAAATGGATCATCATGTTGCGGTCGTGGGCTGGGAGACTAGTTTATGTAAATGATATTGTGTTTAGTCCATAAATAACGTTTGTGTTCAACTTATAGAAATCTGACTGCTGTTAATGCTTCTTTTATGATTATCTGACCGCAGACACATCTAATTTATATCATTTAATTAACCATACAACTTATTAACTCAAATTTACGAAGCGTCGTATGTGGATATCGTTTTTGACTCCGTGAAAGTAAAATTGAAAGTTGCTTAATTTAGCTGATCGGTTGTATCCCGATATTTCCTTTTCGTCTTAAAAACTGAGTATTAAAAGCGGCCAATGCCGAAGCAAATGACATTTTTTTGATGAAATTGAACATAGTGAATTTCATAAGTGGCCCTGTTTTGACAAAACGGGGACCCATTTTTCTAGCTGCTAATTATGTCATATAATAGCATATATACTCTATATGTTGATAATCCACAATCTTGGCAGTATTTTTTTCTGTTTGTGTCCCCCTAGACACCCGTCCTCATATGACCCTGGATGTTTGCGCCCCTGACAGACCTGTCATTATATGACCGTAGCTGTTGTCATATCATAGACACCCGTCCTCATATGACCTTGCCTGTTAGTGCCCCCCCCCCCCCCCAATTAACATTTTTTGATGAAATTGAACAAATGAATTCCAAAAGTTGCCATATTTTGACAAAACGGTGACCCAGTTTTTTAGCTGCTAATTATGTCATATAATAACATTATATACTCTATATTTTGAGAATCAACATTCTTTGCAGTAAAGTCTTTATACTCTGCATGTTATGCCTTAATACATATTAAAACAATACTTTTATCATCCCATATTTTAACTAGCCACCAGAAGGCCCAAATCGGCACCAATCCTTTGATAGTTTTCCGGCATTTAATTACTTGAGGATGAACACCTTTAATAATGAGAGAATGTGTGGTCATACATCATCCAATGATCACATTAGGATGCTTGTGTTTTCTGTCAAATTTGTTCATTTGGATGAGGAATGTATGTATGGAATTTCAGGAATGTTTCTTGCTAAGTATACAATATCTCTTAAATTTGGCGGCTCGTCATGAATCAACCCTGCCACTAGACAAGATGACATCACAACATCAAATTAATTAGTGTAATGATATATCCAGATGACACAGTCCTTAATTAATCCTACTATAATTTATGCACGAATATGAGGCATATGCATAACAGCAAGGCGCAGCTAATTCAAACAACGAGACACGGTGAACAATAGGTAATTGTTGATGAGTACAAAAATCATTAGTAGGATTGTGTTAGATGCATATATTAAGTGGTTGACGATTGTTTCAAATCAACGTATCATGCAATTACGTTTCCAACCAGGTAATTATACGACGGTGACGTCATATGATGTCAAACTAGTCTCCATTTAAAAGGGTTTTTCTTAGCATAAAACTTGAAAAACGAAAGGAAAATTGACGATATTTGTGTAACAAGGAAATACTGTTGTATTCTTAATAATAAATGTGTTGATTACAAATGTGCATAGAAAGTGATTTGACGTACGATTAATTTTTCATTTTATTTGTTTTCTCTTGATACTATGTAAAGTAAACTTATGTAGCTATAACTATATACATACATCTAAGATACAATTATTTATGTTAGCAGGTTATGATTTATTTTCCATTGTTTTTTCATACCTCTAAAAAAAAATTAAAAAATTTATTTTCCATTGTTTTTTCATACCTCTAAAAAAAAAATCAAAAAAAAAAATCCTAAAAATGTCGCGGAAAATGTGACGTCACAATACGGCCATTCATGTTGCGTATTGATTTGTGAACAAAATCCCTTATAAGATCAGTTAAATTGTACAAAGATGTCTCAATTTTGAAAATAAATTAAAAAAAACAATGAGAAGCGTTGATGTCAATTATTTTTTCAGTTTCATAGGGGAATGAAAAAAGTACATATCACGTATTATTTTCTATATATCTATTTTTGCGATTTGTTTCTTCCTTAGAAAACAGCGAAAATCATAACCCCTTCCGAAAATACAACTTCAAAGTATTTATATGCATCACAATCTTAAAGATTCTTCTTCAATTCGCACCCATTTATTTCAATCGTTTCTCTGTGAATGGCATATACACTGCATGTATGTGAAGATATAAAGGTACATCAATCAAGGTAATATAAAATCAACCACTTACCTGACTGACATGATCATTGTGTAGCTAAATTGACAACATGGCATTATAATTGTGTAGCTCAGGGAAAAGCATGACATGATCATTGTGTAACTCATGGGACAACATGGCATTATCATTGTGTGGCTCAGGGAACAGCATGGCATCATCATTGTGTGGCTCAGGGAACAGCATGGCATTATCATTGTGTGGCTCAGGGGACAACATGGCATGATCATTTTGTACTTCAGGGGACAACATGACATGATCATTGTGTACATCAGGGGGCAACATGACATGATCATTGTGTACCTCAGGGGACAACATGACATGATCATTGTGTACATCAGGGGGCAACATGACATGATCATTGTGTAGCTTAGGGGACAACATGATATGATCATTGTGTACATCAGGAGACAACATGACATGATCATTGTGTTCATCAGGGGACAACATGACATGATCATTGTGTACATCAGGGGACAACATGACATGATCATTGTGTACCTCAGAGACAACATGACATGATCATTGTGTACATCAGGGGACAACATGACATGATCATTGTGTACCTCAGGGGACAACATGACATGATCATTTTGTACCTCAGAGACAACATGACATGATCATTGTGTATCTCAAGGGACAACATGACATGATCATTGTGTACCTCAGGGGACAACATGACATTATCATTGTGTAGCTCTTGGGACAACATGACATGATCATTGTGTACATCAGGGGCAACATGACATGATCATTGTGTACCTCAGGGACAACATGACATGATCATTTTGTACCTCAGGGGGCAACATGACATGATCATTGTGTACCTCAGGGGACAACATGACATGATCATTTTGTACCTCAGAGACAACATGACATGATCATTGTGTATCTCAAGGGACAACATGATATGATCATTGTGTATCTCAGAAGACAACATGACATGATCATTGTGTACCTCAGGGGACAACATGACATGATCATTGTGTACCTCAGAGACAACATGACATGATAAGTGTGTACCTCAGAGACAACATGATATGATCATTGTGTACATCAGGAGACAACATGACATGATCATTGTGTGGCTCAGGGGACAACATGACATGCTCATTGTGTACCTCAGAGACAACATGACATGATCATTGTGTAGCTGCTTTATCCTTGTTGTCATTCCTCTCTCACGAACAACATTGGATAATGTGATAGTGAATTTGATATATCCTTGCAGAAGACAGCTAAGAATTACACAACATGTACATTTCAAAATACATTGCTTTTCATATATCTGCTAAATAGCTGTAACTTACTAAAATGCAAAGGGACTAATCGCGTGTGTAGAAATGGGTTGTATTGAAAAAATTGAAATAAATGAATTAAGGAGCAACTACGCTTCCTTAAACAGATTTTGACATTTTTTTGACTTACGCTATATCTAGTTTTACTTCCATTGTATCCTTGATATCAGAACTATAGTCTTTCAGTGCTCTTTCATTTAATAACTGACGAGCACAAGAAGAAGGAAACAGATGTTTAGTGAAATGTACTATACTTTTGGTTCTACTGTATCTAACTGTCAATTTTTGTGAGAAAGTGTTAATGTCTTGTATCTCTGTTAAAAACATGTTATGTAAGCTTCTGGACCCCACCTCCGGCCTCACTCACAGACATTGTACCCGAACTGTTTAAATACCGGGAAACGCATGTGTAGGTGCTACCTGTACTACACACCTATTGACAGACTATGGTATAGGTCAGTGCTATACATATTTCAGAAGGTGACTTACCATTAGAAATCTCGAACCTTCTTCAGCAGAGTGTGCAAAGTATACATATGCTACGCCTTTGGATGTTGCATATATTCTACACGTTTTAAAGAATATCGGATCAGTAAATGACAGTATATTATGTATTTGTTGTTATTGTTTCTAAATAAAAATCGTCAGTACAAGCAACAAAACTACAGCAAAGCTTACTGATATCATCGCGTCATTTTGATCTAGAATTAAAAAAACAACAACAAAAAACAAAAAACAAAAACAAAAGCAAAGAATAGAAATAACAATTTTGATTGGTTAATACTAAAATTTGATTAGTTATGTAGTTGTTTCTGATATTACACAGGTTAATTTGTTATCAAATGATCTGTCATATGTGGAAACATATACTACGTGTCGCTTGTATATTTTTTCTTTTGATCGCTATTACAAGATTTTCTCGTCATAACAATTTAGATTATTTTAATAAAATAATTAATAAATAAACAAATCACGTCTTTAAAAGAAGGCCATTTCTTCGTATCAAGATAGCTTTCTCGTATGTCTATACCATCATGAAGATTACCTGGTTGTGACGTCACGATTAAACCGTTTGGATTTTGAATCAAAGTAATCTCTGATAGCATGCGTACATCAGTTAGTTAATGAGTATACTTTCAACAATCTTGAAACAAATAATACCAATTTCCAACTGATGGAAAACATGCGAGTGGTTTTTTCTGCGGGATGAAACAGAGAAAACAGGAATAGTCGGCAGGTGACAATTTTCACGGGCAGGTGACAATTTTCATTTTTATTCGGCTTGAGGAAGAATGTCATCATCTTGATTGTAGCAGTTCATGTTACGCATAATGCTATTTAAGTTAAAATTTTGTGTGTTGCCTCATGCGAGTAAGCTCATAAAAATTGGTTAGCAAATATAATTACCGTTGTCCGATGTGTCAACATTTCTCATTGAATTATTTCCCATAGAATAAGGTACTTTGTACATTGCATATACCTGTTAACGCTATAATGTATTATCAAACTCTAGTTGTCATAATTACCTATATAGAAGGTAATACTGATATTCAATTGTGTACATATATGTAGAATTACGGGTCAATAACCCATAGTATATATGATACATGCACATTAAGTCTGTAAGTAGAGATATGATATTGGAACACAAATGACGGAGGGAGGCATTTACATAACTCGTGCCCTGACCGAGCTTCGTACCCTATTACCTGAAAAAAGTACTTATATTATAAGCACAGGTGAGATGTGTTAAAAAGGTTAATTAGTTTATGATAGAGGGCGTATTTTGAAACGTAAATACAAAATGTATATTAATTACAATTCGGACGCATATAGTACCTGTATAATGAATGGGTGGAGTTATTCATTAAAATGTATGGATTTATATTCATACAGATATATATGTTGACATTTCCGAGTGTTTCATAATTTACAAATGAACCAGAATAGATGATAGATTCATGATAAACAGTCATGAATGTAACATTGGCAATTCAATGAATCCTTCTCGTCAAAATTCTAAATAAAAATATTTAAAAAAAAAATTAACCATACTAGTAGAGGTCTGTATCGAGAATCACAAGTATACAATGTTATCTATCAGCGTACTTTACCAGTACATTGCCTGCAAATTACTGGCATTCTTGTCCGTTGCGGATTGATGATTAACATTTGGCTTACCACCAGGATCTAATTGGAATTGAATTAACTGTACTGTATCAGATTCCTAAAGTACATACAAACGTACAAATGCTAATACGTAGCAACTCAGCGCTTCAGATAGTTACAGATATCTGGAAATCTTACTTTTTGCCTTAAGTTGAGATTTCCCCCTGTGACAAAAGTTGTCTGTTCTGTCCCCGTCCAAGGCAAACGAAAGTTTATAAAATTGATAAAGTTGATAATATTTACCAGATATTTAAGTTTTAAAGTGTTGGCGCTAAGGACTGGTCTACCTGTTGATTATATAATGAATCCGGGAGGCATTTCAGTGTGATTGCACTATAATAACACCCATCATAGGCCCAATATTTTCATAGATATTGTAACTAAATGACCTTAGTGTATCACAACGTAAAAACAACCTTAATCACCAGGCACTTTCACTTTTATTTAAAATATCATACGAATAATAAATTCTGGTTATGGTGTAGTTATTTGGAATAATAGACACAAAAGATATTTGGTAAGAAGTATGTTTTATCAACAACCAAACGATTTATGTCTATACATTAAACTTGTATCCTGTTTCAGAAGGAGAGTAAATGAGATTTATACTATACAAACATGTACCTAAAATTCGTTCACCTTTTCAAGCAAATCGCTTCTTGGGTTCACGCAAGGTACAAAAAGCCAACAGGGTTAAACGTCTCGTTGTCTCAAATGTACACATTCCTCCCCAGCATTAAACAGATCTACATTGACACCATATATGGAGTGACTCCTTAAAAGGTGACTGCAGGCAGAGGTACACATAGATTATGCTTGACGTCGACCTGGTGACTCCGACTAGAGCAGACGACCAGCGTCCAAGTTGTGTCCCTGGTGTCAGACGGGAATTGAACTATAGATTTCTCACCTTTGAGATTGTTAATTGGCTTTGCATACTTTGATAATATAATTATTTTTAACACATCTTTTATGTCAAAACACCTGTCGTCCCCTTGATTTTTTAAAGGTCTCGTATAAATCTATACATTGTGTGCATATTACATCATTGTTTTATCTATTTTAGAATAAGAATTACGGTTTCATTATTATTTCAGTATTCTTTATTATTTTTGAGCTAGAATTACGGTTTCTTTATTACGTAAGTATTCACTATTGTTTTTGAGCTAGAATTACGGTTTCGTTATCATTTCAGTATTCTCAATTGCTTTTTAATACTAATTATGGTTTCGTTATTATGTCTGTATTCTTTTTTGTTTTTGAGTTAAAATTACGGTTTCGTTATTATGTCGATATTTTCTGTTGTTTTTATTTCCTAGTTTTATATATACTTTTTTTTGTTGGCTCTTTTTGCGGCCAGATAAAATAATTGAGCAATGTTCCTTGAATGAAGTTTTATACTTGCATATTTTTGAAACGTAAAACGCCGAAAGCCTTCCCGTATAAGTTTCTTTGTTTGCTTGGTCTATCGTCCCATAATACGCCAGGGTCATTTTGATGGGAAGTATCCTTCTGGTAGTGGCTGACTACCTCACTGAACAACATACGGGAGGCCCGTCTCATGTCATCCTGAGCAATTAGGGTAAAGTGTCTTGCCCAAGGACACAACCACGACGGCACAGACCGGCCCGTTTATCAGCTTTCCGAGAAACACAAACCGCAAAAGATAGGAAAATATGCCCATTCGTCAAACGCTGGCAGAAGTCCGCCCTGGTAGCGAGTATTTTTAAGAATTAAAATGAAATGTTCACGCAAAATGACCGAAGTTTCTAAATTAATATTTGCGTGGCATAATACGGGCAGGTGACCCAATACCTTTTCACGTTTGAGCGGAAAACGTTCGAACCCCGGTCACCTAGGCGAAAGGCAAGTATGTTACCACTGTATCACCCGACCACCCACTATTACTAGTCGCTACATAAGTATATGAATTCATATGGACAGGATACGAACATAGAATAAGATATCTTCTTTTAGGAAAGAAATAGATAAATACAAAGACGTCATCCATCCATCCATCCATCCATCCATCTGCATTAACATGTGTAGCTAGACCAGCAGACATGTTTATATATCAAGTAAATAAGTTATCAGCTGTAAGGTGTATGAACGAAATTAATCACAGGACGTAAAACAATAGCGTATTGTTCTTCTCGTTAACCACAACATTAACGCTCATCCGGTAGTTTATTGTAAGCCTTGTTGAGGGAGTCCATTAACCTTGATAAACGTAATAAAAGAAGAAAGGATTTATGTACGAAATATTGATACTTTATACGCCCATCATATCTTATTATGACGGATTCACACAGGTGTCGATAAAAGGTGTTTACCTCGTATGGGAAAAGGTCAGAAATTGGTAGTATTAAAATTCGTCCGGATAAACACACATTAACTCCCATTTTCGTAGTCTGTCTTGATATCGTTAGTAACTCACTCAAATATTGAAAAAAAAATGTGTTTGTGATATGTACCTGCTGATTCTCTAGTCTTACTGGAAGAATTCAAATAATATCAAGCAAAGGATTGTTTAGCAATTAAAATTCCTGAAATGAATTTGAATATCATTGCAAACTGAGTAATGGTACAGAAACGACCTATATATACTTCATAGGTGTCTGGCCCTCTTCAGCCATCGTATGGATAAAGCATTAACGTAATTCGATGTGGGCAAGGGATCAAAGGATTACAGAAGAAATTCCCGAATCTACAGTACGGCTTCTTTTTGACTCTTTCAGTGGTCAGCATGCATTGTGATGCAGTAGGTCTACCTTTTAACTCCTCCAGGGGTTAATCACCAGTGCATCAGTCTACCTTTTGACTCCTGCAGTGGTCAATATGCAGTGTGATGCAGTAGGTTTGATCATTGGAATAGCCAATGTCATATCACCATCAGAAATAAGAGAAACCCTCCCTAGAACTGCGGGACCACACTTTTGGTGGTACATATAGAAGCTTGAATTAGTGGTTTTTTTCATGACACTTTATGAAATGACTTTTTTGTTTTTTTAATTTAAACTTTAAGACGGTTTTCATAAAATCCAGACTCGTAAAAATAAAAACTTATTAAAGACCCGTTTCCTGAAATCTCAAATGAAGTAATAACAAATCGTAGACACTTCTTATCACATATCTCAGAAAATGTGCATTTTGATAGTTTTGCAAAAGTGTGTTCGCCCCTTGTTTAAAAATAAACAAACGAATAAATGAATAAATAAATAAATACGAATATCAATACAATTATCTAGGAACTGTATTCAATAATTCCTACACAATTGTATATCATTCAAATGGTGCATATGCAACAAAAATAAACAAATCCATTTTCTATTATTACTGCAGCAACTAGCAATAAGTATGCCCTCACTTTCTTACATCAGTCTTGGCCTTTATGCCCTTTGGCGGTCGTTTTGTAACCAGTTGATTTGTATTCCTTTGATAACAAATTAATTTGGAGCTTCAGTTTCATTTTAAGGGGGTGATCAAATTTCTGCAAAATAATGGGCGAGCATGTTGCAGTTGGACGGTAAAATTGAAAAATGAAGATGGACAGATGTAAGAGGAAATTAAGTTAATGTTTGACCTGAAAAGGAGTGAGATTAGGATGGTCATTGAGCTAAATTGTTGTGACAGAAGTGTGTAAATACCACCGCTGCGTTAGAGAGAAAATACCCATCCCTAAGGTAAAAACCGCCGATGTATCGTACTTGTAAGCAGAACATTCAAGGGCATTTATTCTCTCGGTAATGGGGTCATGGTACAAGTGGTCGTTTATATGACGAGGCTGATGGCTTCTTCACTGTTCTGATTTCTTCATTATACAAATCCCCATATATTCATTATTTTATCATTTCATTGTTTTATACGGATGTAAACTTTCCTCTGTTTTCTCTCTCTCTTAGTTCTGTTTAACCTGGGTCATTGCGTAACTTATCAATTTACACTATTTTCCCGTCTTTCTTAGTACACAAATAAATTGTCTTCATTTCAATTCAGGTCAAGTTCAGGTATATTTCACGTGAAAATTTCCAGGTCAAATTAACATGATAACAGCAAATTAGTCAATTCATGTCGAAAAATTGACCTTAAATTGATCTTACTAAGACTTGGAAAAATTCCTGTCAAATTCAGGTCACTCATAGGCCAAATATTTGTTTGCCTGTTTACTAAAGACTGAAACAACATGGTTTGCGTACTTAATCTGAAAAAAAATCTTACACATTTTCCATCTTTTTTACCCTGTTTCCTTTTCTATGCCTTTATACATTTTGACGTTTTAATGCTCGTTAATATACCTGGTAGTTCCGTTGCCACTTACACGGCTCCTATTTTGAGACTGTGGCATTGCATATCTTTGAATAATACGAACACTGCAAGTTTCGCCATTGAAGTAGGATCCGTTTTTTCTCCCGGATAACCTGGTCCTATTCCTATTCCTCTTTTTTGGCTCTTGGCATTTTGGTCTCTATAAACGAGGAGTGTCAATTTGGGCCTTCTGGTAGAGTCATACGTATATCAGATATATTTGACATATATGTCATTGGTAAAATTAATTCACTGTGACCTACCTTTTGACTATCTTTCAATTTCGTCAATATGTTTTGTTTTCAACCTATCAATGCCTCATAATTATGAAAAAAAAAATATCATTACGTCTCGTCGAAATTTCGCCAATCGGGAAATCGACTCTATTTTACAATACATTTAACTCATATCTCGAAGAAGGTCTCTGACCTGCCCTCATTCCCATGTCATATCATGGCCACCTAATTTCAAAGTATTTATATACAAAGAATAAACTTTACGGTGATAGCTACCGAGGGTCCAAATTAGCACTCCTCCGTTTTACTTGGTTTTATCGAGTTTGAGTCAGTGTCTAGTCCAGGCCTTGGTATTGTCCGCTCTGTAACAACTCGTTGTCAATGTCAACCGTCGTCAGTACAGAGCTTCAGAAGTATAATTCAGCTGAGGTCATTGTATGGCCAAGATAATGGCAAATGTGTGTTGTATGATAACCGACTTAGGTCAGTAACACAACCTCACACAACCTCAGTGTGTAATAATTGGTGTGCCATAATTAAGACATTTTGATTGGTTAGTTTTAAGAATTTAATGAATCAATTAGTAAAGATCGTTCTTATGGAGGATAAGTTCAAAGTACAGTGTATAATACTAATTTGAATATGAAACGTGGAATCTGTACAGGGGTATACAAATTGAAAATGTGTTTTAGATATTTTATTATAAAATGTTGTAGAATCTTATCTGAAATTATATATTTTCGTTTACTTAAATATCAAAATAACATCTAATATATAGATATGTTTCTAAACTTTTACATAGATTTGTGAAGTTATTAAACGATATTTCGCCACGATATGATATATATTCGTATAGTTACTTATATTGTATAGCACTATCAGGTTTTAACATTGCCAAATAGTTTCCTGTCGGGAAATCTACGAAGATATAAAACAGATTTCTAATAATTAAATGGATTTATATATATATATATATATAATAAAATTGTTGTGAAATTGTATTTTCCAGTCTTCTATCTTTTTCTATATATATATATCTGTGTCGGTTTTATATATTTTCAAATATATTTTCTTCCACGAGGACACTTTTATTTGTTTCACTGTATATGTATATATATTGATATAATGTCTACATGAAATTTTATATACACGTGTTTCAGACACATGACTTATACATTCGTCATTAACGTAATTGGTTACTGCATTAGCGTGAGGAGAGTGTTGACATGGGTTATCAGAGTGGTACCGTACGTACTGAACATGAGTGACTGGGATCAGATTAGCAGATCCCTGATATAGGTATTAAGGCATTGTTAGGAGTTTACTGATTAGTATAGCAAGCCGTTGGATGTTATAGGCGTTATTCATACGAACACAGTTACTCATGAATTGGATTTATACTATTATTGTCGATGATTTCCTGTCAGCACCTGGTAACATATTTAGCATAATCTATTACTCACTATCTGAATTTGAATCATTATAACCGATGATCTCAGCTCTCAGCACAATGACTTGTCCCTCAGTTATTCTTGTGAACTCTCGCTTATAACAAAATATTATAAAGTATACACCAATTCTATATTAAAATGATTTTATCCTATACATTATCAAGGTATAGCCGCTAAACGATTTGACTTGTCTGGTAACATATATAGAATCATAAATTAAAAACTCATTTTATATCAAATTACTGAACGAGTTTATTGAAATTTGTTTTAATAACAACACGAATGTAAGATTCTGTTCCTCTCAAAACGCACATTTGTAATTTTTGGACTCATTTTTTTTATTGTGTAAACAATGAATTACAACAATAGGTATTCAATATCTACCAGTCGGGTACACATAGTTCATGCAGTTACATGATGTGATATTAACCTCACATGCCACCGTTTTGTTAGGTGACGCCGGCATGTTGTGTTATGTCTATGCTATATTCCAGGAATATTTACATTTACTCTCAAATTGTCCTTAGATGACCCCACAATCCGTGAGGACCAGCAACATGCGAGGTGTGTATGTGGCGAGGACACACAATCTAATATAACTGTGCAAAACAAGCATGTTAATAGCATCCAAGATTAACTGTCTGTAAACAAACATATTCATGCTATGTTTGAGAATGTTACTTGGTTGAAAGGAACAAAAATCTTAACATATGTTCGTGTGTCTCGCTGAATATAAAATTGTAGCAATCACTACGCCTGTACTGTAAACATGGCGCATTCATCTACAGTTTGATGGGAGCTGTCGTCTGCTCACATTGATTGACATCTCTCCTCGTAAATAAAATCCTGGTCATGAACTCTGATCCCGGGGAAACATTGTCTGGAGGAATAGACAAGGATGTTTAGCGAGCGGCTCTAAGGGGTGACGGAAATAGGTCGTTACTGTTCCGAGAATTTTCATTAATTTACTGTTAAAGGATATTACAGGCGGTTTTACCTAATCCTTCTCAAATGCTATGATATAATACTTACAATATAAATTTTCGCTAGAGCAAAGCATATCGTTGTAACAGGAAACAAAACATACTTGATGGCAAGACCGAAAATGTTTATCTATAATTGTTTAAATATCTTGCTTGCTGATATGTTTATAACAGCTGGCTGTCCATTTTTGAAGAGTTTTGTCAGCTTAACGGAAAAACACATTAAATTCATTTTTTTATATAAATAACAAAGTTTCTTCCTTAATCATAATCAAAATTAATTCTAAATTATAACAGGTAAGAGCGAATAGGAAAAATTGCTAAAAACACCCACAGATTTTTCCTCAAGAGATGTTTTAAACAATGTTTACATTAAGATAACCAGGCTTTGATCAACAGTATGTTTATCTTGTGAGACTAAGTTGATAATGATTAATAGGTGTCTAATGATGTGTTAGTGTGTACCACGTGTTGATTCATTACACCTGTACTTTCTTTGGATAATTATAATCATACAATACATGAATATTTATGTTTCTATCTGGTTACTTTTTATCATCTTAAATCGATATTTTTTATATAACCATAATATTTATATATTACACTCCTTTTATGTTATAATGAAAAGGTTGATACAAGACATGTATTTGAGAAACATATTTCATAAATAAACGTACAAAACAATAGATATAATAAAAAAAAACTCAAAAAAATAAAAAAAGAAAGACAAAAATTTAAAAAAAAAAAAAAAGAAAAAGAAAAGAAGAAATAAATGAAAAAATAATAGATAAACAAATAAAAATAGAAATTTGTATAACTAAACATGGATACATCTTAGTAGCAATTTATACAGATAGATAATATAGAGTTTGGATTTCTTCCTCATCAGGACTCAGTGATGCCTAGTCGTCTATATTTACCAGCACAACACGCGTACAAAGTAATTAGTGGTAAGGAGTCATAATACCCATGTGTCATTGGGTAAAACTCCGGCTCGTATATCGAGGTTAAAGGTCTTTAGTGCTTAGAGGAATCAATCTGGTTTGCGTCTGGTGTGTGTGGTCTGTAAAAAGGGTAAGTCTATTTTTACACAAAACCTTTAATGCAGTAATATCCTATCTAATTCCTCTACTGAAATGTGGGATTTACGGTCAATGAATATAGCGAATGATCGGGCGTGGGCTGGGGGGAATTACCTTATATCTGGACATCCTAGACTTACTCATGTCCCAATAGCATACTATATTTAGTTGTGTCACACTAAGATCCACAGTCAACGTTTGTGAAGACAGATAATTTTATTATCTTGGGCGAATCTGGCTTTTGCTGAGACTTAAACGTTTTTGAATCTACTGAATGGTTCTAAATTATGGAATTTTAGGCATTTTTTTTTTAAAACAAAGCATGATTTTTTTTTTATCATGTGCTGTAATCTGTTTATGAGAATTTTTACTTAACTTAGCGAAAATAAAGAAAAAAAACACAATAATGTTATGGATGTGAAACAAATCAAAACAAAAAAAGTATTTTAGCAATGTAACGAGTACAATATTGTTCTCCATATAAGTGTAGACATAGTTTTCTGTTGAACAATTATTTTATAAACAATGAGTGAATTCATTGTAAACCGGAACTTTGGAAAGAACGCACTCCTTTCGCATGACCTTTGAACTTGCACTTTCCGCAAAAACAGGAAAGTTGAGAGTCGGGGCCACTGCTCAAGTGGTTCTTCCCATCCTATGGGGATACTTAACATTGTAAGTAATGTGGTTTTGTGTAAAACGTTTCTTTGAAAACTGTTTACACCTTCACCGAATTCCAATGTTTACATATTTGTTTTATCATGCTTTTAATAAGTATTGAAAGATTTTTACGGCATGTCAGTAATCTTCAGTGAAATAACCTTGCCATCAAAACATGTTTTGTTTTCAAGACGAACCGAATTCTTCAGTTTTTATGGTCGTGCTATGTTCATAATCTCAAGCGTAAACGTGTTTTAGCTAAGTGACACAACATCTTATCCTTGCGTCAGTAGCATAGGCCTATTTACTCTCTACAAATATTAAATGCAAAAGGTTATTTTTATCGTTGGTTCTGCTTTGAGGATTTCTCTATTTTACATTCTTCATTATGACCTTGGCTGCACTGCAGCACGGTTGTATGCAACCCGAAACAAACAAATATCACTATCTAGTTTACCTTATCACACCGCAGATATGTAATCATGTATATGATAAAAAATGTTTATGTTATTGATGTTGTTTATATTATCCTCGTATTTATGGGACGTTGTTAAGAAAAAAGAAAGGCTTAGTGTAATATCAGGTTCCAGCTGATGTTTTCACATTAGACTCTATTGTCATTATGATACGATGTTTTATCACGTCTCTGCTGTTATGTAACGTCAACCTATATATATAGGTGTCAGATTTATATAAGCGTCCTGGCACTTTTTTCTGATTCCTTTTTGTATCATTCATATGTTGTATATATATTGTTAAATGGAAATGGACAAATAAACCACACTTTAAACAAAATGACTATGTATAATCTTTTGTTGTTGTTTTTTTGTTTTACAAATGAAAGCAATTCTTACATTTTGATGTTTTTGTTATATTTTCCTTCTAATATTAACGTCTGATCTTTTGTGTTATTTTGAATCACTGCTATACCATGTTTCTTTTTCTTTCAAATGCAAACGATTACATATCCGGTATTTTGGAATGAGTGTCTAGCAAGTATGCGTCATACGGTGCATTTTTTGTACAAAGTGTTTGCCTTGTTCGGTTCGATACAGCATTATTTCTTTTGAATTTGTGTGTTTTACCTCATCCCACACATATCGTGACTCTCCAAGATAAGAAGTCGGTTGGTGGGACACAGTGATAAATAATCTGCCACTTGTATGACCCACTTTAGATTTTATTCCTTGTCTCTTTACATACCGTGTCACGTCATCGACAATTACACGGTATAAATAAACATGCTGCGTGTTCCATTGTAGGTTTTACAGGTGTATATACACCCACCTGGGGATTTGTTCCAGTATTATGGACAAGGACATTGTATATATATATACTCATATATACACATCGCAGACAACAAAAAAGAACAGTACTTTAAATTGTTTTCAATGTTTTGTTTTTATTAACAATAAGTAACCATTTGATGATCTCATTCACAACAACACAACTCGCAAACAATAAAAATGAACAATACCTTAAATTCTTTTCAACGTTTTCTATTTATCAACAATAGTAACCAGCTGATGATCACATCATTCACAACAACAACAACAACCACTAGTACATTCATCAATAATCTTTAACATTCTTTCAGGATCATAGCATACCTAGTCATACTATCTCTCACCTTTCATCTATCTTCATTCTGTTTACCTGCATACCGTACCACAAGGTAATCATTCCAGTCACACAATACAAGATAATAAATACTGATAAACTTCATCACAGATAGCCTGATAAAAATATTTGTAGACTTTCACTGAACAATATCTGGAATGTAACGACAGCAAACTTTCTAAAGTCAGATTTCATAAAAAAACTAAATTCTTTCACCGGATGTATCACATACAGGGAATAAATTTCCTGTCTTTCCCTCTCAACTCTGAATCATCTTTCTGTTACCGAAATGTATATTGCTTTCAATAACTGTCTTTGTTTATCGGATTTTGAGTTTTTTTCTTTTCACAACAGTAATCCAAATGCTTTTGAAATTCTGATATAGTCTCTTTGATCAGGTCCAGTTATTATGTCAGTTTCATATTTGTTCATTATAATGTTGTTGAATATATCCAACGTATATATCCATGGAAACATCATTTTTGCACATCACGATACATACAATAAATACATTTGCATTGAGACATATAGGTCCATTTGATGCTACTGGTTACTTGTTTTCATTCCTCTTCTTCCTGTAAACATGGCATTAGCGGTGTCCTGGGAATCGCTGGGGACACAATTTGTCGAATTGTTGATTTTCCAGAACGTTGTGTGTTGTTTGAATGAAAAGCTGAAATCCAGTCTTCCATATCATGAGATTCTTTGATTTCAAATGTCATTTTTATTCCTTCCATGTTGTCTGGTATAACAATAATACCATTGTCTCTCGTCTCACATCGACGTACGACACAGTTCTTCAAGCTCACGTAGATAGAGTTGTTGGTAAATGTTTGATTTCTGTAGATCACTGCATAATGCTCGAATCTGTTTCGGTATACTCGTACAAATACTGGCATTTTTCTCATTTTGTTGTTCTGTTCTTGGAGCATGTATAACTGTCCAGATTTGACTTCAAGTCCTTCCTTTCTGTTATCATTGACGTTTACCAAAGATCCACATCCACACGTGGTCTGTCCAGTCCTGGGAACAGCTAGCAACATTTTCATTTTGTGACAGTATCTTCAGAAGAATTGACAAATCCAGATATGTTCCACAGTGTATAGGCAGTATCCACGAAGATGATATTATTGACAAATTATCAATATGTCAAATATCGTTCAAGATTCACAACACTATGTTTAGTAGTAGTGCTGTTACAAGCTGAAGCTCTAGGAAGTCTGTGTGTGAAAACCTCGCTAACACCGCCAGTTTTATACACAACCGTGTGTCATGTACCGAGAAAGCTGTAACCTTTAAACTCTCATGTTATACATGTATATTACTACTGCTATGATAGAGGGGCGGAGCTTCGTTCCTAGTGGCTAGATTTCTAAGCCAACACATACACACTATCATCTAAATCATGTCGTACTATACGACATAACCACTACTACATATATGTACAGTATATCTACGTGTGCTTACTGTATTGTTAGCATATCCTTCAATTCTTCATATGAATTTTGGCATTTTTAAGTTTTTGTGTTTTTGTAACATTTCAGTGGCAACAATTTATAAACATTATTGTTCTATGTTTTCAATCTTCAGCTGATCTCCTGTATGTACCCTGAGCTTACACTGTTATTTAGCTGAAAATATATCGGTGATGTTTGCTCATTTTCTTATTATTATTAATAGAATGAATATGTTTTTATGCGTAAAGAAGAACATTTCATAAATGGTTGTACAACCAACGAACACATAAAAAAAAACTCAGTACACTAACGAAAAAGGAAAAGGGAAGCTTTTTTGTTAATCATTTTTCGACATAACTTTCCTTATTAAGATCACTTTACAAATAAAGGCACTTCCGCTAGGGGAGGGTTTTCATTGGTCGCTGTTATGATAATGAGCCCCATGGCGTCTGTTGATTATGTGTACTTTGCCGTGACATGTACATAAACGTGTCTGTCAGAAATAGGAGCACCGTTAATTGGATTGTCATAAAAAACGGGGAAATTATAATTAAGTCAAATAATGTTTTCCTATTAGATTACCGCAAAAAATTATGAAATATCTTTTTTTACTTTATACAGCTGACAAGGGGGATGTTTATGCCAAATATTAGGGTCAAAAACCAATCCCTACTGGATGCATTGGTGACCACAAAAATTTGCTTTGAACAATAGATTTCCTGCATTGATGGGAAAATCATATGGGAAACCCTCCAACTAAATGATGAAGCGGCAAAGGATATGTTGACGAAAATGTTTTTTCCTTTTTTGGTATACAATATAACATACATTGTAATTATGATATCATAAAACTGATTTTTTTCCACATAACATACTGAATTAAGATTTTATAGGGATATTCTGTAAAACAAAATTGCTTCTAATTTGATTTCCGCCAATTATTTTGGGTAAATAATGTTTTTTTTTTTAATTTTTAAATTTTCCTTTTTTTTTAAATTATTTTTCAATGTTCACATAATACATGATAATATAATCCTAATACATGACACAAGCATACTGAAAGTATACCAAACAGTAGTATTAATACATATAAATGTTTATTTAACTCTATTACCCCTCCGTGATTCGCGGTCACTGCTTTATATTCCCCCCTTGGGTCCAAGTACCGGGTAACAACCTATCAATTCCCACCAAAGGACATGTATAGTTAACTTATGTTTATATGCATAATAATATTCATTTAAAATATGAACTGAACCAATTTTTTTTTCATCTAAGTTAATGGTTAGGCCACACCAAATTAATCAGTTGTTCTTCGGGAAACTGGTAAAAAAAATTGGGGCGAGCGAGCGAAATTTTTTTTTCTAGCAAAAAATTTCCATTTAGAGATTTCAAGAGGCGAAGCGTTCAAATGATGTGCGAGCGATATATTTTTCCATTATTTTTTTTTCATTAAATGTTGGAAATAAACTGAATACCATATTGAACAGATGTTTGTGTCTATTTGTGATCAATTCAAGTACATGTATATCATGAAGTGATTTCATACACAAATAACTAAACAATTGTATGTAAAATCCAACAACAATTTAATACCTGATCTACTTGATCAAATCAAACTTAACACAGTTCTCTCATTTGTATGGAACAAATACCGGTATAATAGAAAATAATGTATAAAACAAAAGAAAATTGGCACAGAAAAAACAAAATCACTATATCATATATAATTATCTGGAACAAAAATAATAATACCATATAAAACAACAGAAAATTGGCATATTAGAACCACAATCATTAAAATGTATATGGCTGGGAATTCAGCATCTATCAAATATAATTGACTTCTATTTAACAGTAAAACTAAGGGCTTTTCCAGTAAAACATCTACCCTACCCCAGGAGTCCAGTTTGTTTTAGGGGTACCACCCAAAGAATTTATTTTAATTAATTTTAATACACAGAAGTAATTGGAGCGAAATCTAACCATGGACAGAGGTGAATTGTTTTGGAATCCTGGGGTCATTTAGATATTTTAATGGAATAGCCCTAATACTAAGAGGACAACTGTGAAATGATGAAATTGGAATAAAATAATTCCACATTTTCTGATTATTATTATGGAATACAAATAAAAAAAATATCACATAGGTACTGACCTTATTTAACAAAAAATATCATTCTTCAAAATAAAATAAATACTTTGATTGTTACCACATTACAAAAAATTTCCAAGGTGGTAGTTTCCAATTATTGTATATAATGACCCATGTATTGTATATACCATTGATAATAAAATACTGTTTAAACCAAGGTGGTAGTTAATACTGCGGATAAAAATGTCATAAAACGTTTCATTGTTCTCCGCTTCGATCGCTGTATTTACATTAGTGCACCCGACCCCCTCTGTACACTTACTATAAAAATACCCATACTATTCCAAGAATTTACAGCAGACTATCCTCTACTCCTATACGTATATGAGGTCTTATTCCACCTGATTACATTGGTGGATATCGTTACATGACAGCCTGTCAAAAGTTTCCTGTCGTGTAAACCTCTAATGTTATTGGAGTAACTATCCTCGTGCTAGGCCGGAGCCTTTCCGCCATTTTTTTTCATCTCTGCATCAGGTATCAACGAAACGCTTGTTTGGGTCGGCGTTTCAAGCGTCGAAATGTGTTGTAATAACCGGAAAAAGAAGTCGGAAAACGGAAAAAAAAATCCGGATTTGACGATTTTTCCGGAGGTGCGGGAAAAAATTATTTTTATTTTTTTCTCGACTTTGATATTTTTGGAGCGGGATTCCCGACGAACAACTGATTAATTTGGTGTGGCCTTAAATAATGTTTTGTCTGTATGGCTTAAAACAAACATCAAAAGTGATGATAAAATCAAGTATGTTTTTTTTTTCTTAAACATTTTCTTTTTATTATTCATCAACCAGAAACCAAAGGTAGATAAACCAAAATTAATCATTTTTTCATTTCGGAAAATACTTGCTCACAATAGTCCTTTTTATGCCATGGCATTACACATACATGTATATCATAACAGACGAGTGCAGTTTTCGACATTTTTACTTCATTAAGATGCAATTAATCTTTTACTTGATTGAACGCATTTTAGCTGTTATATATACATATTTGTCATTTGACGGAATTATCAGAAGATTTACCCCCGGCTGAAGGTGGTTTAAGATAATGTTGATAATAAACTGCGTTATCGGTATGATAGCAGTAGTTCCTGGATGCCGCTATGCTGAAATATGTCGGCAATGCGGGTTATCAATTTTACAACCATCCGGGAACAGTTGAACTACGTACAATAGCTTAATCAAGTTCATATAACATTTGAAATTATGATATTTCCATAATTACTAAAGCCAAAATCAAATATGACATGGGATTCTGTACAATGATTAATACATATTGTACACGAATACATTGATATGACTCAACGTTAAAAAAACCGGTTAGTGAGTTTGCAGAGTTATTTCTGTGTATAAGTAAGACTTGCATAGCTGGATATTGCTGTTAAGTGCTAAAGATACGAGGTTATAGCAGTGCGCTTGCTGTACCAAAATACCGAATAAATGTTTCTTTTTTTTACGAATTTTTATGCCGATATTTGAAATATCCGATATGAAAAAAACTTTTCTATCAGACTAGCTGTTTCGTGGAATGGAAGGTTTCCAGGTGCACACTGATTGTACAAATTTTAGGAACATCTTTATTCTCGAACCAAGAGAACGAATCAAGGCCACAGGGACGTGAACTTACAAATTTTATAGTCTTAGGCATGTTTTGGCAAGTACGTAGCCCCGAAAGTACAAGCAAATGCTTACATTCAATGGTATCATTACGAGAGAAATGGCAGCGGCAAGCACATAATATCTCATGGAAAACATCACTACATATTGAAAGGAATTTTTGGTAAATTATGAGATGATTCCAATAATTGAACAATGGTATTAAAAGAACAATAGAAAATACTCTGCCATTGTAACGTTACCCATTCTTTTAATTTAGAAATATAATCCACTTTCAGAATGTTTCACGAACTTTTCGAGAATTTAAAACATTTAAATTGATTGGATTGATCACTGTCAGTGAGTCTTTTCATAACGTTTCTTGTTACGTCATCTGTGGATGATATAACTGCAGTCATGATCCAAGTGTGTTACGAAACATCTCAGGCTGAGAAAATCTGACAGAAAAATTAATATTTTTGTTGACAGTTCCTCTAATGCATTTGTCTCATATGATGTCCTACTCCATTTTGTAAGTTAGGGACATTAGTCTTTGCGACACAGTTTAGGTCATAGGAAACCATTGCCCACGGATGTTTGTGGCACTAGCTTGGATGTTTGTCCCCCCTTTTTTTAAAGACGTCATTCATCTGAAAAGTAACCGTTAGGTGTCGGAGGTCTCCCTTCCTGTTGTGTCACGCTCCTATGACCGCTTCATCCATATACTTGTACTCTGTTCTTGTGTGATGACTGAAGCTGAGACTTTAACCGAACACTTCATGAGAAGACCCATTCGTGTTGCAGAAAATGTTAAAATAAAACAAAACTTTTGGACGATATTAGTGTTTTTTTAATGCTTATAGTGGTTTGTTAATGCTAATAGTGGTTTGTTAATGCTAATAGTGGTTTGTTAATGCTAATGGTGGTTTGTTGATGTTAACAGTAGTTTGTTAATGTCAATAGTGGTTTGTTGATGTTAACAGTAGTTTGTTAATGCTAATAAAGGTTTGTTGATGTTAACAGTAGTTTGTTAATGTCAATAGTGGTTTGTTGATGTTAACAGTAGTTTGTTAATGCCAATAGTGGTTTGTTGATGTTAACAGCGGTTTGTTAATGCTAACAGCGGTTTGTTAATGCTAATAGTGGTTTGTTAATGCTAACAGCGGTTTGTTGATGTTAACAGTAGTTTGTTAATGCTAATGGTGGTTTGTTGATGTTAACAGTAGTTTGTTAATGCTAATGGTGGTTTGTTGATGTTAACAGTAGTTTGTTAATGCTAATAAAGGTTTGTTGATGTTAACAGTAGTTTGTTAATGTCAATAGTGGTTTGTTGATGTTAACAGTGGTTTGTTAATGCTAATAGAGGTTTGTTGATGTTAACAGCGGTTTGTTAATGCTAACAGCGGTTTGTTAATGCTAATAGTGGTTTGTTAATGCTAACAGCGGTTTGTTGATGTTAACAGTAGTTTGTTAATGCTAATAAAGGTTTGTTGATGTTAACAGTAGTTTGTTAATGCTAATGGTGGTTTGTTGATGTTAACAGTAGTTTGTTAATACCAATAGTGGTTTGTTGATGTTAACAGTAGTTTGTTAATGCTAATAGAGGTTTGTTGATGTTAACAGTAGTTTGTTAATGCCAATAGAGGTTTGTTGATGTTAACAGTAGTTTGTTAATGCCAATAGTGGTTTGTTGATGTTAACAGTAGTTTGTTAATGTCAATAGTGGTTTGTTGATGTTAACAGTAGTTTGTTAATGCTAATAGAGGTTTGTTGATGTTAACAGTAGTTTGTTAATGTCAATAGTGGTTTGTTGATGTTAACAGTAGTTTGTTAATGCCAATAGTGGTTTGTTAATGCTAACAGTGGTTTGTTTATATTTGTTGTTGCCAGTTGATGTTAATAGAGGTTTGTTCAAGCTAACAGTGGTGTGCTAATGCTAACAGTAGTTTGTTAATGCTAATGGTGGTTTGTTGATGTTAACAGCGGTTTGTTAATGCTAACAGCGGTTTGTTAATGCTAATAGTGGTTTGTTAATGCTAACAGCGGTTTGCAAATGCTAATAGTGGTTTGTTCATGGTAACAGTGGTTTGATAATGCTAACAGCGGTTTGTAAATGCTAATAGTGGTTTGTTAATGCTAACAGTGGTTTGTTAATGCTAAAAGTGGTTTGTTAATGATAACAGTAGTTTGTTAATGCTAAAAGTGGTTGGTTAATGATAACAGTGGTTTGTTTATATTTGTTGTTGCTAGTTGATGTTAATAGAGGTTTTTTCAAGCTATCAGTGGTTTGTTAATGCCTATAGTGGTTTGTTGATGTTAACAGCGATTTGTTAATGCTAATAGAGGTTTGTTGATGTTAACAGTAGTTTGTTAATGGTAACAGTGGTTTGTTAATGCTAATAATGGCTTGTTAATGATGATAGTATCCAATATAAACGTATCTAACGAGATATCGTCAGAAGGGGGAAAATTAAAAACCGGCCTCTTTGCACTGTGTCCCCAACGGTGAATTTTATTCTTATATTTTGTTTAAATTTAAGTGGTTATCAATCTTAAATTACTTATCAAAATCAAAATAATTGAATTGTATTTCAGAGTTTTATACACCCTTATAGCACAGCAAGATAACCGTCTCAAAGCAGATCACAAATCATTCACCATCTTTCACTGTCGTGTGACGAAGCTATTTTTCATCTATGAAGCTAGATTTTTTTCTCAGTTAGGAATCATTTAAGTTACTTCGATGATTGTGATTTTGTTACAAGTCATGTCACGACATCTAGGTTAACACACAATGCAAAGCTATTACTGAAACACTTGTCACTGTTAATAATTGTGTACTTTCAAATGATCTGAAATAATTTTATAAAAGCAAACAAGATATGTAAAATGAAATTTAGGACCTTCATATGTACTTAATTCCCAAATCTAGTAACATTCATAGTTCAATCATGTGCTATAGAACTGTCAAAGTACTGGTAAAATATGGAAGTTGTTCGCCTCGTTCGTGAAATACGAATTGCTGTTTTATAACCTCTCTATTTGTTTACACAATAAACAAACACAACAAAATAAATCAACAATCAAATACCAGCAAAATTATGTAATTCTATATACTTGGAAAAAAGCTGAAGTCCACTTCATGGTAAATCAGATTATAGATAAAGCCGATTAAAATAACAGTCATGTATGCGCGGGAATATAGATACGCCCACGAATACACATATATGATATATGAAATAATTTAAAAGATATTGAAATTATTCAGTAGAAATAACCAATTGTTTATTACTTTAATTATACATATTTATACAAAGATTTTATATCATCATGCATACAAATTATATGTGTAATTCCATGGATATTTGATATGGAGAGAGTTAATATGTTGCTGGCAATAACCTTGAAGATACTGACCGAAAGGTCAACTGTCGAGTGTTTGTCCTCATACGCTAAGCTGTCAAACTCTCTCATATTGTTGAGTCTACATGGTACATGGACTTTTATCTTGTCGTATTTATGAACAATGATCGATTCAGTGTCTAAGCGATAAGCCGTGTCCGTTTCTAAACAAAACATTTTCTTGTTTGAATTAAGCCAAAGGTATTTGACCCTATATCTATTTCCCCTGGTCTTCAATATGTATGCTGTGTTCATAAGCTTATCATACACAGATAGGTGCGTGTCACACATTGTTGCACTAATGGTCGAGTGTTCAGACGGTATTGAACTTCAGCGTTTAAGTATGTGAGTGTTCGATTCTTTATGTCGGGGTGAACTTGTGTCAAACATTCAACTCACTTTTCTTATCTCTAACGCGCTTCTAATCTAATCATCCAATACGTTATTTGACACAATAAATCGGCTAGACGAATATTATGATGAAATGGTGTTACATTAAAGTAAATACTATATATATTAGTTTCTATTTTCCACAACAGGATGAAATATTGAATTATTTTCTTTTTGAAAGGAAGCTACAAAGACAATCATA
Source organism: Pecten maximus (assembly GCF_902652985.1). Lineage (NCBI taxonomy): Eukaryota > Metazoa > Mollusca > Bivalvia > Pectinida > Pectinidae > Pecten > Pecten maximus. Next base: position 41,288,086 of record NC_047020.1, read on the forward strand.
AAGAATATGATCTTACACATAAGGATGATAAAACAGAAATATATATATATGTTTCCAATCCTCGTACCTACCTGGAATTTTCAGAGTTGGTATATAGGTATATGTGTTTGCTATCCCCTGCCTATCCGTAATTTTTAGATTTGGTTGATTAGGTCTAAAATCATAATATATATTTTCCTATCCCCACTTTAACAACTTGTCGACTTTTAAATGTTTCTGTCGGCTTAATCCGCTTAAAAGAAGATGTAGCAGAGCGCATGATTAATTAAATTTAAATCACTGCCTCCGCTAGGGATTGAACCCGGGACCTCTGGCCTACTAGTCTTACGCTCAACCGATCGAGCTAAAGAGAAGATCTCTCTAGCCGAGCGGTATATTGCGGCTAGTATTTACCAGGGTTACAAAGACATCGGCCAACCGCTGACTAAACCCGGCTAAACTCTACAAAGCATTAATATCCTTCTTTTCTTAATGCACTGAAATATTCAATCAGTAAAAATATATGCAAAATTTCTTTTGGCAATCTAAAATCAGGATGATAGTCAGGGAGACATTAATAGAGGAAAGATAAAAAAAAAAAAAATAGACAATGAAGAAAGATAAAGATGAAGATCGAGAGTGCTGCAATCGGGGCAGTATCTTTGTTTTGTGTCCTTTCAATTCCCTCTAAGCGGATGATACAATAGAACGCTCCCTATTCTACCTGTCTGTAGGGACACTTGTACTCGCCTCCAAGGTTAGAGTCCTCAAGGCTCAACACTTGAAAACAAAGAAGACAGCTTTGTAACTCAAAACCAATGTTCAATTGAACTCTCTTTGACATCGTAAGTCGCCATCTTGGGGGCACGTGACATTTAATTTACAAGATGTTGACACTATATATTCGATTTGCTACATTTTTGGTAGTTTGGTATTAAGCATACTGCAATTTATTTACTTATTTTAAAGAATCAAGGTATAAGAATCAGTTAAGTAACTCTGACATTTGAAACCCAGAAAAAATCAGACATTGACGGAAATGAATAACAGCTCTGAATAAAAGATTGCGAATTTATAGCTGCTTTCAAAACTGTTATCGGAAATAATCGGTCAATAAACCCATGCAACAAACAGATCCTGACTTGATTAACTGTAATTGCATGGAGTTATATGGTGTGGATGTTGTGTGATATGGTGTGAGTGTTGTGTGATATGGTGTGGGTGTTGTGTTATGTGGTGTGGGTGTTGTGTGATATGGTGTGAGTGTTGTGTGATATGGTGTGAGTGTTGTGTGATATGGTGTGGGTGTTGTGTGATATGGTGTGAGTGTTGTGTGATATGGTGTGAGTGTTGTGTGATATGGCGTTGGTGTTGTGTGATATGGTGTGAGTGTTGTGTGATATGGTGTGAGTGTTGTGTGATATGGTGTGGGTGTTGTGTTATGTGGTGTGGGTGTTGTGTGATATGGTGTGAGTGTTGTGTGATATGGTGTGGGTGTTGTGTGATATAGCGTGGATGTTGTGTGATATGGTGTGAGTGTTGTGTGATATGCCGTGGATGTTGTGTGATATGGTGTGAGGGTTGTGTGATATGGTGTGGGTGTTGTGTGATATGGTGTGTGTGTTGTGTTATGTGGTATATGTCGTTTGTGATATGGCGTTGGTGTTGTGTGATATGGTGTGAGTGTTGTGTTATGTGGTGTGAGTGTTGTGTGATATGGTGTGTGTGTTGTGTGATATGGTGTGGGTGGTATGTGATATGGTGTGAGTGTTGTGTGATATGGTGTGAGTGTTGTGTTATGTGGTATATGTCGTTTGTGATATGGTGTCGTATGTGATATGGTGTGGTTGTTGTGTGATATGGTGTGAGTGTTGTGTGATATGGTATGGGTGTTGTGTGATATGGCGTTGGTGTTGTGTGATATGGCGTGAGTGTTGTGTGAAATGGTGTGAGTGTTGTGTGAAATGATGTGAGTGTTGTGTGATATGGTGTGAGTGTTGTGTGATATGGTGTGAGTGTTGTGTGATATGGTTTGAGTGTTGTGTGGTATGGTGTGAGTGTTGTGTGATATGGTGTGGGTGTTGTGTGATATGGCGTGAGTGTTGTGTGATATGGCGTGAGTGTTGTGTGAAATGGTGTGAGTGTTGTGTGAAATGATGTGAGTGCTGTGTGATATGGTGTGTGTGTTGTGTGATATGGTGTGAGTGTTGTGTGATATTGTGTGAGTGTTGTGTGGTATGGTGTGAGTGTTGTGTGATATGGTGTGGGTGTTGTGTGATATGGTGTGAGTGTTGTGTGATATGGTGTGAGTGTTGTGTGACATGGTGTGAGTGTTGTGTGAAATGATGTGAGTGCTGTGTGATATGTTGTGAGTGTTGTGTGATATGGTGTGAGTGTTGTGTGATATGGCGTGAGTGTTGTGTGAAATGGTGTGAGTGTTGTGTGATATGGTGTGAGTGTTGTGTGGTATGGTGTGAGTGTTGTGTGACATGGTGTGAGTGTTGTGTGATATGGTGTGAGTGTTGTGTGATATGGTGTGAGTGTTGTGTGACATGGCGTTGGTGTTGTGTGATATGGTGTGGGTGTTGTGTGATATGGTGTGAGTGTTGTGTGATATGGTGTGAGTGTTGTGTGATATGGTGTGAGTGTTGTGTGATATGGTGTGAGTGTTGTGTGATATGGTGTGAGTGTTGTGTGATATGGTGTGAGTGTTGTGTTATATGGTGTGAGTGTTGTGTGATATGGTGTGAGTGTTGTGTGATATGGCGTTGGTGTTGTGTGATATGGCGTTGGTGTTGTGTGATATGCCGTGGATGTTGTGTGATATGGTGTGAGTGTTGTGTGATATGGTGTGGGTGTTGTGTAATATGCCGTGGATGTTGTGTGATATGGTGTGAGGGTTGTGTGATATGGTGTGAGTGTTGTGTGATATGGTGTGAGTGTTGTGTGATATGGTGTGAGTGTTGTGTGATATGGTGTGAGTGTTGTGTGAAATGATGTGAGTGCTGTGTGATATGTTGTGAGTGTTGTGTGATATGGTGTGAGTGTTGTGTGATATGGCGTGAGTGTTGTGTGAAATGGTGTGAGTGTTGTGTGATATGGTGTGAGTGTTGTGTGGTATGGTGTGAGTGTTGTGTGACATGGTGTGAGTGTTGTGTGATATGGTGTGAGTGTTGTGTTATGTGGTATATGTCGTGTGTGATATGGTGTCGTATGTGATATGGTGTGGGTGTTGTGTGATATGGCGGTGTTGTGTGGAGTTTTGTGGTGTGGTGAGGTGCGGTGTTGCATGGTATTGTGTTTTGTGGTGTGGCGCGGCATGACGTGTTTTGTGATGTGGTGTTGTATGGTGTGTCGTGGCATGGCGTGTGGTGTGTGGTGTGGGTTGGTCTGGTGTTGCGTTGCATGGCGTGGCGTTGCGTGATTTGATATGGCGTGTAAAAGAAAATGAGAGCAGAAAGACAGTAAAAACAGTTAATGTATCGATACAAAAAGATAATTATATCGTTATTCTGAAAAGAGTCAGATCTTAATTAAAAGGTTTTATTTACTTTTGTGTTCTTTGTAGAAATGGTAAACATAAGGTTTTATAAGTAATTCACACATAATTTGCGTATTAGATTATTCAAATATAATTAATTTAATCAGACTATTTTTTATACAATGAAATGCTTAATTTGTAATAAATTAACCATCATCGATGGGAACAGTCTGGAACCATGATTGATAAGGATTAGCATATTGTGTTATGAAGGTGATACATTGCAGTTAAAATGCAGATGATCAAAGAACATAATCAATCACTTGTTATATTTATATAATCATTCATCAATCATTATATGGTGTGAGTGTTGTGTGATATGGTGTGGGTGTTGTGTAATATGCCGTGGATGTTGTGTGATATGGTGTGAGGGTTGTGTGATATGGTGTGGGTGTTGTGTGATATGGTGTGGGTGTTGTGTGATATGGTGTGGGTGTTGTGTGATATGGTGTGAGTGTTGTGTGATATGGTGTGAGTGTTGTGTGATATGGTGTGAGTGTTGTGTGATATGGTGTGAGTGTTGTGTGATATGGTGTGAGTGTTGTGTGATATGGTGTGAATGTTGTGTTATATGGTGTGAGTGTTGTGTTATATGGTGTGAGTGTTGTGTGATATGGTGTGAGTGTTGTGTGATATGGTGTGAGTGTTGTGTTATGTGGTGTGAGTGTTGTGTTATGTGGTATATGTCGTGTGTGATATGGTGTCGTATGTGATATGGTGTGGGTGTTGTGTGATATGGCGGTGTTGTGTGGAGTTTTGTGGTGTGGTGAGGTGCGGTGTTGCATGGTATTGTGTTTTGTGGTGTGGCGCGGCATGACGTGTTTTGTGATGTGGTGTTGTATGGTGTGTCGTGGCATGGCGTGTGGTGTGTGGTGTGGGTTGGTCTGGTGTTGCGTTGCATGGCGTGGCGTTGCGTGATTTGATATGGCGTGTAAAAGAAAATGAGAGCAGAAAGACAGTAAAAACAGTTAATGTATCGATACAAAAAGATAATTATATCGTTATTCTGAAAAGAGTCAGATCTTAATTAAAAGGTTTTATTTACTTTTGTGTTCTTTGTAGAAATGGTAAACATAAGGTTTTATAAGTAATTCACACATAATTTGCGTATTAGATTATTCAAATATAATTAATTTAATCAGACTATTTTTTATACAATGAAATGCTTAATTTGTAATAAATTAACCATCATCGATGGGAACAGTCTGGAACCATGATTGATAAGGATTAGCATATTGTGTTATGAAGGTGATGCATTGCAGTTAAAATGCAGATGATCAAAGAACATAATCAATCACTTGTTATATTTATATAATCATTCATCAATCATTATATGGAATACATCTAGCGAAGATCGTCCGTAATGTTTCCGAAAGCTGTCTAGAGACTTCACACTGTAAGATGAACCAAATAAGAATAAGGATACATATTAATTCCGTCTAATATAACACGTGTCTACGGGACAGCAATGCATACATAAAGGATACATTATCACTACACCGGTTATTATAACGAGGACGTGAAATTATGTAGAATTGTTGTTGTTGTAAAAACCGATAACCTTTAGAAAGTGGTAACGAGCAGCACTAATTATCTCTAATGTTATGTTCTAATACAATAGATATTCAATATATTGCCGCATTAACGGTAAAAAGCGATAATAGTCACTAGTTGGAAATGTAAGAGTGATCATTTGTACACAACAACGAATTACAGGTGAAGACCATTCCACGTGCTAGTAGTCCAAGTGCTGGATGTCACTTACAGATCCCCTTTTTTAACTACAAAAAGTCATTTTGTCATCGTTCTAGGACTCAGCGTTAATTTTCTATTGGCTAATAGTGTTAAAGTCCAGAAGGAAAGGATATGTCAGACTATATACTGCTAATAGGAGAAACATTTACACGACTGATTTATATCAAAACAAAGACTATGGAAGCAAACAACAGTAGGACAGCCTTGCCATGGGCGATTTTTTTGTTAAGCAAATAACTCCAGTATTATTATATGCATACAAAAATGAAAAAAAAAAAAAAAAATAAATAAAATAAATAAATGTACACTATAATTGGTATATTCATTATAAAGTAGTACATACAGGCTTCACATTTGTTGAAACTTAAATAAACTAATTGGTTCCAGATTTTGAATTTCCGGATTTTCCGAAAGCGTTTTTACACAGGAAATTTAGTCTTGCCTACAGCGAAAAATGGAGGCTCATAATCAAGGTAAGATAGCGGGAAACCGTACAACATATGTCAAAACAAGATTAATTCTGTCTTTGGGATATTTAATTTCAAATATGTTTCAGGAAAAAAGGTTGTGTAGAGAATTGTGTCATTTTGGGTCAAATATTATAATATTTTGCAATTTTTAAGCTAATTTTAAGTTGTTACCACGGTATTCACAGCTCTATAAAACATAAAAAATGAGTTTACTTATCCTTCAGAGCTGTATTAAAATTGCAAATGTTGTAAAGATTACAAAAATATATACTTTATTAGAGGTAATATGTAGGGTTAACTGGCAATGTTTACATATCTAAAACATGTGCCATATTTTTCAGAATTGGGCATTTTTACTGTACAATGCTACCTATACTACAACATCTCAAACATGTTTTGTTTATTTATGTGCTCTACGTCATCACAACATGCTGTATTAATTTAGTGACGACGGCATCTTTTATAGTGCCATCACTATGAAATATCACACCTAGATAATGTAGCCTGACATCCCACCCGGTCAACTTAGCCATTTTATTGGAATCAATGATTTTGGAGAAAACAGGTAACTCTATTGATGTAAATTGTGACATTGCAAAAAAGATACAAGATAATATTTCCAGTTTAAACAAAATGACATTGTGGAGTAAACTAGTAAAATGCAAACACTTTGCAAATATTCTAATGAGAAAGATAATGTAAAATATACAAAAATAATTGCAGTTGTGTTTCAGTATTGACATCTACCAATTCTGAATCTTTAAAGTCGCCATTTCTACCGATTTTATATTATTATTTTAAATGTTTTGTCTGTGTAGCCCTAAATAATGTGAACTGAATATGGTGGTGTTCTGTGATATTTTGATATGTTTCCATGTTCCCATAGGTCGGTTGGGGAGTAACACACAAAGTGATATCATTTTAAAAGTATACATACTGAATATGTAGCAAACTTAAATGTGATCTGGTGTCAAATCGTATCATCCTACTGTTAGAAATAATTGTCATGGACATACGTTTGATGATATCTATTTATAAAGTGACCACTTAACTTAAGTGGAAATATATTTGTTTATATATTTTGGGACGATAAAGTATGCTATGAATATATACCCTTTACATTCTTGTTTATGTCTGTACGGATTTCCGGAGAAAAGCGTGCGGGGCCTCATCAAATTAAGTTATTTTTCTCACATAAATATTTTTACCATATTTAGTCAAGACCGAATGTCAATACATTTAATGAATGTTGATGTGTTGTTTAGTTCGAATGCATTCAAAGCCTGTAAATTGACGTATACCAATTGTAGACTCGCTTTTAAATATGTGCAAAAATCTGTCCATCCCAACCACTATATCGCTCGAGGTGAAAGAATTACGTTGACGCTTAGTTTCCCCGATGAATTTTCATTTTGCATACTTATGTGATGAGATCCGATATGATATGTAAACAAATATATATAATTAATTTTTCTTTGTTTTCATGGTAAATTCTCAAATGTGATTGGTCTATGAAAGCAATTCCGAGAATGGCGCGAAAAATGTGACGTCACAATACGACAATTGACGTTGCGTATTGATTTGAGAAAAAGAATTCCATTTAAAACCAGTAAAATTGTACATAAAACATGTTTTAAATTAGAAAATCATTTTCAAAAATTAATTATAATCGTTGATGTCAATTTTTTTTTAGTTTCATCGGGGTATGAAACAAATTCCCGATAAAACTAAAAAAAAAATGACATCAATGCTTAAATAAAATATAGAAACCGCGTGTATGTTTTATTAGATGTAATTATTTCGAAGCTAACACGATAACTCTACAATAGTAGTACGGAGTAAGCCTCCACAACCAGCAATGATAAAATAATGAAAATAACTAAAACGAATAAATAAAAAAGTATATTGAAAATTCATCTTAATAGGAATATGAAACATACATGTATCCTTAGAGTAATTTTAAGATACTTTAAATTTTATATTTTAAAGTTTGCGAAATTTTTCTAATATATATTTATACCACACCAAATTGCTGTAATGCTGCAAAGCCATGTATAGATTATACCTATACAATGATTAATTGAGCATATACCATGGCGGTGTTAATTGTTGTGATAATGGACTGAGGTCACTAATTAAAAAAAGATATAAGAAAGTGTTACTGCTATCGCGATTCTAATGGTTTGCTGAATCAGACATCAATATAAAAAAACCACGCATGCTATACAAATGAGTAATAAAAACTTAAGATGGCCATAAATTAATCATATATCTATGACTTTATGCTATTTAGGTACCAATGATAGACTGAATGAAACATTGATTTAAAAAAAATATCCACATGCTATACAAATGAGTAATAAAAATATATGATGGTCATTAATTAATCGTATATCTCAAAAAGAGAAAAATATACTCCGAATTCAATGTTTTCTTAACCTCAGTATGCTTCGAACCAATGGAATGCTCTCATGTAGGTAGACGATAGAATGTTTCATTACAGCGAATTACATGTTTTATGGTGATCTTCAAAGGGACAATTAACCATGTTGGTTCAAGGCAAGGTTAAGCATGTCGACTAAGACTACGGTAGTTTATAGGCACACCCATGTATTTGCAGGATTCCAATGTGGTGTTTTCATATGATCCTCTTGTTAGAGCGCTTGTACTAGCATTCCATGGATATCTCTATCATTATATACAAAATACTTCCTTGTTTGTCTCTAATTTGTCTATATTTTAAACCGGACAGTGAGAAAAAAACCTGTTTTTATAGATATACCTATTTATATATATTCCATTAACATTGCATTTTTAAAGTACTTAAAAGGCTACACAGACATCACTTTTAGATGCATGTTGTATTTTCTCTCGCACTGATACCTAACGTTTTGTGTTTTAATGGGCAGGAAATTGATACTGTTATTATACTTCCCCGAAAAAAAAACAAAAACAAAAACAAATATTGCATTTTTGTAATGTGTACTGTAGGACACAGAAACCACAGGGTGTAAAATTGTTAAAAATGCGATAACCCTTCATTTCTTTCTTCCGCTGTCCTTATGATAAACACGCATATCCAATGGCTATTATACAGTCAATTAAACAATAATACATTGGGCGACAAACCAGGTTAAACGAGGATGTCAGCACAAATTATTGACTAAGGAATGTACTCTTTAACATCCATTCCTATAGCTGTTCGCATATTAATCTTTAGATTATCGTACAAAAGTTACACTGGGTATTAACATCTTTTGACAAATGGTGACTTAGATATAGTAGAGTCAAACAGAAAAAAGGCATCACACAGGTTTTTTGTCCTTCTAGGACTCGTAATTGATGCTAGGGACACCATTGAGCTGTTTTGTCATTCCTTGACACGTCAGTGATGCTAGGGGCATCATACAGCTTTTTCCTCCTTCCAGAACTCGGCAGTGATGCTAGGAACACCATACAGCTGTTTTGTCCTTCTAGGACTCGTCAGTGATACTAAGGGTTTAAAGTGTTGGTACCTGGGATGCGACCACAAACGACCTATCTTTGTAACATTTCATACTTTATAAACGAGTTTTAGCCCACTGAAGTTACTTCTTTTTAATAGGCAAGTCATATGTACCAAAATTGTAAGAAATCCGTATATGTAATACAACCATGTCCCAGTTGTTTAAAAGGTGATTATGTTAGGCAGTTTAACAACGATTTTAAAATCGTTTCTGGCAAAACTAATTTGAAAAATGTTAATGAAACTATAGCACTCACCAGTCTCTTCCTGCCTGCCTATTTTAAGGAATATATATACATTTTCATTAATCAAGTGATTAAGCTAATCACCCTTTGAACAACTGGGCCCAGATTTGACATCCATCTGACCTAAATGTTGTGATTTGACACACTAACCTCGTTGCCATTAAACCGCTGATACATGTACATGTCAAGAAATCATTCCTCACCAGGGGGGTTTCCCCTGTCAGAACATCTTATACACGTAATATAGTATTTAAAGTTAACAAATTGGGAATTTCATTCGAATATGAGGAGTAAGTGACAAAACAAAACAACAAACAACATTTTGAAATAAATTTCCATCAATATGACAATTATTAGAACAACAATTTGTTAAGTCTTCTAACATTTAAAAAAAAATGAATTTGCCTTGACAATTGTTTTCTCAGTGGCATGTTCTTTTTGCTTGGTTCGTCAAAAATAGCAGTAATGTGCTAAATAAAATCTAACACTCGTGACAGTTAGAAAGTAAACAATTCTAAAGTTCTTCATGGCAGGGGGCAAAGTGAAAAAAGTGTAATAATTATCAAATCAAATAAAAATCTGGGACGTTCTGCTAAATAACATCAACGTGAGTCCTCATACACGTGTTACGGAATTACTGGTTGAAACTAAAACTATTACATGTACTTACTACGATAACAAGAGTAATATAAGTGAGAATAAACATGTTTCATCGCAAACAACATCGAATAATCTTTCTCACATACGCTATTTCATTTCACACAAAATATACCACAAAGGTCTTTGTTTTTGTTACAAAGATGTTTAATATATCTATGGAAACTAAAAATCAGTGTCCAATCTTAGTACTTATTTTAAATAAACTTCAAGCGAACAAATCTTATTTGAAACAAATATTTTCATTTGCTTTGAAATTCACGCAATCAGTCTATAACGTGAAAAAGTGACGTCGCTGTTTATAACGTCGCCCTAGGCCTATATTGGCGGATGGATCAGCGTAATAATTTGTAAGAGAAAAAAGTCCATCGATACATTGAATTTTTGCAGGGTGTATATTAAATCATAAGGATTAACTTGAATATATATTTTTATGTTATGAAGTTATATCACAAAAAAACCGGAGGATACTCTCATCGCGGGTTTAGAGTACACACCGTTTAAGGTTATACCGCCATAACATAAAAAATATATACATTCAAATTAATCCTTAAATATCTAAATGGCATTGACAGTACTACAACACTTACATAACCAGGAGATATTTTAGGTTCCATATGCGAGATGTCTTATTCTGTTGACTTTTAAAACTTCTGGGGCTCAAGTGAAATATTTTTGGTTGCGTTCCCACTGCGAATGTTATCGTCTTTGTCATGCGTGCGATAATTACTGACATGAAGTGGACTCCTTCAAATTCTTTTAATATAATCAGGAAAATGTTTATGAGATACAGTTGATGTATCACTTATGGTTCGTTATTGACGCACAATATACCTTTACCATAAGATATAACCCCTTCTACAACACATTGGTTTGCCAGGAGCAATTTATACAGTTTGATCTTTGCACGGTTTAACTTTTAATAAATGTATTTCTTTTTGTGACTAGTTTGTATAGTGGTGTTTAATCTTTTATAAATATGATTGTCGATAGACCGTTCAACATTCGAATTCAAACAAAAATCAAACCAATCCATCTTTCCATCTTTGAGAACGTGACATTCTTCGATTTGGGCCAATGAAGCAAATGAGATGTACAGTCTCTTACCGCCTACTAGGTCTAACTATTGAACAAAAGATGAATCAAAGTAGATATCCATGACTATGCTACAATGTTAATAGTTCCTTTGTACATTTTAAACTGATCAAACTGACTTACTGTAATACTACATTTTCCTGAACGAGAATTTCAGTAATAGAAAGTTTCTAAACTTTCATTTCATATATATTGTTTAACGTACTATCTTTTTTGTGTTATGTAATATTTCTCTAATCTTCATATATGGAGGAAATAAAGATCATTCATTCATTAATTCATTAAATTCATTTATTAGTTAATTAATTCATTCATTCTCCAATAGTGTATCCGGTGATGGAGGGATGACCATTTACTAACTGCTGATTAAGTTAAAGTGTTTATTTGATGTTAGGGGCATCATACAGCTTTTTCCTCCTTCCAGGATTCGTCAGTGATACTAGGAACACCATACAGATGTTTCGTCCTTCCAGGACTCGTCAGTGATACTAAGGGTTTAAAGTGTTGGTACCTGGGATGCGACCAAAAACGACCTATCTTTGTAACATTTCATACTTTATAAACGAGTTTTAGCCCACTAAAGTTAGTTCTTTTTAATAGGCAAGTCATATGTACCAAAATGGTAAGAAATACGTATATGTAATACAACCATGTCCCAGTTGTTCAAAAGGTGATTATGTTAGGCAGTTTAACAACGATTTTAAAATCCTGATTAAATCGTTTCTGGTAAAACTAATTTGAAAAATGTTAATGAAACTATAGCACTTATCAGTCTCTTCCTGCCTGCCTATTTTAAGGAATATACATACATTTTCATTAATCAAGTGATTAAGCTAATCACCTTTTGAACAACTGGGCCCAGATGTGACATCCATCTGACCTAAATGTTGTGATTTGCCAGACTAACCTCGTTGCCATTAAACCGCTGATACATGTACATGTCAAGAAATCATTCCTCACCAGGGGGTTTCCCTGTAAGAATATCTTATACACGTAATATAGTATTTAAAGTTAACAAATTGGGAATTTCATTCGAATATGAGGAGTAAGTGACAAAACAAAACAACAAACAACATTTTGAAATAAATTTCCATCAATATGACAAATATTAGAACAACAATTTGTTAAGTCTTCTAACATTTAAAAAAAAATGAATTTGCCTTGACAATTGTTTTCTCAGTGGCATGTTCTTTTTGCTTGGTTCGTCAAAAATAGCAGTAATGTGCTAAATAAAATCTAACACTCGTGACAGTTAGAAAGTAAACAATTCTAAAGTTCTTCATGGCAGAGGGCAAAGTGAAAAAAGTGTAATAATTATAAAATCAAATAAAAATCTGGGACGTTCTGCTAAATAACATCAACGTGAGTCCTCATACACGTGTTACGGAATTACTGGTTGAAACTAAAACTATTACTACCTACGATAACAAGAGTAATATAAGTGAGGATAAACATGTTTCATCGCAAACAACATCGAATAATCTTTCTCACATACGCTATTTCATTTCACACAAAATATACCACAAAGGTCTTTGTTTTTGTTACAAAGATGTTTAATATATCTATGGAAACTAAAAATCAGTGTCCAATCTTAGTACTTATTTTAAATAAACTTCAAGCGAACAAATCTTATTGGAAACAAATATTTTCATTTGCTTTGAAATTCACGCAATCAGTCTATAACGTGAAAAAGTGACGTCGCTGTTTATAACGTCGCTCTAGGCCTATATTGGCGGATGGATCAGCGTAATAATTTGTAAGAGAAAAAAGTCCATCGATAAATTGAATTTTTGCAGGGTGTGTATTAAATCATAAGGATTAACTTGAATATATATTTTTATGTTATGAAGTTATATCACAAAAAACCGGAGTGTACTTTTAAAGTTATACCTCCATAACATAAAAAATATATATTCAAATTAATCCTTAAATATCTAAATGGCATTGACAGTACTACAACACTTACATAACCAGGAGATATTTTAGGTTCCATATGCGAGATGTCTTATTCTGTTGACTTTTAAAACCTCTGGGGCTCAAGTGAAATATTTTTGGTTGCGTTCCCACTGCGAATGGTATCGTCTTTGTCATGCGTGCGATCATTACTGACATGAAATGGAATCGTTCAGATTCTTTTAACATAATCAGGAAAATGTTTATGAGATACAGTTGATGTATCACTTATGGTTCCTTATTGACGCACAATATACCTTTACCATAAGATATCACCTTCTACGACACATTTGTTTGCCAGGAGAAATTTATACAATTTGATCTTTGCACGGTTTAACTTTTAATAAATGTATTTCTTTTTGGGACTAGTTTGTATAGTGGTGTTTAATCTTTTATGAATATGATTGTCGATAGACTTTCAACATTCGAATTCAAACAAAAATCAAACCAATCCATCTTTCCATCTTTGAGAACGTGACATTCTTCGATTTGGGCCATGTGAAAACGATGAAGCCAAGGAGGTGTACAGTCTCTTAACGCCTACTAGGTCTAACTATTGAACAAAAGATGAATCAAAGTAGATATCCATGACTATGCTACAATGTTAACAGTTCCTTTGTACATTTTAAACTGATCAAACCTGACTTACTGTAATACTACATTTTCCTGAACGAGAATTTCAGTAATAGAAAGTATCTAAACTTTCATTTCATATATATTGTTTAACGTACTATCTGTTTTGTGTTATGTAATATTTCTCTAATCTTCATATATGGAGGAAATAAAGATCATTCATTCATTAATTCATTAAATTCATTTATTAGTTAATTAATTCATTCATTCTCCAATAGTGTATCCGGTGATGGAGGGATGACCATTTACTAACTGCTGATTAAGTTAAAGTGTTTATTTGACGTTAGGGGCATCATACAGCTTTTTCCTCCTTCCAGAACTCGTCAGTGATACTAGGAACACCATACAGATGTTTCGTCCTTCCAGGACTCGTCAGTGATACTAAGGGTTTAAAGTGTTGGTACCTGGGATGCGACCAAAAACGACATATCTTTGTAACATTTCATACTTAATAAACGAGTTTTAGCCCACTGAAGTTACTTCTTTTTAATAGGCAAGTCATATGTACCAAAATGGTAAGAAATACGTATATGTAATACAACCATGTCCCAGTTGTTCAAAAGGTGATTATGTTAGGCAGTTTAACAACGATTTCAAAATCCTGATTAAATCGTTTCTGGTAAAACTAATTTGAAAAATGTTAATGAAACTATAGCACTTATCAGTCTCTTCCTGCCTGCCTATTTTAAGGAATATACATACATTTTCATTAATCAAGTGATTAAGCTAATCACCTTTTGAACAACTGGGCCCAGATGTGACATCCATCTGAGCTAAATGTTGTGATTTGCCAGACTAACCTCGTTGCCATTAAACCGCTGATACATGTCAAGAAATCATTCCTCACCAGGGGGGTTTTCCCTGTAAGAATATCTTATCAACGTAATATAGTATTTAAAGTTAACAAATTGGGAATTTCATTCGAATATGAGGAGTAAGTGACAAAACAAAACAACAAACAACATTTTGAAATAAATTTCCATCAATATGACAAATATTAGAACAACAATTTGTTAAGTCTTCTAACATTTAAAAACAAAATGAATTTGCCTTGACAATTGTTTTCTCAGTGGCATGTTCTTTTTGCTTGGTTCGTCAAAAATAGCTGTAATGTGCTAAATAAAATCTAACACTCGTGACAGTTAGGAAGTAAACAATTCTAAAGTTCTTCATGGAAGGTGGCAAAGTGAAAAAAGTGTAATAATTATAAAATCAAATAAAAATCTGGGACGTTCTGCTAAATAACATCAACGTGAGTCCTCATACACGTGTTACGGAATTACTGGTTGAAACTAAAACTATTACTTCCTACGATAACAAGAGTAATATACGTGAGGATAAACATGTTTCATCGCAAACAACATCGAATAATCTTTCTCACATACGCTATTTCATTTCACACAAAATATACCACAAAGGTCTTTGTTTTTGTTACAAAGATGTTTAATATATCTATGGAAACTAAAAATCAGTGTCCAATCTTAGTACTTATTTTAAATAAACTTCAAGCGAACAAATCTTATTTGAAAGAAATATTTCCATTTGCTTTGAAATTCACGCAATCAGTCTATAACGTGAAAAAGTGACGTCGCTGTTTATAACGTCGCTCTAGGCCTATATTGGCGGATGGATCAGCGTAATAATTTGTAAGAGAAAAGAGTCCATCGATACATTGAATTTTTGCAGGGTGTATATTAAATCATAAGAATTAACTTGAATATATATTTTTATGTTATGAAGTTATATCACAAAAAAAAACGGAGTATACTCTCATCGCGGGTTTAGAGTACACACCGTTTAAGGTTATACCTCCATAACATAAAAAATATATAAATTCAAATTAATCCTTAAATATCTAAATGGCATTGACAGTTATACAACATTTACATAACTATGAGATATATTTTAGGTTCCATATGCGAGATGTCTTTTTCTGTTGACTTTTAAAACTTCTGGGGATCAAGTGAAATATTTTTGGTTGCGTTCCCACTGCGAATGTTATCGTCTTTGTCATGCGTGCGATAATTACTGACATGAAATGGACTCTTTCAGATTCTTTTAACATAATCAGGAAAATGTTTATGAGATACAGTTGATGTATCACTTATGGTTCCTTATTGACGCACAATATACCTTTACCATAAGATATCACCTTCTACAACACATTGGTTTGCCAGGAGCAATTTATACAATTTGATCTTTGCACGGTTTAACTTTTAATAAATGTATTTCTTTTTGTGACTAGTTTGTATAGTGGTGTTTAATCTTTTATAAATATGATTGTCGATAGACCGTTCAACATTCGAATTCAAACAAAAATCAAACCAATCCATCTTTCCATCTTTGAGAACGTGACATTCTACGATTTGGGCCATGTGAAAACGATGAAGCCAAGGAGGTGTACAGTCTCTTACCGCCTACTAGGTCTAACTATTGAACAAAAGATGAATCAAAGTAGATATCCATGACTATGCTACAATGTTAATAGTTCCTTTGTACATTTTAAACTGATCAAACTGACTTACTGTAATACTACATTTTCCTGAACGAGAATTTCAGTAATAGAAAGTATCTAAACTTTAATTTCATATATATTGTTTAACGTACTATCTTTTTTATGTTATGTAATATTTCTCTAATCTTCATATATGGAGGAAATAAAGATCCTTCATTCATTAATTCATTAAATTCATTTATTAGTTCATTCATTCATTCTCCAATATTGTATCCGGTGATGGAGGGATGACCATTTACTAACTGCTGATTAAGTTAAAGTGTTTATTTGATGTTAGGGACACCATGCAGCTGTTTCTTCCTTCTAGGACTCGTCAGTGATGCTAGGAACACCATACAGATGTTTGTCCTTAAAGTGTTTAATTGCGTTTTGTTTATTACATGACATTTAATGAATATTCGTAATGAGGAGATATATTTAGGCGACACTAAAGTACATGATCAAAATCACGTGCTATGTATATCAAATGTAGTTGACAGAATACCGTTTTAAGGGGTTTATCGTGTGATTTGAAATATCAGCAGTAATTCGATTGATAGTTTCTTTTAAAATCTGTTTATATCTTTTATATCGAGTTATATAACATTTTGTTTATCTAGACGATTGTTAATCTGCACGTTGATAATATGCACCTTTCCTACGAGGTCTGCAGACGTTGATTACATGTGACACGTGGCATACGGTCTCGTGTGCAGTCGCTTATACACATTCCTCTTTTTATCACTTAGATGTTCTTTCATGCGATAATAATTACTTTTGAGGACATTTGTGAGGAGAAGAGCCTTAAACAGCATTTAACGTAGATGTACATGTATAGTACATGCTTCGGTTAACTTCTGAACACTGTTTACAGCATCGTATAGATATTTCATGTATGTATAAATCCAGGTGGGATTATTTGCCGTTATGTTACATATCCACGGAAAGTAACTGTCATTTTACCGTCCATCCGTCTTCATGTATTACATCCGTCCGTTCGTCCGCCCGTTCGTTCGTTCATTCTCCCTTGCAAACTTCTAAATAAATTTAGTATTATGACCACACCATAACATCACACAATCAAGCTTAACACCCGTGCCCAGTTGTTAAAAAGGCGATTAGGATAATCACAGCTTAACAACAATTCTATAATCTGGAGAAAATCATTTCAGGTCAATCTAACTTGACAAAATTTCATGAAACTTTAGCACTCGCTTGTCTCTTCCTACCTGCCTCATTTAAGTAATACACACACTAAGGGTTTGATGTAAAGGAGGACGAAGATTTTCACTCACCAAATGATTAAGCTTATCAACCTCTGAACACATGGGCCCTGACTTTTGTGATCGTCGGTCAATGTAAAGGATCAAATCTGTACGAGATATTTCATAAAATCTTGGACAGATATATTTGATAATTAAAGATGGGGGTTGGGGTATATTTACGAGAGGCCATACTTACTTTGCTTTTGTTATCAATATATATATATTAGTTTTATATTACCTACTGGTATAGTAACACTGACATCGTTATAATATACCTAGACTCGATTATCTCCATGAAATTGCATTGGTTATGAAAATATAAATGTCAACTGGTAAAGCATTAGGAATATTTCTTTTTTGTTCACATTTTATCAGTGAAATATTGAAAATTATTAGTGAAAAATACCACTTTTTCTGAGAGTGAAAAATATCACTTTCTCTGATTTGACTAATCGAAACACTGCTTACAAACGACAAAATGGGAAATTATAAGCTGACTCAGTATATTTTGCTATAAAAATGTAATAAACAGAATATCTAACAGTATATGCGGTAATACCAAATATATTTCATTCGTGTGGCTAATTTTTGATATTTTTCACTCGTGCTTCCCACTCGTGAAAAATATCAAACTATCAGCCCCACTTGTGAGACATACATGGTATTACGGACACTGTTAGATATCCCCAATCCTTTCAAACATTCATATCACCCACGTGTTAATCTTGTAGTCCTTAGATTAGCTAATGTCGGTGAAACGGAGTTCCGCCTCTGGGTTCATCGGGATTCAGTTGACCAATCAGGTTGTACTATATGAGGGAAGTTAGGCAACCTTACACGGACTGCGATGAAGTGTCAATTTCCTATTTCTGTGTAAACTCCTGATGTTATATCATAAGTGCACGTTCGGAGACTTTTGTAATGCTTTCTAAGTAAACGTCACTGTATTTACAAACATGGACAAATTTGGGCATGCATTTTAAACGTGTCCTGTTCATTTTTTAGATATGTTTTTGTAGATTTATTGAATTCATTCGAAAATAACAGAAAGAGCCAGATGATACCAGAAAACGATTAATTTGAGGGTAGATTTCAATATGCAAACTGGATTTTAAATTGTTTTGTTTGGAAAGGGAAACTAAAGGTAGGCTTTGGTAAATTTGATTCATGTCAACAACTCACAAGATCCTAATGTCTTCGATATTGCTTCAGAACACCTGTATATTATTAACAACTTCATATTTATGACGTTATTTGAAATATTATACAGTTAGTTGGATACATTTGCGTCATTAGAATTTGTTTTGTTAATTATTGAGAGAATAAAAATAAATCCGTATCTGATGATCTCTTGAACGCACGCACTCACATTCAATGCTATGACGACCGTAGTTTACCCCAAACATTGGTATTAGAATATGCTAATACAGTCATACGTAGTAAAAGATAACAACTGCAATAGCCTTGTTAATTACAACAATAGCTTTGTTAATTACAACAATAGTCTTGTTAACTACAACAAAAGTCTTGTTAATTACCACAAAAGTCTTGTTAACTACAACAAAAGTCCTGTTAATTACCACAAAAGTCTTGTTAACTACAACAAAAGTCTTGTTAATTAACACAAAAGTCTTGTTAACTACAACAAAAGTCTTGTTAATTACCACAATAGTCTTGTTAACTACAACAAAAGTCTTGTTAATTACCACAATAGTCTTGTTAACTACAACAAAAGTCTTGTTAATTACCACAAAAGTCTTGTTAACTACAACAAAAGTCTTGTTAATTACCACAAAAGTCTTGTTAATTACAACAATAGTCTTGTTAATTACCACAAAAGTCTTGTTAACTACAACAAAAGTCTTGTTAATTACCACAAAAGTCTTGTTAACTACAACAAAAGTCTTGTTAATTACCACAATAGTCTTGTTAACTACAACAAAAGTCTTGTTAACTACAACAATAGTCTTGTTAATTACCACAATAGTCTTGTTAACTACAACAAAAGTCTTGTTAACTACAACAAAAGTCTTGTTAACTACAACAATAGTCTTGTTAACTACAACAAAAGTCTTGTTAACTACAACAAAAGTCTTGTTAACTACAACAATAGTCTTGTTAACTACAACAAAAGTCTTGTTAGTTACCACAATAGTCTTGTTAACTACAACAAAAGTCTTGTTAACTACAACAAAAGTCTTGTTAACTACAACAAAAGTCTTGTTAACTACAACAATAGTCTTGTTAACTACAACAATAGTATCTTGTTAACTACATAAATAACCGTATGAAATATTACAAAAACACATATATGGTGAGATTTAAATGCCAAGCGAGAATGTATTAAACAGGTTTATATACAAATTATATATGGTCTCTAACCATATTATCTTCATTGAAATGTCGTTCCTGGTTTCACTGTTGGATCACTGACGAGTCCTAGGAGGACGGAAAGCTGTACGATGTCACTGTTATCACTGACAAGTCATAGAAGGACTATTGCTATTTCACGAGCTGCTGATGAAAAAAACAGTAATGAAAAAAGTATCTCGAATGTATCATAAATGAAGGAGTATGACCGTTTTGTGCATTTCCAAAGAGTCACATTACTTTTGCTCAAACGATCGATATAAAAAAATAAAGTATGAAAATGACAATCTTCACGCCAGGTTTCATTAGGTCTTTTGATTTGCATTTTACATAATAGTACATATATAATATAGTATTCTTATATTATACACATCAATATGCATTTATATAGGAAACTACACGGTATATGGACGATTTGATACAGTAATGTAATATTGGTCTTCCGACATTGTGTTGTATTCAAATGCATGTGTATCACAAAAGTTCTAATATGGAAACAAATCACATTATCATTAGATATTCGAAAAAACATGGTTTTGTAGTTTTCAGTAAGCAATATTGAAAAGATGTCGATAGTAAGAGACACCGCTGTGTATTATTTTCCTGTTTAGTTGATATTGAAATCTTTAGTAAAGAAAAGAAAAATACATTAAAAATCTACACATATCCTTTTCATTAAGCCCTTTTTTATATTTATTTTCATTTTTTTTTCAAACGGATAAAACGTTTGATGGACAAACTTCTAAGTATACATTATACTGATAACTATTAATTTATGATTAATCGTTGTCGGTTTAGACTTGAACGTATTTACGTATATATACATTTAAATCAAATTTGCTTGATGGTGAGCATGATGAAAACGATTATCAATGTAAAGAAATAGACATTTTAACTCTCATAATAGAAATCCACATGATTGAAATCAACATGATATTGATCATCACTGCCGATCCCATTCATTAACAATTATACCACATTGCGTGAAATTGATGAGTGGTGATGCCATCACAGCTTGGCGTTTCACACGTACAGACGTAGGTAAGTTCTCCTTGTTGTGGACGTAAAAACCACTGTTATTGTCTGTACGTAAGCAATGGTCACAACTATATCAGACATTCTGACGATAACAACAGGTAATACTGACCAAAACAATTCACAGGTAGATAATGTCTACATCTTATCTTCTGTCATTAAAATGGTAAATTTGTATTTGTTTGTTTGTTGGTTTTCTTTATTTTGTTTATGATTTATTTCCATATCTGGGTTGATTTGAAGATTCATCATTAAAAGATATTCGAAAAAAGGAATATGGACCAAAATGAAAACAAAAATTATTTTTCCAGTGTTTTTAATTTTCAACTAGAACATTAAAACATATATGTTTGAAGATTCATTTCTGAAGAAGTATTTAGGTTCAATTTGCTTAAAATATTAACAGAATAGTCTTTGTTTATATATCAATGTATATATATCTTACAGACGTTTTGTTTAAAGCCTCCTTGCTGCTAGTTTGGAGCACAAAAGTACATAAAATACAACAAATTATTTAGGGGACCTAGGCGATAAAGTTAAATCGTCTTCGTTTGAGAATTTGAAGTTATTTGGCAGATGCCTTGTACCGATTGGCCCTTAACCTTTCTTATCAGGAATGTACCTGTGTCGAAATTCAACACTAAATGTCGAACGCCCAATGTACCGATACAACCATGTACGTACAGGGTTTAACAGTGCACCGCCATTTCTGCATCATGCCTGAGTAGGCCGATCGACGTCATCTTGTCAACGCTTGTCACGATCCTTGACTGTGTCACTTAAATGTTTGTATGGAAGAGCATGATATTAGTCGTAATGCATATCTGTGTCATATGTAAATGTACACACGTTTTGGCGTGGCTTACACCATTAGGGATGATGTAGGACACGCATTGGAAGCAAATCGCTTTGATCGTAGGTGTTAGGGGAATATTTCGTTGGAATATGTTTTGATCAAATAAAATTTTCCTGGAAATATCTATGTATGTATATGTATGTAAACCTGTGTGTCACGTTTTAAGTAGATATCTAATTTGCATAGTAACGCGTATCATAATATACACCTGTATTTTGTTAAATAATGATTATATTGCACTTAATATCATTGACATTTCCTTCTAAATGTTTTAAGTTTCCTAAGTTACCTCCTACTGCAATCAAATTATTAATTAATTTAATTTGGCCTGTGTTTTATTTGTCAATTTTCATTTAACAATATATATCCAACATATCAATGATACAAAAGGGAATCGGAAACAAGTGTCAAGATAGGTTGACGTTACATAACAGTTTAGACATGGTAAAACATAACATCGTACAATAATGACAATAGAGTATAGTGTGAAAACATCAGTAAGAATTTGATCAAACGATCAAATATATTGTAGTTAATAAAACGGGAGGAAAACATGAAAATGGGATTTGCTGCTTCCATCTGGTTGTAGATATATATTTAATGTGGTATCAATCTAAAATAATAGATGTACAAAATATGAACATGCTGCGTTAGCATGGAAAAGCTGTATGATTTTACAAGGATATTTTGCATAGCAAGGAATATCCTCGTGTCATCGTGGATGGAAATACATTTATATCTAATGTAGTCAAGTGACAATGCTTTGGAAGTTGCTTGTATTGTATCTTGTGTAATTTGTAAAATCTTCTATAAACCGAGATCACCATCGTTCCTCTTTCTATATAGACCATGAATACGATTTATAATACAACGAATTACAACTTCATTATAAGCAAAACTTTGTATTGAGGCCAACTCCCTATAAATGTTTATTTTTCTCTGAATGAAATAGCAAAATGCATTAAGGCTGAAAAATACATGTGTAAATAATAAACACCTTTTGTAATGTCAATGAAATTCATAAATAGATATTCCTATAGCTACTTATGAAGACATAACCGACCGATTCCGGTGTCAGTTTTATGGACCGGAAGTGATGTCATGCCGATGTTCCTGCGACATTTCAGTGAAATTGCAATATCAAGGCAGCTTTAACTTGCCCAATCAAGTATCGCCCTCCTTGAGTGATCTTATTGCGTTGACAGGACATTGGATCATATTTAACCAAACCATTGTTTATGTATATACATTGCGAAACATTGAACAAAATAAAATAAGTACAAGAGGCCTAGAGGGCCTAAGTCACTATTATTTCAGTAATCATGATAAAATACTCTCATAAGTTATATCAGAAATATTTTCCTGTTTTTGCGTTACCTAATAGTTTAAAGCAAAGGTGCACAAAAGCTTATAATTTTTAAAGAAAAAAAGGATTATAAAGTGTTTTGTTCTTTATTCCATATTTGGCCCAACCCTCCAGTCCCAAGGGGAATAGGATATCTTTTGCTAACTAAAACCCAAGGCCAAATTTCATCAAATTTCATTCAAGCGTTCAGGAGAACTAGTGATTTAAAGGATTTACCTTATTTCCCCTATTGGTTCCCATTCTTTCAGCCTAAGGGGAGCAACACCCTCGGGCTATACAACATTCCATCTCCATAAGTCCGATACTGTCTTGACCAGATTTCATTAAAATCTGTTCAGTCGTTCGGGACAAGTAGTAATTTAAAATTTTAACTCAATTAACCCTATTGTGGCAAAAACCTTCCGTCTCTCAAGGAAGCCACACCCTCCATTTATACAACAGTGAATCTATTTTGCTCAATGATACCTCAGACCAAATTTAATTTCATCAAAGTAGCGATTCCAAGGAAATGTTGACGGAAGACAGCCTACAGACTACGGACGATGAACACTACGCCAAGGGCCAGTTAAGCTTATTTACAATTAGTTTCATACATTATCATCAACTGAACTTATATTACTATTTATAAACTTTACTTCCTGGTTTTAATAATTAAAACATAATGTTAATATTCATTTTATGTTATGAAATCATATAAAATGGTTTACAGCTTACTTAATAAATGCCATAATATATCATTTGCACGTGCACAAAACACAGCTTGTATAAATTTAACTGTAAAGCTCATCACATTACGTCGGATTGTTTGACCTTATAATGTATCACTGACAATTAAAAGACTAATACATAATACAAAAAATGAAAATTTCGCTAGAATATGTTTAAATAAACGAAAACATAAAAATCATTTTTAATCTTCGTGTGAATGTCTTGATTAGCAAATAGGCTTTCATAACTACATAACAAGGTACCTGCGAATAATAGAAGAGTCTAAGAGAAAAGAAATATATGGTTCTATGTGTTGTTCATTATATAAACAAAGAGAGGTCATTTGCGGTCAATGTCTACTGGTATTGCGCCACAGGTAGGCCGTTTTATAGTGCAACCTCACTTAGATGCCACGTTGCCGACACACTGGCATGAAATCACTCCCGGTCACTTTAACCGACATTGGAGTAGGTCAATTACAGGAAAATGATTAAAAAACAAAAACAAACAAAATAAATCAATAAAATGAAAAAAAACAACAACAAACAAACAAACAAAACTTCCTGTAAAGATAGAGTAGATTCTCGGTAGAAAAGAAAACTTCCTGAAAATAAATCTCTCCACTCCATCCTTCACACTAACTCCTGGTATTTTTAGGTGTATGCACTTCACATCCTAAGAGGGATAAAATAAAGCTTCCCTGTCGATGTTAATACTGTACAAGGACAGTACATTAATAATAGCAAAATGACACACAAAATATTCTGGTAAAACTTTCAAAATTGTTTCCCGTTTGTGAGCAGATCATATGATTAGCTCGGCCAATGTTACCTTCAGCAGATTCAGTTCAAATAAATCAATAAAAAACCAAACCGCCTACTACGGAATCACGTGCTTGGGGAGGAAAAGAACATCAATTTATGTACAAAAAACAAACAAACAAACAAACAAAACAGAAGTTGCCGGTATTAATCATGTTATTCATATTTTATGCGGGATATTTTAATGATGTATGTTTTAGAAAGTAATTATGTTTTACTAGTACATGTTATATACATGAGAAGGTAATATAATCCAGACTTAACATCCGTGTTGCCCATTGTGTTATATGACCTATGTACTAGCTTACAATACTTACATTGTTGATGTATTGTGTTACAGTATATCTCGGTCACTGTAATACACAATTTATCTCTGTCTGAACTTGCTTACTGATAGCGCATAGCCAGCGGTCTGTCACTGATAAAGAGCTTTATAACCTTTGTAACTCATGTTTACAACGAACACTCGTTACAATATTTGTTTTTCAAGGGAAGATATATCGCGATTAATAGCATACTATGAAATTGAAATTAATACAGGTTTTGTTTTTTTGTTTGTTTTGTTTAACGTCCTATTAACAACCAAGGTCATTTAAGGACGCGCCTGGTTTTGGAGCAGGAGGAAAGCCGGAGTACCTGGAGAAAAACCACCGACCTACGGTCAGTACAAGGCAACTGGCCCATTTGGGTTTCGAACTCGCAACCCAGAGGTGGAGGGCTAGTGGTAAAGTGTCGGGACACCTTAACCACTCGGCCACTGCGGCCATCAATACAGGAAATACGTTTCGTGAAAACATATTTTTTTCTTGAAAACATTTGTAAAACCGCGAAAATGTGATTGATAAAAAAACAAAAACTCACTAATACTAGTATCTAGTACGCAGTTAAACAGATGCTTACATCACTTATCTACATATATCCTACCACGACTATGGAAGAGGGGGCTCGTTGGCCGATGGGTTAAGGTGCCCCGACAATTTATCACTAGCCCTCGACCTCTGTGTTGCGAGTTTGAAACTCACTTGGGGCAGTTACCTGGTATTGACCGTACTGACCTTAAATGACCCTTGCTTTTAATAGGACGTTTGTTAAACTATTGATGAAATTATGTTCATCGTGCCTTTGTACATTATGTAGGCCCGAAATACAGGTAAATGGTGTTAATATGGTGGTGAAAAATAAACCAACAAGCCCCAAACCCTTGCATCTCCTTTCTGCTATAGATAAATATATATGCATATATAAGTATGACGGTATATTCTATATTGATATATGTATACTAGCGGGGAAAACATTATTTTGTATCTCTAAAAATAATGTCAAAAATTTCTATCATCAAATTAATAACGACCTGTTTCGGCATCCAACAGTGGAGTGCTTCATCTGTTATGGCCGACTCACTTTAATTAATCGTACCTGGCCTTTAATATATAGCATGTATAGCTGAACAAATGTCACATGGATTACTTTAATGGTTTGTTTGATCAAGGAAAAGGTGAGTAGTGTATCTTATCCAACCTGTGTACATCTGTGATATACATATAAACCCCACCAGCGATTACAAACAAGTATGTAACTCCTTAATACGATTACATAGCTTGTCTGGAACGGATACAAATAGTTATCATCTCCTGTCGTTATCAATGTAGCACCACTATTTTGACATCATAGATAAGAGGTAATGCATCTTATTCTTTGTTTTTCATAATAACATATTTTATCTAGGGCAATGTTATGTATAATTAACCTTGGCATTGCCATTTAAAGAAGGGAGGAGGGGGCGGGGGGGGGGGGGGGGGGGGGCACAGTTGTTATTAACAGCCATTGTGCTAATCGTTTCTTGCGGCCAAACGAATGTGCAAAAGAAGTACAAGCAGAGAGTATTTTGCTTTTTACCTGGAAAGGGATGTCCACTATTTTACCGGTGTGAGATTTTCTTATCTTACGCAAGGTTGAGACAAGCTGCACGTGTTTTTTGCACGTTGTCAATAATTGCATTTCGTCACGTCAACAATACCATGACGTAACGACGACAATACCAGGATGTCACGTTAACAGTTCAATAACGTTACGTCAATATGTCCTTGTATTGATCTAACGTCCATATAAGATACGTAAGAGGGTAAACAGGGTAAGAGAAAAATAAGAATTAATTTCCCCATGGAAGTCAGACAGGGGAATCTCAGCCCTCGGGGTAAGATACTTAAGCTGCCAAACACTCGGCAAGCCTCGTGTTTGGCAACTTAAGAAGTCCCCCCTCCCCACTCTTGATGAGAATCCCCTGTCCCACCCCCAAGGTGATGAAAGATTATATTAATCTCTGTATGTGGACATGACTGTTGACCAACCTAACTCGCTTTGCCGAACGATAAGCACAAAGGGATAAGATTTTACCTCAGGAATTGTCATCAGAGAAATATTGTTAACGTACCAATTTTGGCGCAATCAAATTTTAGCGCATAACTGATTTTAAACAGATAAGCGCAATGGAGAATTGGCGCACCCACAATACTTGTAGAAAACAAAATACAGAATGCAATTGGCGCACTCATTATTTAGCGGAATACCTACAGTGTGAAAAGCGCCCAAGATAACCACTAAAAAGTACACGTTTACATTACGTGAAAAAATTTGATCATATATATTTTGATACAAACAACCTCTAACGTTGAAACAATATGAAGTCGTATAGGGACCACAGAACCAAATCAAAAATAGATTGTGGGTTTTCCCCGTTTGGGCAGAATATTTAATAGGAAGGTGTATTTAGGAGAGCAAAGTTTTATGTGTGGGCTGGGCAATACATGTAGATGTAAAATATATAGAAAAAAAAGTTATTTTTTCTAGCCTGTTTTTGTCAGGGGGGGGTTAATTAAGTGCGTATTTTGTTGTAAATTTAGGTGAGTTTTTGGTGCTGAATTCAATACAAGATGGTGGCCACCATATAAAAAAAGTTCAAATTGGTAGAATTTTTAATCATTCTATTTACAGGTTTCCGAGATGACATTCTTCAAAATTATGGCTAGTGGACCAGTGTTGAAAACTCCATTTAAGCAGGACAGTGGTAAACGTTAACATTATCGTCTATGGGAAATCATTTGGTTCCGTGGTTCCTATATACATCGGACAGTGGACGACGCACGGCGAAGGACGAAGCGCGATGGCTATTGTTCATTCTGACCCGATGGCTATTGTTCATTCTGACCCGATGGCTATTGTTCATTCTGACCCGATGGCTATCATTCATTCTGACCCTTCGGGCAAGATGGCCTAAAACAACAGATAATACTGACGTTATAACGAAACTATAATTCTGAATGAAAAAACGATGAAGCGAGGCCAAAACATAAACCAAAATATGGATTTGCATGGAAAAAGTACAAGAGTTCTGGAAGGATAAGTGTCTTCTGCTTCAATGATAACATATTCTGTATTTTTGCATTTGGTTAATTGTAATTTTGAGGACAAAAATGACTGAAGAGAAGTTCTAGCCTGTCAATATCCAATCAGGATCTAGTTCTTGACACATGTAAACCAATGAGTATATTATCATCGAAAGTTCAAAGTCGGACTGATTCTCTATATCAGATATCATAATGACGTCATAAAATTCGAACGTCTGATAAGATACCCAAACAAAAAAAACGTGAGTCCAAAGTCTATGCTTTAGTGGGTTATACACAGGATACTTAATATCAATCTACATTGATAAATTACTCTTCGGTGTCTGGTTGCCATTGCACAAGGACAAAGGGTCCAAGAGGACAGGTTGGTGGATAATTAAATGCAGTTGTTGATACGGTTCAAGAGCATAGAGGTCAACATAACATAAAATTTATGAATATGTCAATTTTAAATTGTTCAAAATATAACTAACGTAAATGAACGCTCTTATGCTAATAGAAGGAAATAACATACAGAATCTGTCACTACACCTGGTTTCTATTGCTTCTGACGATAACGGATTTGTCGGGTTATTAAATAAAATCGCTGAAACGCCCTATCGAAACCACAGTGATAGAGGGATATGATAATACGCGTAGGTCGCACAAAGACCCGGAAGGCGATTAACAAGAATTACAAATGGTATGCCTATAACATGTTTACTAGGCAAAGTTTTCATTGAAATCATAATTAGTTCATTATATTGCCACGAATTTATTTTCTAGTTAAGATAAAGGGAAACGACCTTGACATCTGATAATCACGCACTTTAAAGGGGCAAACAAATTATAAACTTTACTGTAATACGACACTCAAAGTCTAAAGATAACCAAAAGTTCCTAAAGATTAAAGTTTTTGAAAATTTAACTACGACCCGAAGTACGAAAATTGATTCCCTCCAACGACTATCAATACGAGCATGCGCAGACAAGCTCACAACCAAAAAAAAGAAAAAAGAAAATGACAAACGCGGATCCCTGGAGTAGCGGTTAGCTAATGTGTCACTAAAAACGAAATTAGTGAAAAAGTGAGGACACGACAAGAAAGCGAACGTCAAAATAAGCAACACAAATATCGGCAACAAGATGGAAAGATGGAGGAGAGGAAAGGAGACGAATCGGTCGAGACGAACGAGGAATTCACATTGCTTCTGCAGGATGTTCTACAATCTGACAACTTCGTAATGAAGTTATGCTCAAAGTTATACTACTGCTGACAAATCAGACATAAAAATCTACATATTACCTCAAAGAACCACAATAAATGATTTTACAAAGATATTGTATATTTGTCATATCTTAAATTAAATATAGAGCCATGTCATTCACTTCTATGCATGTCGCATGCTTTGTTTGCAAGACACACGTGTTTGTACACTGTGGGGCTCATATTTATGCGACTGTATATAAGTTCTTTTTTGTGTGTAATATTTTCAATGGTTTTGATATTCTTAAGCCATTCAATAGTTTTGCATGTTACTATAACAATTTAAATGGGATTGATCATCACAACAAAAACGATACACATACATCGCTCGCCATGTTGTGATCTGTTTGCGGTTGTCTGTAATGTCACATGGTATCTAAATGAAAAGTAGGAGGAGTGACGAAATATCCCAGTCCAGACTTTCAGCGACAGAGTTTTGCGGATTTTTGGTACAAATACATGTATGTGAAATGAAGTTCGGATAACCATCTTCTATGGTTGACATTGCTTTTGATTTGGCTCACACCTGGTTAGATTTGTAGTTTTCAAAATCTCATAATTAATCTCAGGTTTGCATAGAAGCCAGAAGGTTTGTTGTTCGCAAAGATTTGGTCTTATTTGCGCTTCTTTATTAATTGTTTAACTAGATATCGTATGGGGTCTGATTGAAATTTTTGATTAATTTCTGTATCAAGTTTAATGGCATTAGAAACTGATTCATTGGGCGGAAAGTTTAGATCCAGTGTGAATATCTGGGAAATAGTTTTTCCCTTCTAAGATATCTAGGTTATCGTTTTAAGTGGTGTCTACATACTTCAGCTAATAAACTAATTCATTGTGCATTTTTGATTGCGTCTAGAGCATAAGAATTGTATGCTGAATACCATCAAGCGCATTGAGTACATCTGTACCTTATCTGAGGCCGAATCGTAAACCTGACATCCATAATCGATTTTCGATCTTATCAGTGCCTTGTATAAATCTAGGAGAATATTTTTTGCTTGACCCCAGATAATTGTTCGAAAAATATACAACGGCGTTAATTGCTTTTTTACAGCTTTCTTAAATATAGGCGATGTTGGTTAGGGATTTTTTCGATTAAATAACATCTCAAGATTTGTGACACGTTTTACAAGCTCAATACGCGTGTTGCTTAGAAAGAATTCTTGTATTTTAGATATTAAAAAAGATATAGCTATATTTTTTTCTTTGCAATTTTAACTTCACATTCATCTGCCAATTTTTGCAATATGTTGAACGTTTTTTGTGTGTTCTTTTTATTTTGTTAGCATTGTTAGTTATTAATATGTGTACTTCAAGTGCTGTTGTCACTTTTTTCATGAGAATTATTAAATAAAAGTAGTGAAATAACGCTACCCTGAGGAATTCCATGTTCTAATGACCATTTTTGCTGGCAGAGCATTATGAACCTTTACTTAAGCTTTTCGGTCTTTTAGAAATTCGGTGATAAAACTCAACATATTACTTGAAATGTATGCTTCTTTTAGTGCGAGTAGAAGATCTTCGTGTCAGACTGAATCTTTGTTCAAAGCTTTGTCCAGATCTAAAATACAGCTTCAACATTTAAGGTTTTGCAAAGAGAATTTTTCTTTAATAATGTTATCGTAACCAGTGAGTCTGTTGTAGACCTGCTATCTTTAACCTGATTTGATTGTTACATGTGATATTTTGTTCTTCTATAATATATTGTATTATGTTATTTATCATGGTTTCCATGGTTTTGCCTAAATGGGAAACTAAGGATTTAGTTCTATATGAGGCTGGGTCTTCTATCCTTACCGGGATGGTGAAGTGGTTCTACAACTGTATTGTTCCATTATTTTGAATATGAGCACAGGCGTCTGCTTCTGGTTAGTATCTATAGAAAAAAAAATATTAGCCCCTACTTCTAATTTTGGGGTTAATTTGATATGCATTTATAAAATTCCCTTTTCTAGTATGCACATGACTTAAACGACTACATGCAATATTTCTCTATTTATTGCTTTGTGCAGTGTACCAAATTACCTCCCATAATTTTGGAATTATTCCCCTTTGCACAGTATCTCCGGTAGACATGTTTGGAAAAACTACTGCGAAACGCAAATCTCCACCCTCCCTCCCCATTTTCACACCTTTTCTGCTTTTGGCTATCCTGTTTTACATTGCAGGCACGTTCTCCAATTCGTCAAGACTTCGACCACGACATGCAGAGGTGCTGGCGGTATTTTTCTGGGAGACAACAAATTGCTCTGCTTTTTTTGGAAAATCTATATCATTTTACATCACATTATAGTATCAGCTTTTGAGTCTGGAGGAATATCCTGGTCCCAGTTTCCTCCAACTCTTTTGCTGTCACGTGGTTGAAGTTTTTGGCCATCGTTCGCCATTTACTTGAAATTTTAGAACCAATTTAAAGACCTTAGTAGTAAAGAAATTGTTATATTTGTTATTTGTTCAGAGTGTCTTCTATCTGATAAATCATCAAGGCATAACCAAGTCGGAAGTTGTGGTGAGCTTCGATTCACTTTTAATTCAAGTTCAATCCGATTTGAATATTTAATGTACACAAACTTCAGTAGCGTACTTCGGTTTATGGTTCTTAAATATCAACGCATCTTATTCTTTTATTTCGTTAGTCGTGTGACAATAACTATAAAGATCTGAAAATTGACCAAATGCGGTCGTGAAAGCCGACGATGCATCGACTGTGGAACGGAAATAGGCTGTATACGTAAGAGCGGATTTGCAACGGGCAATCTGATTGTTCGGCAGCTCTGTAAACAATACTAACTATAATTGTCGACCAATCAGACTGTCTGTTTTAAAACAGCTCTAAGATAGATTGCTAGCCTGCTTCCGTTCCACAGTCGATGTATCGTTCGATCTTAAAGTTTTACTCCTTGTTGATATACATTTAACAGGAGTAGGGGCTAATATATTTTGTTCTAGAATTACTAATCAGAAGCAGACGCCTCTGATATGAGCAGAATCGCCAAATTGTGTTATAAGCTCATTGACATTACCTGGACAATTGTTAAGGATGTTATTTGATAACTTACCTTTGCCCGAATGACTTTTCATGGAATCTAGAGAGTTGAGATATTCTTTTTGAAATAGGTTAATTCAAGATTGTAATTTCTTTACCTGCATCAATAATATTGTTTCTAACTTCATCTATGTTTTGTTATGTATTTGACAGTATGTTTATCTAAAATTGTGGCTTTGTCAACATACGACATACGACATTTAACATTAAAAAAATTTACATCATGTATTTTCACTAGCCAACGAGGGAACTTTTGAATGTTTTAGCGGCTCGACATACGACATACGACATTCAGATTTTGAATGTTCAGCGGCTCAACATACGACAATCAGATTTTAAATGTTCAGCAGCTCGACATACGACATTCAGATTTTGCTGAACATTCAAAATTTGAATGTCGTATGTTGAGCCGCTGAACATTCAAAATCTGAATGTCGTATGTCGTATGTTGTTAGTGATAATGATCGTATCCTTAATTGCGAGAGAAAGTTGTACTTAATCTAGCTTATAAGCTTTAGAAGGTGTTGCGATTGTCATATCTATGTGTGATGTGGTGCCTAAACTATTTTCTATGCATATGGCCAGGTTTATTTTATTAAGTACAACTAATTCATTCTCTGAAAGCCAGTACTCTAAAATATTGACTTGGTTGACTATCTGAACTGAAGTTGAGTCACACACTATACAGTGGAATAACTACAATCCTCGAGGTTATATACACAAGCACATTAATCCAAGGAAGAAGCATTGAGGTTCAGAACAGTCCGAAAAATGGTGACTTAACGCGGATTCGACCAAGGTTTGTATGACGATGTCGTTCGTGAAGCAGAAAACGCTTACTCCTCCGGAGCACATGGGTTTATTCTCTTTGTTCTTTTTCATGAGTCCTCATGAAAATATATTTTTTGGCTTACAGGGGTATAGTTTGCATTCATTTATACATATTTTCTGTTTGAATTATGGTTATGTTATTATGTCGGTGTTCATTGTTGCTTTTTTATATTCAAAATGCCAGTAATAAAGTAAATCATCTCAGGAAATAGAGCTATGATCAGTAACAATAGGAGGATATGGTAATCTTGGTATATATGTCTAAAGCGTTTGGACATTTGTTAGTTACAGGACCTGTTAGTTCATTCACACGTTTTAAAACCATTTAGTAGTTTTATGGACTCTATCCTAGATTTCAAGTTGTAAAATATTTAAAGGTGTAAGAAAGTAGAAGTTGGAGAAATTTATCTATATTCTAACATTAACAATGTCGTCTTTTTGATGGAATGCTTAATTGTTAAGTGTACAAAACACAAGTTGAAACAGATATATAAGTGTCGAATGCTGGATAACAATACTATATCATACAGCTGTTTTGTCCTTCTAAAGCTCATCAGTGATGTTAGGGACATCACAAGTGCTCGTCATTCTAGGGTGCGTCAGTGTTGTCAGGGCAAGATGTTTGGAGAAAGAAAAAAAAGAAAAAAAGAAAGAAAAATGGATCTAAATTGTAAAAAAAATATGTTAGTGATGTTACGGATGCCAGAAAATATAGGCTTACACGTTGATGACATGTCTTTACAATTGTGCATTCTTTCCTTATTTCTTAGTATTTCAGCATTTTAGAACTGATTTTTTTTTAGAACGGCGAATCTTTCTTCTTAGTTACAGAGATTGTAGACGATCACGTAGCCCCTTAATTAAATATCGAGGTTTATGTATGACTTTAACAGTATCCACAGATAAGCTGTGATTTTTTATTTAAAGTTTCCTTTCATATTAAGTTCGATTATAAAAAGCAGCTGCGAAGAATATATTTTGGTGTTAATCTAAATGACGTCAATAAATGATTCATGAATTTTTTTTTTATATTTCAAAAGTTCATAAGTTTATAATGTTTTAATATTTATGGAACAAAACCACGGGGTATTTACATATTTCATAACAAGTTGATTTGCATAAAATTTACATAGCGGTGGTCGTCGACGCTGTGAAAAATACCTTTCAGGGATACCGGGTATTTTCTTTCATGGATGTCCATTGTATCTTGTTCGTGGTTTTCTCCTTTTTATCGATTTTCGCTTTAAGCGCGCAATATATTCATAGGAGTTTGTCATCAGAATTATGCTTTGGTTTATATTTCAATTTCTTTTCCTAGTTCTTTCTATAGAACATATTTTTATCGTCATTCCTGAAATGCTGAGCGCATTCAAGTAACATTAAAACGCCGAAAAATGCCTGAATGTTAGATATTTCAATCGGACAATCTTAAAAGTCTATTCCAAGGTCAGAAGATATCATAACGTTTGAATGTATGTAAGTTCAAATGTCATATCGGTCAAGCCTTTGATATGATATTAAAGTCATATATATATGTAAATAACAATTACACTTGAAGTAAGAAACCTCAAACCAGATATACATATTGTACTTATTAAAAGGAAATTAAATCAATTTCAATTTCATAACCATGAAATAAGATATAAAGACAATACCATTAACAAATATGATTATACAGTCCAAAACGATCACAACGTCATTAAAAATATATATTCGCATCTACATAAATTACACACAGTAGCGTACTTTGGTTTTGATTCCTTAAATATCAACGCATGCTATTTTATTTTGTTAGTCAGGTGAAAATGATTTTAAAGATGAGAAAATGGACCAAAAGCGGTTAAGATAGCCGACGACGCATCGACTGTAGGCTATATCTTTTAGAACGGTTTTGCAACGGGGAATCTGACTGGTCGGCAGCTCTGTAAACAATACTTACTATAATTGTCTTAACTATCTCATTTAAATTAGCTCTAAGATAGATAGTCTACTTCCGTTCCACAGTCGACAGGTAGCCCCTTGATTATCGAGGTTACTGTATGACCTTAATGGTATCCACGGATGAACTGTACACTTTTCATAATGTTAACTTTCATATTTAGCTCGATCATACAAAACTGCGAGGAATATATTTCAATCTAAATGACGTCAATAACAAATTTATTAAAAGTTGTTTTTATTTCAAAAGGTCATACGTTTATAATATTGTAATATTTATGAAACAAAAACACACGGGATGCTAACATAGTCAATAACAAGTTGAAAGTTACATAAGGTTAAAAACCTTTCAATAGTTTCTGGTTAGACAAAGAAACTCATTCAAACGCCTTGATATTATTAAGGTCCAGAAAGTAAGGAGAATATAGCTGAAGATTTTTATTATACAGAAGACGACAGCTGACAGGAAAACAGCACATAGTTTCGATAGATGCAAGTAAATGAAGGTCAAGGGAAGGTTATATGGTCAACATCATGATCTCGTTTGGCAATTTTATTAATTACATTTTTACTAGTGAAAATTATCTCATTTTCTGATATTTTTTCACCAGAGAAAAATATCACTTTTGTGAGTCGTTGACCGCAATGAATTATGAAAAAGATTAAACTTCCTCGGTATATTTTGTTTTAGAATGTACAAAACATAATTTCTAACAGTATTTTCACTCGTGTGGCTAATATTTAAAAACATTTCACTCGTGCTACGCACTCCTGAAAATATCAAAATATTAGCCCAACTCGTGAAATATATTTGGTATCACTTTTAGATATCCTCTATTTATTACATCTTTTCCAGTAACGATATAAAAATTAATCATTCTATAAAAATGATATTTTTCACTGCTTACCAACGACAATAGGGAAAGTTAAGATTTGCTTACAGCTCTCCTGGAAGTTCTGTTAATCCAATTTTGAAAAATAGTCTTTGTCTCCTTTTTATCGATTTTGGATTTAAGGACGTAAATATTCATAGGAGTTCGTCGTCAGAATTATGCTTTTGTTTGTATTTTAATTTCTTTCCTAGTTTTTTCTTAAGAACATATTTTGTATCTGATTTTCTGAAATGCTGAACACGTTCAATATATTTAAATCTTCGATACAGATATTAGATATTTCAGCCGGAAAATCTTAAAAAGAAATGTCTTAATATTGGAATGCATATAAGTTAAAGTAAGAAACCTCAAATCAAACAAACTAATTACGAGGAAATGAAATCAATTTCAATATTATTAGATAAAATATAAAGACGTCATTAAGCTATTTTAATCAAGGAAGTGCATCGCAGCAAAAAACAATGATGTATGAACAGCTATATTGGTGTGTAAATACGCATTTATAATTCATTTCAAGTCATTTCATTTAAGTATGGAGTTTCCCAATACGTGTAGGAGCCTGAATATAGCCGCTAGGGTATATCAATATACACAAGGTTTGCAATTAATTTCACTTACTTGGATAATTTCTGCATCCAAGTTGGATGCATTGAAAACAAACCTTGCTTTTTTTCATTCGGACTTGTTCTAAACTGTCCATATATATGTATCGTTTTCCCCTTTTCAACTGACCACTGGCATCTTTCCAACGACAACAACGGTCGCAAATTAATTTTCAAGTCATTCAAATAGTTTGTAATTTAGTCTAAGTAAATTGCATTCTTGGCATCTAAAATGAAGACTTCAGCATGGGAATTAATAAATTACAATTCAATTTCATTTGAAGTCACGTTAACCTCTATATCTTATACTCTAATACATTACTTTCATTGAATAAGCAGTATCGGTTGTGATAACTTCTAAATAACAAGGAATGGTAGTTCCTGCTTCTCAAATGAGTGTAAGATATTCAGAATTCCCCTTTGGTTTACCTTGTATTTAGTTGATTTGTTTGGATTTTAAATCCATCTACACAAATTAATATTTTTATTACTGCAACCATATGTTTTATATAATACGCAATTTTCAGACTATTGCTTATCGCTTCTAAGACATTGCGTGTACCATAAGAAAATGTTCTTTTGCGTTATTTTACTTCTTTACAGTTTGACATGAAGTGTTATCGTCTGTATAGGGAAAGGAAAAGTATCATCTACACCATAGCGACTATAAAAACTAAAATTAAGAACATAAATATGCATTTAATTAAATGTATTTAGAAAATTATCCTTACATTTTCAATTTTGCAGCAAACTATCAAAAACTGGCACACTCTTGTAATTATTATTTTCTAAAAATGTCATCGATTTTTGAAACTGTTGTACGAAAAGTCAGTGGTGTTAGAAAATGATATTGAGATATCGCGAGTGTTTGAGGTAACCGTTATTTTTAAGCACGTGATATTTACAAATTTCTACCGATAGCAAATGAAATATCTTATGCACCAATGAGTTTAAATGGAAACCAATCAAGTATCAACTGCATTAAAAACATTTAATTTACTTGGAAACAAGTTCCTGAATATCGAAAAAACAGGGACACGTTAATACAACATTGGTTGGGAGATCAGATATGTTACCATCTAGAAATGAGGAATTAGCAATTTGGAATTAAAATATTGCGTTTTATACATTTAAACTGCAAGCTGTTATCGGTGGTGACGTTATTCGGGAAAACCGACTGATAAGTCGGTAGTGTCCTGGATTTCGAGTTTGTTCTCAACTTTAACTATGATCAATAGATTTGTTAAATGTAATATGAATCAATATATCTAAAGGTAGAAATGCAGGATTTTGCAAGGTTATACACAGGATACTTAATATTAATCTACATTGATAAATTACTCTTCGGTGTCTGGTTGTCATTGCACAAGGACAAAGGGTCCAAGAGGACAGGTTGGTGGATAATTAAAAGCAGTTGTTGATACAGTTCCAGAGCATAGAGGTCAACATAACATAAAATTTATGAATATGTAGTCAATTTTAAATTGTGCAAAATATAACTAACGTAAATGAACGCTCTTATGCTAATAGAAGGAAATAACATACAAAATCTGTCACTACACCTGGTTTCTATTGCTTCTGACGATAACGGATTTGTCGGGTTATTAAATAAAATCGCTGAAACGCCCTATCGAAACCACAGTGATAGAGGGATATGATAATACGCGTAGGTCGCACAAAGATCCGGAAGGCGATTAACTAGAATTACAAATGGTATGCCTATAACATGTTTACTAGGCAAAGTTTTCATTGAAATCGTAATTAGTATAAACTTTACTGTAATACGACACTCAAAGTCTAAAGACAACCAAAAGTTCCTAAAGATTAAAGATTAAAGTTTTTGAAAATTTAACTACGACCCGAAGTACAAAAATTGATTCCCTCCAACGACTATCAATACGAGCATGCGCAGACAAGCTCACAACCAAAAAAAAGAAAATGACAAACGCGGATCCCTGGAGTAGCGGTTAGCTAATGTGTCACTGAAAACGAAATCAGTGAAAAAGTGAGGACACGACAAGAAAGCGAAAGTCAAAATGGAAAGATGGAGGAGAGGAAAGGAGACGAATCGGTCGAGACGAACGAGGAATTCACATTGCTTCTGCAGGATGTTCTACAATCTGACAAGTTCGTAATGAAGTTATGCTCAAAGTTATACTACTGCTGACAAATCAGACATAAAAATCTACATATTACCTCATAGAACCACAATCAATGATTTTACAAGCATATTGTATATTTGTCATATCTTGGTACTAAATATAAAGCCATGTCCTTCATTTCCATGCATGCCACATGTTTTGTCTGCATTGCACACGTGTTTGTGCACTGGGGCTCATATTTATGCGACTGTGTGTAAGTTCTTTTTTGTCTGTAATATGTTTAATGGGTTTGATATTCTTAACTCATTTACTAGCTTTGCATGTTATCATAACAATTTAATTAGGATTGATCATCACAACAAAAACGATACACTTACATCGCTCGCCATGTTGTGATCTGTTTGCAGTTGTCTCTAATGTCACATGGTATCTAAATGAAAAGTAGGAGGAGTGACGAAAAATCCCAGTCCAGACTTTCAGCGACAGAGTTTTGCGGATTTTTGATACAAATACATGTATGTGAAATGAAGTTCGGATAACCATCTTCTTTGGTTGACATTGCTTTTGATTTGGCTCATACCTGGTTAGATTTCTTTTCTGTAGTTTTCAAAATCTCATAATTAATCTCAGGTTTGCATAGAAGCCAGAAGGTTTGTTGTCCGCAAAGATTTGGTCTTATTTGCGCTTCTTTAATAATTGTTTACCTAGAGATCGTATGGGGTCTGATTGTGATGTTTTGATTAATTTCTGTATCAAGTTTAATGGCATTAGAAACTAATTCATTGGGCGGAAAGTTTAGATCCAGTGTGAATATCTGGGAAATAGTTTTTCCCTTCTAAGATATCTAGGTTATCGTTTTAAGTGGTGTCTACATACTTCAGCTAATAAACTAATTCATTGTACATTTTTGATTGCGTCTAGAGCATAAGAATCGTATGCTGAATACCATCAAGCGCACTGAGTACATATGTACCGAATCGTAAACCTGACATCCATAATCGATTTTCGATCTTATCAGTGCCTTGTATAAATCTAGGAGAATATTTTTTGCTT
This sequence comes from Pecten maximus, assembly GCF_902652985.1. Classification (NCBI taxonomy): domain Eukaryota; kingdom Metazoa; phylum Mollusca; class Bivalvia; order Pectinida; family Pectinidae; genus Pecten; species Pecten maximus. The sequence goes on from NC_047020.1 coordinate 41,327,952, forward strand.
GACCTCAGATAATTGTTGGAAAAATATACAACGGCGTTAATTGCTTTTTTACAGCTTTCTTAAATATAGGCGATGTTTGGTTAGGGATTTTTTCGATTAAATAACATCTCAAGATTTGTGACACGTTTTACAAGCTCACGCGTGTTGCTTAGATAGAATTCTTGTATTTTAGATATTAAAAAAGATATAGCTATATTTTTTTCTTTGCAATTTTAACTTCACATTCATCTGCCAATTTTTGCAATATGTTGAACGTTTTTTGTGTGTTTTTTTTATTATTTTGTTAGCATTGTTAGTTATTAATATGTGTACTTCAAATGCTGTTGTCAACTTTTTTCATGAGAATTATTAAATAAAAGTAGTGAAATAACGCTACCCTGAGGAATTCCATGTTCTAATGACCTTTTTTTGCTGGCAGAGCATTATGAACCTTTACTTAAGCTTTTCGGTCTTTTAGAAATTCGGTGATAAAACTCAACATATTACTTGAAATTTATGCTTCTTTTAGTGCGAGTAGAAGATCTTCGTGTCAGACTGAATCTTTGTTCAAAGCTTTGTCCAGATCTAAAATACAGCTTCAACATTTAAGGTTTTGCAAAGAGAATTTTTCTTTAATAATGTTATCGTAACCAGTGAGTCTGTTGTAGACCTGCTATCTTTAACCTGATTTGATTGTTACATGTGATATTTTGTTCTTCTATAATATATTGTATTATGTTATTTATCATGGTTTCCATGGTTTTGCCTAAATGGGAAACTAAGGATTTAGTTCTATATGAGGCTAGGTCTTCTATCCTTACCGGGATGGTGAACTGGTTCTACAACTGTATTGTTCCATTATTTTGAATATGAGCACAGGCGTCTGCTTCTGGTTAGTATCTATAGAAAAAAAATATTAGCCCCTACTTCTAATTTTGGGGTTAATTTGATATGCATTTATAAAATTCCCTTTTCTAGTATGCACATGACTTAAACGACTACATGCAATATTTCTCTATTTATTGCTTTGTGCAGTGTACCAAGTTACCTCCCATAATTTTGGAATTATCCCCCTTTGCACAGTATCTCCGGTAGACATGTTTGGAAAAGCTACTGCGAAACGCAAATCTCCACCCTCCCTCCCCATTTTCACACCTTTTCTGCTTTTGGCTATCCTGTTTTACATTGCAGGCACGTTCTCCAATTCATCAAGACTTCGACCACGACATGCAGAGGTGCTGGCGGTATTTTTCTGGGAGACAACAAATTGCTCTGCTTTTTTGGAAAGTCTATATCATTTTACATCACATTATAGTATCAGCTTTTGAGTCTGGAGGAATATCCTGGTCCCAGTTTCCTCCAACTCTTTTGCTGTCACATGGTTGAAGTTTTTGGCCATCGTTCGCCATTTACTTGTAACTTTAGAACCAATTTAAAGACATTAGTAGTAAAGAAATTGTTATATTTGTTCTTTGTTCAGATGGTCTTCTATCTGATAAATCATCAAGGCATAACCAAGTCGGAAGTTGTGGTGAGCTTCGATTCACTTTTAATTCAAGTTCAATCCGATTTGAATATTTAATGCACACAAACTTCAGTAGCGTACTTCGGATTATGGTTCTTAAATATCAACGCATGTTATTCTTTTATTTCGTTAGTCGTGTGACAATAACTATAAAGATCTGAAAATTGACCAAATGCGGTCGTGAAAGCCGACGATGCATCGACTGTGGAACGGAAATAGGCTGTATACGTAAGAGCGGATTTGCAACGGGCAATCTAATTGTTCGGCAGCTCTGTAAACAATACTAACTATAATTGTCGACCAATCAGACTGTCTGTTTTAAAACAGCTCTAAGATAGATAGCTAGCCTGCTTCCGTTCCACAGTCGATGTATCGTCCGAGCTTAAGTTTTACTCCTTGTTGATATACATTTAACAGGAGTAGGGGCTAATATATTTTTTTCTAGAATTACTAATCAGAAGCAAACGCCTCTGATATGAGAAGAATCGCCAGATTGTGTTATAAGCTCATTGACATTACCTGGACAATTGTTAAGGATGCTATTTGATAACTTACCTTTGCCCGAATGACTTTTCATGGAATTTAGAGAGTTGAGATATTCTTTTTCTGAAATAGGTTAATTCAAGATTGTAATTTCTTTACCTGCATCAATAATATTGTTTCTAACTTCATCTATGTTTATCGGTATGTTTATCTAAAATTGTGGCTTTGTCAACATACGACATACGACATTTAACATTAAAAAAAATTTACATCGTGTATTTTCATTAGCCAACGAGGGAACTTTTGAATGTTTTAGCGGCTCGACATACGACATACGACATTCAGATTTTGAATGTTCAGCGGCTCAACATACGACATTCAGATTTTGAATGTTCAGCGGCTCAACATACGACATTCAAATTTTGAATGTTCAGCAAAATTTGAATGTCGTATGTTGAGCCGCTGAACATCCAAAATCTGAATGTCGTATGTCGTATGTTTATAGTGATAGTGATCGTATCCTTAATTGCGAGAGAAACTTGTACTTAATCTAGCTTATAAGCTGTAGAAGGTGTTGTGATTGTCATATCTATGTGTGATGTGGTGCCTTAACTATTTTCTATGCATATGGCCAGGTTTATTTTATAAAGTACAACTAATTCATTCTCTGAAAGCCAGTACTCTAAAATATTGACTTGGTTGACTATCTGAACTGAAGTTGAGTCACACACTATACAGTGGAATAACTACAATCCTCGAGGTTATGTACACAAGCACATTAATCCAAGGAAGAAGCATTGAGGTTCAGAACAGTCCGAAAAATGGTGACTTAACGCGGATTCGACCAAGGTTTGTATGACGATGTCGTTCGTGAAGCAGAAAACGCTTACTCCTCCGGATAAATGGGTTTATTCTCTTTGTTCTTTTTCATGAGTCCCCATGAAAATATATTTTTTGGCATACAGGGGTATAGTTTGCATTCATTTATACATATTTTCTGTTTGAATTATGGTTATGTTATTATGTCGCTGTTCTTTGTTGCTTTTTTATATTCAAAATGCCAGTAATAAAGTAAATCATCTCAGGAAATAGAGCTATGATCAGTAACAATAGGAGGATATGGTAATCTTGGTATATATGTCTAAAGCGTTTGGACATTTGTTAGTTACAGGACCTGTTAGTTCATTCACACGTTTTAAAACCATTTAGTAGTTTTATGGACTCTATCCTAGATTTCAAGTTGTAAAATATTTAAAGGTGTAAGATAGTAGAAGTTGGAGAAATTTATCTATATTCTAACATTAGCAATGTCGTCTTTTTGATGTAATGCTTAATTGTTAAGTGTACAAAACACAAGTTGAAACAGATATATAAGTGTCGAATGCTGGATAACAAAACTATATCATACAGCTGTTTTGTCCTTCTAAAGCTCATCAGTGATGTTAGGGACATCACAAGTGCTCGTCATTCTAGGGTGCGTCAGTGTTGTCAGGGCAAGATGTTTGGAGAAAGAAAAAAAAGAAAAAAAGAAAGAAAAATGGATCTAAATTGTAAAAAAAATATGTTAGTGATGTTACGGATGCCAGAAAATATAGGCTTACACGTTGATGACATGTCTTTACAATTGTGCATTTTTCCTTATTTCTTAGTATTTCAGCATTTTAGAACTGATTTTTTTTAGAACGGCGAATCTTTCTTCTTAGTTACAGAGATTGTAGACGATCACGTAGCCCCTTAATTAAATATGGAGGTTTATGTATGACTTTAACAGTATCCACAGATAAGCTGTGATTTTTTATTTAAAGTTTCCTTTCATATTAAGTTCGATTATAAAAAGCAGCTGCGAAGAATATATTTTGGTGTTAATCTAAATGACGTCAATAAATGATTCATGAATTTTTTTTTTATATTTCAAAAGTTCATCAGTTGATAATGTTTTAATATTTATGGAACAAAACCACGGGGTATTTACATATTTCATAACAAGTTGATTTGCATAAAATTTACATAGCGGTGGTCGTCGACGCTGTGAAAAATACCTTTCAGGGATACCGGGTATTTTCTTTCATGGATGTCCATTGTATCTTGTTCGTGGTTTTCTCCTTTTTATCGATTTTCGCTTTAAGCGCGCAATATATTCATAGGAGTTTGTCATCAGAATTATGCTTTGGTTTATATTTCAATTTCTTTTCCTAGTTCTTTCTATAGAACATATTTTTATCGTCATTCCTGAAATGCTGAGCGCATTCAAGTAACATTAAAACGCCGAAAAATGCCTGAATGTTAGATATTTCAATCGGACAATCTTAAAAGTCTATTCCTAGGTCAGAAGATATCATAACGCTTGAATGTATGTAAGTTCAAATGTCATATCGGTCAAGCCTTTGATATGATATAAAAGTCATATATATATGTAAATAACACTTACACTTGAAGTAAGAAACCTCAAACCAGATATACATATTGTACTTATTAAAAGGAAATTAAATCAATTTCAATTTCATAACCATGAAATAAGATATAAAGACAATATCATTAACAAATATAATTATACAGTCCAAAACGATCACAACGTCATTAAAAATATATATTCGCATCTACATAAATTACACACAAACATCCGTAGCGTACTTTGGTTTTGATTCCTCAAATATCAACGCATGCTATTTTATTTTGTTAGTCAGGTGAAAATGATTTTAAAGATGAGAAAATGGACCAAAAGCGGTTAAGATAGCCGACGACGCATCGACTGTAGGCTATATCTTTTAGAACGGTTTTGCAACGGGGAATCTGACTGGTCGGCAGCTCTGTAAACAATACTTACTATAATTGTCTTAACTATCTCATTTAAATTAGCTCTAAGATAGATAGTCTACTTCCGTTCCACAGTCGACAGGTAGCCCCTTGATTATCGAGGTTACTGTATGACCTTAATGGTATCCACGGATGAACTGTAAACTTTTCATAATGTTAACTTTCATATTTAGCTCGATCATACAAAACTGCGAGGAATATATTTCAATCTAAATGACGTCAATAACAAATTTATTAAAAGTTGTTTTTATTTCAAAAGGTCATACGTTTATAATATTGTAATATTTATGAAACAAAAACACACGGGATGCTAACATAGTCCATAACAAGTTGAAAGTTACATAAGGTTAAAAACCTTTCAATAGTTACTGGTAAGACAAAGAAACTCATTCAAACGTCATTCAAACGCCTCCTCCTCGTCGTCGTCGTCGTCGTCGTCGTCGTCAACTGCTGACAATGTAAAAAGTATGAAAATATCAAATTAATGCTTGAATTTGTTTTCGATATATACTGTATCTCCATTTGCTCAGATTAAAAACCTTGATATTATTAAGGTCCAGAAAGTAAGGAGAATATAGCTGGAGATTTTTATTATACAGAAGACGACAGCTGACAGGAAAACAGCACATAGTTTCGAGAGATGCAAGTAAATGAAGGTCAAGGGAAGGTTATATGGTCAACACCATGATCTCGTTTGGCAATTTTATTAATTACATTTTTACTAGTGAAAAATATCTTATTTTCTGATATTTTTTCACCAGAGAAAAATATAACTTTTGTGAGTCGTTGACCGCAATGAATTATGAGAAAGATTAAACTTCCTCGGTATATTTTGCTTTAGAATGTAAAAAACATAATTTTCTAACAGTATCTTCAGTTATACCAAATATTTTTCACTCGTCTGGCTAATATTTTAAAAATTTTCACTCGTGCTACGCACTCCTGAAAATATCAAAATATTAGCCCAACTCGTGAAATATATTTGGTATCACTGAAGACACTTTTAGATATCCTCTATTTATTACATCTTTTCTAGTAACATATAAAAAATTAATCATTCTATAAAAATGATATTTTTCACTGCTTACCAACGACAACGGGGAAAGTTAAGATTTGCTTACAGCTCTCCTGGAAGTTCTGTTGTCATCACCCTAGATCCAATTTTGAAAAATAGTCTTTGTCTCCTTTTTATCGATTTTTGATTTAAGGACGTAAATATTCATAGGAGTTCGTCGTCAGAATTATGCTTTTGTTTATATTTTAATTTCTTAATTTCCTAGTTTTTTCTTAAGAACATATTTTGTATCTAATTTCCTGAGATGCTGAACACGTTCAATATATTTAAATCTTCAATACATGCCTGAATGTTAGATATTTCAGCCGGAAAATGTTAAAAAGAAGATGTCTTAATATTGGAATGCATATAAGTTAAAGTAAGAAACCTCAAATCAAACAAACTAATTACGAGGAAATGAAATCAATTTCAATATTATTAGATAAAATATATAGACGTCATTAAGCTATTTTAATCAAGGAAGTGCATCGCAGCAAAAAACAATGATGTATGAACAGCTATATTGGTGTGTAAATACGCATTTATAATTCATTTCAAGTCATTTCATTTAAATATGGAGTTTCCCAATACGTGTAGGAGCCTGAATATAGCGGCTAGGATATATCAATATACACAAGGTATGCAATTAATTTCACTTACTTGGATAATTTCTGCATCAAAGTTGGATGCATTGAAAACAAACCTTGCTTTTTTCATTCGGACTTGTTCTTAACTGTCCATATATATGTATCGTTTTCCCCTTTTCAACTGACCACTGGCATCTTTCCAACGACAACAACGGTCGCAAATTAATTTTCAAGTCATTCAAATAGTTTGTACATGGTTGTAATTTAGTCTAAGTAAATTGCATTCTTGGCATCTAAAATGAAGACTTCAGCATGGGAATTAATACATTACAATTCAATTTCATTTGCAGTCACGTTAACCTCTATATCTTATACTCTAATGTTACTTTCATTGAATACGCAGTATCGGTTGTGATAACTTCTAAATAACAAGGAATGGTAGTTCCTGCTTCTCAAATGAGTTTAAGGTATTCAGAATTCCCCGTTGGTTTACCTTGTATTTAGTTGATTTGTTTGGATTTTAAATCCATCTACACAAATTAACATTTTTATTACTGCAACCATATGTTTTATATAATACGCAATTTTCAGACCATTGCTTATCGCTTCTAAGACATTGCGTGTACCATGAGAAAATGTTCTTTGGCGTTATTTTACTTCTTTACTGTTTGACATTAAGTTTGTATAGGGAAAGGAAAAGTATCATCTACACCATAGCGACTATAAAAACTTAAATTAAGAACATAAATATGCATTTAATTAAATGTATTTAGAAAATTATCCTTACATTTTCAATTTTGCAGTAAACTATCAAAAACTGGCACACTCTTGTGATTATTATTTTCTAAAAATGTCTTCGATTTTTAAACTGTTGTACGAGAAGTCAGTGATGTTAGAAAATGATATTGAGATATCGCGAGTGTTTGAGGTAACCGTTATTTTTAAGCACGTGATATTTACAAATTTCTACCGATAGCAAATGAAATATCTTATGCACCAATGAGTTTAAATAGGAAACCAATCATTGGTTTGGAGAGCAGATATGTTACCATCTAGAAATGAGGAATTAGCAATTTGGAATTAAAAAGATCGCGTTTTATACATTTAAACTGCAAGCTGTTATCGGTGGTGACGTTATTCGGGGAAACCGACTGATGAGTCGGTAGTGTCCTGGATTTCGAGTTTGATCTCAACTTTAACTATGATCAATAGATTTGTTAAATGTAATATGAATCAATATATCTGAAGGTAGAAATGCAGGATTTTGCAGGAAGTTCTTTCCATTCCTGGTCACTGGGAGTGTGCACAAATTACCAGCCTATGGCCATATATATACACAGAATATGAAAACACGAGTGAAACATATTTCATTTCAAACATATTTTATTTACAGTGAAATATATCGGTATATTATGTCATATCTGTGACATATATGTTATCTGCAACGGGAAACGATTATATTGTATTTCTTTTTCATTTTCTAAAGACGACAAAAGAGAAGGAAAAACAATTGATGCGCCGTTCTGATAGGTCGAAATAATAAATTGGCCGTGATGATATAAGCCTTTATCAAGTTGATATATATATATTTATATTTTACTGGTAAACTATAATAAATTACCTTGCTTCAGTAGTATATATCATGGACCGTGGGTTGGAGATTCATGCCAATGTGGTTCTGATAATCTCTTCAACGACGTTAACATCGTATGCAATCAAAGTGCTGTTGTTTTTGTGTTAGCTACATAGTATGCCCTTCTAGGACTGAACTATTCCCGCGGTTCGCAGAGTAGCGGGAATTGTTTGTATTACCGAGTGTTTTCAGCCAATCGGATTGGCCCCATACATAGCACGGTCGGTACTTGTTCGGTGTTTCAGGGTACAAGCGTACCGAGGTCATTTTCTAAACCGCGTTTCCAGCGCACCGGTCAAAAAAAGTTCGGAGAACCAACACAATAAAATTCTGCAGGTTACTGTGGATCATTTTTATTTCGTATGATCGCGTTAATACCTCATGAGAGTCAGTCGCGATTTCAAATCCTTCGCGATTAAATGTACGAAAAGAACACTTTTGAATGGCGACCAAGCTATCGGTTATCGATATGGGAGACTTGTATAATCCTTGACACTAATAGGTAATCGTTCGCGAATTTCAAGTCATTTCTAGATCAGCGTTCGCGAAATCATGAATGCGCTTATATGTATGAAGGGGGCAAGTTAACGAAATGAAGTATTCGCGAAATCTTCTAATACAAAAACGGAACCCCTGGTTTCACAGATGTTAATTAAGCTATGTGACATTTTCAAAGACTGTAATTAAATATTGATTGTCAGGGACATCACTATGATTTTGTTAGGTTTCACCGCGTTTTAAGAGGGATGTAAAACAATAAGATACAGAGGTATTGATTACAGTGATAATTAATAGCAATTTTTTTTTAAATATTGATGAAAACATCACCGCCTTAAGCAACCACGTGCACAGACCGGGGTTCTCTAAGGTATACGCTTACGCACGGGGACCCGATGGGCGCTTCGCGTAATCGGGTTTAGCTCTGTCACTCTCGTTGTGATGACTGACAAATTCGCTCGAGTCTATAATATGACCTTTACTAGTAGCATGTAATATTGAGCCTACATGTATATCAGTATATGTATTGTTAATTAAAAATAAATGCACTTTGTATACAGATCAAAATTTTATGATTTATTTAATAATTATAATCAGTGTCGCTGCAAGACGTTTCCGATTCTAGCGACACTTGCTTTAAGTAAAATTTAAGTACTTTTTCTTTGTTTTTCTCTTGTCGGTCGGTTTTTATAAGTTAGTCTTTTTCTTCTCATGTTTCCCCCTTTTTAGTGTTTTTCTCCAGCCTTAAGGCTATTTCAATCCTGACATCATCCTCGTCGTCGTTTTCATCTGAACTATCATATGACGCTGGCGGCAGGTCTGAATTCGAGATCATGCTGAGCTCCCGTTGGTTATTTGGAGGAATTCAAAGTACATACTACCGTTTTTTTCAATTTCCAAAACGGCATCCAGATTTTTTTTCAAAAAGATGAAATAAAGAAGTACCAAAGTGATCACTAAAATTTGTAACAGACATCACTAGAACAGATATAGCGTGATTTCTATGTCGTTCTTCAGTTGTATATTTCTTTGGCTCATTAGCTGATGATCATCATTGTGATATCCTCTTTAAAAAGAATCTGCGCCATAAATTTGTTAAACGCAATTACATGTCATTTTATATTCAAGACATCATAACTAGATCACTCATTTCCTTACAAAAATACTCGGAAATGAACGTTGCATCCGCCTAATAGCAATCATGGGGATAACAGCACCTGTGTTGAACTGTTTGGCTTAACGCAACATCAACAGTTAAGATTAATTAGAGATTGATCAAATCAAATCGTTTTAGATGAAGCATACTTGACTTTCAGATCAATTTTTTTCTTTCCTTTGTCGTGTGTCTATCGGTTTTTCTTTCGACAATGTTGAATACATGGATTGCACCGCTGTCGTAATTAAAGACAAACTCCCTTTAATTTCTTCTACGATGTCTTCAAACTTACCAGGATGTACCCGATAAGATCGTGGAATAAGTAGGATTTCAGCCTTTTCAAAACGTGTTCGAGAACTACCTGCATTGCGAAAATAGCATATATAATTTATCGTTTTATATGTTGTTTTTATAACAACTTTATAAAGTGATAATTTTCGTAAGTATATGTATCTGTCGCCGCTAACACGAGTAGCCCAGTACACGTGCGTGTGAAGGCGACGACGATAAATGAATGTGTTGAAAATTTGAGGACACTGACTCAACATTTTCATATTAGATATAGATAGTAACATATACTGTGTTATTTAATGTAATCAAAATGGAAATCGTTGAACGGACAAATAAAAAGAGAAATAGTATATCTAGCTTTCTCTGAGGCCATCGTCAACTGCAACATTTGTCCATTTCAAGATCAACTTCCTTTTGAAATAATACCACTCCTCTTGACTGTTTTTTGACAACCACTTCGATGATCTGAGAGATATTTTCCCTAGGTTGATGAGGATATTGAATCCGCCAAATACTCTGAAAACGAGAAGGATGCTATCTAAGGATGATGAGTCAGTTACCTGCATTGGAAACGATTTATGGATAGTTTAAGTAAAAATAGACTACAATTTAGTAAAGCAACTGGCGAAACACCGGGAACCTTTTTATGGTTATACAGAACTGTGTTCACAAGCTCAGTTGCCCAACTCGCAATAGGGAACGTCTTGATGTTTATTGACGAAATAGAGTGCTTATGACTTTAATTTGGCTGAGGGCATATACATCGTATAACATATTGGCAATTTTATTTGGAGTTGGCATTTAACCGTTCCCAGAATTGTTTGTCATGTTTAGGGAAAGTTTGTACGACATGTTGGCCGCTTTTGTCATGTGGCCATCAAGACAAGAGTGACAACGGCTCCAAGAAAGATGGTGACATATTCCGGAAACATTTCAAGTTATAGATAATGAGCTATGTATTCGCCATGCCGCTTCTTTCTTCAGGACAAAACAAGATGCGTAGACCTTAGGTTTGATGAATCCGATTGGGGGCAACATGTCACTTGACCTTCCTAGAAATTGCTACTTTTTAGGAGTTTGTATATATTCCTCGAGGCATCCGTTTATAACCCCATCTACAGCCGCACAGATTCGCAGGAGACCTGTTAATAATCAAAACCAACTTAGACAATTTAATAGGATGAGCCGAGGGGGTCAAGATTCTTAAGTTGCCAAACACGAGGCTTGACAAGTCTTTGGCAACTTAATTAAGTATCTTGCCCCGAGGGTTGATATTCCTCTGTCTCACTTCCATAAGGGTGAATGATTATTTTTCTATTACCCTGTTTATCCTCTTATGTATCTAATAAGGATAACATGATTAAATGAATTGTCGACGTGACGTCATTGTATTGTCGCCGTGACGAAATTCAATTGATGTAGCTTGTCTCAACCTTGGGCGAGACAAGAAAATCTCACACCGGTAAAATTGTGGATATCCCTGTTCAGGGTAAGAGAAATAGGAGAACAAAAATGCCATGAATAATATGTGCATGTTTAGCCGTACATCGTACGAAAATTATAAAATGGTGATGTAAAGTTTTTTTTTGTAATCTTTCGAGATTTACTGACCAATAAAAAATAACAAAGTTCCTCATTCCGGTGGGGCTGCGCATCCACACTTTAATTTTATCAAACGCACCTTAGTGAAGACACGAGCCCAGTGCGTGGGAAAGTAATGAGTGTTTTCGTCAGCTGTTCGTCATGAGATCGGTATTAACATCTTTAAGCGTGGTTGTTAGATGTTATTGCCTTCCAAATTGACCCTTCATTAATGTTGACTTTGCATGATAAACAATCCTCAGATAAAAACATAAATATATACGTCCCGATATACGCAAGCGCCTTGATTTTGATGACACTTGTGATATTATCAAAACCTGAAACGTATATTAAAAAAATGCAGCAAAATAAGTTATTAAAACCCTGATTAATTTACATCTGAACCGAAAAACCGGCGGGTGGCGATGTTGTGAATAGACACGCGGTTGTTGTTTTAGTTGTTTACTTGTTGTTGCTGTTTGAAGATTTCTCTGGTACATTAATCGGAGCACCTCAGTAGTCATTGAGTGGTACAAGTACTAGAGCTTTATCGCATTACTCAATCTATATAACTATATAAATACAGCACACAGAAGATATATACAAGGCGATGAATGTCATCAGTTACCAAAGGAGAGAGTTAAAATGTCGCACATACAACGGAGATTGTACCAACATAAGTCACTAGAATTTAAATCACATCAATCATGTGTCACACACGCACTTCTGCGCATTTATTAATTTTTATCTTGCCTTCCGGTGTGATGAGTTATTGCTATTCTATTTCAATTCTCGATTAGAGCAATTAAAATGCACTTTAGTAAATCCTTCTAGTTGAACCATAACATAGACAATAATGCGGTGATGTAGCACTTTCTGGTAATGTTCAGGTAGCATCTCCAGGTCGTTCGAGCCGAGTTAGAGCACACACAGCCATTGAGTCGCATCTTCTGTTCGATTGAACAGGGTTAAAGCAAACATATTACTAGGGTAGCACCATCTGGTACTTCGAACTAGAAAATAGCACTGGAGTAATACATGGACGTTCAAACTTGGTTTGAGCGTAAAGAGAACTAGATTCGCTCTTTATGAGGTCGTTTGAACTAGGTTAGGGCACACAGATCACTAGATATTATATTTGCACACATGACGTCACTGGAATATATATACAGGTCACGCACAAATGTACTGTTTAAAGTTTAAAGTTGATTGCTTTTGGCATTTTCAAATTCGCTCACATGGACCTTAATCAGTCTTTCAATATCATTCTGTGTAGACTTCATTCCAACTTGATTACATACCTCCGACTTTGGTCGTTCAAACAGGAGTCACCAGACCTAATTCTTTCATGTTTTGTGACAGTGTCTAAGATGTTTTGTGAGTACTTAGTTCTGTGTTGTGTTAATTAAGATCAAAGAAGAATGAAGTGGTATCTATCCTCAATATTACAATTACAAAGAGAACAAGATACTGCGATAGCGTACTGATTGAAATTGTTTCTGTTTGCATGCAATGTATATGTTCCTGTATGTACCCGTGTCTTCAGCAAGGCTTCTTCACCCTGTCCTGGATTAGCGATCAGTGTATCCCATAGAGGGTGCAGTTTAAGAATGCTCAGGTATAGCAGGGAGGATTAGGTTTCTGCTTTGCAGACCATCTTTCCCGGAGATAGAGACTGATGTTTTTTTCCCGACTGTAGTCTTCCAGTGCAGTTTCGAAGGCGGATTATCGAGGAGGTCAAGCGCTCAAGGTCTATCATGAAGTTAGCTCGTATTTAGCAAGAGCAAGTAGAGGGCGTATGGCAACAAGCCTGCAAAGGCGTCCTTCATCTTTGATGATCAACTGAGTAAGAAATAGATGTCTCTCTTTGTAAAGTTACAAACATCCAGCAATGAAGATGAGGACACGGTTATTGATGTTTTTCTCTATATTGGTGATCTGTGCATTGATACTGTAAGCTAGTACTTTCATTTTTATCGCTTTCCTTTCCTAAGAAAATAGCTTCTGAGATTCTTATTCGGATGGTTGATCAGGGTCGTGTGCTAACCAGTTAGGTCTCACTATTGGCATCGTTCTGTAGTAACTGAAGAGTGTACCTCTGACCGGTGTATTGTTGTTAACATCAATCAAATGTTTGTAGTATTAGAATGGGGCAAGACAAATATTTAACAGTAATGGACACGATATGAACTACTGTTAATACGTTTCAAAATACAACTAAGTGTAGTTATTTTGTGACACAGTCGAAAATGTATGTATATGTTTGAAAATACGCTTGTCAGTAGATTAAGTAGCCTTATACACTATAAAGGCCAGTTAAAAAAGGCGATACATATGCTTAAAGGCAAAACTTAAAGCAACGAGAAGAGGCTGATAAACTGCGCAATAGCTATATTAGAATATATTCACATACTGAAGAAAATAACAGGTGGCGGTGTATTTTCCAGGGTATAAAAATAGGGAAAGATGTAAATCTACAACTGTACGTTTAGACAACATTAACACAATAACCGATGTCCCGATGAATGAATGCAAGACGATTGGTAGGACAAGAACGCAATATCATTTGAAAAAGTACATTCTGGTGTTCAAAATTCAGACTACCATTAACCTCCGGAGGTCGTATTCCTAAGCTATCCCGAATCTTGCAAACGCGGCATTTCCAGAAGTTTTTATAAAGTAATATACATTGTATATGTCAAGATGAAAATTTTCATTTTTTCTTCCAAAATAATTTATCAAATAACAAGTTATATCATCACTGTGGCGACATGAGATTCTTATATCATCACTGTGATTATATAAGCAGTGATGATATAAGTTTTTACTAAGTTGATAATTTCTAACTGTGATAACTTTGAGTAGGGAGAGAATCAGGGAAAGGTCAGAAAGTCTAATTAACGAGTTACGTCAATACCGCGGCCGTGTGGAGAGAGTGTTAGGAGAGGTTATCAGACCATAAAATTGATCTCGGATTAGATGGTGATTATGAATGAAAGAATGTGTTTAAATTTTATCAAATATGAAACCTTATGGTTTTAGATTCAGAGATCGAGCCGTTGAGAATCAACAAGTGTTAAGTGTGACCAGAGTGTCACCGGATGAAGGCAGTCTTGTGAGGTACCCAGTTGGGAAGATGTAACCGCAGTGCAAGAGGTGGATGCATATTTTGTACTTATGTCAATAGTGGTATGTATTTCTCTGTAAAAAAGTGTACATTAAAAGAAAGGGATTATCTTAGTATTGTGAACATTATCGGTATCTGCAAACCAGTTGTTCCGTCACATTACATTTCACTGGTAAAGTTGTAACAAGTTTAATTGTATATTTGTAGTATCATGAGAGAGTAAGTCACGTGCCAAATCCAAGTGTTTATGTAAAGCTCTTCTTTAACATTTAAGGCAAGTAAAGTTTAATCGGTAGTTCCTGTGTTAGCTAGAGAGGATGTTCTATTCGGATACCGTGCTAATGAATAGATCTTCCATGCTGGGTATTGACGTCAATTGTCTACTGTTATTGGCATCCCAAGCGGCCCTTTCTTCCAGACAATCAACCTGGTTCTCAGTTTAAAGATGTTTTCATCTAGATATGACACAGATTGCATTGCGAATGTCATCGACAAAGCAAATCTACATTTTGTTTGCAATTGTCTTCATTTATTGCGTTTTAGTTAGAATTACGGTTTCGTTTGCATCAAGTCGGTACCCTTTGTTTTTGCATACTGTTAAAAATGAAAATTCATTTCATTTCACAATGCCAGTCTATTTTGATATGCATTGTATAGCACAAAAGCAAATACACATGTAGTTGTATGACTAGTATTCCCATGAATTGTTTCTGTCAGTTTTCAAAATCACACCGGAGTTAGACGAGATTATCAAATTATGCTGTTTTGTGAAGATTTTAGTTATTAGACTATTAAGTAAATCATTAGGTCAAATCGACGTAACATTGGATGAATAAAATTGAACCAAAATTATACTTTTGCCTGCATATATCATTATACAACTGTATGCCAAATTGCAGTTCAATCTTTATCTGTTGGAGAAAATGAACAGAAACCAAACTAAGACGTAATGACGGAGAAGGACAACATTATTCCCCCCGACCATGATATGGTGGAGATGTCAAACATGACGGGGATATAGAAATCTTTCTTACTTATGTTGAAAACTAGTTATATTCATGCATGTATATCAACAGTCCTGATTGTCACATTCATCTGACTTCCAATCTGTCACACTACATATAATTTAAATATCGTTATTGTCTAATTTTAAAATGCTATTTTCATCTTCGGAATATGGAAGGCTGTCGTTTTATTAGCTACCGATTCCGTCATTCTTCGGGGCGATCGTGTGCCCATGTTGTGACGGTTAAATATATTGCATTGAAGAAAACCGACAGTAATTGTTTTGGTTGGAACAGAAATACTCCTACGACTTGGCTAATTACAACCCCCGCACTCAGCTCTGCTAACTTGTGGTTATCATATATTGTAAATATGTAAATGGAAAGACACATAATTCATTGTCAGATTTTATAGCAACTAGAATAAATTACAAACTATTAACATCAAACTATTTGCAGATGTGAAATAGCATTTAACACCAAAATAGACAGGGGAATTAATTAAGTCTTTCCGACTTAATTTTTGTACATTAAGAAATGCTACTTTAAATTCGGAGTTTTCTATTGGTGATAATGGACCAACCTCTTTCACGGAGATTAATTTAGGTTTTAATAGTTAAACTGCTTCATAACCGATGCGTCATTATGATGTCTGTATGCAAAATTATGGTAAAGTATCAGTAAAGACGCCAACACAATCTCACGAAATCAGAAATAATGGCTACTACGAAACTAACATTAAGCTCAGTCATTAATTAAACATTATGGAAACATAAATCTAGATTTCCAAGATGGCAGTCACATCATTGATACTTTTTTCCCTCGACATATTTTTATGATACTAATCATATTTCTTTTGTTTGCATCAAATTCCAAGCGACATCAAACGGTTTCGGTGAATTCGAAGTTTTCATACGCTTTTCTCGGGCCTCACACTATACATCCCTCCGTCAAAACGTCTAATGTCTGGTGTTTGGGCCAGAGGAAGGTCAGATGTCCCCAACAACTCCGTTGTCATTCAACTTGTCTATTCTTTGTTTGACGACACGATGCGATCTTTTTTCACAATTTACAATTTTTACAACCGCAATTCCAAAGACACAAATGAAAAATGCTGTACATAACGAATATGTGTTTGGAATCCAATAATTCTCTTTTGCTCTTTTGACGTCATTGAAATCTGGATTGGTATAGTCGTCTGTCTTGGACAAGTACACACAATAGGAGAAATTGGGGAGTCCAGTAATGATACCAATTGTGTCCAACTGTCGTACGATCTGGGTTTGATGCAATATGTTTGTATTGCCTTAATAGTTGAAGACGTGTGATACAATAAGTAATGTATGAGTTTTTTTTCAGATTGCCTCGGAGTAGACAAATTTAAGATTGGCATGATTGTGACTTGCTGGATGAAGTCAGGTTTGTAAGGTACGTCAGATTGGGAAGATGGACCGCAGTGCAAGAGATTGATTCATATTTTGTAAATATGTAAATAGTTGTATATATTTCTATGTGAATAAACTGTACATAAGAAGAAAAGGATTATCTTAGCATTATGAATATTACCGGAGTCAGAAGCACAGTCACATTACATTTCACTGGTAAAATGTAACAAGTACATTATAATATAGTATCTTGAGACTGCAATACCCTTCCAATTGCCACGTGATTCTGATAAGCTCTTCAATGACATTAATTTCGTATCAAATCAAGGTTTAAGCTGTTTCTCCTGTGTTAGCTACAAAGGATGTCCTTTTAGGATATCGCGCTAATGAATAAAATAGGTCTGCTACTGCTGGGTATTGACGTCAATTATTTTCAAGCTACAGTTTACCGAACTCAGTCTGCGGTTGTTCCAGGAATGTCCTACTGTTATCTTGTTAGCATCGCCAACGGCCCTGACTCCCAGTTCATTGCAAATATAGGACCTGGTTATCAGTTTTAAGATGAATTAACCCAGATTTGACCCAGATTTGTATGGTGGGCGTCTTCGATGAACACGATGACGCATACCGTTAGAGCACATGGTAGGCAACGGCCCTGACATGCAGTTCATAGCGGATATAGGTCATTAATTAAGGTAGCAGTGTACAGTAAAAATGCCCAATTTTGAAAAATATGGCACATGTCTTAGATATATGTAAACATTGCCAGTTAGCCTTACATATAACCTCTAATAAAGTATATATATTTTTAATCTGTACAACATTTGCAATTTCAATACAGTTCTGAAAGATAAGTAAACTGATATTTTCTGTGATTTTTAGAGCTGTGAATACCATGGTAACAGCTTGAAAAATGCTCAAAAATTGCAAAATATTATGATATTTGATCCAAAATGACACAATTCTCTACACAATTTTTTTTTCTGAAACCTTTTTAAAATTAAATATCTCTATCCCAAAGACAGAATTAATCTTGTTTTGACATATGTTGTAAATTAAGTTTTTCCGCTATCTCACCTTTTCTTTGGGCTTCCATTTTTCGCTGTAGGCAAAACTAAATTTCCTGTACACTTTCGGAAAATCCGGAACCAATTTATTAATTTTTGTTTTAACAAATGTGAAGCCTGTATGTACTACTTCATACTGAATATACCAATTATAGTGTACATTTATTGTTTCGTTTTTGTATGCATATCATAATACAGGAGTTATTTGCTTAACAAAAAAATTGCCCATGGCCAGGCTGTCCTACTGTAGTGTGCTACCTAATTCTATAAGCTGGTTCTCAGTTTGAAGATGTTTTAACCCAGATTTGACCTAGATTTGCATTGCGTTGGTCGTTGATGACGTAGATGACAATTACCCTCGCAACGTCCGATCTCCTCCTCCTTGTATTTTTGCAATGGTTTCCATGCAAGTATATATTTTGGTTGCAGCTGCTCTCATTTCATTGCTTTTGAGTTAGAATTACGGTTTCGTTTGCAAAAAGGCGGTACCCATTGTATTTTTATACAGTTTATAATGAAATACCCGTGGGTATTTCATTTTAGGATATCAATCAATCAAGCTAAATATATACCATAAAACCAAATAGTTGTCGGACAAAAGATTTAATAGGATTAGCTTTATTCAATGTCGTGGCTCATTACCGAAACACCAGTCGGTCGCGCACAAGAATCCCCGTGTATTTTAATGTAATTTTGTACTATTTGTTTATAACTAGATGTTTCAGATCGCCTCGAATCCCTATAACGGTAAACAATTAAAAGTTTTGGATTTTTTTTGTTTTTTTTTGTTTAAGAAGTTTACTCATGGTCATTCAAAGCAAGTATATAGTACACAGCATTAGAACAAAAACGATATGTTTGAAACAAAATTCTTCACTTTTGGTATTTATATATTATTTTTAAAATCCAACTGGAGGCAGGGTCAACAAATTATGGTCTAGCTGATTTGAGAACAATCGACATAAGACTCGATAAAGAAAATTTAACCATAATCAGAATTTTGTCTGCATATATCATTATACAACTGGATACCAAATTGCAGTTCAATCTTTATCTGTTTGAGTTTATTGATTTTATTCAAGCAAATGTATCAACAGTTATATACATAAAAC
This sequence comes from Pecten maximus, assembly GCF_902652985.1. Taxonomy (NCBI): domain Eukaryota; kingdom Metazoa; phylum Mollusca; class Bivalvia; order Pectinida; family Pectinidae; genus Pecten; species Pecten maximus. The sequence continues at coordinate 41,347,248 of NC_047020.1, forward strand.
AATATTGCATTAAGATAAGGAAACCGTTAGTTATTGTTTTGGTTGGAACAGAAATAGTTCTACGACTTGGCTAATTACAACCGCCGCACTCAGCTCTGCTAATTTGTGGTTATCATATATTGTAAATGGAAAGACACATAAATCACTGTCAGATTTTATAGCAACTAGAATAAATTAGAAATTATTAACATCAAACGATTTGCAGATGTGAAATAGCAATAAACACCGAAATAGACAGGGAAATTAATTAAGTTTTTCAGACTTTATTTTGGTACATTAAGAAATACTACTTTAAATTCGGAGCTTTCTATTGGAGGTAATGGACCAACCTCTTTCATGGAGATTAATTTAGGTTTTAATAGTTTAACTACTACATATGCAATGCTTCGTTATGTTGTCTGCATGTACAATTTACAGTTAAATATCAAAAGAGACGCCAATACAAACTCGCGAAATTAGAAATAATGACTACTACGGAAAATAACGAAAAACAATCTTGGTCAACAAATAAACATTATTGAAACTTAATATAGATTTCCAAGATGGCAGTCACACTATTGATATTTTAACGCGTCACATGTTTATTATACAGGCAATATTTGTTTTGTCTGTATCAAATTTCTCGCGACACAAAACGATATAGGTGAATTTGACGCTCTGGCCCTATACCAAAATGTCTCATGTAAGATGTTTGAACCAGAGGATGATTAGATTTCCTCAACAACTCAGTTGTCAGTCAACTTTTCTATTCTTTGTTTGACGACACGATGCATTTTCCCCCACAATTTTAGCAATTGCAATTCCAAAGACACAAAGGGTGTAAACACACTTTCGGAAAATCCGGAACCAATTTATTAATGTTTGTTTTAACAAATGTGAAGCCTGTATGTACTATTTCATACTGAATATACAAATTATAGTGTACATTTATTTTTTTCATTTTTTATGTATATCATAATACAGGAGTTATTTGCTTAACAAAAAAATTGCCCATGGCCAGGCTGTCCTACTGTAGTGTGCTACCTAAGCTGGTTCTCAGTTTGAAGATGTTTTAACCCAGATTTGACCTAGATTTGCATTGCGTTGGTCGTTGATGACGTAGATGACAATTACCCTCGCAACGTCCGATCTCCTCCTCCTAGTATTTTTGCAATGGTTTCCATGCAAGTATATATTTTGGTTGCAGCTGCCCTCATTTCATTTCTTTTGAGTTAAAATTACGGTTTCGTTTGCAAAAAGTCGGTACCCTTTGTTTTTGTATACAGTTTATAATGAAATACTCGTGGGTATTTCATTTTAGGATATCAATCAATCAAGCTAAATATATACCATAAAACCAAATAGTTGTCGGACAAGAGATTCAATAGGATTAGCTTTATTCAATGTCGTGGCTCATTACCGAAACACCAGTGGGTCGCGCACAAGAAACCCCGTGTATTTTAATGTAATTTTGTACTATTTGTTTATAACTAGATGTTTCAGATCGCCTCGAATCCCTATAACGGTAAACGATTAAAAGTTTTGGAATTTTTTTGTTTTTTGTTTAAGAAGTTTACTTATGGTCATTCAAAGCAAGTATATAGTACACAGCATTAGAACAAAAACGATATGTTTGAAACAAAATTCTTCACTTTTGGTATTTATATATTATTTTAAAAATCCAACTGGAGTTAGGCAGCGTCCACAAATTATGGTCTAGCTGTTTTGAGAACAATCGACATAAGACTCGATAAAGAAAATTTAACCATAATCAGAATTTTGTCTGCATATATCATTATACAACTGGATACCGAATTGCAGTTCAATCTTTATCTGTTTGAGTTTATTAATTTTATTCAAGCAAATGTATCAACAGTTATATACATAAAACAATATTGCATTAAGATAAGGAAACCGTTAGTTATTGTTTTGGTTGGAACAGAAATAGTTCTACGACTTGGCTAATTACAACCGCCGCACTCAGCTCTGCTAATTTGTGGTTATCATATATTGCAAATTTCTCGCGACACAAAACGATATAGGTGAATTTGACGCTCTGGCCCTATACCAAAATGTCTCATGTAAGATGTTTGAACCAGAGGATGATCAGATTTCCTCAACAACTCAGTTGTCAGTCAACTTTTCTATTCTTTGTTTGACGACACGATGCATTTCCCCCCACAATTTTAGCAATTGCAATTCCAAAGACACAAAGGGAGAAAATGATGTACATGACGAATATGTGTTAGGAAACCAATAATTCTCTTTTGCTCTTTTGCAGTCATTGAAATCTGGATTGGTATAGTCGTCTGTCTTGGAAAAGTACACAAAATAGGCGACATTGGGGAGTCCAGTAATGCTACCAATTTTGTCCAACTCTCGTACGATCTGGGTTTGATGCAATATGTATGTATTGCCTTAATAGTTGAAGACGTGTGATACAATTAGTAATGTATGATTTTAGAAATGAAAACTCACCTCAATCCATTTTCATTTTTTTTTTGATTGCCTCGGAGTAGACAAATTTAAGATTGGCATGATTGTGACTAGATGGATGAAGTCAGGTTTGTAAGGTACGTCAGATTGGGAAGATCTAACCGCAGTGCAAGAGATTGATTCTTATTTTGTAAATATGTAAATAGTTGTATATATTTCTATGTGAATAAACTGTGCATAAGAAGAAAAAGATTATCTAGGCATTATGAATATTACATGAGTCAGAAGCTCAGTCACATTACATTTCACTGGTAAAATGTAACAAGTACATATAATATAGTATCTTGAGACTGCAATACCCTTCCAATTGCCACGTGATTCTGATAAGCTCTTCAATGGCATTAATTTCGTATCAAATCAAGGTTTAAGCTGTTTCTCCTGTGTTAGCTACAAAGGATGTCATTTTAGGATATCGCGCTAATGAATAGGTCTGCTACTGCTGGGTATTGACGTCAATTATTTTCAAGCTACAGTTTACCGAACTCAGTCTGCGGTTGTTCCAGGAACGTCCTACTGTTATCTTGTTAGCATCGTCAACGGCCCTGACTCCCAGTTCATTGCGAATATAGGACCTGGTTATCAGTTTTAAGATGAATTAACCCAGATTTGACCTATATTTGTATGGTGGGCGTCTTCGATGGAGACACGATGACGCATACCGTTAGAGAACATATGTAGGACAACGGCCCTGACATGCAGTTCATAGCGGATATAGGTAATTAATTAAGGTAGCAGTGTACAGTAAAAATGCCCAATTTTGAAAAATATGGCACATGTCTTAGATATATGTAATCATTGCTAGTTAGCCCTCCATATAACCTCTAATAAAGTATATATATTTTTAATCTGTACAACATTTGCAATTTCAATACAGCTCTGAAGGATAAGTTAACTGATATTTTCTGTGATTTTTAGAGCTGTGAATACCATGGTAACAGCTTGAAAAATGCTCAAAAATTGCAAAATATTATGATATTTGACCCAAAATGACACAATTCTCTGCACAATTTTTTTTCTAAAACCTATTTAAAATTAAATATCTCTATCCCATAGACAGAATTAATCTTGTTTTGACATATGTTGTAAATTAAGTTTTTCCGCTATCTCACCTTTTCTTTGGGCTTCCATTTTTCGCTGTAGGCAAAACTAAATTTCCTGTGTAAACACACTTTCGGACAATCCGGAACCAATTTATTAATATTTGTTTTAACAAATGTGAAGCCTGTATGTACTATTTCATACTGAATATACCAATTATAGTGTACATTTATTTTTTTTCGGAAATAGATCATAAAGTTGCTTCTCAGTTTGAAGATGTTTTAACCCAGATTTGACCTAGATTTGCATTGCGTTGGTCGTTGATGACGTAGATGACAATTACCCTCGCAACGTCCGATCTCCTACTCCTAGTATTTTTGCAATGGTTTCCATGCAAGTATATATTTTGGTTGCAGCTGCCCTCATTTCATTTCTTTTGAGTTAAAATTACGGTTTCGTTTGCAAAAAGTCGGTACCCTTTGTTTTTGTATACAGTTTATAATGAAATACTCGTGGGTATTTCATTTTAGGATATCAATCAATCAAGCTAAATATATACCATGAAACCAAATAGTTGTCGGGCAAGAGATTCAATAGGATTAGCTTTATTCAATGTCGTGGCTCATTACCGAAACACCAGTGGGTCGCGCACAAGAAACCCCGTGTATTTTAATGTAATTTTGTACTATTTGTTTATAACTAGATGTTTCAGATCGCCTCGAATCCCTATAACGGTAAACGATTAAAAGTTTTGGAAATTTTTTTGTTTTTTGTTTAAGAAGTTTACTTATGGTCATTCAAAGCAAGTATATAGTACACAGCATTAGAACAAAAACGATATGTTTGAAACAAAATTCCTCACTTTTGGTATTTATATATTATTTTAAAAATCCAACTGGATTTAAGCAGGGTCCACAAATTATGGTCTAGCTGTTTTGAGAACAATCGACATAAGACTCGATAAAGAAAATTTAACCATAATCAGAATTTTGTCTGCATATATCATTATACAATGGATACCGAATTGCAGTTCAATCTTTATCTGTTTGAGTTTATTAATTTTATTCAAGCAAATGTATCAACAGTTATATACATAAAACAATATTGCATTAAGATAAGGAAACCGTTAGTTATTGTTTTGGTTGGAACAGAAATAGTTCTACGACTTGGCTAATTACAACCGCCACACTCAGCTCTGCTAATTTGTGGTTATCATATATTGTAAATGGAAAGACACATAAATCACTGTCAGATTTTATAGCAACTAGAATAAATTAGAAATTATTAACATCAAACGATTTGCAGATGTGAAATAGCAATAAACACCGAAATAGACAGGGAAATTAATTAAGTTTTTCAGACTTTATTTTCGTACATTAAGAAATACTACTTTAAATTCGGAGCTTTCTATTTGAGGTAATGGACCAACCTCTTTCACGGAGATTAATTTAGGTTTTAATAGTTTAACTACTACATATGCAATGCTTCGTTATGTTGTCTGCATGTACAATTTACAGTTAAATATCAAAAGAGACGCTAATACAAACTCACGAAATTAGAAATAATGACTACTACGGAAAATAACGAAAAACAATCTTGGTCAACAAATAAACATTATTGAAACTTAATATAGATTTCCAAGATGGCAGTCACACTATTGATATTTTAACGCGTCACATGTTTATTATACAGGCAATATTTGTTTTGTCTGTATCAAATTTCTCGCGACACAAAACGATTTAGGTGAATTTGACGCTCTGGCCCTATACCAAAATGTCTCATGTAAGATGTTTGAACCAGAGGATGATCAGATTTCCTCAACAACTCAGTTGTCAGTCAACCTTTTCTATTCTTTGTTTGACGACACGATGCATTTTCCCCCACAATTTTAGCAATTGCAATTCCAGAGACACAAAGGGAGAAAATGATGTACATGACGAATATGTGTTAGGAAACCAATAATTCTCTATTGCTTTTTTGCAGTCATTGAAATCTGGATTGATATAGTCGTCTGTCTTGGACAAGTACACAAAATAGCCGACATTGGGGAGTCCAGTAATGCTACCAATTTTGTCCAACTCTCGTACGATCTGGGTTTGATGCAATATGTATGTATTGCCTTAATAGTTGAAGACGTGTGTTACAATTAGTAATGTATGATTTTAGAAATGAAAACTCACCTAATTCCTTTTTCAATTTTGTTTTCAGATTGCCTCGGAGTAGACAAATTTAAGATTGGCATGATTGTGACTAGATGGATAAAGTCAGGTTTGTAAGATACGTCAGATTGGGAAGATCTAACCGCAGTGCAAGAGATTGATTCATATTTTGTAAATATGTAAATAGTTGTATATATTTCTATGTGAATAAACTGTGCATAAGAAGAAAAAGATTATCTTAGGATTATGAATATTACATGAGTCAGAAGCTCAGTCACATTACATTTCACTGGTAAAATGTAACAAGTACATATAATATAGTATCTTGAGACTGCAATACCCTTCCAATTGCCACGTGATTCTGATAAGCTCTTCAATGACATTAATTTCGTATCAAATCAAGGTTTAAGCTGTTTCTCCTGTGTTAGCTACAAAGGATGTCATTTTAGGATATCGCGCTAATGAATAGGTCTGCTACTGCTGGGTATTGACGTCAATTATTTTCAAGCTACAGTTTACCGAACTCAGTCTGCGGTTGTTCCAGGAACGTCCTACTGTTATCTTGTTAGCATCGCCAACGGCCCTGACTCCCAGTTCATTGCAAATATAGGACCTGATTATCAGTTTTAAGATGAATTAACCCAGATTTGACCCAGATTTGTATGGTGGGCGTCTTCGATGAACACGATGACGCATACCGTTAGAGCACATAGTAGGCAACGGCCCTGACATGCAGTTCATAGCGGATATAGGTAATTAATTAAGGTAGCAGTGTACAGTAAAAATGCCCAATTTTGAAAAATATGGCACATGTCTTAGATATATGTAATCATTGCTAGTTAGCCCTCCATATAACCTCTAATAAAGTATATATATTTTTAATCTGTACAACATTTGCAATTTCAATACAGCTCTGAAGGATAAGTTAACTGATATTTTCTGTGATTTTTAGAGCTGTGAATACCATGGTAACAGCTTGAAAAATGCTCAAAAATTGCAAAATATTATGATATTTGACCCAAAATGACACAATTCTCTGCACAATTTTTTTTCTAAAACCTATTTAAAATTAAATATCTCTATCCCATAGACAGAATTAATCTTGTTTTGACATATGTTGTAAATTAAGTTTTTCCGCTATCTCACCTTTTCTTTGGGCTTCCATTTTTCGCTGTAGGCAAAACTAAATTTCCTGTGTAAACACACTTTCGGACAATCCGGAACCAATTTATTAATGTTTGTTTTAACAAATGTGAAGCCTGTATGTACTATTTCATACTGAATATACAAATTATAGTGTACATTTATTTTTTTCATTTTTTTATGTATATCATAATACAGGAGTTATTTGCTTAACAAAAAAATTGCCCATGGCCAGGCTGTCCTACTGTAGTGTGCTACCTAAGCTGGTTCTCAGTTTGAAGATGTTTTAACCCAGATTTGACCTAGATTTGCATTGCGTTGGTCGTTGATGACGTAGATGACAATTACCCTCGCAACGTCCGATCTCCTCCTCCTAGTATTTTTGCAATGGTTTCCATGCAAGTATATATTTTGGTTGCAGCTGCCCTCATTTCATTTCTTTTGAGTTAAAATTACGGTTTCGTTTGCAAAAAGTCGGTACCCTTTGTTTTTGTATACAGTTTATAATGAAATACTCGTGGGTATTTCATTTTAGGATATCAATCAATCAAGCTAAATATATACCATAAAACCAAATAGTTGTCGGACAAGAGATTCAATAGGATTAGCTTTATTCAATGTCGTGGCTCATTACCGAAACACCAGTGGGTCGCGCACAAGAAACCCCGTGTATTTTAATGTAATTTTGTACTATTTGTTTATAACTAGATGTTTCAGATCGCCTCGAATCCCTATAACGGTAAACGATTAAAAGTTTTGGAATTTTTTTGTTTTTTGTTGAAGAAGTTTACTTATGGTCATTCAAAGCAAGTATATAGTACACAGCATTAGAACAAAAACGATATGTTTGAAACAAAATTCCTCACTTTTGGTATTTATATATTATTTTAAAAATCCAACTGGAGTTAGGCAGGGTCCACAAATTATGGTCTAGCTGTTTTGAGAACAATCGACATAAGACTCGATAAAGAAAATTTAACCATAATCAGAATTTTGTCTGCATATATCATTATACAACTGGATACCGAATTGCAGTTCAATCTTTATCTGTTTGAGTTTATTAATTTTATTCAAGCAAATGTATCAACAGTTATATACATAAAACAATATTGCATTAAGATAAGGAAACCGTTAGTTATTGTTTTGGTTGGAACAGAAATAGTTCTACGACTTGGCTAATTACAACCGCCGCACTCAGCTCTGCTAATTTGTGGTTATCATATATTGTAAATGGAAAGACACATAAATCACTGTCAGATTTTATAGCAACTAGAATAAATTAGAAATTATTAACATCAAACGATTTGCAGATGTGAAATAGCAATAAACACCGAAATAGACAGGGAAATTAATTAAGTTTTTCAGACTTTATTTTGGTACATTAAGAAATACTACTTTAAATTCGGAGCTTTCTATTTGAGGTAATGGACCAACCTCTTTCACGGAGATTAATTTAGGTTTTAATAGTTTAACTACTACATATGCAATGCTTCGTTATGTTGTCTGCATGTACAATTTACAGTTAAATATCAAAAGAGACGCTAATACAAACTCACGAAATTAGAAATAATGACTACTACGGAAAATAACGAAAAACAATCTTGGTCAACAAATAAACATTATTGAAACTTAATATAGATTTCCAAGATGGCAGTCACACTATTGATATTTTAACGCGTCACATGTTTATTAACAAATTTCTCGCGACACAAAACGATTTAGGTGAATTTGACGCTCTGGCCCTATACCAAAATGTCTCATGTAAGATGTTTGAACCAGAGGATGATCAGATTTCCTCAACAACTCAGTTGTCAGTCAACTTTTCTATTCTTTGTTTGACGACACGATGCATTTTCCCCCACAATTTTAGCAATTGCAATTCCAAAGACACAAATGGAGAAAATGATGTACATGACGAATATGTGTTAGGAAACCAATAATTCTCTTTTGCTCTTTTGCAGTCATTGAAATCTGGATTGGTATAGTCGTCTGTCTTGGACAAGTACACAAAATAGCCGACATTGGGGAGTCCAGTAATGCTACCAATTTTGTCCAACTCTCGTACGATCTGGGTTTGATGCAATATGTATGTACTGCCTTAATAGTTGAAGATGTGTTTTACAATTAGTAATGCATGATTTTAGAAATGAAAACTCACCTAATTCCTTTTTCATTTTTTTTTCAGATTGCCTCGGAGTAGACAAATTTAAAATTGGCATGATTGTGACTAGATGGATGAAGTCAGGGTTGTAAGGTACGTCAGATTGGGAAGATCTAACCGCAGTGCAAGAGATTGATTCATATTTTGTAAATATGTAAATAGTTGTATATATTTCTATGTGAATAAACTGTGCATAAGAAGAAAAAGATTATCTAGGCATTATGAATATTACATGAGTCAGAAGCTCAGTCACATTACATTTCACTGGTAAAATGTAACAAGTACATATAATATAGTATCTTGAGACTGCAATACCCTTCCAATTGCCACGTGATTCTGATAAGCTCTTCAATGGCATTAATTTCGTATCAAATCAAGGTTTAAGCTGTTTCTCCTGTGTTAGCTACAAAGGATGTCATTTTAGGATATCGCGCTAATGAATAGGTCTGCTACTGCTGGGTATTGACGTCAATTATTTTCAAGCTACAGTTTACCGAACTCAGTCTGCGGTTGTTCCAGGAACGTCCTACTGTTATCTTGTTAGCATCGCCAACGGCCCTGACTCCCAGTTTATTGCGAATATAGGACCTGGTTATCAGTTTTAAGATGAATTAACCCAGATTTGACCTAGATTTGTATGGTGGGCGTCTTCAATGGAGACAATGACGCATACCGTTGGAACATATGGTGGACAACGGCCCTGACATGCAGTTCATAGCGGAAATAGATCATAAAGCTGCTTCTCAGTTTGAAGATGTTCTAACCCAGATTTGACCTAGATGTGCATTGTGATGGTCGTTGATGACGTAGATGACAATTACCCTCGCAACGTCCGATCTCCTCCTCCTTGTATTTTTACAGGCTATGCAAACATATATTTTGGTTGCAGCTGCCCTCATTTCATTGCTTTTGAGTTAGAATTACGGTTTCGTTTGCAAAAACTCGGTACCCATTGTATTTGTATACAGTTTATAATGAAATACTCGTGGGTATTTCATTTTAGGATATCATTTAATCAAGCTATATATATACCATAAAACCAAATAGTTGTCGGACAAGAGATTCAATAGGATTAGCTTTGTTCTTTTTCGTGGCTCATTACCGAAACACCAGTGGGTCGCCCACAAGAAACCCCGTGTATTTTAATAAAATTTTGTACTATTAGTTTTATTCTAAATGTGTCGAAAAACCACAAATTCCAGAAAAAAAAATAACGTTAAACAATGATAAGTTTGGGACTTTTTAGTTTTGTATACGAGGTTTAACCATGGCCATTCAAAGCATGTACAGAGTACGCAGTAGTCGGACTTGAACGATATATTGTAAACAAAATTCTTCACTTTTGGTAATTTATCATGTCATTTATTAAAATCCAACTAGAGTTAAGCAAGGTTCTCAAATTATGCAGGAGATGTTTTGTGAAAATTTTAATTATGAAATTATTACGTTAAATCGATAACTGAATATAAAATTGCAGTTCAGTCTTTATCAGTTAGGTAAATGACCAGAAACAAAATGATGACGCAATAACGGCCAAGAACAACACTATTACCCCGACCATAATATGGCGGTGATATCCTACATCTAAATGGCGGAGGGGCTGTGATGGCCGAGTGGTTAAAGTGTCCCGACACTTTATCACTAGTCCAGCACCTCTGGGTTGCGAGTTCGAAAGCCACGTTGGGGAGTTGTCATGTACTGACCGTAGGCTTGTGTTTCCTTAAATGGCCCTGGCTGTTAATAGGACGTTAAACAAAACTAAGACAATACAATAAACCAAATTAAAATGGCGGACATATAGAAATCTTTCTCAATTATTTTGAAAACTAGTTATATACATGCATATATAAACAGTTATATAATCATATTGCATTTAGGAAAACCAACAATAATTGTTTTGGTTGGAACAGAAATCCTACGATTTGGCTTATCACAAACACCCGCACACAGCTCTGCTAGATTGCGGTTATCTAATATTGCAAAGATGTAAATGGAATTACACATGATTCATTACCAGATTTTATAGCTACTAGAATAATATCACATATACTTAGCATTAAAATAAACAAATCGGTCCTGAACTAATGAGCGTGTTTAACACATTAGCTTTGGTCGACCACTTCTGGAGAGCGGTTCAAGGGAACTAACTTGTGATTACATTGAAACATTTTGTGACGTCGGTATTAAAGAAAGAATTTGGCTTACTTTCGATGTCACAGAAAACAAAGTACCATTATATTGGGCAGTAGTATGTCGGGATGACGGGCTATCATTTTTTTTTAAATAAAGGAGCATTAAAATCTCAAACAACGGATAGCTATGAGGCTGCACATTTTTTCTGTTCTTTTTTATTCGGGTCTATTCCTTTTTCTTCACTTGATAAGTTCAAACGAATCAATTCTTGTCCTAAGGAAAACCTGGGGTTTTGCCGATTCCAGTCCCTTTTACGTCTCTTTTAGGTAGAATTTGCAGGCACACGCTTTCAGCGTTCCGCCATTTTGTGTTGAATGATAACCTGCCCGTTGCATTGTGGGATTACTGTGGGATTATTTTGCACAGAAACCTTTTTGGGGAATTTCCCGTATACTTTCATAAATACACATTTTTCTCCAATTTTGGATTCGGGATAAAACGTTAGGTATATACTAAGTCTGAAAGTTTGGAGGCGCGTGGATGAATACGATGGCCCATATTCCAGCGTCCATAGACAACATAACAGGCCTCGGCTATTTTATCAAATAGGCATACTTGAACAGGTTCGCAAGCATTTTTTCATGCAGAAATGTTGCGCTCAGTGCATCCAGGTATGAAGATCTTCTTTATTGTACATTGTTGACGACATATCATTGTTTAACAAAGTGCAAGGTATGCGTGTGGTTTATGAAAAAACGGCAAAGTACGCATAATACATGTGCTTCAAAATGCTCTTCCTCAGTGCATTCTTGATCTTAGTCGGATTCAATTTTTAGCAATGAGGACGCAGTTTTGTCACTGTATTGAAACCTATAAGTTTCCTTGAATAACCAGATACGTTCTATACGATTACAGTATATCTATAGATATTATCTTAATGAATGAAATCACATACCTATATAATTCATTGGATTCGCATGCACCTGTGTTAGGACTACTGCAGTAATCCACATGTTCCGCACACGACTGTCGCCATTGTGCCAAATATATCCGTCTTGAATAAACACTCATAGTCAACCATGACGTCATATTTCCATATATGGAATGCTCTCAAAATCTATGTTTTCGAACTAATTTTAAGTGATCATCGCAGAACGTAAGTTAAGCACTTATAGTTGAATACCTAAGGTTTGAATTTGAGGCAGCGTCACAACTACTTTTAATATCCTGCTGCGTTATGTTTACAATCGTGAGAACAGTTTCGGTGTTGTGCTTAGAATTAATTTAATTAACACCATAACAAATTCGCAAGGAAATTAACGAAAGTGATTTCAGTATCGTGAGACAATTCAGACCAGGGTATACGTTCTGAAGCGAATTTGTAATTAACATTACCTCAATGTGTATTTTGTTCAGCAGATGTATAGTTTGATATACATTTACAATGTAATCTGTAAATATTTTTCAAGTTTTCTTAAATTCATATCAAACACAATATAACATTAAATCTATTTCAAATATTCTGTTTTATGCAACATGAATCCAATGCAATATAGGATAAATAAAATAAAAAGATAATATCATAAACAAGTAATTTGCATCACTTAATTAAGACTTATTATGGTTAGTAAACAATATTGATGACCGCGAGAAAAGTGCCTCGCACATAAGGAGCAAAATACATCAAATGCCAAGGGCAACTCCTCACTGTATTTCTCATTACATTCCTGCATCCGGAAAACCTTTGTAGGTAGAAAAAGGTCATCATGATTGTCATTATTAGTTGCAACAAATAAAAACTAATTTCTAAAAAAATGATTAGTATTAGTTTTCTTCAGAAATGCGTAGAAAGTCAAGTCAATGCGCAAAATCGTACACAGGTTTCTGGGAAAACCCAAATCGTATAGTTCATTTAATGGAACAATTTTTGTTAATTTGATAACTGAATTTTGATGGGAATTCTCGACATCATATAGCGGCTGTTTCAAGAGCCTGTGAAAACCAAACGATATCATACAATTCAGACCCTTTGAGTATTCTCAACTTTAACTGAGCAAGTGTTTAAGTTTTAAAATGAAAACTTAATAAATATAAGGATTGAATTGTCTTTCTGGTTTTTTTTTGTTTTTTTTTTTAACAATGTTCAGTATGGTATAGACATTTGAAGTTTATCCTTTGGTAAAAACATCAGAAAGACACTTTAATCCCTAAAAAGAGTTAGACCGACTCGAGCACTGGTGGTTCGTATCCCTCTGGCCGTGTCACTTGTTCACCAAGTTCTGTAATTACGGTCTTGGCTCCTCCTTCACCGTGAAGTTCCATTAGTTTTCCCACTGTAATATCAAAAAGATCACTCACTTAAGTACAAATTCCATACAAAGCTTTCAGCTCTCAGCTATATTGCAGTAATACATATATAACATGAGGAAGTTAAGAAATTCTATACATGGTCATCGGCGGATACCAACGACTGATTGCACTACGCTATGCACTACATTTATCAATATAACGAAGCGTAGTGCAATAAACAGATCATGCATGGTGGACAGAGAAGAAAATATATCTTATTATAGGATACTGTTTGAATTAAATCCCCTCTGAGAGTGGTCCATGTTTAAACAAATTGGTTGTCCTGGAATATCCCTCAATAGAAAACAGTGAAAAATGTCACATTTCATGCTATGACTTTATACTCTACCAATTGACAAAAAGGTCCTGATTTCTACCACGTGGACGTGTTTTTCATGTACAGTGTATATGTGAACAGCACTTTTCCAGTTGGTGGCATTTGCTTTTCAAGACATATCAATTGGTATCAGTTTCACTGTACTTGTAGCCAAGTTATAGAAGTTTTAGCTATTGCTTGAAAATTGAATGAATGCAATGACATTTTTTGTGACAATCGTTTTTCAGGCTATAAACATAAATTTTGAAATCTAATTTCATACTGCTCAATAAGCTTTGATTTGGTTCAGAGGAAGATAAGTTTATCATGACATAATGATTACAGAAAGTGGAACTCTTAATCCAAACTACAATCTTTCCAAATTCTTGTCAAAGAGCAAAACACTGATATAGGCTGAAACATCAAATGAGAGCTACCAAAGTTTTGTTTCTACAATTTCAAGGAGTCCTTTCAGTCATGATCACCATCATATATATACGTTACCCAAATAACCTACAACAGTTTCTGTGTGTAGCACAAAATATGATGCTATGTTTGGTATAACATCTGTGTACTTACTGTCAAACTTGGGTTTCTTCAGGACCTTGACTTTCCTGATACAGACATCTTGTATTGGGTAGATGCCTTGGCAAGCTTTCTCAATGTCTTTGCCTATGCTGTCTGGGATACTGTAGTGACAAATTAATCAACATTTGTTAGAACAAGAACTTGTTTTCAGCACAGGTTGATTTTTATTCATGGTTTTGTATTTCACAAAACTTTTTATATTCTGTAATTATTTCGAATGAATACCTTAATATGTGTTCCACCACAAAAATCGTTTGCTATATGAAATTACGTGACTGAGGTAATAATACCCTGAATTGCAGAACATCGTGGGCTGTACGGAATAGAGGAGTCATTCCGGGCAGTATCTGAGCACTTAGAATTTGAAATACTTGAAAACAATGACACTAATTAAATAGGATAAACCAGGATAAATCGCAGACATTTTTTGAAATGTGAAATAAAATGACTGATTCAGTCATATGGTAACAACAGGATAATTATGTCTACAAAGTAGGTAATCATTATTAACAAATAAATCAGGTATGGTCAGAGATCGGTAACAACGCCCCCTCCCCCGATTTTAAAAGAAAATAATTCAAAAAAAAAGGAAGAGGCATTCATAGGGGAACATGAGGTAGCCATCGCCCCATACCCGATCCCGTTTTTTAAAAGAAAATAATTCAAAAAAGAGGGAGAGGCAATTATAGGGGGACTAGAGGAGCAGTGATTAAAAGATGAATACTGAAAATGGTTTAAAATATCATCTTTATTGATATATGGGGACAGGTGATAGCGTTTTCCTGAGTGTCGTCAACGCCCCAAAACTCAGAAACACCAGGTGCCGAAAACTTTACATTTTCATACAGGATAAGAATATGCTCTGGCGACAAACCACATATCTATTGAACTAAAGAGAATTCAGACTTATACACTGTATCTGACACACATGAATTATTAAATAAAATTTGATTAATCCGATATTTTGACTAATGCATTTCATTAGTGCCGAATATTCACACAGCACCAACTTACACTACCACACTTTACAGTTGTGTTTGAACTTCAGGAAGTGAAACGCATTTTAAAAGTTGTACACCTTTCTCCAAACTCAATTCAAGTGAATTATAGATCTCCTTTTCAGTTACAAAATGTACACTTTGGACTTAATATGTTTACTTTAAATTGAAGTAAAAAGTGCTATAATGTATCAGAGGGAGGCAATTTTTATAATATACTTCTACATTTATTTCAAAACTAAAACACCAAAGTTAAAGAATCATTTGTTTAATTATAATTAGTACTTAAGAAAATATGTTTGAAGCTGAAATACATTTCCAGGTTATTACTTCCATACCATGAAAATTCTGTGCTATGCCAACCACAATTAAGCTAAAGATTTCAAGCAGCTGTCGGAATCCATCTCAAATACAATCTGTTCAGCCAGGGTACGCTTGTTAATCTTATTTTGGAATTTAAATTGTGTACACAGCGCAGTTTAATGTTAACTCACAGCTTGTTGACGACCTCCTTCATGTCATTTGACGATACTTCTCGTGTAATGATGTCTACCATCTTCTTCCTGATCGTCTTCACCTATAGAATGATCATATTTATGGTAAGCTTTGACAGATAGATTTAAAAGTCGAGACAAACACTAGGACATGTACAATCCTACCAGGACTGAGACAAGTACCCCACTCGCAGATTAATATAGACCGATTTTATTACATAAATTAGGTAGTTTTCCCCTCTGATATTTAAAATTCATATTTATCACAAGCTTTGAGACAGATTTAAAAGTGATTAATATCAAAACAAAATAACGCAAGTCTACTTGGACTGTAACAAGTACCCAAATGTCAACCCTGATACAGGTTCGGCTTGTTGAGAAACTGGGTTAACTGTCAAATTAGGAAACATTGTGTCATCAAGCTAGGTATAATTTAGTTTGGGCAAGTGAATATTCTGTTACGAAGGTATTTTTTCTTCATACCTGGCTGTGATGAAGAGCTAATGCTAAATATAAAATTGAACATTCCGGTCCTAACCAGTAATTTTTTCTATTTGTGAAAATACAATTCAAGTTTTCACAGGTTATAGCATTAATTTTCTATGGCCCAAAATCGACTAAAGAGGGAGATGTTAAAACGATTAGAAAGGGATGGGCAACAGTACAATGCCGACAGAATGGAAACAGGGCCTAGGAATTATTTTTGTGTGTGTAGGATAATAGGTTTTATGTCATATCAGATCGATTTCGTCTGCACTTAATTCTGAAGCTGCCAAACGTTGTCAAGAGAATGTACATTTTCATACAGGTACATCCTGGCCCCAACACTCTATAAGATATTCATCTTGTTGTCAAAATGTCAGGCATCTTAATATCACATATTGTCAGAAAAAAAAACATGCTAAATGATAATTCTACCATTACGTTGACGTGATGAACCAGTGACTGGGCAGAGAAAGGTGTGTTCAAAACAAATTTTACAGCACAATCAATTTACCAACGTATACCTGTGTGTGCTGGGCATAAGAGGTTTTCTTGACCTGGTGCTGGTTCTTCTTGGTAAAGCCAATGCAGAACATTCTGAGAAGGAATCCGTCTGTGGTCTTCACATCAACATGAGCCTCGATCAATGTCTGCCATTTCTTGACCATGGAACATAGCTTGTTTCTAGGCAGATCCATGCCGTGGAAATTGGTCAGTACGTTGCGACCTTGGACATCTTCAGCTATCAACTTAAACTTCCCGAAGGACATCTCGTTGTTCTGCAGATCGGCTAAGGCAATTTCAAACACTCTGCCTTTCAAGCCATCAGAGGCAATTTCTGAAACAGTATGTTAATAGGAAGAATGAAGATAGCAGAGTTATTAAATAGAATTCTACATATATGATAGAAATGTGTTTAAAACTACACCGTATGATCCTGACAGGCTATTGGATTTAAGTCCTGCATTAGGTGAAGATTCAGTCCCTAATCTAGCAGCATCTGTAAACTCAACTGTTAAGGGACCAACCAACAAACGTTTAGGGTCTCATATAACACTTAATAAAAAAAAGTTGGGTCCTTCAGCTCAAGCCTTTTTGCATGGTAGCCATTTTCAACTTTTTGCATGGTAGCCATTTTCAAAATAAGTGAATTTCGCAGTAAAAATTCTCAAAAATCTGAAATGTTTACCTGTTAATTATTATGACCTGAACTTCTGAAAGAAAATTCAATCGGACTTCGGAAATTTATATCGACATTTTCAATGGATAGTTACCTATCAGGTTGTGACTTTGTGATATACTGGCCAATCAGTGGTTTTTGAACCTTAAATAACAGAGATTTCGGACATAGTGAAATCGGCCAAAAACCGAAAACTGTTCCTTAGCTATTTGCTCTTAAAACAAAGTATGCAATTCAATAATTCCTTACTTGTTCCCTGTGTCCTTGTCACAGGAGTTTTACCAATCTGGCGGAAAGCAAACATAGACGGCGCCTTTACATCATACCAGTCCTTTTTGGTGAAGGGATCGATTCTGAAAGAATACAAGTTTAACGATTAACAAACTGTAGTCATTTTTATAATTTGATAATGATGTGGTGACCATGCATGTGATCGATCATTCTCGGATACGATTAGAAAGAATGAAACCTACGATTTATTCAGACTATGTCAAAACATACGGTACCTTTAACGAATCAATTGGTCAGTCTTGCTTAAAACCACAGAGTTTTATATGATTTCATAATCTTGTGGTTGATTATTCTTTAGAAATGAATGAGTATTAGTAAAAATGAATGATAAATATACATATAGAGTGGATATCGGACATTGTCTTCAGTAATACTAAATATATTTCACGAGTGGGGCTAATATTTTGATGCTTTACACGAGTGTGCAGCACGAGTGAAAAAAATATCAAAATATCAGCCACACGAGTGAAATATTTGGTATTACTGAAGATACTGTCAGATATTCTGTTTAATACTTTTTTAAAGCAAAATATACCGGATCAGCTTTTAATTTTCCCCAAAGTCGTTTGTATCGAGTGTTTTGATTGGTCAAATTAGTGAAAAACATTAATATTATTCACTAGGGCCTAGTGAAAATATCAATTTTATAGAATGAATAATTTTCGATATTTCACTTGTTATAGAATGTAAAATGATGATACATTAAATTTACTTTCTTAATGTGGAGGATTGTCTCTTTAAAAATGATAAATAATTCTAAAGTATTATTTGATACAGAATTAGACTTTTTGATACATTTTCGAGCAGATATAAAGCATGGAATTGTAAAAAATAATTATCTGATTATTAAAGGTTGTTGTCCCTTGTTTGATATACAGCATATTACTTTTTAACGATATATTTGTATAGTCTTCAACATTTATAACCACATTTTTGCCTGTGCATTTTATAATGTATTCACCACAAATTACCTGTCAATTCCTCTCCTTGTAATCGTACTCCCCTTTAAATTTACGAAAAATACTCGAACGTCATTGAAAGCCTATAATATATCATTTTCATATATCCGACGAAAACTGCAATTATTCTTAGATGATGCAAGAATGCATGGGATATTAGTGTTTTAGAAATAATTTTAAACTCATTCCAATGCCACACTACATAATAAATATTGGGAAACTATGATCTGCTGCCCACAACTCATTGACGTTTTGGTCCGGTCGATGTCGTCTACTCGTATTGATCTGTGGTTGAAACTGAAACTGCATGATGAATTAATTTTTATTACAGCTTTTCATGGAGTAAACTAGGGACATATATATATATAGCTTTTCATGGAGTAAACTATATATATCTTATTATACGTCCCTGAGTAAACATGTATCTTATTTGCACAAATTATGTCTGTTCAATGAACTTACATCTTTTTCCTGGCTTTTATCATCTTCTTACTTTTTCCTGTTACCATTCGGTTCATTTTATAGATTCCCCTTTAATTATTTAGCAGAGCACCCAAGAGGTCCTTGGTAGTTTGAGCGAAAAGGGAAGTACACATCACTATGTATACAAGATTGGGCATTTTGGGACATCTGAATTATGAACATGTTTGAATATGAACGGAATAGAAGCAGAAATAGCAATAAGCGTCTTGTTTACATTGATTTCCATTGTTTATGAAGCAGTTCACAATAATTCGCAATGAGTTAGGCCTAACGTCATCCGGAACTTTTCAAGGTTTTATTTCAAAACAACCCGAGGATGATCCGAATAAGGCCAAATGACCAAAAACAAAGGCCTCAGTCGACAGTTACATTTCTGGGTCGTTTTTTATGAAGTAAATTTCACAATAATTTGCAATAACACGTGTCAGGTCATATTGTAATACACCTCTAAAGGCCTCAGACCACAGTTAAATCCGGGTCGTAATTTAGAAGTTATCTTGTAATTTTCACATAATAGAGGGTGGTGACATTTATTCCTGTAATTATTTTCCAGCTCACTGCAGATCCAATTTGACTAGTTCTGCAGCATGATATGAAAACCAGTTGTTTTGTTTTTGCAAAGTTTTGAAATATCTTTTGCTTTAATTTCTCTTTGGTATAATATAACATAGATCTAGAGGTAAATTAATTATGGTCTAACGCCACATGACATCAGTCAAAATTTCCCTTGCGTTTAGATTTAGACAAAAAATGACTTCAAATAGACGGAAAGGATTCGTATAACGTTGGTAAATTTAGCTTGATGTGTATAGGCCTGTATATCTGCATCAAGGACATAATCTCCCCAACAGTTTAGATATCTATCAGCAATTAAAGGGGTACCTGTTCTAGTTATATTATTAAGAATAACTGAATATGAATATATTGACAGACGCGGTCAATGTCTGCATGTAATATGGTCATTTACAAAACGTTTAGCTGCCCACCAAAATAGTCACCGCCTGGTGTTGGCATCTTCGCTAGCCAATATTATTATTTTTTTTTTGGAGTGTAACGCAATCAGAAGCCTTGCCAAGCGAAGATGTGTATTGGGGCTACGCTAGATATACGGGAAACTAGTTTCATGTAGGCTCTGGCCACGGGGGACATGACTGTCATATATAGAAAATAAGCAAATGTGCCAATATTCAGTATAGAGAGAGAATGCTTAGTGTCTTAAAATTTTAAGTTGTATTTTGGCGAGGGTAAAGAAGACAAAAGTGGCGAGCCATAGTGAGTCACTTTTGTCCTTTCTGTCCCAAGCCACAAACCACGTATTATTTATTCTTCAAGTCATTAAAATACAGTATATGTGAAAGACAAAAGTTGCTTGCCTTGGCGAGCTGCCTGTCTTTCTGTCCCGAGCCAAAAATACAGTTTATACTTAAGACACCGACTAGGTATTCCATTTCATAAATACCGCAACTCAAAATGAGCATCTTCCAAATATATTCGCCTTTACGTTGTTTCACTTAGAAGTAGGTCAGTTTACTCACGTGGTAAGATTCTTAGTGTACAGCAAAATATGTAAATAGAGAATACATGGTCAGTGTCTTAAATATGCTATATTTTGGCGAGGGTAATGAAAAACAAGCGTCTTTCTGTCCCGAGCCAATAATACAGCTGAATATTTTAAGACACTGATCATGTATTCTATTTATCCTGCAATAGTCATCAAAAATAAACATTTTGAAGTGAAACGGTATCAACAATGATCCAAATATGTTCGCCTTTTAAACGTTTTTTTCACTTGAATTGACGCACGTGCTAAGATTCTAAAATACAGCTGTTTTTCGTCACTGCCGTATACAGCAAAAATATAAATGGTGGGTGTATTCCGATGATGCGTTGGCAGTTTCGGGATAAATTATATGTGGTGGTTGGTGTACTGTATTCCGACAACGGGGATGACAGTTGCAGAATAATTAAGATATTTACATGAGAAATCTTAGCAGTAATATGCCAATTTTAGATTGGAAAGTGATAAATATTAAAGAAAGTTACAAAATACCGATATGAAAATATTTAGAATGGAATCATCATAGAAATGTTTGTACAAAAAAAAGTATGAACCTACGAGTAATTCTTAAAATTTAATTCTTTTAGATCACCAACTGTATGCAACGTGGTGAAGAAGGAACTTTTCTTAGCTTTTAAATGATGTAAACATAACGTGGCTACTAACCACTTTTAATCTTCTAGTGTACAGTATTTTAGACTACCTTAATGTAACCGTGTTAAGGGGCATCTATAAACAGCAAATCCAGTCAAAACATTGATATTGTACAGGCCTATAAATCCCTATTATGGTGCAATGTCACAGAAGTATCATGATGAACTTTTAGTATGTATCATGGCAAACCCTGGGTCTTGCTGTTGACATGTAATTTGTTAAGCTGTTTGTAAATTTCAACAAAACGTAAGAAAAATGCATGTTTCAGGGGGACATAATTAACTCATTTGTATCCCATATATTCCGCAAACTTGTCATGTCGTTTTGCTCACAAGTGTCTAAAGCACAAAATAGGAGCATTGGTTTGACCAGCTTTGACGTTATTATATGTATAAACGCTGTTTTTATTTTGACCTTGAATTGCAAATGGCGGTCGTGAATGATATCACACAAATATGGCATATAAGGAGGTATTTAAAACATCAAAAATGCTCTTATTAGACAATATAAAGTATTCTTGAAGTGGCAAGAAGACTGCTTTTATTAAAAAAAAATGTTCAACCGTTGAGTTTGGGGTAAAATATGCCTATTTCTGAAAAAGGCTGCAAACTCACCATTTTAACAAATTGACATTCCAATGTTCATGTTACTATGATGAGATGTCTTAAAAGTACGATATAGGAGTTTTGTTATTAACTGAAATGCCTCCTTTAAGCCATATTTGTGTAATATTATTCTCAGCTGCCATTTGCATTTCAAGGTCAAAACAAAATAAGTGTTTATACGTACATACAGTAAAATCCGGTCAAACAAATGCTCCTATCCTGTGCTATAGACACTTGTGAACATAACAGCATGGCTATTTTTCAGGTTTGATCATTTGCGTGACTTAGAATTATTCCATACGAAATCTTACCACAAAGTTACTCTACAGAAGAAACTGGTAGCATCTATAGCATATTATTGGTGATTGTAAGAAGCTACATGTCCAAACATTTTGGTATATTACATGACATTTTTTTGTGCAAATCTTAAGGTATTTATTCGTGTTTGAAATTCAACACTATTCTGCTATATAGATGACCCTTAATGTCTAAATATGCATGTACTTTACTTGTTTCTTGCGCCGACATAAGTTTTATTGTGTGTTGTATTTTATCTGTTGTAAGATGGACACAAACTGAACTCGATTTAAATGTATCTTGAACTTATTAATGGTATGCTGCACACTTTGACCCACCACTTCAGGAGAATGGTTCAAGGGAGCTAACTCGTATAGACTGTGATTACATTTAAACCGTCTTTCTGTCAAGATCTACTTCACAGTAAATATATACCGTATTTGACCTAATAAGGGCGCAGGGCGCGGGTAATTGACAGTGGGGGCGCCCTTATTAAGATTAGTTATTCTGAAGTTTAATGAAACAGACTATACCTTATAGCAGAATACCCAAGGTTGTGGAAACGGTAAAATATTCAGTCATAAAAATATTCCAGATGAAGATATCTATTCATTATCATATATTAAGCTTAAACATCACTTGAATACTCCTGTAAACTTGTAAACCATGCCAGCTGATCTTTAGACCAGAGAACGTGTGTTCCACCATTTATGTTCAAATGGAACTCTTTTGTGTTCTATTTATAGAAACAGGTGATTTCCCAGATCATATTAGACATCGTTTTCTTTGACCTAATAATTGATTTACAATGTCTTTTACTAGCTTTCTGTTCTGAACAAAAGTTATTTATCAACAAGAATGAAGTCTTTACTTTATCTTCAAATAAAGATGGTAAGTTATTATTTGTATGTGTGTTTAGTTTTGGGTGCTCTTTGCACTGACATGTCATCTGTAGCCTGTAGGAATACACAAAATGTGGCGAAAACATGTGTTCCAGTTACTTAATTTGCTGAAGAAAATTGACCACATAAAGTAGCAAAATATTTCACATGAATTATTACTTTTGAACACCATTTTGACACTCAGTCAAAGATTTATTTCCTTGAAAAAAGGTAGGGGCGCCCTTATTAGGGCAGGCGCCCTTATTAGGTCAAATACGGTATGTCGGTTTTTCAAAAAAAATATTTTTTTTAAATTCAGACAGATCCGTTCGCGGACCATTGTGTTACATCAAGGAAATCCACGTCCACTTTAATACACGGAAGACCGTTACCGACCATCTTTTTCACACTACTCCAATGGTCTTGAAAATCATGTTCTCTCCAAAACAATAATTTGCAGAATTTTTAAACCTTTCGTCACTGAATATCTATTAAACTGTTAATAAAGTCCATATGGCATTTTTGTATTAATGATCAAATATTTACAAAAACAGCTACAAATTTAATTTTCACAGAGGATAAAATATAACTTGGACAAATACAGAAATTCAAATCCAAAAGTCTTGAATCGCACAGAATTTTAGAGTCAAAGTTGGATAGAAATATGCAGGAAATGCCTTATATACTTATTGTATAAAAGAATGACCTTGGCTTACTGTCAAATCACAGGGAACAAAACTAACCAAACTTAAGACAATATATCATGGTATTGGGCCAGTGGTATGTCGGGATAAAGGGTTATTTAGTTTGTTCAAATAAATTGGCTGATGCATTGAAATCTCGAAACAACTTCCGAATAACTCTGAGGCTGCTTATTTCTGCTGAACTTTTCAATTTGGTAATTTGATTTCTGAAGAGCTGTCAATCAAAATACCACAATCCTGATATTCTTCACAGTTTTTATTTATTACATAATGTACAGAGTTAGACCGACTCGAGCACTGGTGGTTCGTATCCCTCTGGCCGTGTCACTTGTTCACCAGATTCTGTAGTAACGGTCTTGGCTCCTCCTTCACCGTGAAGTTCCATTAGTTTTCCCACTGTAATATCAAAATGGTCATTCACTTCAGTACAAATTTCCAACAAAGCTTTACTCTCAGGGCTATTACAATGAAAGATATATATCCATCAGGTGGTTTCCATGAATAAAGGAATTCTATATATGCATGGTGGGCACAGGAGATAATGCGTCAAGATTATTACATATATTGTTTAATGAAATCACTTCTATGAGTGATCCTTGTTTGAAATTTAAGGAAATCCTTCAGTTGGGTTGATATTTAACTGGAATAGCCCTCAATAAAAGATTGCTAAATGTGTCATTTCATGCTATAATTTTATACTCCACTAATACAAAGGAGTCCTCATTTCTACCATGTGGAAGATTTTTCTGTTGTTATCTTTATATGAACTTGCTTTAAAGAACTATCAACTGGTATCAGGTGAACAGTTATGGTAGCCTTGATATAGCAGTGTTGCTTCTAGAATTTGATCAATGTGGGTCAGAAGGCCCCTCAGATGGAAAAATGTGGGGCATTTCAAAAAGTAATTTGGATTTACATTATAGGAACTGAAAGTACAAGCTATAATGACAAAAACACAATCATAATGTCCTTATGATAAGACAATTTGGCATATTGTCATGGTATTATCACAACCCAATGGTCCTGTAAAGTTGTTGTTTTATGCCCCAAACAAATGTTACACTGCATTACTTTCTCACCCTTTCTCAACCAAGGTTATTTTGCTAGCCATGATGTCTAAATCACGTTTTTATTAACTTTCGTTTTCTTGGAAGGGGGTGGGCTGTCATGCAGTCTAGGTAACTTACTTTCACTTTCAGAATCACTGTCATAGTCAAATATTGTGAAATGGAATTTCAATAATGTTCTATTCATCTTGAAATTTTCAACCCAATGACACAAACACATCAGGCATGTTCTGGGACACACATAGCTTTCAACACATTTTTGCAAAAGTTAGATGCCAAATATGAAAACTTGATTCTGATTGGACAACAGCAATACACAGCACCCAATGAATATTGGTCTACTGTAGAGCTTTGGCATGTAAGGAGGACCAACTAATTTGTAGACCTTGGCTAACTTGAAAACATAAAAGAGAATATGGCCCGTACCAAGAAAATGAATGAGGCACTTTCGTTGCCAATGTTGCTGTTTTGCACAGAATTAAATTTTACGTTTTTTTCTTTCTTTCTTTAATCAAAGTAGCAGAATTGCCGCGCAAAACGCGTCCTAGAAGCAACACTGATATAGGTTAAACTTTTGCTTGAAAATTCAACAATTGAAATGAAATTTCTTGGGAGTCGTTTACAACTATTTAAAGTATAAACTTTGAAATCCAATGTCATACTACACAATAAGCTTTAATTTGGTTCAGAAGAGGACCAGTTTATCATTACATAATGATTACAGAAAGTGGAACTCTTCATCGAACATCTACACCCTTTTTAACTTCTTGAAATGGAATATGTGTCAGAGCAAACATTAATATCGGCCAAAACATCAGATTCAAATTAGAGCCACAGAAGTTCTCGTTTCCCTTGTGCTTCCAAACCCAAAGTTTACTATTTCAAGGAATCATTTCAGTCATGATCACCCTTCTATATATGCAGTACTGTACACATTTTTTGCTCATCAATTATCTACACATTTTTTGGGTGTGCAACAGCAAACATACTGCTATGTCTGGCATAACATGTGTACTTACAGTCAAACTTGGGTTTCTTCAGGACCTTGACTTTCCTGATGAAGACATCGTGTAATGGGTAGATGCCTTGGCAAGCTTTCTCAATGTCTTTGCCTATGCTGTCTGGGATACTGAAATGACAATTTTATCAACATCTGTTATAACATGAAACTTGCTTCCTGCACAGGTTAACCTTTATAAATCATGATTTTATAATTCACTAAACCTTTTTTATTCTGGAATTATTCCCTACGGATACAGTAATATATATTACATGGTAGAAATTGCATTCTATATGAAATAACACCATTGAGGTAAAAAAATCTTGAATTGCAGAACATCCTGCGCTGTGTGGAAAGGAGGAGTCATTCTGGACAGTATCTGCTCTTATCAGCACCCAGGGCCCAGTTGTTTAAAAGGTGATTACCGTAAATATTCGGGTATAGTGCGCACTCGCGTATAGTGCGCAGGTACGTTTTTGAGGTTCATTTTCAAAAAAAAAAAATTAACAATTTTTTTTTTTCAATTTTCAACTGAGCGGTAGATGAATTCTAAAGCATAAGATGATAGGAAGTTGTAACTTATGAAAGATTATTTACAATGTACCACATTTAATTGGAATCACCGGTCAGATTTGACACATTGGATTGACAGGTTGTTTACATTATACCGCCACAGGCCTAGTCAGCTTGCAAATTGTAGCGGTCCCATCTAGGTCCCATCTACGCTGTTGTACCAACAAAATAATTAATCCTACCCTCAATTACCTTGTGATTTTCACGCAGGTATGATCTCTTGTGGTATCTGTCCACGAACATACAAAGCTAATTAAGCTCAATTATAACAAGATTGACTAGTAAGCTGACTGCTACGTAATGTTACACAGGCCGCCATTTTGTATACAGTACGGAAACAAGTCTGCAGTCGTCGTGCTGGTCACAACTTTTATATCAATGAATTAACATGTGTAAAGGATAAATCTACAGTGCAGACGATAAATAAGAGTACCCTGGTAGTTTTCACAGTCTTATCATATTTTTTATGGCCAGTTGGTCAGTGACTGCCGCACGAGATCAAGGCATTAGTGTTACCCGTGCCTAATTGCGCATGCGTGCTGTTTCAGCTTCCGTAAATAAACAAGTTGAACGTTATCAGTTTCTGGCAACATTCTGGATTTATAAGGTGATTAATTTAGAAGTATGAAATAACTAAGTACTGCTATATCATTTCAAGTTTTGTTTGATGTTAATTGAGATGTTATACATCGTTTTGGACCTGAATACGGGAACATCCTCAAGTGAGATCGTATGTGTACGGAACATGTGGCTCACGATCGACTTAGATAAATCCACGTAATTGCTGATAAATACACAAGGAATTAAACATTAAAATAACTATTCATTTCTTTGATTATTTGTTAACTATTGCTTTCTTAATGCTTTATATATGTTATATATATATATAAGTATTAAATCAATCCTGCTGTGAAAGGAAACGATCACAAATCTCAGTCAAATCACATTCATTCTGACTGGGAAAAGGCTTGTACTTGCGTATAGTGCGCAGTGGTCTTTTTCACTTGTCAATTTTTGAAAAAAAGTGTGCACTATACGCGAATATTTACGGTAGCTTAATCTCTTGTTTAGTGAAAATCTCATTTCTACTTTACTGCAAAACCTGAGCACATGTTTTTTCTTAAAATGGGAAAGTAGGAAGAAACAGATGAACAGATGAGTGTTATAGTTTCTTGAAATATTGTCAAGTTAGTTTTACCAGAAATTATTTACTTGTGATGTTAAAATTGTTGTTAAACTGTGATTAGCCTAATCACCCTTTGAACAACTGGGCCCTGGGCACTATCATAAGTAGGCAATTGTTACATTGTATAACATGTAATGTTCATGTGTATAAATATTTTTGATATGGATCTTCTGAATTGTTTTTTGGGTAGAAACTTTCATGGTGAGCCCATTTAACAATATATACATAATACATCCACCAATAGTTATTGTATCTACATTCACGGTTCCATGGCAACCATGCCAACAACTAAAGTTTATACACAACAAAAGTTCATGTTATACAGTAAATAACCCTAGGATTGTCAGGAATCAGTAGCCAGCGACCCCTATGTTTTTGTTTTTTTTAAAGAAATTAATGCAATCTCATTTTGGGAATTTGGCTTTAAATATGAAATAATTTCAATTGGAAAAGCCCTAAGAAAAAAGTCTCGTTTCAGCAAATAAGATTATATTTAGCCAAAGGTTTCAAGCAGCTGCCAGAGTACTACTCAATTGCAATCTGTATAGCCAGGGTACTGCTATCATCAAATTCTGGTAATCTAGTTTAGGTATTTCAATTGTGTACACAGCGCAGTTTAATGTTAACTCACAGCTTGTTGACGACCTCCTTCATGTCGTTTGACGATACTTCTCGTGTAATGATGTCTACCATCTTCTTCCTGATCGTCTTCACCTACAGAGTGATTATATTTATAGTAAGCTTTGACATATAAATTTAAAAGTCGACACAAAACACAAGGACATGTACAATCCTACCAGGACTGAGACAAGTACCCCTCGCAGATTAATCAAGACCGATTTTATTAGAAATTAGGTAGTATTACACTATGATGGTGTTTTCCCCTTTAATAAAACAAGTTCCCTTTCAGAAAAAACTCCCATAAATCAAGGGAAAATTCTCCAAAGTAGGGGAAACCAAATCCAACAAAAATCAGATAAAATATTTAGGAATTATAGCAAAGAATCGTTGTAAAATGGATGAAGTGGGAGATGTTAAACAATTAGAAAGTTATTGATTAGGTATTATGTCAAATCAGATCAATTTTGTCTGTAGTCCTAAAGCTGTCGAACAGCGGTCAAGAGAATGTAAATTTTCACACAGAGCTACCCTCTCGCCCTAACCACAACGTTTGACATTCGTCTAGTCAAAATGTCTGCCATCTGATATAACCTACTGCCAGAGAAAACTTGGACTACATGTCAAGTTGACAAGATGCACCTGTTACTCGGCAGAATGAGACACCTTCAGAACAACACAAATTTACCATCGCATAGTGACGCATACCTGTGTGTGCTGGGCATAACAGGTTTTCTTGACCTGGTACTGCTTCTTCTTGGTAAAGCCAATGCAGAACATTCTGAGAAGGAATCCGTCTGTGGTCTTCACATCAACATGAGCCTCGATCAATGTCTGCCATTTCTTGACCATGGAGCAGAGTTTGTCTCTTGTCAGGTCCATGCCGTGGAAGTTGGTCAGTACGTTGCGACCTTGGACATCCTCAGCCATCAACTTAAATTTCCTGAAGGACACTTCATCGTTCTGCAGATCGGCTAAGGAAATTTCAAACACTCGGCCTTTCAAACCATCAGAGGCAATTTCTGAAAAGGGACATAACATTGTTTTAGGAAGATTCTACCTATAAAATAGAAATGTAATTAATGTGCATGTTTAAAAACCAAGAACAGACAAAGATACATGATATGTATCTCGTGGCATTTTTCCACTTCAAAAACAAACTTACAATTTGCAACTTATCATGTGTTCCCGATTCAACCTACATGGCAGATTTAATAATTTAGGATTTTTTTTTTTTAACAAAGCTATCCTGACAGGCCATTAGATGTTTAGTTCCACATTAGGTTTCAAAATTCAGCTCCTAATAACCCAACTATAATGCAGGAATCAGACAACTGATTTTGTGAGACTTTTATTTATTTTGTGAATGACTGCTCCATATATAAACCTCAAAATTTCGCACACATTCTTATATCAAAATTTTTCCTTTGTTTTTTTACACCTTCAAAAAAAAAAAAAAAAGTTTCTTCGTATTTCGCTTATAAAATAAGGTATGCAATTCAGTAATTCCTTACTTGTTCCCTGTGTCCTTGTCACAAGAGTTTTACCAATCTGGCGGACAACAAACATAGATGGTGCCTTTACATCATACCAGTCTTTCTTGGTGAAGGGATCGATTCTGAAAGAATACATGTTTAATGATTAACAAACTGTAGCCATTTTCATAATTTGTAGTCGTTTTCATAATCTGACAATGCTGTGGCGACATGTGATGGATAATCTATTATTAATACAATGATGGAGACATTTTGCAGACCAAAACATACAACACCTCTACCGACTCATTTGTTCAGTCTTTAGTGTTTTAAGATTTTGCTTAAAATACTGAAGACATATTATAATTAATTACACTAGAGTGAAAGAAGGGTAATGTAATGACCGGACCAGGACCTCTAAGCTCCAGACAAATGCTCTAAGGCCAAGGAAAAAAAATGTTATGTTTCCCCTTTCGTCTCTCAAAAAATTAGGGTAGGTAGGTAGGGATTTTTTTTTTTTTTTTATCTTTTTTTTTTTTTAAATAAATAATCAAATGTTCATATTTGAATATTTATATATGCTGTATATATCATTTCAATATCATTATATTTCAGTGTTTGATCATTCTTCTACCTAACTTCATTTTGAAATGCAATGTATTGGGAGTAGCTGCGATAACGTAGCTCTGGACGACGGACGGACATTTCTGACAGATGGTCGTCGTCAGAGCTACGATTCCCTCCCATTGCTCGTAATGTAGCAAAACAGTGAACCTCGAGAATGCTACAAATAGCGGATATCGTTTAACATTGGAGTAATAATTCGTATAATTAAACATTTCTAATACAATTTTGCAATGTATTAGCCTACCGTCTAATCTAGAAATCTTTAATTCGCATATTCTGATCTCATACTGCTCGGAGTTGTCTCCGTGATCCGCCATGATACTTCTCGAAGAACTCTCGCGAGGATTCTAACCCAAATATGGAACCCGTGATCCATATATGGATGAAGCTACTACGATAAATAAATACATAATCAGAGATATTTAACCACTCTTTTGTAACTCTTGTGAATAAAGCGAATCTTACTTTGCGTAATTAAATAGTTTCAGAATGAATTGACCTTCCTTACCGAGATATATTACTCCGAATTTGTTTTTCTGTTGAAATCTCGAGGGCAACCTCATTAGCATCAATTTATTTTGATTTCCTTATAAGGAAATTGACCTTTACACTTGTATCAAAGATGGCGGTATGTTTGAACTGATATCTCCATGTGTCTTGCTCGTTTTGGATTTTACTATTTATTGTCAAACATTTGAAGTAATGTGCAGGTTTGTTGCTTGAATATTCATAATAGATACCAGAATCATCAATTTACATGTGTTTTTGTATCCGAGAAAATTTTTACCACTGCTAATACTGCCCGATGTGAATCACATCGGGGCTTGCTACACTATCGGCAATGGGAGGGACTTCATACCCTGCCGGAGAGCAGTGTAGGCAGGGTATGAATATTCGTTCTATATTGGGAGATGAAAATGATATTAAAAGTATATCAAACTTTATTTGCAGTGTTTGTTATCTCTTTTCAGATAATCTCAAATAGGAGCATCATATTAATAGTCAGAACAGTAAAACCATGTCATTATAAACGCAGTTTATTGAGAGTTTCCACTCTTCGATTTTTTTCCGTATGGACGATAACATGGAGGCTGTTCATGTTCGAGACATTCTAGACACACGGGCAGAACAGTTTTATATTGTTTCTTTAATTCCTGATCAACCTCCCCATCACAACCACCACAATAGTAGCACAAATCGAGTCGTCCAAGAGATGCACTGTAAAATGGTACTTCGATGGGATTAGCGCAGGTGAGGGTCATTCTAACCAATGCTTTGCCATGAAGACCGTCGCCAACAGACAGCCCTGGTCCAACCTCAAAGGTAGTCGACTGTCCAACCTCCCTCCCCAATATAACACAATCACCTTTTACAATTTTTTCGTGATATCTATAAAATATATCTCCACATAGCGTTGTATGCAGCAGTGATGTCATAATTCGCTTTTCGTCCATGTGTTTACATTTTTTTATCGTCAGTGCCAAAACAGACGACGGCGTGCAAAAAGCCGCCATGTTTTTTGAACATCGAGGTCATCAATACGCTTTACAACCAGTGCCCGTCATATACAAGCGTTTATAAGACTTGGGTGTGTATAATAATAAAACGGAAAACGGGCTAAATTTACGAAAATTTCCGGATTTTCAGTATTTCAAACAAAAAAAAATTAGGGTCGGTGGCCTAAAATTAGGGTCGGTCGGGAAAGGGGAAACACAACATTTTTTTTTCTAGGCCTAACGATCTGGTCACTGTCGGTCATCCCACTCAGTGGAGTTTCACTACACTAGTTCCACACACACATATGTAATTATCATAAGTCAATTGCTGAATATTAAATCATTGCATCCAAACAGAGAAATCACAGACACATGGGCTAAGATCAAAGTTTTGTTTTATGTGCTCTTACGCATTGTTCTTTTATTTTTTATTCTGATGCCATATAATAGTTACTAGTTCCTGTGGACTGACTACACATGTATGCAGCTACTAAACATAAATCTATATACTGTCCAACCATGCACTGATGAGTGGTGTTGCCATCTCGACAGCAACACAAAACTAACATTCGTGAAGTTATTGAACACAATCTTAATAATGTTTCTGTTGAAGGACAACCATTTGTTAAGACATATCTCTGCAATATTTTTATTGCCCATTTCGTGGGCAGCAGCAATACACCTACAAATGTAGAACTGTTCAAGGTGTTGAAGCGAGGAACAACTTTCAATTTCAAATGATTATATTGGCATTGCAGTTCGCAAATTGAAGACACGTTCGTATTTCGAGATCGTCGAGTGATCAATTATGTTGAATACACAGTCGAGAACCTTTACTCGCCCAAACTGGCAGGCAATCGCATGTAAATATTGTCATTTCACGTGTGTGTCTTGGTTCATCAATGGTTTTCAATCTTTTGAAATCAGATAATGTTATCAACATCAGTAGACCAAATCAGTTTTATTTAACAGAGATATATTTAAGTTGCATCATATGTTTGTTTAGTGCACTTACACCTTCTTCTTGGCTCCCTTTTTGCCACCTTTAGTAAGCCTCTTGTTTTTTCCTACGGCCATTTTGGCGATTTGAGGCGAAAAAGGAAGTACATGTATACAAGATTAGGCATTATGGGAAATGTACATCTGAATCATTAGCATGTTTTAAATGAACGTCGTTTTCAAGTGAGTGTAGTTAAGCGTCTCGTTTACGCTGATAGCTGTATAGACAGCAGACAAGCTTTCCTCTGCATTTAGTTAAATAATACAACGAGATGACACTAGACGGGAAGGAATTGGTATATGCCAATCTACCAGATTATGAAGATCCACCAGAATGGATACATCCGCACGATGTTCGTAAATTTAGTTGGCGTAGGACACTGTGACATTACTCATCAGGACATGGCATGACTGAAATTGAAAACTGCTTGTCAGTTAGCTAGGCATAAGCTTACCTGTACTAGATAATTGTTACAGGAATATATTTGAATATCTGTGATGATGATATGATCATGTGTCATGTCTGTCCGTCAAAATAATTAACGTCTGGTGCTGAGGAAACTGGTAGAAGTAAATTATTTGATGTTGTAGGCTCAGAGCATAGGGACATGTTTAACTTAGTCTTACATTATAGAAATAGCCAGAAATCCTTATATACATATTATATATCTATATGTATGTGTATTTCTGGTTAATTTATATAGGTATTTGTGGCATATTTTCATCATATAAGACTAGACATGATGTGCTCTGACCTACATACATTGTTCTTGTGACATGTCCATCATAGGTCCATTTAGTCGGCAGAACGATTTACCCAAAAACACCCCAAAACTACCCAAAAACACCCCAAAACTACCCCAAAACACCTTAAAACATCTCACAACATCAACACATTAAATGAAAACATCATTAGAAATTGATATGTATATGTTAACATATCAAATACAGCTATTGATACCTTCTTTTGTTGACTTATCGGAGAGTAGGGTTTTGACGTCGCGGGAGATAACTCTTACAAACAGTCATACAATAAAACCGGCAAGACAATTATCTAGCGTAGTTTGTCGATTCACGCACATTTATCTTCCAGACATTTTTTTTTCATTTACCTTATTAACGATTGAATTATTACTATTGCTTGAATTTGATGTGTTTTCTCATGGATATGCTGTTCGATGAAGCATATATGTATATACATGTCCGTTGATTGTGCAGACATACTGAGAAATCACAAAACAATAAATGAAGATTGACATTGTGACGTGTCTATATGCTATTGCACTCTGACTTTGTTGGTATCTACATATCTTCTATATCTATATCTAATATATAATATCTATATCTATATCTAATATATAATATCTATATCTAATATCTATATCTATATCTAATATATAATATCTATATCTATATTTATATCTAATATATAATATCTATATTTATATCTAATATATAATATCTATATTATGTACTTAATAAAGATGATATCAACTTGATACATGTACGTATAGTTCTTTCTTATTTCCATGTGGTTGGTTTTGTATGACTGTTTGTAAGAGTTATCTCCCTCGCCGTCAAAACCCTACTCGCCGATAAGTCAACAAAAGAAGGTATCAATGACTGTATTTGATATGTTAACATATACATATCAATTTCTAATGATGTTTTCATATAATGTGTTGATGTTGAGAGATGTTTTAAGGTGTTTTTAGGTGTTTTTGGGTAAATCGTTCCTCCCCATTTAGTCAGCTCAATTTATGGTATCAGTATTTTTAATGAAGAATTATGGAAGTAGTATCAATGGGCAATTACTGTGAGCTTTATTAAAAAATATTAGAATAAGTGGTAAAATGTGTGCAATTCAGACCGCTGTGGTTCAGTATTATGAAAATATCATACAAATGTTGTACATTATAGGCTAAATAATGTTAGTTTTGTTTGGACTGAAATAATTACAAGTGGTTCAGAAAATAATGGACTGTAGATTGACATTATGTATAGTCCATTCGACTACTTTATCCCATACTATTATTTCAAGAGATGACTGATATGGATCATAATAGGTGGTTTTATTTCTTCTGTATAGGAAAAAACTATCTCTATATTTAGATCATGTTTTACTTTGTTGCAGTTGATTGCATAAGACAACAATATAATGCACATGAGAGTCTGATTCATTCAGGATAACATTAAACATTAAAATTTATTTTTCTTAAACTTCATATCAAGCATATCTAATTTCCAAACGTATTTTTTAATAATTATGCACAATGTAGTACGTATACTAAGCAATCTTATTCAGGTACAATATTTAGATCGGAACTATTTTAACAATCAATATTTTTTTTTTTGTAGAGGCCTTACAGTGAAGACTATAGTAATGAAATACACCAGTTCCTGCCAAGACAATTAATTCTCCAGCGAAACCAAGTTTCTGAACAGGTAAATACACATCTGTTAATTCAGTTATGAATACTGGCCACCAGGACAGATTGTAACAATATCCAACAACAAGTCCATGTCTGGTACATTTAATTATCCCACACAGCCCTTCTGTACACTAATCTGAATGGAATTTCTGAAAACAATATCCATGATTCGAAAGTATGTAGGAACCATTTAAAGTAAAACTGATCGGATTTGGCATTTATTTACATGTGTATATATATATAGGTACATGTACAATCACCGTGTACTTTAATATCACAAAAAACTTTTAATATATTTGAAAGTTCATTTATTGATTTAAGAAATCATCATTTTGAACAAATATTATCATAGAAAAAAAAATATAAATCATGGAAACTCAGCATGAAAGTAACCAAGTTTCTTCACTATATATGATTATAAAATTTAAAAGTGTTAAATTTGGAAAAATATACAGCAAATGTAATGTTACGAATGATTTACAATTACAGTTAGTGCTTTCAACTTTTGTGCAATAATTAGATAATAGAGGTAATAATTTAAGTTTCTTGTTTGATATTTTCTGTAGCTTGGATTCAATATCAGGGGAGGTAAAGAACACCATTGTGGGATTTATGTATCAAAGGTAAGTACTAAAATATACTGTACTACTCCCCTTTCATTCAAATTTCTTCTCTTTATATGAGAAGAAAATCCTGTTCAGGGTCAATCATAGATTAAGATTCACCTATTGGGGCAAGGGCCCATCAAGTGTTCACATACATGTATCATTTGATGAATTAAGCATGCACACGCTCAGTATATTATGCTTCATGTTTGCAACATATTGACTGCATAAAATCCACTTTACAAAGGGAGACAATCCAACAAGTACATGTGTCATGTTTGAGTTACAGTGGGCGAACTTGTTCCAGCTTGCTGTTTGCCGGTTTTGAGCTTGCTGCCGGCACGTTCATTCAAGCAAAGCGTCTCATTTTCAATATGGCCGAAATAGATGAATAAATATATTTCAAAAGCATTGTAAACATCGAACACTGCAGAACATTCAAAATCAACTTATTTGGCAATGTATATGACTAAAATAGCCTGACAGGCTCAAAGCAAGTTGAAATTCTTTAACTTTTCACTTAATCTAATCTTTTGGTTGAACATGTCGCCATCTTGTTTGTCGGTGTGCCGGTGCTGCCAGACTGGCAGGAATTTACACTGATCGGCACGTGCAGTAATCGCGCACGCATATTCGGGACACAATCAAGTAATTTTGCTGCCTTTCTGCCTTGCCACCGGCACGTCAGAATCAAGTTTGTCCCAATAACATCTCCTCAGATTGTAACTGAATTTTTCCTTTTGGTTAAAAAAAAATAATTTTAATAACAAATAATGATCTATTATATAACAATATAGACCTTCTGTTTCCTATTAAGATATTAAATAGAAATTTAATAATTATTGAACAAATATCCTATACAGTGTTGGAATTGTTACTTTTTAATCAATATAACCAAGTACACCCTATGCTATATAATTTATGTGTGATACAAAGAGTAGCATGTAAAAACAGGTTTAGTAGTTTGTAAGAGTTGTCTCTCTTGATTCTGAACTTAGATTTTTGTATGTAGGTGACGATGGACAGTGAAGCAGACAAACTCGGACTACAGGAAGCAGATCAGGTAGCATTACAATAGTAAAACACAATATCTTTAATATTAGATCCTCAGTTTGAATATATGTTTGTGGAATTAAAATTAAACATAAGGATACAGGTTCAGGTCCATAATAACTGTGAGTGTAAAAGGTGTAGCAAAATCTATCTGACTAAACATAATTTACATGAAAAAATGATTTTTTAATAATCATAGATATTTTTTCCTGTTTATGTACATAATTGTTTTGAAAAATCTATTTTTGAATAATTTTATTTTTATTTTTATAAAAAAAAACATAATTTTCATGAAAAATTAATTTTTGAATAATCAAAAATAGTTTTTCCGGTTTATACATTTAATCTACTGCTGTAAATTTTAACTCTATAAGCTATATACATATCATATTGCTTGACTTTCAATTTACTTAAAAGCATATTGGAGCTATGATATGTTTCCTTACAAAAACATCATCTGTTTTAATTGATATATTACTACATTTTTGTATAAAATTAATATAATATGTATATAATGAAAAAACATTAACATGTTTCTGGGATATTATGTGAGAAATACAAAAAAAATATGTATGTTGTAATTTTTATGTTATGTATGTATTTCATGTATGTTATTTTTGTATTTTTAAAATCGGTCTAGGTAATTTAACCTATTATAATGGGTTAGCAGAAAACAGTTGTTAATATATATCTCCTTCATCACAAATTTGATAGAGAAAATAAAACAATATGAAGTATTATGTTTAAATTGATTTATTAAACTTGAGAGTCATTACCATGAAAATTGGACATATATTTTTCACATGAATACCATGGACCCTTTGACTTTTATGGTCCAAGAATAACCACTGATTGGTCAATTCATCTTGATCCTTGAACTAACGACATGGTCCCTAGGAGTTCAAGTTAAAAGGGTTTTACTTTATATGCTAGCAATACAATGTATAATCTACCAAATATGACCTCTGTTGATGATAATTGATGTGAGGAGGGTAGAAAAACAGAGGATTTAAATCAAGGGAGTATATTTATACAGATTAATTATAGGAGATGATCATGAGATGCTCCCTGCACCCGCATTCCCGTAGAACTTTTATTTCTAAATAGACCTGAATAAAATCTAGATTTTTTCTTTGTCAAATTATACTCAATCATGATGTATTTTTTTTGCAGATTTTGTCTGTAAACAGAGTTAACTTTGAAGAGATAGATCATGCTGAGGTATGGAGATAGGAAAATGAAATGGTGTATAAATTAATGATGATCCTTATCAAAATAATAAATAATGATTAGGAGTTTTATTAACCACAGCAACATAGCCGTCTCAAGACGGTTCACAAATTATCTTAATCTACGAGGGTTGATTGATATGTTGTGAGCCTCGTATTGAAGGAGGTACATGATGTACTCAAGAGTGTTCATGGTTGCCATTCACAATTTGGGCTTTAAATTTATTGAGCATCCACCTTGTTTACCTGATCTCGCTCCATCAGACTTTCATCTGTTTCCAAAACTGAAAACAGCTATTTCAGGCACCCTAACCCTAACATGCAGTGGATGACTTTCTGAACAACCAAGACAAGGAGTTCTATAAAAGTGGCATTGAGGCCCTTGAACACCTGATGGAAAAAGTGTATAGATACTGAAGGGTATTATGTTGAAAAATAATACAATATAGCAGGCAAAATGCAAATCCTTCAATATGAGGCTAACAACTTATCAATCAGCCCTCATATAAGTGAGATTATATTTCAGCAAAGGTGAAATAAATTGTCCTTATCAGCTATTAATCGTGTTAAACCTGTATACTTCTGAATTCAAAATTAACCAATAGTTTCCACTTCCCTAAATATAAACAGACATTGATTTGTCAGTAAAAAATATCCATTTTATGGCATTGGATGATGATAATATGTGGGGCTGATAATCATGAGGACAAATTGTTTCATCTTTTATTTTCTGAACGAAATTGACCATTTTTGGACTTGCAAAATAACTAGACATTGATCAGTCTCTCAAAATATCTAATTTGTGGTGTTTGATCCAAAGAAAATTCGGACTACACAAAGTTACGGATCTATAATAGACCATCCTTATATAATTAGTTTTCATTAATTTGATAGGATCTTCGTTGTTAGGTCGATAATAAGGAAGTTTTTTTTCTTTTATCATATAGGTACTAGTTTCGACTGTCACCATATACTCAAAATATAATCTATTGAGTGTGTTGACAGACGAGGCGAGTACCAGTACTGTTATTGCTTATTGAGGTTGATAAAATTGTTGTTAAATGTTTGGATTCCCCTTTCAGTTTATCAGTCGGCAAAAATATTTGTGTGATATTTGGGTAAACTACAGTGTACCATTTAAGAAAAATGATATTTCTCTGTGGACAAAAGAAACCTTTCCTGCAGAAAAATCAATCATTTTGGTCAAAATTTCATTATTTCCAGAACATTTAAAAGTAATTTTAATTGCATAATTATGAATTTCTGAAATGTTGTTGAACTGAGAACTTGGTTACCATATATGCAGTAAATTCTTTTTACAGGCAGTGAACATTTTAAAAAGAAACACATCCATCAACATGCAAGTCCGATATTTCCCATATGGTAAGTTAAAGCAGGGATGTTTTATATGTTGGGCCACAGTGGCCAAGTGGTTAAGGTGTTCTGACACTTTATCACTAGCCCTCAAACTCTGGGTCAAAGTTCTAAACCCCCTTGGGGCAGTTGCCTGGTACTGACAGTAGGCTGGTGGTTTTTCTTTGGGTACTCCAGCTTTTCTCCACCTCCAAAACCTCGCACATCCTTGAATTACACTGGCTGTTAATAGGATAACTTAGAAGAGGAAAGTGTTTATCAAGCAAAATGAATGTAGACATACTAAATGCACCCAGTAAATTCTTATTATTGCCTTGTACAAAATGTAACTATATACTTAAGGGATATGAATTGTTCATAAAATGCTATCTCCTGAAAAAAAGATTTCCAATCCAACGTCAGACCCATGTTTGAGTACAGTTTGTAAGAAGAATCCTCCCTATGAGTGCTGATACATATTGCATTTAAATGAACTTAGTCAGGAGACATATTAGACTGTGACAACAGGGAATGGACAGAGCAACATAATGAAATTAGGGGAGTTATCTCCCCTTTACATAATTGAATTAAAAGTGATGATTTCATATTTCATTGACGATATGAAAAATGATGAATGAAAATAAGTGGAATAGGCTAAATGTTTATTTCGGAGTTTGAGAAAGTGCTCTTGTTTACACATAGATTTTACACTAATGATGTGTACCACAGATTATTAAATGTTTTTTCTGTTTTAGGTTATGATAGAACTTATGACAAGAGTCGGTATTTACTGGCCAACCATCAGCAGTCTCCAAATAGTAATCACTAGTGTCAACTCCTGTACCAACAGATCAGATCATTGGAATGTTTGCTTGCTGTAGGGGATGTTATAGTTAATTCAAGGGTGTCTTTTACCTAGATTAATGTTCCATCTAGATCTACAACCCTCACATCACTGGAATGTTTGCTTACTACAGTGAATATACCTGTGAATTCAAGTGTGTGAAAAACCAGGATAAACTGGCCATCTGACAGTATAATGGTTTAAGGTATATGCACAGCAAGACTACAGCCATTTTTTCATGAAGTTCAAAAAGTTTTACCAGTTCGACTGGAGTTAATGAAAAAAGGACCGACCTAATGATCTCATTTTGCTGTGAGGCGAATACCAACAACTATGTTCAAGGTTCTATTAACATATGCAGGTTCATCAGTTTTTATATCTTCAGATGTTACAATTGAATATAAAAGTGGTTTGTCCACCCAAACCAACAGGCACTATAGTTTCCTTCACTGAGACGAGTTTCCTATTTCTTTATCAACATGATGCATACTGACACAACAGTTGATAACATTTAGTTTTTGCAAGAAATTAATATAAATATTTGCCATGACATTATTACTTTGTTACTTTTCATACAAAAAGTTGTTTTTAATATGATACACATTTCATATCAAAACATCATTTGATACAATGTACTGTTGTACTTTATGCATGCATAGACTAGCATTTTTTTCAGTGCACAAAATATATATACTTACCAGATTTATCTACATTATATACCATTAGTTTTAGTTTGTCAGATTGATACATTGAACTCTATTGTTAAAGATTAATAAATAGAAATCTATTGTTTTTTCATCAAATGTCAGAATTTTAGTTCTTAAATAGATTGTATCAACCTTGTAATTACATGCTGTATTTTGATATTCATCAAACTGAAAACAAAATAGATTATATTCAAACCAGTATTAAAGTTTATTAATTAGTCCCCCACTAGTTCAGAGGGGACTACTTTCTGTTCTTTCTCACTTTTCTTTTGTTCAGGATCATCCTCGAACTCATATACTAAGGGGGCCGCGGTGGCCGAGTGGTTAAGGTGTCCCGACACTTTATCACTAGCCCTCCACCTCTGGGTTGCGAGTTCGAAACCTACGTGGGGCAGTTGCCAGGTACTGACTCTAGGCTGGTGGTTTTCCTCCGGGTACTCCGGCTTTCCTCCACCTTCAAAACCTGGCACGTCCTTAAATGACCCTGGCTGTTAATAGGACGTTATGCAAAAACAACCCCAAAAATACAAACCTCATGTACTACATATAACTGGTAGTTTATACAGTAATTAGGGCATTGGTTCATCTAGGTCATGTATACCAGAAATAGGTCACTCTGACCTATATTTTGACATTTGATCTTCATTACAGAATCTGATGAAGTTTGTCAGGTCTTTATTCTCTACATTCTGCTTGTAACTGGAACTTGGAGCATCGTTTGACCTAGATGAGGTGGTGTGTCATGTATCAAAATTAGGTCATTGTGACCTACATTTTGATATTTGATCTACATTACAGATACAGTTTGTCAGGGTTCTATTTTCTTCAATCTACTTATCACTGGAACTTTGTACTTGGGGCATGGTTCAACATATATGAGGTGGTGTGTCATGTATCAAAAGTAGGTCACTTTGACCTACATTTTGAATTTTGACCTACATCAAAGAAAAGGTCTGTCTGTTCATAGGATATGATTTACATTTGACGGGGAACTGTGATTTGCCAGCTATTCTTGTTTACATTAATCTTGTTTTTTTTTTCAATTAATTACACCAGATGTATCATTCAGGATATAAAATAGGCATTGATTAAAATAAAGCATGCACATGTACAAGAAGCAGATTGGAGCAGACTTCAAAAATGTCATTATTGGTTTAATACATTACAAAGTTAATTGTTAATCAATAGTAATAATCGTTAATCACAATTGCTTATTAAAATTTTCATTAAAACATGACATAATAGTTCATTGATATAAACAAGCAATCTCATAAATATGTATGCATTGCTTGTATATATGTTATCAGTTTTTAAAACCTGATATGATTTCAATGGAGTGCAGTCAAAATGATTTTACTGGTACTTCACTTTTAAGCACATCTTGTAAAACTTTACTGCAGGGAATAAGCCTAGGAATGTGCTTATTTCCAGTCATTGCCTTATTGACGGATAGATGCACTGTGATTTGCATGCTTCCAAAATACTGGTGTCTCTTTTTGTTGTACAATGAAGATCACTTTACAATCGTATACAGCAGAATATTTTGTCCTGCTTGATAAGACAGGTTTATATTGTCTTATCTGACCAATACTTAGTTCTTTTTTAGGTTGTTAAAGGCAGGTTTCCAAACTGTGATACAATTAAACAAAATGTAAATTATGGGTTGTGTATTTTGATACTGATGTTTATTATTTGTTATGATAATGATATTTTTTTTTCTTTTGGTGATATAGTGGTAACCAGTATGATGTAGCTATAATTTGGAAATAAGTTCCTGTTTCCATTTTTGTTGTATTGTTTTTTTTTTGAGGGCCGCAGTGGCTGAGTGGTTAAGGTGTCCTGACACTCTATCACTAGTCCTCCACCTTTGGGTTTGCGAGTTCGAAACCTACGTGGGGCAGTTGCCAGGTACTGATCGAAGGCCGGTGGTTTTTTTTCCCGGGTACTCTGGCTTTCCTCCACCTCAAAAACTTGGCATGTCCTTAAATGACCCTGGCTGTTAATAGGACGGTAAACAAAATAAACCAAACCAAAGTGTTTTTTTAACAATTGTTTGAGCCTTCAGTGAATTCAAGATCTTATTACGTCTTTCATTAATACAGCTACCACACAATGTATAATTGTAAGTAGTGTACATTTCCTGCACGGTCATGTAGTTCTAGGTCATTTTAATCAATTTGCCAGTTGACAAATATGATATTGTATATGCTGTAATATATTTTTATATTTTATGCCTTGCATAATATTTTTCTATAATGAAATAAATATTAACATTGGGAAAATTGTTTTCTTCTCTTTTTTTTTGTATGCCCGTCATCCTATGTAGATTTAACATTAGCGCCAGCCCCCCACTTCAATTTCTTTTATTTTGGCACCATATGTAAATTATTATACTTTTATATCAACTGAAAGTCGTAGTGGACCTCCTTGC
Source organism: Pecten maximus (assembly GCF_902652985.1). Lineage (NCBI taxonomy): Eukaryota > Metazoa > Mollusca > Bivalvia > Pectinida > Pectinidae > Pecten > Pecten maximus. Next base: position 41,390,892 of record NC_047020.1, read on the forward strand.
ATAATACCAAGTTGAGTGAAGGAGGTACCCTAAAAAATGATTAATAATATTTACAGGCTAATGTAGATTTCAAAATCATTTTTAACAGTTTACAGCTTATAATTTACTGTTATTTTGATACTAAGTTTGTCATATTGACATACATGAAGTAAGTGTAGTGATACATTTGATTAGAAAAACGTGCTAAATTTTCACAAAATTTAAATTGTATCCAACATTATCAACTTGAAGTAGTATAGTTGTAATCACAATCTATCTTTCAAACGCTTTTAAAAACTTCCCCTAGACATATACTTTGTACAGAATCAATTTGAGGAAATTTCAAAACTGATAAATGACTTTTTTGCAGTAACTGTTGTTTTGTAATAAACAAAAGATGGAAAATATATCTGTATTTAAAATAAAAAATCAATGATTATGGTAAATTGTCCATTGGATATGTTTGACATGCTAAAAAATTAATTTACCGGTTTTAAAATTTCCTCAAAATAATTGTGTAGAAAGTATATGCTTGTAGATGGAAACTTTTATGAAGTATGGAATATAGACTGTGATTACAACTATACTTATTCAAGTCTACAATGTTGGATACATTTTAAATTTTGTGAAAATTTTCGTATTTTTCTTATTAAATGTATCACTTTGCTTACTTCAGGATCGTCAATATGCCAAATTTGGTATCATAATAATAGTATGCTGTAAACTGTTGTAAATGATTTTCAAATTTACATTAGCCTGTGAAAATTATTCACTATTTTGTTGGGGTACCCCCTTTCACACAACTTGTTAGTGTTATGCAAGGAGATCCACTTCGACTATCAGTTATATATAATGACTAATATTTTTTGTGGTTATGGTTCATTTCCATGCATCTAAAAATGGTGAAAAAATAAAATAAATTGAAGTGGGGCCAAATGTTGACCCCATCTTTGACGGGAGTATTATGGTATGGCGTTTATAATTACTGGGCCTTTGATTACACCGAAGTACTAGATGCATGTACTTGTGTTTGTATTCAAACTTTAATTTGCCTTACAAGACCCCTACCAATTCCTGCCTAAATTTGTAATATTGTTGTCCTTAGTGTAAGGTTTTTGGATTGAAGTATATATCTAATTCACTACAGCAATTTAACTTCAAACAGATAAAAGGAAACACAATTGATGTGAATATTTACATTAATTGGTGATGAAAATTAAAAAAAACAAGGAGCCGCAAAGCTTGGCATTATCCCCCGTGCCCCGCAGTTGGTATGACAACCCAAAGAGGCACAACTACCACAGGGGTCTGTAACATCTTCCCCGACTCTTATATAATACATTCAACTACCACAGGGGTCTGTAACATCTTCCCCGACTCTTATATAGTACATTCAACTACCACAGGGGTCTGTAACATGTTCCCTGACTCCTTTAATCATAATACAGTCAGCTACCACAGGGGTCTGTAACATGTTCCCCGACTCCTATAATTATAGTACAGTCAGCTACCACAGGGGACTGTAACATGTTCCCTGACTCCTATAATTATAGTACAGTCAGCTACCACAGGGGACTGTAACATGTTCCCTGACTCCTATACAGGACAGTCAGCTACCACAGGGGTCTGTAACATGTTCCCTGACTCCTTTAATTATAATACAGTCAGCTACCACAAGGGACTGTAACATGTTCCCCGACTCCTTTGATTGTAGTAGTCAACTACCACAGGGGCATGTAATATGAGCCCTAAATTCCCCATAGTACACAACTTCCTAGCCCAGTACAGCTTATCCCGGGGCAATTATTTTGTCAAATCTACGGACAGCTCCAATCCGGAGCACAGGCGCTTGCATAGAAATATGACTTTCAATTTTTTTTTGATATGACAGTGGTATGTGTAATCTGTTGAGCTTAACAGATTACACATACCACTCTCAAATAATTTTTTTTTGAAAATCACATTTTCTATGCAAGCGCCTGTGGTCCGGAGCTGAACTACCGCATCGCATTTATTGGATCACTCCTCGAAATCGACCACGTTAACGTTCTGGATACGGGATCTGGTGCACTTACACGGATGTTCGCTTGGCCTGACAAGGAGCAGTTCCGCTGACTAACATATAATGTGTGTTATTACACATCTCTTTCAAAATAAAAATGTGACAACCGGGAAAAGTGGTGACGAATTAATATCAATATTACTTCGGAGTTCTCCATTCCTGGAACATGGACACCATGGTTGTCCATCTTTCCTTGGCGCGGTTTCCAATTGTCGTTTCGTACACGCACATGTAAACCAATATCCGTGATGCACTTTATATAGTCCGACACAGAACGGTATCAAATACGCCATTTTCAATTCTCTTAAAAAAAAATAAATTGCAAAACTTCGATAAGGAAACATTTTTCACTTACATGTAAAATATACAGGCATCGGGTTACGTCTATGAGTTTAACGAGCAATTACCCATAACTTTAGCTGCACTTAATACATGAAGCTACTACATACAGTCACTGTATATATATAATAAACTTACTAAATCGTCTCAAAGATGACACGTGACTCGAGATTTGCTTGGACTCTAGTAACAGCACTGTAAATTTATGAAGCGTTTGGTTTAAGGAAAATTTGCAAAACATTCAAATCAGATATCAGTACAATTTGGACAAGAAATAAGAACATGTTTATAGTAGTATCATACGCATGTCCACGTGGGCATTGGGAATTATCGACAAGATTACGGCTAAATAGATTGGCATATAAAGGGTAATTCCGCCTCCGAAGGTATAGATCTGAAGAATGATGACCCACCAAAACCGTTGATTAGTCATTTAAAACAGTATTGGAAAATATCAATATTGATGAAACAGACAAAAAATATAACTGTTTTCTGTGTAAAACATCGGAAAATCAAGAGTCGATGAAAGCTGTATTGAATATTCCGAGGTTTCATCTTCGGTGAATATTTTCATATCACAATTTTATTGTTTCCGAAACCAGGTGGAGCTGCAGTTCATTCTCAATCTAGCACGATGAATCTGATCCAGGCGTTTCTCATAATTGTAATATTGCGGAATTTTAAGTGAGTTTTGGTGAAAGTGCTTTTCAGGTTACAAAAGAATTGATTATTTTTGATATCTTGGGGAGGTGAATTCCACAGGTCAATAGGAGAAGGAAAAATATAATTTTTGAAGAAGTTTTGCAAAATAGGTTGTTTATATGATCAGCAACATTATATTGGTGGGTGTCGATTCTGCGCTGTGGAAGGAGATGTGAAAATATGCGGGAGTGAGGCCAAACACGATTTTGTGTAGCCCGAGTTTCCTCTGGCCCTGACACATATACAGTAGACATGGTGTCAGGGCCAGAGGAATCTCGGGCTAGATTTTGTGTAACTGACTTTGCGTCGGTATTGTAGACCGGTACACCTAGTTCTCTCATATATTTCAACATGACTTGTAAGTTTAATACGACCTGTAATAATTCTTGCAGTTTCAAGCTAAATATTCTTCAGAAAATGGGACTTTGATGGTTAGGTTATTCCAGACGATATCACCGCATTGAGCGAGTATGGTCTGACGAAATTGAAGTACAAAGTTTGAAGAGAGTTGCTGCCTATTTTAAATCTAATTGTCTTAAAATACCTGGTTTATTTATGTTTTCTTTATCATGAAATTAAAGTGTTCAGCCCAAGAACAATCATGAGAGAAGAATTCTATATGTTTGTGTTGTTTGACCTCACTAACAGAAACGTTGTTCATAGATAAATGCTTTTTGTCTGGCTTAAATTTAACCAACCCCTTTTCATATCGGGTATACTTTTTGAAACTGTTATTCAACCAATCTGCACATTGAGTCGGAGTATCTACGATAGCATTACATGAGGTGTCGTCTGCGTTATATTGTAGCATTGATACCGTCAATTTATCATTCATAAAAATTGAAAAGAGCAGAGGACCTAATATCGACCCCTGGGGGACACCAGCAGAGAGGTTGTACTATTTATAACTACTCTTTTCTTTCTTTTTATTTGAGTAACTTTTAAGCATAAATTCCCCAGATACATTTTTTGCGTAATTTAAAAAGTGACCCTGTATGCCATACTGTACCGAAGGCCTTGCTGTTATCACAAACGATCATCATAATTTCCTTATCTTTATCTCATGCCGAATAAATATCGTTACTACTAGCGGGTAACTGATTTATTGTGGAGTTGTCAGCCCTAAGTTCAGTTTGAGACGGTGATAATAGATAATTATCAATGATGAATTTATTCAGATTTATGTTTTGCATGCATTTTTCAATGACTATATTTAGAATATAAATTAACAATATTAGTCGATAGTTAACATAATTTTAGCCCCAAAATGGCCCTAGCAGGATAGAATTTTTGCCTCCAAATGCCCGTCTAAAGTTAAACATCACTTTCAGTCTAGCAGGAACGCTCATATTGCGATTGTGACATAGGTAAATCATGTTAGTCCCTTTATTTTTCGGCATAGCCGTATAATTTTCTTTTTGCCCCGGATATGACGCGACAGGTGGCGTTACTGGTCAAGATGAAGTATGTGATTGGTCAATGTAGCGGTAAATGCAAAATGCAGATATGCAGTTAAAAACGAAACAAAGTTAAGATTGAATGCAAGCTGAATAAGTGGATGAATCTTTTGAAATGACTTACTAATAGATTCAAAGTGATTAGTGCTGAAACGCTTTATATCGTTAATTTATTTCACCAACAGTTTTACAGTAAAACGCCAGCATTAAAACTATGCCGTTTATCTTTTTTAAAGATATTTCTTGTTTTACAATATTCCCTCATGTTGACAGTGGGGAATTCCTTCTTCCTGTAAAACCAGATAGTGTCGCTTAGAGCTAGATGCAGCTTCATACTGTTCACTTCAACATGACCAAGCCAATTGTACTAACTATCGTATTACCTTAAAAAGAATGCAGCAACTTATTGCATAAAATATCATCCGTGCCGGTCACGACACCCTGCTGTGCTACCAGAGTAACCAGAGAAAGACAACATGTTAGAGAGCAGGTGACATCATACCTTTTTCATGTCCGACCGGGAACTCGAACCCCAGTCATCTAATGGTACATAGGCGAGTAGGCACCGTCGGATAAACACGGCTGATTGCACTACGTATACTACGCTACACTTATCATCCAGATATCCATGGTTGATTGCACTACGTATACTACGCTACACTTATCACCCGGATACCCACGGTTGATTGCACTACGCTACGCTACGCTGCACTTAGTGCAATTTGGTTTACTTTGTGTAACGTCCTATTAACATCTAGGGTCATTTGAAGTCATTGGAGGAAAGCCGGAGTACCCGGGAAAAAAACACCGGCAAACAGTAAGTACCTGACAACTGCCCAAAGTAGGTTTCGAACTCGCAACCCAGAGACGGAGGGCTAGTGATATAGTGTCGTAACATCTTAACCACTCGACCACCGCGGTCCCGACGTAGTGCCATCAACCTTGGGTATCCAAAGATGGCGGGTAAGTTGCCACAGCGCCATCACGCTATCCGACAACACTTGTAAAACAAATTCTACATACATGTTGACAGCGTCGTAAAATCCATTAAAACACACAATGTAGGACATGGTGAGTCCCATTTGGCACGGTCCACCAGCTGATACTCGATAGTAAATTTTCTTGGTTACCGGTATGTGTTAGGTTTTTGATATTTATCACTTTGAATTTACTCACCCAAGACACCATATTGACTCGTTAACGCTAATAACTAGCGTTCGCGTTTATTTACTGCTGGGCCAGTTTTCCCGGATAAAAAGTAAAACTTATTTAACCCGTTTAAAGAGGATTCGCCGTAGTCGTTTTTACGATATACGGTAGAGTAAATAATTAGAAAATACAATTTAAATGCATAAAAGACGATAGAATTACAACTATCCCCAGTAAATCCCACTCCCCTACGAAAAACTTGTATTGCAGTTTATCGAAAAGCGTAAATTTAAATGGAATGACTCTTTTCTAAGCGTTCGCTTTATACAGTATATATATATATATATGTATATATTGTAAAAAAATGTTTGTGTCCTCCTTAAGTTGGTAAATAGAGAAAGAATAACAATGTTTGACGACCAGCTTTTGACTTTAAACATATTTTATTGCCAAAATAGAGACAAAGGATAAGGCACAAGTTTTGTCAACTTGTAGACGCCCTATCCAATCACACAAATGCATACCATGAAAACATTAAGATAGGCATAACCATAGAGAATATTTGACATAGACACAGGTGTAGTTTTGCACATGTCGGAACACAAGAGTTTAGATCTACAGAAAGATCAGAATTTCCAAACAAGAGAAGTTGTAAATCCAAAACCAAACCTAAGGCATTTAAACTTTGAAAAGTATTTAATCTTTCCAATTAATACAATTTGCATTCAAAGAAAAAGTGAAAAGCATTTTCGCAAGGATGTCCACAGGTGCAAGACGGATCATTGATAAGATTTACTCGATACAGATCATATTTGAGATCATATTTGAGATCACTACATCTGTGCCTCAATTTAGTATGCGAAATGTTTAACTTTCTTTCACCATAACTGTAGTAGATAGGTGGAGATGATTGCACGTTTGAGTTTATAGAGTTTTTGAACAGATTCAGGGAAGGCAACGATCGCACAGATAGATCTAACAAGTTCCAGGTACGACTAGTGGAAGGTATAAACAAGAGATTTGTTAGAGAAAGCACAAAAGGAGGAACTCGATAATCACTGTTATTTCTAAGAGCATATCAGTTATTTTCTGCAACAGCAGGTGGAATGAGATCATTTAAATTGTCCGGAGATAATTTATTTATTTTTAGGTTTCGACAATTTGAAAGATTATCTAAACCAGTTTCAAAAGTAGATCTTCTGTACGTACATAAGAAGGAAGGCATGTTATGATACGGGCAGCTTCCCTTTCAGCTTTCTCTAACATTTTAGTTTCAAATTTAGTACAACCATCCCATACTTCACACGCATATTCTAAAACTGGCAAAATAAATGATTTATAAAATTGTAAAAGACTCTTTCGAGTAAGCAAAAAAATTAAATCTTCTTAAAACATTTATTTTCTTCATATAGCATTTATGATACCCCCACTTGGCGTCCGCAGTAAAATAAATTTCAAAATGCCTATGGTTATCAAAAAAAAAAAAAAAAAAAAAAGATGTTTTCCATCAAATATCAACTCTAAATCTTCATCTATGTCAGTAGAGTTGGAAATAAATAATACCTCAGTTTTGTGTGGGTTAAAAGTTACCAACCACGTTTTAGACCACACGTTTAGAGATTCCAGATCCCTATTCCGCAAATAGACGAGTAGCTGAGTCAAGGACATCAGCAATGTCATTAATATAAATTAAAAACAAAAGTGGACCAAGAATGGAACCTTGGGGAAACGATGCTAAATCTAAACCATTATGTAAATAAGAATTGTTTAAAAATACTTTTTGGCGCCTGTCAATTAAATAGTTTTCTAGCCAGGTATACAATTCACCACAAATTCCATGAGATTTTAGCTTCACCATTAAACCTTTATGCCACGCACGATCAAAGGCCTTTGAAATATCACAGAAAACCATACATATATGTTTCTTTTCTTCAAGGGAAATACAAATGTTGTGCTGATTTACAGTTGAATGGGCATGCAAAAACCAGATGGGTATTTGTAAAACGATGAGGTTTGTTTTACAAAATAATTATACATTTTTTTGTAAATTACACATTCAAAAACTCTACCAACAGAAGATAAAAGAGAAATTAGTCTATAATTTGAAGGTGAATGTCTGTCGCCAAAGTGGTTGAAAAAATAACTGTTGAGAATGGCATATTAAAAATAATTTAAAGTGGAAAACAGTTTGTGATGTATTTCTTAACGAACAGCTTACAAGTATCAGACTCATAAGATTATTAATGCCTACACATATTAAAGTTCCGTTTAAAAAAGAAAATTAAAATGTTTTTCAGAAATCCAAACTGCACGTAAAGAAAAATAAATTTAACATTTTTTTTTCAATTACATTTTCCCTTCGGTCTTATTTGCGAATATTCTTGGTTCTCATTGGTGAACACAAGTGACGTCACAACCAAGTTCTATTAATCGTCTATGATAATGATTATTTTTCATTCTCAATATTGTTTGGCAATTGATGTGCCAATTTTCCTCCATATCTATCCGAAACAGGTTGACATAACGATATAATGCATTTTTTAAACGGAAGGCATTCTCTATAGCCACCGACAACCACATATCTTTTTAAGCCTTATAATCGCGTAACTTCTTCGATATCATTGTTTCACTAATGAACACATTCTCATTATCCTTTGACACAATAATGTCACAAGCCCGATCAAGATAAAACGCGTAGAGATTCACTTTTATAGCAGGAAAGTAGAATGCACGGATGAATCAAACCCGGCCGTCATAGTAAAATGCCGATGCGCAAACCACTGCGTCAGTCGACCATAGGCTGTAAAACGGAGTCCATTTGCGATGCTGTTATACAATGGCATAAATACAATGCATCATATGTGCTATGTGTATTATTATTGTCATCCAAAATATTTTCCTTCTATCAAGCAGCCATAGCTATATCAAAACAGACACATACTTTGTGAGCATAACTCTGGACCTATAATATGTTTTAAAGTGGGGATCATTATTTGGCCCCCACTTCAATTTCTTTTATTTATTTTTTTTTCACAATTTGTAGAGTCATGAAAATAAACCATAATCGCAAAAATGATTAGTGATTATTACTTCTAATAGTCGTAGTGGACCTCTTTGCATAACACCAAGTTGAGTGAAGGGGGTACCCTAACAAAATGGTAAATAATGTTCACAGGCTAAACTGAATTTGAAAAATCAATTAGTACAGTTTACAGTATATAAATTAACTTTTGATACAAAATATGTCATATTGACATACATGAATTAAGTGTAGTGATACATTTAATTAGAATAACATGCAAAATTTTCACAAAATTTAAAATGTATAAAATCTTGTGAACTTGAATTAGTAAAGACAGTCTATAGATTATACTTCCTTAAAAAACCTTTTTATGTATAATTATATTTTCTACATAATTAATTTGGGAAAATTTAAGGACCAGTAAATTATCTTTTTTTTGTCAAACATGTCTAATGTACATTTCCCCCCAGTAGTAGTTTAAAAGTGAAGGACTAATGACATCACCTTGGCGCGCACTTTAAGACATTCATTTAAGGCTTTCATTGGGTGGCAGACAAGGCTATCATTTTTTTGGTATAGTTAAATGTTTCGAGTTAGGTATATATATCTACTTATGTAATATAGGTTCATTTCATGTTTTGTCTGATAAATAAGATAATCACATATTAGTTTTATTATAATGGTAACCTAATTGTCTATGTTTACAGGAAAGTGTATATGAACACCATCTCAACATTAACTATTTTCATACACTCTTGTTAGATTCTACCTACCGATCGACCTATCCTTCTACATGTACCTACAACGTACATATACCTATATAACTATGAGACGTTGAGAGAGCTTCAGACTCCCCCCTCCCCCGTGTCTGAGAGTAATAACCTTTATCCGTAGTAGTTTTATACTGATTGATAAAAATAATACTGTTAAACCTGTTGTAAGTGGACACCTCTATATAACGGACACCTGTCTATAAAGGACAGACTCATCAGACCCACTCCTTCCAATTTACTATATAGTAAACCTCTGTATAAAGGATACTTGCCTATAAAGGACAGACTCATCATACCCTACACTCCTCCCAATTCACTATATAATTAACCTCTGTATAAAGGACACCTATCAATAAAGACCTTTATCCTTTATAGACAAGGTTTGACTGTACAAGAAAACTTGGTATAAGGTTTTTATACAATTATCAAATATACGTGTTTAATCGTAACTATGTCATGTAGTATAATTACGAAATTTTCAACGCAATGCCAATACAAAACACTTTGATTTTTACGCGGATGAGAATGATTACTGAGTTCATAAATCAATATAATTATCTATTGATCAGGAAAACACACCACATCCCATTTTTTCCTACTTACAAAAACTGCGGACTTAACGAATTCAGTGAACAAACGACTAATTGGTTTCCATGAATTTGTCTTCAAAGTACCAACGTGGGAGTTGGGAATGACTTTTCCTCAGTCTACAAGTACTCTAAATCTACAGTTTGTTTACTCATTGCTGTCAATAATTGCTTTTCGAATTAACTTCCTTGTCTGTGTGTAAGAGTACCGGGGATAACAGTACTTTTGAATTTTTACGATTGTTGGAAAACGGGTTTTTACGACACTACGACACAGTATATTTCACAAAATACCGGTACGATTAAAAAAATAACCACACCCCCCCCCCCCCCCCCCCCCCCCCAAAAAAAAAAAAAAAAACAACAAACAAACAGCTACATTTTTCCTCACTCTAATTTATTTTCGCAAAACAAGATAATTTTCGGTTGTTTCTGTCCGTTTTTAGAAATACCTTATTCACTTAGTCCAGGATTCCTGACACAAGTAACATTCATTAACCGTTAGGGTAACGGTGCCAGGACGCTTTGATGTCAGTCTGTTGAAATTTTAATTTGATTATATTGTAACAATTAACGACAAGAGTTCAAAAATATTTCGGTTAATTTGATCCTTTTTGGCCCCGCCAATCAGCCCCTGGGTCAGTAAGGCATGTATGTGCATGCCATCAAACAGTCATCCTAATTGTAACCAAATAAGAATCAATTCCTATTGAATTTCAACAAATGATCGTCAAAAATGTGATGTCCCTATACAATATAACAATAGTAAAGTTAACCCTTTCCTCTGGGACTGGCAAACATAAGACCCAAAGGTCATGAAATTCACAATTTTAGTAAAGCACTTGAAGACCGTTCCAACTTTGAAGAGTATTTGATTCTACCTTATTTTGGTCTTGAGCAGAAGACCCCTTTTTATCAAGCCCTATACAGTCCCTTTGGGGGCTGGAGCATATAACTCACGATTTTGGTTGACCTTAAGCCATGGGAGGTTTCTGAAGAAAAAAAAAATTGAAATTGGGTAAGGGGTTTCCATGGTAGCTGGGAACGGACATCGAAAATGTTAATTGTTTACGGACTCACGACAAACAATATTTCTCCTTATTATTAAATGAAAAACAAAAAAACAAAAACAAAACAAAAAACAACAAAAAACAAAAACAAACAACCTCAAATCAAATCAAAAGTCCAAAGAATGCAACATTGGGGACGTCCAACCTTGAGATTCATTCTAAAGACATAATTATAGGCCTGGAAATTTAGTCTGCGCACTTGTTGTGCTTTGTTTTATACATGTACGTCATAGCTGACAAGGGGGTTCGTAACATAGTTCTCTCCTTTTTTAATTCAGGAAACCCACATACATATGTTACTGGTAAGATTTAGTTTGAGTCTATTTTAATTCCTGTTAACACCTTTAAGCGCAGTGTCCTATCCTGAATTATTTATAGTACTATCACACTGAAATGCCACGGTGAATTAACACCCCATCCGGTCACATTATATCGACAACGGACAACCCATCCTTTACTCCCACTTCAAGTATGAAGTCAAGCAGAGATCAGCGAATACCAATTTCACAGGCTTTGTTGGTTTTTGTCTCTGCCAAGAGACAGATCCTGACACCTTCCTCGCCGAAACGAACTGGCAACTTAAGGCCAAAAGTGAGGCAGTGTCCAGGGAGACACATGATTCCAAATACACGCCCACCTTACGAGGGAAGTAATGGTAAATATCTAATGTATTGCGTTATCTACATGTACGTAATACAGACAGAATAGTGGGTGAGGAATTAATCCTAATTCGTGTGCCGAAAAAAAAAAAAAAAAAAAAAAATTCGAGTTTTTGGTCGCCTAGCTCCTTCGATCTGTACTTATGGCGCCTAGCATCACTGACGAGTCCTAATTGGATGAAACAGCCGTATAATTCATTCTGGCTCGATCTACTGTATCAAAATGATACTATTTTGTTTATTGTGTGTGCAATTCCATTTCTCTTGCTTACCCACTATTTTGTTTTTTGTTTGTGCAATTCCATTTCCCTTGCTTACCCCCCCCCCCCCCCCCCCCACACACAAATCACAAGAAGTTTCATCGGCATTCATAATTATAAATAGTTTAAAAACCATTTGATGTTACAATATCTGCTTTACAACCACACTAGATACTGCATGATTAAACTCGTGTAGGCGTACCGTAACGTAATATCAATATTGCATATAACAGCGAGGGCGACTGTGAAGTGCCAAAGTAACTAATTATACATGCAAACCAGAGAAAAGAACGCCTCAAAGAACAATGACTACGAAGATCTCCATTTTACTTACCATCATACACACTTATGAATACAATGCTTTTATATAGAGACTGGCAAGGTCTTGTGTTATCTTGAGCAATAATATGTCAAAGTTTAAACTGAGGTCGTTTTGCCACTGGATGCTTTTCCCGGACACCCACACACAGCACATAGACAGTATGTTTTATCTGATGAATCCTACCGGCAGTTAAAATGATTTTATGTTTTTTTTCCATAGAGATAATCTTCATCCTCTATATTGACGTTATACCTCGAACACCTGCAACGCCTCCTCTCTGGATCGACATTTGGATGAAAAAAAAATGAGAAAAAATGATACAAATTAGATTTTGACATGGAAATCATAGGCAGACAATGTAGGTTGGTAGCTTAATTGGTGTTAAAAAAGAAACACTTGCGTTGGAGGGCTGTTACATATATATTCATGGTAAATATGTCCAGAAAGCCAATGTCATGACTCCATGAATGTTTAGAAAATGAAATATTCATTCCTTATATTTGCATTATGATTATTTTTATTTCATTTGTTAAAGCTTCCAATAATACATGTAATGATAATAACAATAAAAAACACAACATTTTTTTTCATGTTACCCGGGAGTGACGTCGGAGAACAGCCGTTTTCGCGGGAAAGTGTCAGACAGCTCTTACAACAACACAAACAAATTTAAAATGTAGTTCCATCTACAACATTTATTCTATGAGATATTTGGAGTGATTTTTATGTTTTGAACATTTAGAAGGCCATGACAACATTTATGTAAATATTACAAGGATCGCGTTTACTAAAAAAATACGAGAGGAAGAAGAACTCTGACGGCGGAGAGTACTACCCGTGGTAACGCGGTTCCCGACATTACTACACACTGTGATGAGGCTTATGTTGTTATGAAAAATGAATACAATTTTCGCCAATGCTTCAAGCATACTGAAAGTAAATATCTGCGTATGAAACATGTATATATGAGCAATGCGAAGGCTCGGCCAGGAGAGTATCGGACTGAGGTATCATTGTGTGGTTAGGAAACAGAGTGGTAACACGTTCATCTTTTACCAAGGTGACCGGGGTTCAAATCTCCGATCGGACGCGAAAACGTGGGAGACACCTGCTAGACCACGTGAGTTTTCGCTTGGTACTCGCAGATACGTTTCCGAGTCACGCAGTAAAACTCCTCGGTCGCTTTCATCTTGGCCAACAAACGTTATTGATATAATTAAATGTAACTTGTTTCGTAATAACTATAAAATGATATGTGAGGTGTGTAGCTCGATCGGATATCACTGGTCTTCCTGTGTTTCCATGGTCGTGGCTTGAGTACGATAATATATCACAATTATTCTGAATTCTATATGACGAACCTCCCATTAGTTGTTCTGTAATGTAGCCACCATGTACTACAAAGATACCTCTTCTTATAATGACACTGATTGTTCACAGAACGATAAACCCCACAGAGAATTTTTTTTTTAAATATCACAATTGTTTCGACCTCAATGACTCGTCCACAATTTGAAAGTTTCTATGATAAAAACCATCTGCAAACGGAAATATCCAGATTGGTTGTATCTATGTAAAATGTTTTTGGTTGATATCATGATCTTATTGAAAAATACTTTAATTCATTGAGCGATATGAATTTTGGTGGGCTCTTAATAATCTTTTTCGATAGAGTGAAATGACCTGCATTTAACATTAAAATCACATGACTCATGGTACAACGTCTCTCCTTACGGAACACCTTGTCTTATTGTCAGTGTAAATGTTATTTTTTTCATATTTTTTGTTGGTTTTGATAGTATTTGATTGTTATTGTTTTTGATGTTGTTGTCAGGTTGTTGTTTGGTTGTTGCTTGGTTGTTGTTGTTCTGATCCTATTCTTACTTTGTTGTTTTTGATATTGTTTTTTTGCTGTTATTGTTGTTTTTCATGTCGTTGTTTAGTGTTGTTTTTCTTGTTTTTTTTTATGCTGTTGTTGGTTTGTATTGAGTTTTTGTCATTGTTTGGGTTGTTATTGTTGTTTGATGCTGTAATGTGGTTATTGTTGTTCTAGATATATCACTATTGCGATTCCATTTGGCCACATTATGCTCGCAATACGTAGTCCATAAAGCTTTTAAAACCAACCAGAAAGTTAAGACATGCGTTACATCTACCAAAATAAACAACATGGTTGGTCTCCGTCAGAGGTATGATTCTATCGTTCTTCAATGACGTTCAAAAACAGCCAGGTATTGTCAGGTGGCATAAGGAAAGGATATACAGCTTTGGAGAAAACACCGCCATACCACCAATGATGGGATCAATGAAGCAGTCTTATCATGGCTGGTTTAAAAAAAATGCGTTCAACGGTAGTTTTAACGTGCTGAACGCTACTGCATGAATTCATCTCGTTTCTGAAACAAACGGCCGTTCATACTATTTTTTGTCCTCGATTGACAGCCATATTTAAACTTCCATAATTCTGAGGAATGATGGTTCCCACTTTCATCGCATCATACGGTATCTATATTCTTTTCTGAATCTAATAAGGCAGCCGATTCTTTTGTAATTTCTTGTTAGACCGGTTTAAAGCTCAAAAATATATATCGTGTATAAACGTGCCTCCAATTGCTGCAGAATTCCTTGAAATAAGTCGTTGTTCATGCTAATGCAATTTAACGTGGTTACCGGAAACATCGCGGCCTTTTAAGCAAGGAATGTAATGGTGTTAAAGTAAAGTTCGCGTCACTGTTAGACTTAAGTCCATGATATATGGGCGTTTAATGTGGTAACGAAAAGTTTGGACGAAAGCGTCTCCTCTGTCGAGAAAATTATCAACGTTTCTCTCATGTTTGCGTGCTCGTGCCTTATTCAATAGAATGCAAGAACTTACAAGACCACGATAGATAAAAACGAATGCCATTGAGGAACAATAAATCTTCCAAATCTGTCCAATTAAAATCCAGTTTGTGTTGCTATTGTACATTGTGACAGTCCTTCCCCCCTGCAGGCTTCATCGCCAGACGATATAATCAACTCACCCCATCTCACGGTCAGGCAACAAAGATGGCGTCCGTAATATCGCGTGCGAATACACTGTAAACTGTCGGTGTGAAAGTATCAACAATTGAAAACGATGACTTGAAATTATAAAATAATAAATATACATATAATGTAGGTAAGCCTTTTTGAATCGACATATCTGTATAATCTTGCACGACCTTGCGTTCCCAATATGACCCCGTTATTTTGTTTTCAGTATTTACATAACAATATGGAGAATCTAAAGTAGTCGAGTGTTCATTGATCTCCCCCCAAAAAAATGTCAATTGCTCAACGTAAAGTTGACTTAAAAAAATGTTTATGAAAAAGCAAGATTTTGATGTTGAAAAGGAGATGACAAGTTGACTCTGCAGCATATTGGATTTCCGCTTTATTGTCTGTCCATTTCCTACAACATACAGCGGTTATATTCGGCGTTTCAATTCCTCATTGGGAATTCAATGTTATTTATTTGTCTGGGGAAGTCGAAAGATAAAATTAATGTGTTCTACAACCAAAACATTGTTCTGAAGTTAAACACATCCGTATTTGTTTATTGCAGGTTTAGAGACAGAGTACGGCCTAAGTTTGTATTTTTGTGTGATGTTTAAAACGCAAAAAAAACTAGCATGATCAAATCCAAGTACATAATCAAATTTTAACACATTATTGCGTTGGTGAATTGATGCAACAAAATACTCATTGCAACGGTATTTTTTTTCGCAGCTTTGAGCGTTGGGTTTTTCAATATTTTTTTAGATTGTTTTACAGTCCATCGACAATTTGAATCTCTGAGTCGCAAAAAAAAAAAAAAAAAAAAATAAATTAAATAAATAAAAATAAATAAATAAATAAATAGATAAAACAAAAGATCATTAGAAATAAAAAAAAAAAAGCAAATTAAAAGATTTTGTAAAGATAAAAAAACATTCTCACAAAGCATCATATCTAATGGAAAAGACAAATTGCGCGCACAATAATAACATATGCATAAATTGGTTTAGATTAATATTTATTTAAGTGAACGGGTGACTGACCTGTTTGAAGTCAGAGCATTCAATCATACAATGTCGAAGTAAAAGGTTGATACAGGCATGGCAAAAATGATGGTCAACTGATGCGTAAAAACGGGTTATTTGAAACAAAAAAAGTCTCATTAATCGAATGGATATACAATAATTATGTCAGTTAGTTTTTTTCAATGTATTCATGTTTTGCGTCTTTTTTCGGTTCCATTAACATATGTACATTTACAGTACATTTAGATAACAGCTAATAGAAAATAACGACGTGTACAGGAAATCACAATAAAAATTCAAACTTGATAAAAAGAGGATATATAAACATCTATGCAGAAGAAAATTGGAAAAGTACAAGGAGGGTTAGATGAGGGGTTCTCCCACGATTTATCTCCAGTTTTAGACGAGAGATTTCTCTTTCAACCCCTAGGATATGACAGATTGCAAGTGTTAACCTTCTGAACCGGAAGTTCTTTCGGAACTACTTTTTGAGTGACGTCACTTTAGTTCCCGCGTTGTTATCTAATGCTAAATATGCGTAAGAGACACAAAGATTTATGAAATGACAATGTGTACTGTTGTTAACATCAGACTAGTATCACTGATGCCTTATTCTGTTTTGATAAATGTTATGAATTAATTTTAGACCATGTTTTCTTGAGTAATGATATTGGTACGTAAGTTTACAAACAAACATTGATCACCGATGGGACATGTAATTATTCAAAGAAAAATAATCGTTCTCTACCTGGGGAGTGTGACAAACAAAGGTTGGACATTCATGAATTCCCCACGGGTTGAGATTTCTTTGTCACAGCCCCAAGGTAGGGAAATATTCTATTATTCCTAAGGACATCTGTCTTCTGCTTCATATAAATCTAGGTCAAATCCAGGGAATGTAACGTCTTCAAGATAAGAACCGGGGTAACGACAACACGAGTACTACATACGTATAGCCAATCGACAGCTCTCTTTGAGGGCGTATGTACTTATATGATAAAGAGAACTACAGGATATTAGCATCTTTCTAAAAAAAAACTGAGAGTTACATACAGTTAGTTGTTTCGTACGTCTAGGACATGTCATTTGTTTGCTGGGTTTATTGCCTCGAGAACAGCCAGGGTCATTTTTTGGCGGGTTCTTCTTGTAATAGTTAGTGACTTCTTCACTGAACAACAAGCAGGAGCCGATCGCATGCGAACCAGAGCAATTAGTGTGTATAGTGTCTTGCCTATGGACACAACTATGACAGCACAGACCGGAATGTTTCTCAGCTTCTCGGGAAACACAAACCGAAACAAGCAGGGAGCGTTGATAAAAGCACATCAGATCTTCACATGAAGTTAAGTAGCCGGCGCTTTAACCGACTAAGATATCTGAGTCTGGAGTGTTAGGTGTAAAAGACCAACTATTTAATAACTTTGTGTATTTGCCATACATTAAATAGTTTTCAATGTTGCATTTCAAAATACTTTAAATACATGTGAATATTATGTAATTTTTTAATGAATTAAAACGTGACCATTAGGTCACGATAAACATGGGTGTCTGAAAAAAATCCACCTATATTGTCTATCTCCTGTAAGTAAGCAGTAATTGATAAAATGTCCATTTTTAGCGACCTTTGTACTCTTATCGCTTTCATAACGAGTAGAGGAATTTAGAACGACCGGAAAGCAAAGCCGGTATCAATGTCAGTTTAAAGTGACACTGAAAGGCTTTTCTGCACTCGAACGCTATGCGTTAAAGGGATCTGTTTGTTTCAAGTGTTAGCTGTACTTCTGCAGAGCTGTCAAATCCTAGACTGCGCTGTTGAATGGCAGACATCTTAACGTAAGAGGTACATTCTTTAATATCGGGGCCTGATAGTCAAACCTCTTCTACCGAGGACTGAGATGTATTTGTCTTACCTCAACATAGATTTAGATTAACCTGCAACCCCGTAGCGATTCTAAATTCTCTCATTCAATGTAACAGCCTCCTAGTTGTCAACCCTTTAAGTCCCCAGGATCACCGACGAGGCCTGGAAGGAAAGACAATTTTTATGGCGCATTTTAGTTTATTTTTGGCACAGTTATATCTTTACTTATATTGAATGGTGCTGATATTCTATGTGTCTTTTGTACAATCCAGCTGCTGAATCTTATCATGGGAGGAAATAGGTAAAGTGGGACCTTCTGCCGGATAGGATTTCTTCTGTGATTTCGACAAGCTAGCCATATCGAAACACCTGAAGACATTTTTTTCTTCTCGATCCTGTCTACCCTGCATGAGGTTTTCTTGTGTTAGTGTCCCAACCAGACACTTTTCCTCGTATGAATCTAGTTAGTCCACCCTGCAGGAAAGGCGTTAGAATTGTGCCTGCTGTCCGCATTGCATGATCGTTAGAGGCGACTGAATTTAGGATCTTACCTTTTCTCTTCTTTACCAACAATTTCTTCTGCATAATGTCTCCCTTGACAGTGCCTCACTTTTAGCCTTTAGTTGAGCCTTCGCCCCTGTGAGTAAGGCTTTGGGTTCTTTTCCCTTGCCGAGACATCCCAGTGTCTTGAAAATAATGATAGTTGCTGCGCCTGCCTAGCGCTGAGCATTTTGGAAGTGGGACGACTGGTTTGCCCGTTATCAGTATAATGTGACCAGGTGGAGTATCCTGCTGGGTATCTTCGACAGTATGCTTCAGTGAGGTAGCACTATAAATCGGGAAAAGGCCTGGACTATTACAAGGAGACTTAACACCAACACACAGCCTCCCAAAACACACATACGCACTCACCATACGCATGCATATCGCACGCACGGGAGGCCGTCCTTAATTGATCTTATTACTTGTTGATAGGACGATAAAAAAAATTAAACCGGAACCAACTCTAGTTGGTGCGATGACGTTTTCATCACACTAGTAAATGATGCTGACACTAACGGAAGTTTTTATAGTGTCATCACATTGAAATATTACACTTGGTCATGGAACCCACTGTCACATTGTAATGATACCGTGTTAACCAGTCCCAACTGCAACCTGAAAGCCGACAGCCTGGCAGAGAGCAGTGTTGCTAATTTTATAGACTTTGGTTTGTTTCGGTAAGGTACAGGTAACCATAACCTTCGTGAACTATATTGATTTTACAGTAATTACAAAAAAAACCTTTAGAAACTTCAAATAATTCTTGTTTGCCCATATAGAAGCGCGCTTACTGTAGGAGGAAATCGGTGTATCAAAAAAAAAAAAAAAAAAAAAATCACGTGACCACATACCTTTTAATGTCCGATCGGGGAATAAAACCCCAGTCGTCTAGGAAAAAGGCAAGTGTGTTACCACTCAGCTACCCGACAACCCATGGCGTTCCTCGCCTTGATTAGAATTATTCAGTGTTTTCCATTTGTCGGAACATTCTAGAATGTTTGATCTGGCCTACTTAATTAATTAGTTTGGTTCCATTCATTTTCGAGAACGTACAAATTTAATAATGAAATAGGGAAAAGAAACACTTTTAGCGATTCCGTCATAATATCTGAAGGGCAATACTGAGAACTGCCTTTATTTTTAGTTTTACTCACTAAATCACCCCGAATCAATATCAGCCTGATAGAGATTAGCACATCTTTGCATTTACCAATACGCAATATAATGAGCATCCAAAACGAACATTTATATATGCTGCATCCAACTTGGTTGTACTCCAAAGGTTGGAAAGACAGAAATTGTCTCATATATGCATTATCTACGGATACAAATACATAGACATATACTTCTTCATAGAGTAGGCTGTAGAGACTTGTGTCCCCAATAACTAACCAGAAAATCCGGAGATTCTTTCAAAAATGCGCCAGCGATTTCCCATCACGTGTAATTTTCAATCACAGTCTTAATCACTATTTGTGTAGAGTACTGAACATCCCTTCTTTACCAAATTGCTATCATTGTACTTTGTAACCTGACCCAAATTCCCTGCATCATAAGTACGTGACAGAGTATGCTATGTACAAAATGTAATTACAAACTATTTCAGTGGCCATCCAATACTGTATGTATACCAATATTCAACTTTCGCAGGGTTGACATTTTTAGGCTTTCTGTTCGGGACTTGTTTGCGAGAATTTAATTTTGCGGAACACCGTCCTATTGAAAATGTTCAATACGGAGGTCAAAGTACCTGCGTTGATATATATTAGGTACATGTACAGCTACAAAGTATTATCTGTGTTTTTTTATCGTTGATAGTCGCTGATATAAAAAAAATGTCGATAGTACATGTATATACATATTTAATTCATTTTTTTTCGTAATGTTATCGTACAATTCTACGCATGTCTCGTAATATATCGTAGTTGCTTGTTTATCTGTTTGTTTGTCCAGAATTGTATTTCCCTACATCCTTCTTTTAGGATCGGGATGGTATAAATTATGTTTGTTTAGATAAAACAAATTACAAGAAAATATAAACCTGTAGTATCACATTACTAATATGTAATAGCAATCTTAGCGTGCAGTATTTCCTTACAAAGTGCGAGATTTTCTTCTGTTTCTTGTACTAATGTATTGTTTTCCATTGTCGTTTTACATTGCTGTTTTCCATTGTTGTTTTCTATTGTTGTTTTCTATTACTAAAACAATTTGCTGTATTACGTCATCAGCATGATACAGACATCTTGGATAATACATTCCCCTAACTATGTAATGGCTGTTCGATCTGGTCTGGCTTTAGCGTCTTCGCTGACCACCAGAATAAAATCTTGACTATTGACATTAAACCAATTTCTCTTATAATTTTAATACTATTGTTATTGCTTGCATACGTATGACTAAATAAGACAGGTACGATGCTGCGTTCCTTTATCGGGTTTGTACCAGTTGTACCGGTACGGATCATCTGTACTCGTAATGGAACGTGCTGTACCATTAGAATCGAACCTGTTCTTGTGGATCGTATTTAATTTTGCAAACGTGCCTCTTGGTCCAAGATGACGGAAATGTGATTTTTGATTTGTCGTGCAAAATTACGTTTTGTTGAAAACGATACCGGGACTTTTGCGATGAAATTGTTTAAATTATATAATGTCAATGTTTGAGGGAACTATTCAGGTATTGATTTTGCATCCGTTAGTTGTAAAAAAATAAATAAAAAAAATAATCGGTTTTTATGTTTGGAGCGACGCAGCCATCTTGGGAAACTCACGTTAGATTCAATTGCATTCCGTTATATAATACCGTACCTATATGGTACAACCGGTACGAACACGATAAAGGAAGGCACGGAGGCAATATTGTTTAAACGACATCTTACCGTTGTCGCGTTGTCATAAAATGAGATCCAAGTTAATCACTGACTAGAAAAGCAATCATATTAAGTAACAAGTGCGCAGACAGATATACCTACAGAATAGCGACAACATAATTTGAATAACTTCTGCTCAATCGTTTGGAGTCTAGCGATGATTTATTATGGTAGCTAACGAAATTTAATTTACAATGTTTACTCGTTGTGTTCGTTTCAATTATTGCGGTAAATTGGCCGTCTAATATTACTCCGCATGAGTACTTTCTTCTTGCATCCAATCTTGATATTCTTCCGCTGGAGTAGGCACTACAAAGCTCTTAGGATTTATGAGTGTAGAATTTATCCCAGCGGAACGATGAAAACTTATGAACGTTGTTGATCTATTGACGTCTTTACAAAAATGCATAGTTAGTGTTGTCTCACTTCTATTTTCTTTTGATATATGTTTCAGTTCTTAGAAAATGTGGTCATTGACGCCTCTGGATACGTGCGCTCTGGATGGAAATGTGCTATTTATACGAAGCGCAGTTTCAAGCAGTACCAACAATCATATGTATCAATAAATAAAGATACTATGATATGATTAATTGTTTATTGAAATACTTTCTCCAGAAATTTTAACACTATTATCATTATATTAAATACTGCATGACCACACCGAAAAATATATTATGATACCACTTTGTAAGATATTTCCCCCATTTACAACTAACGCTTTTCACAACAATAGTACACACTAACGGTTGTATTAGTTCGAAAAAACACTTACTGGCACAAAAATAAACCATAATATTGTTGAACTGTGTTCAGATATTGTAAATCACTTATGTTTCGAGTGGGATTTATTTTCGTGTTCATACGCGAGGATAACCAATCGCGTATTTAAAACCTTCGCGGTTATTTGTACGAAACACACACATTGAGATGGCGATCAAGCTATGGCTTACCGATATAGGGGTCTCGCAGAGTCCACGACTCTAGCAACCAATCATTTGCGAATTGAAAATCATTCCTAGGTCAGTGTTCGCAAAACGTATAATCGCAAATTTGTCTGAAGAGTTAAGTTCGAGAAATAAGGTATTCGAGAAATTTAAGAGTATATCAATTTAGTATATCGCGACTAAGAGACTTAACTTGTATCATGACGGAGAATGCTCCGAAAGCGAGACAACCCCCCCCCCCCCCCCCCAAAAAAAAAAAAAAAAATCTGCCCCACTCCCCCTCCCCCTCAAAAAATAAGAATAAAAATAAGAATAAAAATCAGATTGATCTACACTTACCACAATTGACCTTTTCCAGTGTTGATTTATTCAGTGAAACGTGGCCTTTACAGTGGTTTCAATAAAAATGCACCGTCATTAAATTTCATTGCTGAGTTGATATGGCTATAAGTAATCGATATGCTTATATGATAATATAAGCCATTGTATTCAGATGACACCCAAGGTATTCGTTTTCATAGAATATACATTTGTGAAAAATATTTTCTTTTCTTTTTGTACCTTACATAGCCTATATTACAGATGTATAGGTTTGCTTTCTAAATGACCATACTGTTCAGGCGCTGTTATTCACTCACCTTTGTACAAAGCTTAAAGGGACATTCCTTTGTTTGAATATAAAATTGTTGATATGTCTTCATAACAACATTCAGGAGACTAAGATGTACAACGAAGATTTTGTTTACTCGAAATGTTCCATATATATGTATTTTATGACATGGATGTAGACGATGGAGACGACTTACCCCACCAAACGAGAGAACATTATTGCGTCTTAGGATGAATGAAGATATTTTGTTTGATTCTATCTCCTCTTTCATGGATCAATTCCAGGACATTAGAAGAACTAAGCTATGCGATCGCCAAGCCATTAGTTGATTAGGAGCAATACTGTTTGGCGGCTGTGTAAAAGACATTGGGCTATGACCTTGTCTGTTGAAGAAGAAGACCTTTACACGAGTTCATCTGATCACGCTGCTCTGAACACAAAGGGATGTAGAAGAAACTTTACAAAGTCCATTTGACGCGAAGAACCCTGGCGAAATAGACAGCTGTAAATGGCTTTATTTAATTGGCTTTTTGTATTTATCGCCCGGTACAGGTATATAACCATTGAGATTTGGAATAACCATCTTTACTGTGTTCAATTCCGCAAACGAAGAAAATCCTTTTTATTAACCACTGGGCCTACTATGTTGATAGGATTTGCTTATTCCGGTAGATCATCTCCTTACGAGTCTACGCAATAAATGAACTCCTCAAACTGTTTTACAAAAGTACACCATTGACTTAACAGAATTAGGCATATATAGATTATCTATTTGGCTACCACCGAAGGAACCACTCTACTAAAATGCTGATTATATATACTGTACATATATATATATATTGCTAGATAAAAGACATTGCTTGGTTATTCAAAGACTCTCAACAAATGTGACTACAAGTTAAAAATAACATTGGCTCCTGCAACTCTGGTTATTTTGTGGCATCGCTTTTACAGTGTCATCACACCGAAATGTCATTTTCAGAACAAGGTAGCATACTATCTCAATACAATATGATGATATCGGGCCAACCGGCCCTTATATCCAATTTATTTAAAGGTCATGGCATGCAGGCTTAAGCGTGAGAAATTCACATTGAGGAAAATTATGATATAACTAATGTCCACAAAATCATCTCATGTAGAATTTTGCAATCATTATCAAAGTTATTAACGGTACAAACATTATGTCTGAGTTGTTAGATATCTTTGTTGCCGTTAGAGCTACTTTCTCTGTATGTAGTATTTCAAGATATTTTTAATGACGATTTATGTTAAAACTGACTCCTTTGAACACAAGTTATTATAAATGGTAGATAATTGATGCATACCTCAATTGGCGATTCAGCAAAAGTAAGAATGCAGAAAGAAAATTAAGGTTGATTACGCAAACCATGTAACCAGAAATAACAAGAGGCTTAATGATCCTGTATAGCTGACTAGTTCTACTCCTTATATGGTGTGTAGTATTACAATAATTTTTGTCGTTATAAAGTGATGTTCTCTCTGATAAATGATATGAAATACTCGTCATTGATATATGTCATCTTGAAATCGACCTATTCTGAACAGTAAACAACGCATATTGATTCTTATTCGTTTCGGACCGATTTTACACCAATAACTTAAAGTGACGTCATTATGAACTGTTTCGCGAGATGTGGTGTTTGGCTCTATGACAAATAACTAGGTAAACGAAGACATTTTATTTAATATACTTAATTAAGCAGCGTATACAAGAAAATGTCAGTTGTATGCATTTTCAGACACAAAGTCCCGTTAAATCTACAATAACCCAATGTGTATCAACCCTATAGCAGAAGTCGGCGTCGCATCCATATACATCACTGATTGAGCAGAAATTCGTGTTTACGTGCCGTCCGCCAATGTTCGATCAACGTTTCGGTAATTGACCGACCATAAATCAAGTGTTTCACCCCCGGATGGACACACGTCTGCGTGCTGTGATTGGTGGGGAAATGATTTGTGGTCGCGCAGTGATACATGTGGCTTCTGAACCATTTGAGGTCAATGTAAACATGCGCCGACCACATCACACTTCACATGGGTTTCACCTCTCCGCCGTCTCAACATCTTGAGTAATTGGCGAGTGTAGCAATTTATCG
This sequence comes from Pecten maximus, assembly GCF_902652985.1. NCBI lineage: Eukaryota > Metazoa > Mollusca > Bivalvia > Pectinida > Pectinidae > Pecten > Pecten maximus. Next base: position 41,416,269 of record NC_047020.1, read on the forward strand.
AGATGTAACAAATTACTTATTGACCAGTAAGGAACTGCTGGAGGCTACATCAGCTTGATGACACGTGAAATAGACAATTAAACCGGCGATATTTTCATACTTTACCTGGAAACAAGCATGTTCATGTCCTTGCATTGGAAATTGTCAGTTATATGTCCTTATATCCATATTTTTTTTATATGTTCCTCAAATTTTGATTTTTAAGTTCACATCCCTTTGGTATCTTTACGTTATAGTGGTGGATGGGGGTTTGGTAAAGAGGTAATGCATATATGCAAAAAGGGAAGACACCATGCGTCAGGTAATGTTTGTTAGATATTCATATCGTGAGTATTGAGCTGATGGATTTTATTTATATCTAATTAAACGCATTAAGATTAAATCGTTTTTAAGATCCTTGTTCTATATCAATATGGGCATTTAACGTACTTTGAAATGTGAATCGTGCAAGAAATACTAATGGGAAAGATGACCAAGACAAAAGCCAAATATATGGAAATGAAACGTTAATGAATATGACTTCATATATAATGCAATGCAATGACTAATTAGGTAGAATGTTAAAGGTGCGGTACCATTAAAATCTTCGACCATTAGGGACATGAAGCTGTAGATGACCACTACACAAGACAGAGGTCCAAGAGACCCTACTTTGCCTGTCGCAGCGGACACGACCTTTGCGTGACTGGCACGAGAAGCCGGCTTGACAGATCTTCCTGTCAAGTGACAGTGGTTTGGTCAATTCTCTTACAGAAATTAAATGGGGGAAAATAATTATCGTCGGCTGGCTGGAAAGCTCAGAAAAGTACACCTTACCAATGAATTAAGGCGCGGGTTCTGCTTAGATTATCTGGAGTTCCTGTAGCATTTAAACCGAGATATACTTATGTTAAAAGTTACTGAGACAAATTGTACGTATAGGGATATATCTTTTAAACGCAATATCTTACACTCGTTCAATTAATTATATATTCCTTATAGTTCTGATGTAATATTAAATTATTTGTCTTTCACTAAATCCACGTAAATACATTAACTCTTAAGAGTCATATGCGTATATCAGTAGAAAGTAAAAGCCTTGTTATATTGTCTCTAGCAAAGTGTCGATTTCTATAAGAATCTTCATGAATACCTTACTCTCCGAATTTCCAAGATTCTTCCGATAGATATCAAATATTGGCGACAAATTTTCCACCACATATGTCATGAGATGTAGGTTGATGCTACATGTACCATATCATTATTCTTCAGCCAATTAAATAGAAAATTATATAAGTTTTAACAAATTCAATAATATTGATGCATTCATATTTGTTAAAGAGTAATTTTTCTAGTGATGTTTGAACCAGTAAAACTCCAACTTGTAAAGGGTCGTAAAATAAATAAAAAAAAACCACACAAAAAGATATTTGCCTTGTCTGATTTTCATTATTGTCCCTGTCGTTTCGATTCATATGAAACATTAATTTACTTAAACATTGCGGTAAACGAACCGTTAGTAAAGCAGAACATTTCAAACCGGAACACCTGTACCTGAAACCTCTTTCAATTCCCTCTCTTGAAAAAAGTCTTTGCTACTATATTTTGAAAGTTTCTTCGATTATGTTTCCTCCAAAATTGCAGTGTTGATAATAATTCTGTATCATTGTGTTTTCGTCTTTGAGTTGATATGCAGAATATGTTTTTTCTCTAAAATTATCATGGATAAGCTGTCATAGCAGAGTCAACTGGAATTCCCGTGTAGACATCTTTTGTTGAATGCATGAATACATATTGTGTATTAACTGAATATTCTTTTATGGGACATTGTCGTCGATGTCATCGACGACGAATATGTTTATTTATTTTGAACCCTGTGTCATTGATTTTCCATTGATACTATTTATATTCACGGAGCAGCTTCAATGACCTACACTGTCAGATGATATGACGTGCCACAGGATGATGGGATAATTTAGGATCATTTTTGTCAGTATAATACATTATAATTGTATTGTTATTAGATGCATATTTTTGTACATGTTTTGTGTGTGGTAAAAGATTTGATGATAAATTTGCCTTTATATCATAATTAGTTATCCGGGAGTGCCAAAACAAACAGAATTGCAATTAGATTCTTTATACGTATAATGAAATGCATTATTGATCAGTAGCAGGTGCAGACTAACGCATTCTGTCATGTTCTGCTGGATGATTTGTGATCTATGTTTTGATAGAGACACTCTCTCTCATTAAATTACACCAAAAACATTAATGAGATTTACAAAGCTTTGTTGTTTCCTTATATGATATACAAGTTGAAGTCCAATTACTTTTAAGCGATGATTTACGAATATTTTGCACACTGTGACGTAACCGAAACATAGTCTTTTTGCTATCCGTTCATTCGTTCTGATCACGAGAGAAACCATAATATGCTTCTTTGCAACTTTATATGGGTTTACTTTACCTGTGCAATGATATTTCATAAGGTATTTTGCTAAGGTAACATTTTTTTATATTTTAGGTCGTTGATGAATTAGGTTGTACATATTTCAAGTTTAGATACCAAATGCAATATTTGAACTGTTTTAGCTCAACTATAGCACGAAAGCGCGTGACACTTCTATTTAAATCATTGTCTTTTTATCCCTGTTTTTTTTTCTGCATGCAAGGAATTGTTTTGTCAATAGTTTTCTATTGTTTTATTGAAAACAATGTTTTTTACTAGTCGGCATCCTTATTTGTATAGTGTTCAGCGGAACAAATATGTATATTTGTCGTGTATTTTTGTTTTTGTAGAAATAGCTTCATATAGTAAAAATGACATGTTGTCTAGACAAGCGTTTGTGATTCAAGACAATAATACTGATGAGACTCTGTATCTAGATAGGAAAATAAATTGATGTTTCTCCGGTTTCCCAATCAACCCCATGCTTCCCCGTCACATCTCACGTTCCGATAGTTCGTTTCCGGATTCTGTCTCCCATCAAATTAGATTGATCAGCAGAGTTTGTTATTCAATATTCCTCCACAGTTAAATAACAAGGATCGTATGAAACAAAATCAACAGATACGATTATTATTTTGATTCTTTTATTAAGAAATCCAGAGTAATATCATTTCTCAACATATTAGACTTTCTCTAATGTATTGGATCAATAAAAATAATTTGTACAACTACCATCAAGTTACGTCCACTATCAATACTCGGCTTTACATATCTAGCAAAATAACAAGAAAAAGAAGTGAGATCTGATTTATACCTTACATTCAGATGAAATGAAATATTACCGACAGGGAAAAGGGGAATTTAAAATTACGTAATTTGCGCTTGTTTAGACAATAACACAGAATCAGTTTACCAGATTTGTTTGATGGTGACGCAGTCAGATTCCCATAAATCACGTGCTTGTTACAATGTATCTTTGTCATATTCTATGATTTGTATTGGTTTGAGTTCTCAATTTATAGTTAAAGCACGCATGCTATTTTTCACTTTCACACCGCATCCATCAAATATCTGTTTCCAAACCAATTGATTTAAACGGTCAAAACCAGACGATCGAACCTTTTTCGCCTACTAAAACAACACCAATCCCCTGGTTTTCCATCATGTTGACTTATTTCATAACAGTACACAATTGTATCAGGCCTAGCTTGCAGAAATGCAGCATATATAATTTTAGTATAGCACCGGAAGCATGAAAGGATGAATGACGCCAGAATGCAGTTTTTAAACATTGCGATAATTATCAATTATGGACCTTTATTGAGGTCAGTATACAATATGTATTGTTATACTAATCTGGTTTAATCAAACATTGACCTACGCCTAAGACTGATGTCAATGTTTTAAATTCTACCAGATCAGTGTTTCTGAAAATAGAAACCTTATGTCAATATCTCAAAATACCTGTACTTGACCATGACTCTGCAAATGAAAATTGGGGAAAATGGGACCACATCTAGACTGGCCCCCTATCTCTACAATATTAAAATTATAAATAAAATTGAGATTCATTATTTTGGTCCCTGGGATATGTCTGATTATAAAGCTTGGCAATTTCTGATGAAAAAACTTAGGGTCAAGTATTGCAAACCATTTAATTTGTTGATGATATATAGTGATTTCCCGTTTAATATTATAGCTTTCATAGGTATAACAGAATATCTATAAAATATCGGTATATACTATCATGCGAGTGAAATATTCATGGAAATTATTAACGGAAAATTATTACATTTTCACTGTACTTACATATAATACACAAAAAAAGTGTGCGCCATAACAATATGCGAATCTTCGACGGTTGATATAATATATGGTGCAATGCGTAGTGAAAAGACTGCTTGTTTGAATTGGTTTCTTAAAACGATTCCAGCGTTTTCGAAAGTTACCTGTAAGACTTGATCAGTTATCAAAGGTGTACTTGATTAAAATAAGTCTTGCATACAACAACAATGCAAGGAATCAACCTCCTTTTATAACTTAACATCATTTTCATCTGAACAAAAAATCATCTTCACTGACAAAATTGTGAGCGAAAAAAAAGTTCTGTTTTGTCATACCAGCAATATTACCATCGCTAATTATGATATTAGCTGTGATGGCATACGTTTTCATCAAATTAATCATTTGTGATATTTAAACATGTATACATTGCTAAACATGTACTTAAACGACAAAAATACATTAGAATTGTAAGAGATAGATAGCATTTGTATAAGAAGGTCATCACACTTTTCCAAATATGGTTCAAATATTCACATTTTTATCAAAATTTTGTAGTAAAAGGGATGTTTTATGAAATTTGGAAACGGCCGAAAAAAATCATCGATGCTGATAATTTATCTCTAATTATGATGTTTTCAGTGAATCGTTGTCCCTATTGTCCATTCTATCTTTCCAAATATCGAAAAGATATATATTACCATCGCATAATAGATAGACCTGTACAATTTCTACTACAATACCCTATATTATTCCAGCCTCAAAAACTTTGTGTAAATCTGTTTGCTAGTTAACACTCTATTGATTATGATCTTTGTGTTTTTTATGCTGGGAAAATGAGTCCACTGTTGCTTTAAAGTAATTGATTGGAAAATGGCTTATTTTCAATTTTAAACGTATTTTCAATTTTAAACGTAAGTCCAACTAATATGCATTGACAATATGGATATTCTGAATGTAAATGCAAATTTTGGAATATGTCAAAGCCAGTTAATGGCATTTCATATATGGGTTACACTAATGTAACGAAATATTGTTAACAAGAAATTTTGTATTCAAATCAAGTAAAACTACCAGTCGTTATCTAATGGTATTGTTAAAAAAACTAGGTCACCTGACTAATGGCTGCGAAGTAGGTAGTTTAGTCCTTTTGCTAGTTAAAACTTTTACGAAAGAATACCAATAAAGAAAATAAGACCTCAGTCATTAATATAAAAAGATGGGTGTCTGTGAAATAGTCCAGAATATTTGGCACGAGGTACTAGTAATGACCGTTGTTCTATTGCATGAGGCCGAAGGCCAAAGAACACACTTAGAATCACTGAAATCTCGACTTTCCTATGGGCATATAAGTCACCATGACTGTCGCCTGGAAGTGTCGAAATCTGAGTGTCTCAGACGCTTGAAAGGGTAGGCCTAAATTCCGAAATGTCATTGGTGTTCAATAGTTCGCACGTGACCAAATTCCGAAACATCACAGGTGTTCAACAGTTCACACGTGACCATGCAATAGTTCAAAATAAACTTTATGCGTAGAGTTAAGGAAAATTAAATGCATTAAGTAATAAAATGAGATAATTGACATCTTCGATAATAAACTTATATTTAATTTAAATAGACATTAAAATCCCCCAAACACACACGCAAACAAATCAGTTAAACTTGGTTTTGCATTTTTTTGTACAACGTACAAAAAGGAAATAAGAGTATTTCATTTATTTTGGGTTGATTGAACAAAGATATCTTTTTGTTGACATCTTTATCCTCTTGTGAATGTTGATGACTTATGTTGATACATATATATGATTTTATATGGATGTTCATTCATACGAAAATCTCTATACACAAAGCAAAATTATGACTTAATATGGTTCATAATACATCAGATATACATTCAAATTATCATAACTATTTTGACACTTGTCAACAAGGCATTTGAGCAGTAAAATATGTAAACTAATATCACAGTTTATGCACATTTAGTCATCCAGCAATTTGATGCATGTTACACACGGTCAAGTGTTATTCACATATAAAACATAGATATATGTATAGTCTTGACATTAGATGAGAATAAGTTAAATGATTTGCTAAAATATTATTTAACGGTCAACATTTATTATACGTACATACATTTAGCTCTAACATTCCTAAGATTGTAATGGTAGCGTGGTGATTGACTGAATTGTACGTCACTATTACATGACTAGTAAATACACATAAATCAGTCATTTTAAATGTCATACTGAAGACGAACAGGTACCCAAAAGACTAAAGTAGAAGTATAATTCAGCAGAAGAGTCGCTACTCTCTTGAGATTTTTCTGTATTTTTGTTTTATATCTACAGCCCGACCTTATTCTACTTGAACTTTGTATATCAATGTCGTTGATTAAGCAGAAGACGCTTACCTCTCAGGAACACAAGGTCCAATTGCAATTGTATTTTTTAATAATACCATTGATTTTTTTCATCATATGCCTGTTCGTTTGATTAACTTTTCGTTCTTTTTGCTTGCTTGTCTATGACAAAAAAATGAAAAAAAAAAAAAATCTAATAGGGTCCTCAAAAAGAGAATGCCAACATAATAAACATGAAACAGAAGAAACCACAATTTTCACTCGTACCCGATACAACTATTGGAAATATGAACAAAACAGATTTGCATGGAGTCCAGTTAAACAGTTAAAATATTCCTGAAGAGTAAGACCATGAGTTCCGGAAATATAAGCGTCGTAGCAAAAAAAATTTCCCAGGATTTGTTTGCTTTAGCGAATTCACAGTACCTATTGACCAGAAGTTGGTAAGTCCCGCTCCGCTTCCCTCGGTTCTGTCCGTTTGGTTAATAAATGATTAATTAATTTCTTAGAGATTAAATCTACGGTATTCAAATCTGCCGGGAAGAAGATAAAAATTATTGTGTAAATTTCTGTTGAACTTTCCATGTTGGGATTTTCACGCAAGAAAATCAAATATTGGTTGGAAATGTTGTGGATGTTAGACTGTATCCTTTCCCATATTCTTTCAGTGTAAATTGATAAAAATGAAGCACGGCTAATACTTACGCGGGCCAATATATAGATTCATATTTGATACTTGATTTCTGTGGCGGTATTTGTTACATAACGTGAGCTCGCTTGCCTAGTCAATGCGGCTATGAGATCGCCTAAACCAAAACATCAACGCTTTATGATTGCTACCCTTGAAGCTGTGATTTAAACTAATGCGTTATTTCTCCTTTCCAGTGTCTTATCATCCACATGACGTGTGAAATCATTTTCTTTCTAATGATTTTTTTCTTCTGGAATATTCCTTATTTGAAAGTTAGGACAAATAAATAAGTAAATGAATAAATTCTTGTATGTAATATTTGTTTAGATCTGGTTCATGTTCATAGCCAAAATATGTTTGAGTTGGCTGTTTTGATGAGTAACGCATATTGAAATGATCAAAGATATTGTTAATATATATATATATTGATGGTAAAAAAAAAAAATTCAGAAAGGGGGGAAATTGACCATTGAACTCCCCCACTGCCTTGTCCTATTGCTCCGATGTGATTTATTGATTTGGTAATGGTATTATGTTAACTCTGCGATTTAAGCCAGAGACATAAAAGTCTCGCGCTATCCCAAGAGAGCGACAGTGCAAGTCAATATGTTTCAATGCATACAGCACTCTCTGTGTCAAGAAATGACATCTATAGCAATAATGTTGACATAATCGGTGAAGCTCTGACTTTCTCCAAAACGGTTTAAAATGAAATCGTTTTTTTTTTTTTGTATAATTCAAATTAATTGATTTTTACGAAAACACATTAGATGTCGGAAACGTTTCAACTAGGGAACACATGTACCAGGTAATTGAATTTAGACTGTTCTGACAAATTCACCAGACAGGACAACCAGTAATGAAAATAGCATATGCACCACGTGTTATCGAAATAGTACGGTCGTCTGCTGTACATTATTGGGAATATCCAACACAGCGATCTAGAAGTATTTTAAAATATATGTCGCCACAAGCATTTGGCTAGCTACCAATTCTTATATTGAAATACGTCAATACACATCAGCGTATATTTCCCTGTACCGCACACAATAATCACGTGATCGTGATCGGAAGTGATATGTCGTAGACACTCATATGACTGCGGGGTGACACCGTCACTCGTTCGTTTTGTCATTAAGGGTGTAAGGGAACTTGAAAAGTGCACCACAATTGTATTTTCCTGCAGGCTGTAGCCTCGGGTCTGTTGACGTGATTGCCTTTGCTTTTGAGTGAGCACAAGAAGCCCAAAGGGATGCAATACTGTTGGTGTTTTACTACTAAACCTGCTCACACAAGCCTCTTACATAATAACATGCATGCTAGATCATATGTACCATTGTGATGTGCATACATTATTCAAACTGTACGGCCTGTTCTTGTGGTTGTAATCATTCCATTTCTAATCCCTTCTGAGCTAATCACATTGCATTGGTACATGTTCTTCTTGTCCATTGAAACATTTTTCTATGTAAATTACTACTTTTTCCACGTCTCAGCTTACGGCACATACACAAAAAGCGTAAGGTTTGGTTTCCGTTCTCTGGAAAAATGACTAGTTATTTGATGTGAACTATACACACTAAATGTATAGCAGACTGACACACATTTCAGATAACGACAATTATACTGAACTATAATCCTATCTCGATGAACGACTTCCGCCGGAAGCAGTCGCCACACTTGTTGCATAGTGTATCTTTGGTTGAAGAGGAATATTCTTGTAGTCTTATATGCCTCTTCATGTTCTAAAGTTTGAGTTTACTGAAAATTAGAAGAAAACAATTTCATTAATGCATGACATTCATTTATGTTCATTAGGTTAGAATAACAATATTTTCGTCATACAGCGAATTATTTCAAAAATGTGTATGGATGCATATGTCTGTAATATATCGAGACAGTGTTTTTCCATACTTTTACATTCACCTCGAGGCTATACATGAAAGCAAGTAGATAAGAGTGTATTTATCTTTAATTTTGCTTACCAGCTTACCAGCACACCTATTATGCATCATATTTCCTACCAGGGCCCAGTTGTTCAAAAGGTGATGAGGCTAATCACAGTTTAACAGCAATATTAAAATCCTGATAAAATAGTTTCTGGTAAAACTTATTTGACAACATTTTCTGAAACTATAACACCTATCAGTCTCTTTATATCTGCTGATTTTGAAGAATATAAACACATAGGAATTTAGGTAAAGGAAAAATGAGATTTTCACTAATCAAGTGATTAAGCTAATCACCTTTTGAACAACTGGGCCCAGAAAGCTAGAGGGAAATATCGATACTTACTGTCGTAAAATATATCTCTTTTCATGCTACATAATCTTGACTGTAAACAAAACAGAATAATATGTTTAAATCATTTAAAACCCACAAAACGAAAGATAAAGTTATATAGATGTATCAGGTCAGTATTACGTATTAGTATAGAACACGGACAATCAAAATTATTCCCGAGTGCTTAAATTAACAGTTAAAACTTCTTTTTGAGCAATTATTGTATAGAAAATATCTTGATACTATACATATATACATAACAATATGGACAATTTTAGGAACAATTAAAATCGCCAACAGATTAAATCTTAAAACGTCTCTCGACAGACGAATGAAATAATAAAACGTTTTGAGTGAATTGTATTGTCTGTAATGTGCGAATGAACTCTTTAAGACATCCGGTGAGTAATTCCCGTTCCGAATTACATAATACAATGTACATATTATGTGTTTACAACTCATGCTTTCGATAATATGCACAAAACGTACGTATATGCCTCAGCTGTAATATTTTATCACAGACACACAATATCTATAATATATTTTTGATGTTTTTGCATGTTATAATTTTTGTGTTTGAAGAAAAGTTCATGTAAACCCGATATGAACATATAATTCATTTTACAATAATTTGCCTCGGGGTTTCATAAATTTCATTTGTCACCAGCGGGCCTTCGTTGAAATATGGTATCAATTAGTTTCAACAGATTTATGTATTTCATTAGGCACCAATGGGACATCTTCCAAGATTTATAGATTTTTAATTTGACATTTACATGTATAGACTTTCGTAGTTATGACATAATAAATTATTTCCTCTTATACGCAAATATAACGTTGCAGATTATTTCTATACTATTTTGCACCGCATAACTTGACAATATTATGTTCTCGCTTTTGATAAATGAATAATCACGCAATATAAAGACATTAAATATCGCGAACTTACTTGTTTTCTGGAATTAATATTGGTTCGAACTACTCGATGGTTGAGAGGCATTGCCGGTCTGACATTATCCCATGGCCAAGCCATACGTACGTTCCTTAACTCCCTCAACTGGAACATAAAAATACTATTAACGTTTACGAAAGGTAGTTTTAGGTAATTCTACTTAAGGTTGTTAATTTTACAAATATAACAAATACACTGATTCCACCTCATTAGTGGAATCATCACATGTATCTACGACACATTTGTTTAGATGTGACGGTGATTGTTTGTCTAGCTGTGATGTTGAATGTTTTGTAAGTCTGTGATGGTTTAGAGAATTGCTTTTGTTCGCTTTTAATGTCGTTAACCGGTGACGTGTGTTGTATTTGTTTATTTATGATACTGAATCCTTTTGTCTACCTGTGGTGGTAATTATTTTTGTTTATGTGTGACATTGATTGCTTTCGTTTAATTGTTACGCTTTTTATGCTTGTTTACACGTAAATCTGGTTGCTTTGCTTGCCGGTGATTAAGATTGTTTTTGTTTGTGTGTATTTACCTGCGATGAAGATTGTTTTTGCTTGTTTATTTACCTGTGGTGAAGATTGTTTTTGCTTGTTTATTTACCTGTGATGCAGATTGTTTTTGTTTGTGTTTATTTACCTGTGATGATGATTGTTTTTGTTTGTGTTTATTTACCTGCGATGAAGATTATTTTTATTTGTATTTATTTACCTGTGATGAAGATTGTTTGTGTTTGTGTTTATTTACCTGCGATGAAGATTATTTTTATTTGTATTTATTTACCTGTGATGAAGATTGTTTGTGTTTGTGTTTATTTACCTGCGATGAAGATTATTTTTATTTGTATTTATTTACCTGTGATGAAGATTGTTTTTGTTTGTGTTTATTTACCTGCGATGAAGATTGTTCTTGTTTGTGTTTATTTACCTGTAATGATGATTGTTTTTGTTTGTGTTTATTTACCTGTAATGATGATTGTTTTTGTTTGTGTTTATTTATCTTTGATGAAGAATGTTTTTGTTTGTGTTTATTTACCTGTGATAAAGAATGTTTTTATTTACCTGTGATGAAGTTTTTTTTGTTTTTGTTTATTTACCTGTGATGAAGAATGTTTTTGTTTACCTGAAATGTGCATTGTTATTGATTACCTGTGATGCTGTTATATATGTTGGTTTATTAAATATTATCCAGGTAACTGTTTCCTGACAACTTGGTTGCGTCATCGATCCGTCATAAGTAATATAATGGTCAGTACGGGGAAGTAGCTCCGCTATAGAAAATGAGTTTATCTGTACAATGGAATCTGTAAAAGAAACAAAAGTAATATTGATTATTTTAAAAAAAAGAAAAACTTTCAATTCTCAGAAATATCTTGAAAATATATTTGTTTTTGTTACCATCTGACATCCATAGACTTATTGAAGCCATGAATTAAGCATGATAATTTGTAAAAAATATATCAGATGTGTCCATCTGGAGATAAAATGGAGCATATCCATTGATATTACTATGCATCTTGTGTTCATTTGCTTGTCTAAAGCTACGCCTCCTTGAAACAACTTCCGTTTGTGGAGGGACACCAACAGAGGAAAATCAAACAGTGGTTTAAACAATAGAAAGGAAAACAGAGAAAAGGCATTCAAGGTTCCGACTGGGACACAAGATTATAAGTGATCTCTGAAATGTCCCCTAACTAGAAACTATGAAACTTCACTTCTGTGAGACCCCCACATTAGTCGCCTCCTTGATCAACCTTTGTCCGTGTACATAAGTCTTTTCCCTTCGATTCTGAAATGGATTTAAAAAAGACGACAGCTAAAAAGCAGTCCCTATCTTCCATTTGGCCAAAGATCAATGGTTCTTTAGTTTGAGATGTTTTAAATGTCTATCTATGATCAGTTAAATTCTTTTAGAACTGATCTTGATACTTTTTTTTTGGTCTGAATTTCATAGTCGGAGACCTGCTAACGGTATGCATCATTCCCGGACAAAGATAAATCCGTTGAAATTAATCAGGTCTCCATGCCCTGTTTTCTTTCTGATTAATTTTCCGAAGGAAATTACTTTTTCATCCATGTATAATACATGCATCATGTTCGGTTTAGTCTAATGGAGTTTAAATTAATTCCATTTTGACTACAACATATTGTCCCGTGGAAAAAATCGATGATCATATGATGTATTTGGGAACACAATCTCAAATTGGCATATTTTTGCCAACGCTTACAGCTGGATTGAACGGATTTGCTTTCGTTGAATATCCAGTGGAATTTGACTATTAAAGATCAGGGTAAAAAGCAGATCTACCATCTCATCCAGATCAAATTTCCGAGATGCAATTTCAATATGAAGACAATTGACATTAATGTCTACCTAAATACCATATCTGGAGACATTTATATCCGGTTCTGTAACTCCATTAACCATAAACCGTAAAGCAATGTATACCACACTCAAAACAATACTGGAAGTGCACACCACTGAATGTCTTACTGTTTTATATGTGATTTTATATGATATACATTGATCACAACAGAGATTTCAACAGAATTTCTTGTGAGATTCCACATAGAAGATCACGGTTCATGTTTTGCTTTGATATCATTGAATTGTTTAAAAAGGCCGCTTTGTCCAGTTTTGGATTCGAGATATGGAAAACAAAAAAATAATAAAAAATACCTGACCACTGTGTGAAGCTGCTGATTCGATATTAAAAGAGTTTTTTAATGTAAGTGACATATTAAGTTCAATCTAAGTAACATAAAGCTATTCAGCCTTCCTAAGCTGATGCTGAAATATGTGGAATTCCTTTTGCAAGGAAAACATTTTCGTTATCGAACACATCTTTCTAGATGTAGGTGATATCCAAATTTTGTAATGGGGCATACGAATTTGATATTATTGAATTTTACAAAGACAAACTATTGACTAGCCTCTAAATATGAAATTGGCAATAGAAACTGTATATCCATATATCCATTATATTGCATGTAAAACTGTCAAATACAAGTGCTTGTCAATAATGCCCAGAAATGGACATTCAGAACGATTGTAAGGTCTATAGATAAATAATATCGCATGAGCATACGGAATTTTAAATCATCGATCGATCATAATATTTAAAAGTGTATCCGAAGCTAAAATACGTTGGGTCATCAATCATCATTTCTGTCAATGCTGTTTTTTCTTGTTGGTTTTGGCATATCGTCCACTACGCCACAGTGAATGACCATACATGTCTTCAGAGATACCGACGGCCGTAGCTAAAATACAGGAAATGGAGTAGACAAACAAAGAAGAACAGGATCAGTCATAGTAATGTATATCCAAATGGGACAGGTATCTGGAAAGGATATCGATTAAACATCGTTTAAGTCCTTAATGGGCTAAGGCCTTTCATTTTCCTAAGCGTGTTTGAAACGATCCTGATTAAAAAAAAGAATCTTCGCTATGCAAGCTATGCATGCGTGATGCTGTATTCAATCTTATGATTAGAAAGTTTGTTTTAAACAATAAAAAAGAAAATTCGAGGTTTGTTATCGATCTTGTCGAGAGAAACAACCATGGATAAGGATTTGAATTCCCTCGTTATTGTTAGAGAGTATTCTTTTTTCGATTGTTATTCCCAATCATCCAATTTGGACAAAAATGTTGTGGTTGCAAGCTGTTTATTGGAGCAGCGAGCTCGTCCCGGGGCATATTTACTCAGATATCCCGAAAAGGCAGACGACACATTTTATTCGAAAATGGCGTCCTCGCGAGTAGCGTTCCATCCGTCTTCTTATCAAGAGCGGACAAACAATACCTACTGAAACTAGTAGGAAACAAAACTAATGTCACACGTTGTATTGCGTTTTAGAGGAAATCAAGAATCTTAAAAATTCAAAGTTGAAATGTCGCATAATAAAACATCACATCCAAGTAAGGTCCTTGATGTATGGTAATTTGAAAAAATATATATATGGACCATCCTGATAGAACTATTGAAAATAATTGACGAGGTAATTAGGATTTTAATAAGGATGAAATATATTAAAACTTAAATACGGTTGTCAGTACGGCGGTGCGGTTTAATTATTAGCTTCGTAGCAATCATACACTTTGTCAAGACCGGTATATCTATGTGCTGTATTCTAAGTGAAACTGTTAAAACTCGTGAGAAGGATTGCATAAATAGACGTTTTAATGATGGAATGAAGCAATAAATTTGATTTTCCAAGGACGGCACAAGTTAAGTTAGCAAACTCATTGAAAAAAACAAGATATCCTTATCTGCAATAAACTAACACCTACACGGTGATTGATAGGTTCGTTTCCTGAATACCGATATACATGCAGTAAAATCCAATCCCAGTTTAAAATTTCTGACGCGTAATAAAATACAATGTCGAACGTATGCATAGACTAACTGATAGAAAAATTCCCTTCATATCCGCCATAAAATGTTGTTTTCGCTTGGCGTGGTTTAACATCGAGTTCGCATGAGATCGGGAGTCGGGCAAACACAGGGATGAAAGGAAATGATGAAGACCCGAAGGATTTGGAACAGCCGGCATTTATCCTTTCTGCAATGGATTGTTCAAAGGAAAAATTGAATAGCATATTCAAATGTAAATTTATTTGATAAAGAAAACACTACATTTATATGCTGAAAAATGTGAAATGCCGTTGACGAAGCAGAAGACGCTGACTCTTCCGTAGCACCTGTTCTTAGTCTACTTATACGTTTTCATTGGTCTCCGTGTAATCTATATATATTTTGCACTCTTTGTTCCGTTGGTTTTGAGTTGAATTCTGGTTTCGATGATATGTCGGTGTATTATATTGTTTTATATCACATCATACCTCAGTGTCATCAATCAACAACACGGAATCAAAAAAGGTAGATATAGTTAAATAAAAATGAGACTAAACGAATTTTACCATATAGAGGTTAAACAACCCAGTAGTAGTTTTAGTCATATCATACGAGCAATTTGCAGTTAAATGCTATCAACCTTACCCTTAGCCTTTCACTGTCTCCTTATCAGAAGACACCGATGATACCATGTCACACCTGCAAGGTGCCTCCCTCCCAGTTGCCTCTTATGCTATGGGAATAAAGGACCGTGGTATAACGTGATTTAGTGGGGCAGAAATTAATATTTGTCTCTTCAATGACCCCTTGTAGTGAGGTAACAGCTCGATAATGTATAAGTCATGTTTGTGTTGACTAGTAAGGTTGCATTTAGTGGACGGAGATTATAATTTTGTGTTCTATTTCATATTTAGTTTGCAGAAGGATAAGAGCTTTTTCCAGCGATCGGAGAACGAGTTACATTTCTTAACCCGATACAGCTCAAAATCCAGTTCCCATTGTCAAGAGTGCAATTAACCGCTATATGTTGTGTTTGGCTTGTCTAATAGTGTGAAAAAAGGACCCGCTTAACTATAAAGCTCAACAAATCCCGGATGTTGAGTAAAGGAAATGCATTGCGTAAGCCTCGTTTAAGTTATTTGTTTTCCTCTTGCAAGGTCTTACATGTTACTGCTATCAATCAGGCGACGTATAAAACATTTATGACGCCATTGTGATGAGGTAGTAACTTTTCTCTCATAATGATAACTCGTTCAGCAGCCGTGGGTAAATGGGCTATTTATGAGTTGTCTTTGTTTGTAACAAAACAAAAAACAAAAAACAAAAGAAAGAAAAATCGTTAAAACGACATTCTGGGGAATTCTGAAAATATTTCTTACTATTTTGCTTCAAGAATGTAATACTTAAACTGAACAGTATACCTTTTCTACTGTTTCTACGTAAATGTATATTCCCCTGTAAACAGCGAGAAAAACCTAAAACAAAATAAAATAACAAATGTTTCTTGTCTTGCTGAGTTCAACGTACTCGCAATAGAGCAACAAACTAATAAATCACAAAGAACGAAAATAAAAATACAGGAAAGAATGGAAACAGACAGAAAAGTTCGGAGAAAGACTGGGATGAAAAAGAAAAAGATAGAAAAAGAATGGAAAAGGACAGGAAAGTACAGATAAAGACAGGAATAGACAGAAAAAGAATAAAGAATAAATTAAAAAGGACAGAAAGAGTAGAAAAACACAGAAAGAGCAGAGAAACAAAGGGAAGAACAAGAAAAAAACAGGAAAGAATGAAAGAGACAGGAGAGAAGGAAAAAGACAGAAAGGAAAGGAAAAGAAAAGAAAAGATGAAAAAAAGATGTGGAAGAACAAGAAAAGACAGGAAAGAAGGGATAAGATAAAGATTTGTTTCGGTTTTTAATTTTTTTAGAGTTTTAATCTTGTTATATAGAGTAAGGTAAGTTAACCACACTAGGAATTTCTTAAATACGTACTTCTTTCACTTATGGCTTCCAAATTACTTGTAAATATTTTTAAGGCTCGATTAGGTTCCAGTCCTTGTGGTTGTATCTGTAAGAGAAACAAATGCAACTATTGAAATAAAAAAAATTCACATGATTTAAATAAGGGTTGATACCTGTTGATATCCATTACCTGCCACTACACTTTATCAAATAAAATCGCCTATATGAACTACCCTGACTCTTAATTTGAGGACGTGAGGTAACCTGGATTTTACTGAGATTACCATGGCGAATGTAATCATGACGCGAAAGACGCTAGGCTATCTGGAACATCTGTGTATCAACATAAATATATATTTTGCTTATATATTGTTTAAGCGATCTTGTTTAAGAATTTCGATTTCGCCTACATATTCTGTTATTTCTAACCACTGTTAAAACGAAAATAATATCTCCTTAAAGCATTCCTAATTAAGCGGTGTCAAGCAGATCAATACTTTACGAATGACGTCAATCTTGTATATTGAAACACATTATTATCTCTGTAACGTGCTACTCTGAATTCCGCTAAGGAAAGATAAGTGTCAATTTACGCGTATAATTAAGTATCTGGAGTGGTAACTGTATATGTCAGATAGGTTGAAGAAACACAATGTAAATTACACGACAAACACAAATTTCTAGATTCAACGAAAACGTGATAACTTCATTACCATAGTGTGTAATTCCAATTGATTTAATGAGGGAAGTTATATATATAATTTGTTGAATTCTGGGAAATTCTATCGAGGGGTTCATAATGATGTCTAAAACAACCGCCTGACGTATTCTCACATGATCATATAACTTCCGCGAGAAGTTTACGGGGTGCATTGTTAAGCTTCTGTGTTTAGGGATTTGAAACTTTGAAAAGATGCTTCATTTCACTACATTAGAGCAACGTCACTTGACAATCGCTATCGTAATGTTATTAGTACAAACAAGAGTCTTTAGAAGTATGTCTAAAGGGAATAGGGTTTGATTTACGGAAAACTACCGAACAACCTTTCTTCTCGATCCGTTTGTTTGTTCCCATATGGGCTTTCATAAATGTTACTTAAACATACTACTCGTGGAAACGTCAATCTTTAATGGTGGCGTGCTGAGAACTATGGATTGGAGTCACATTAACAAAGAAGAGGATTTGTCTTTAGATGTACTTGTTAAAATTAAGAATAAAATGCAATTAGGAATGCAGACATTTTTTGCGCATCCCATATGGGAATATCTGGTCTTTGATTTTCTGGAGTGTCGGCTTGTCGTTAACATGGGATGCATGAGCGGGCCAATTAAGAGAAATAAATGTACACGGAAGGGCAGAATTTTCTACGTAGATGTTCAACATTACACCTAATTGTCTAATAAGATAATTTTGTTTCATTTTTGATAAGCTGGTTTTATGACTTTACGAGGCTACATCACAAAACCCAAACCTAATGGATCGGACAATTTTACACAAATCATGCGTGCAGAATTGAGCCATTTGGGCTACAGGCAGTCTGGCTTTAGAAATTTATTTCTTACATGTCTTAATATCACCAATTACTAACGAATGCCGAAGCTTGAATTGGAGAAAATATCCCCGATAGAAATGAAAAATCACTTTTAAATGATCTTGACCTCAGTTAATCATCTTAGCGAACATGTAATGCACGTGAACATTCCTGGTTCATTAGTAGATATATTGCAACACGCACCTACTTCACTGATCCGTCTATTAAAAACATATTCTTCAAATTGAAGCATCAATATTTTGAATATTTTGGGACCAACGGAAAGAATTGCACATGCGATATTTCAATCGCAATCCATCGTAAATACTGCGATATCATTGGTAGATACAATATGATATGAATTAGCTACATATACATCGTCA
Organism: Pecten maximus; assembly: GCF_902652985.1. Classification (NCBI taxonomy): domain Eukaryota; kingdom Metazoa; phylum Mollusca; class Bivalvia; order Pectinida; family Pectinidae; genus Pecten; species Pecten maximus. Next base: position 41,435,005 of record NC_047020.1, read on the forward strand.
TACAGTCACCTATAGGTAAACAACGCGCAAGTTGAAAAACCATCCGCGTTATGCAGTACTACGGCTGTATGTATGACGTCATATCAAGTGTTTATCTGATATCGCTTCGCAGAGGAGCGGGAGTATCTCGTAGAGGAGCGGAAATTACAAATATAACTTTAATCAGATTGATTTAATATCACTACGCGCGATACGAACAAGTTCTTTATGAAGACAGAACAACATATGGTATATTACTCCGCCCTAAAACGAGTGCTAGTAACAAAACAGAATAGTAAGAAATATCAATAAGCATGAAAATTCATTTAAAATTGTAATCAAAGCAATAGGTTTGTGTGTATCTCAATGTGGCAAATTAAAGATATGAATGGCTATCAGAGACACAATGACGAACCGCGGCAATAGCTTGCTTTTCTCCTATAAAATATCACTCGAATCCTGCTACATGCATGTACAATTATGATTAACGTAAAAGAAGCCAGTATTTATGATATGACATTCCATTTCAGATAGCATTGCCTGTAATAAATCATTGTTAGTTATAATACCAGTTGATAATTGGGCCGATTCACGGATTTTATGATTACCAGGGTTATTTATTAAGCACATACACTAATTATTAAGGATGGTTAACATGGAAAAAAAGATATTTTAAGCATGACTCATCTTTAATAATGACTGAAATCCAGCACCCACCGGTATGTCTTATGGATAAATGGTTTCACAGTTGACAACATTTTAAATATTTCATTCTCAAAGTTTCTATTTCAAGCGAGCCTAATATACGGGTACGCTATTTAATGAAATCAAATTAATTACAAAGCATCAATCTCCGTCTGAAAAATAAAATAACCCGATGTAACAATTTTCAGAAAATAAAAAAAACTAAAAAAAAAAACTTCCTGTTGCTAATCTCACACAGTCATATGCTAGTCTACGGGTAATTAATTGGCTCAAACTTGCAAGCATCTGTTGAGTTTAAATTTCAAACAGTTTTAGGCCATCATCTTGTTCAATGTCACTGTCACTGTCAAATTATTAAAGGAATACTGTTTATTCCATAACTACGTCCGTTTCACAACTGATATGTCAGGTGATAAATTTCGTATTGGTTGGTTTGCCCACCGTGGTGTGTGATCACTTTCAAAGCCTGCGATTGGTTGTCTCTAACCTCCAATAATTCTGATTGGCTAACCTTTGGCCTTTGACCACGGACTACTTTTATCTTCGCGTATTCTTTTTGTTGTCGTCTGTCAAACAAAACATCAACATGGCCACGTTTATGATTTTGCCGGCGGTCAACATCGGCTTAACTGGTTGAGATGATGTCGTCAAGGAAAGATAGAATAATCTGGGATTTGAGTCGTATTAAATCGAATTTGATGGTAGTGAAATAGGATTATGATGTATTAACCGAAATTCACCCCTCCGTGATTTTCGAAATTCAGTGTACCCCAATAGTTATGACTCATCAAAAACAAATCACAATTGTACGACGAAATGTTTCAGTCACTCACATCGTAGTCATTTGAATGAAACAGTGGCAATATCTAACGCTGGTAGGCCTGATTTTCCAGCTTCCCTTGTACAGTGCTAGGTCGGTGTCACTCGGTACGAATATTGTCGCCGAAGGAACACAACTTAAAATTACTTTCTAATCATTCCGCGTAGCTTAATATCCCCAACACACACACACACACACACACACATAAATCAATTTTGAACACATGTCTTGTGTCATTGAACTAATAAAGAGGGTTCATGTAAACACTACGATTCATGTGAAATACACATATTGCTCAGCACTCTAGCTCTGTTTCCGAAATACAAGTATTTGTTGAAATGTGTCGTGTTTTGAATGAACAAATTTTATTTAGAGTGAGCGTTTAACAATGATAGCATATCTGTTATATGAAGGAAAGGACCGATGATTGAACCTTTTGAATCCGACAGTGATTAGTCTAGTATTCAGCTGTAACGTTCGATGTTACAGTGTTGTCATTGAATATTTGTGCAGAATCATTTAAACAAGTGTTTTTCAATAAAACACACAAACGCTGTTTTAAGATTTTAATTTGGAAACCTACATAATTTACAAATATTTCATAATATACATTGCAATATTCATTAGTCTTTCATCTTGAATAGATATGTTTTCCTTCATTACGAACTATATTTTGTCGCGTAGTGATTCGGTTCACAATTTCAATTGCTACGTTGGGAGAACTTGGATTCGGTACTTTCGTAGGTAAAGAAGTTATGGGATAAACATGTTCCCAAAGGATGACGGTTGTTTCTCGCGTTTATTTAACTCTCGTTAGTTTATTTTTAGAAAAAGGCACGAGCTTTAGTGAGTGTCTTTCCTAAATTAAGCGAGTGTATTTCCTAAATTGAGAAGGTATCTTTCCTTAATTTAGCGAACGTCTTTCCTAAATCTAGCAAGTGCCTTTCCTAAATTTAGCGGGTGCCTTTCCTAAATTTAGCGGGTGTCTTTCCTAAATTTCGTGAGTGTCATTTCAAAATTTAACGAGTGCCTTTCCTAAATTTAGCGAGTGTCTTTCCTAAATTTAGCGAGTTCCTTTCCAAAATTTAGATGGTGTCTTTTCTTTTAGTAAGTGTCTTTTCTAAATTTGAGAAATAACTTATGAGAGTTAGATAAACATGACCTTCCATCGTCACTTGTTAATATCTATAGATAGCTGTTAAAAATCACAGGCCTAACACTTTGCAGTTGTTCTACTCGGATCTAGTTCACAGGTATTATATTTCTCCCATCCATGTTTTGTGAACATTTTTCATTATTTCGCTAAATCGGGATAAGCCTCAACGGCCTATCAAACAGGAGTATACATGTTATAGACGGATATCAAATACGATCCACTACATAGTTTGAAATAAAAGGAAATATTATTTGTAATATATTGTAGAGCAGGTTGACGGCTCGAATTTGAATTTTCCACAAAACGTGTTGAACTACGACTTACCTCTAAAAATGTGGAAATAATGACGATTCCATTTGAAGAATTTTCTGCACGAGACATATTCTCATATAGATCGCCGTTATATCCTATTATTTGCATCTGAAAAAAAAGAAGAATATATACAAGATTATACGTGTTAATATATTTTTTATGAAATATATGTACTTTATATTAAATACTCAAATAATTTCAACTTGTTTCATACAACTGTAAGTAACTGTTTCTGTGTGTTTTATATAAAAAATGCAGAATGTGAGAAATGGGCCTCTGTGAGGAAGTATTAAGGTATTAGCGGAAACATATATAAATGAAACAGGTACTTTTTGTCCTCTACCTTGACGTTCGACTTAACAATTTGTACTATGGACTGGTTTGCCCCTTTTCATAATAATGAAACCAGGTTAGGCGTTGTGATACCATGTCCAGGCGTGGCATTTCAGTATGATAACACTACAAAAGCGTTCACCAGAGTTCTTATAAATCGTAAAGAAGACCAGATTTTAATACGTTATGGTGTGAATAAGTTGTAAAACAATGCAAATCAAGCAGAAAAAGCCTGAGATGTCATGCCAGGCTAAGCTGTAAATAAACTTGCAATCAGATTATATTTTTCGTGATTTTTATTTACTGATTTTGTGAAACATTTTCCTGATAAGATGCAAAATAAAGCCCAGTGTATTATGACAAGCAGAAATTTCGTTAGTCCTTGATGTTATACAATATTCGTAAATCTTTTCTCTGGTCTGAACATACAATTATGCCGCTAAATAGCTAAGCCTACAACCAAGTTTCGATATAAGTATAAGATAAGCACACATCTGCTAGAAATAATTCCAGTGTAACGTTTGTGCCAGTCGCGCATAAATCTGATGACTTAAGTCTTTTTCCGGATGAATCTCGCTCACATTTATGGAGGTATGCACATCTATTCCCGCAGAATAACAGCTTACACGATAAGCTATCGGAAAAAGCCTTTCAGAATAACTGTAAGTGATGTACACGGTATGCGGACGTTTTCTGGACGTAATGTCCAATTTTGGACCATAAATACTTATTTATGATTTACGGGCTTGGACCAGACATTCTGCGTCTGTACAGATACTGTCAGTATAAGTATGATGGCGGTTACGTCTTCGGGGTTTATCTCGGATTTTTGCAGTACAAAGACATAACTTTTCCATATTTACATTCATAGAGTGAACACCAGTATACAATTATTTAAGCTACGGGATTATATTCCAATGAATTTTATCTCAACACTATTTATATATGAAGAAAATGTCTATCAATAATCAATTGTTTCATGCTTTATCATTCAATAGTAAAAAAATGGTCCATCTCGGTAAGTACCAACCATGTGCATTGATTACCGAGGCCGAACAGCTGTTTTGTTTCCTGAATACCTAATCGCTATCAGAAAGACGCTTCATCGCAATCATTAAAAGGCTTGGGCGCGTTTGGATGTACCTCCACGCCAGTCAATCGTTTTGACTGTTAAAAGGCTTAATAGGATTTCTAGCAATTATCCCGAGAAAGAGCCGCATATACTTAATACCGATATGCATTTGCATAGAGAGTCAGGTGACAATGGCGCGTGTCTTTGCTTTCTAATAATGCTCTTCACGTCATATGTACGCTTGAATTTAAGATTTTTTTAAACCATTAACTTTCTACCCGATGACTAATCTGATAAAATACTTCAATAATATATATATAAAATTAATAGGATACGTTTTGATTATTATGTAAATTTCATTATTTTCGATAGGTTCTCTCTCTATTTTCGGTAATGGAATACCAATGCAAGGAAAAACTCGACGAGAATATTGTAGACCGTTTAATAATTTTCAAACTTGAAAAAAACAAAGCTCGACAATTTCAACTATCAGAGATATAATTTTTCCCCTTTATATCGAACTTAAGACTATATATGACGATGGTAGCTAAGTCTGTACTATAGAATAAAGACTTATATTTTTGAAAATGCTCTCCATCCATTTTACATGTCGTTTCATACAACGTACAGATATCCTTATTGTTTTTGTTGTCCTTTTCCAGTAAGTGATTTCATATATCCTCATTTTTTTCAGATTATATCGTTAACTTGAAAATATTTACAGTCCAGACCGATATTTTCTTCAAATCTTGACTACATCAAAGAATATTGGTCGATCGATAACCATTATTGAAAGCGTCATTTTCAAGAAATATCCCGAAGAAAGATGCTAACAGTGGTTATTTACAAGTTAGTCTCCGGGAATGGAAAGCTTTACAAAGGAAACATATCAACACAATAGTTTGCAATGCACAAATTCTTATGTTTTTAAAGGTTTAAATTTTGGTTTGTTTTTGTTTAACGTCCTATTAACAGCCAGGGGCATTTAAGGACGTGCCAGGTTTGGAGGTGGAGGAAAGCCGGAGTACCCGGAGAAAAACCACCGGCCTACGGTCAGTACCTGGCAACTGCCCTACGTAGGTTTCGAACTCGCAACCCAGTGGTGGAGGGCTAGTGATAAAGTGTCGGGACACCTTAACCACTCGGCCACCGCGGCCCCTTAAAGGTTTAAAACCACAGCTAATAATAAGGATCATGGATTAAGATGTTTTTGTTGTGAATTTGAATAATTAAAAGCTACATGTACATGTATATATAAACTACACCATACAGATATTTCGTCAGTTCTAGGTAATGTAAGTAAGAAAAGGAACTGAAATTTCGCAAATATGGTTCGGATAATCAAAATTGACCTGAACAAAAAAAAAAAAAAAAAAAAAAAATAGAAACAGGTTGAAGTAGAGAAAATATGCATTAATCTACTAACTAAACTCGTGGATACAAGATCACTTAAAAGGAATGCGAAGAGAACGTAGTTTCTATATCAAATCACGTAAATGTTTATTTTTAGTACATTTTACGATTGGTAAGCTAACCAAATCCTACATGAAATAGGCCATTTTATATACTGTAACCCGTGAACTGTATGATGTTTTAAAACGTTTGTTCTTGGACAACCGTTAAGAAGCGACCAATTTAACACGGGCGCTTCGCACGCCATTTTAATTCAATGTAGCGAGCAACTGGAAATTAAGACAGAAAACGATAAACTCACTTCCGCCGGAAATGCCCGTCCAGCAATTCTGTGCTCTGATCCGTTAAAGTGTCTTTTACTAAAATGAAATTTGACGGCTGTCACGTGATAGACGTATGATAATGGTCCTTCGCTGATGTTGACGTGAGTTGGGAAAGAACTGTCCAGCATAAACGTGATGTCATTTCCGGTGTTCAGCAGTTTTCCATTTACCTGAATAAAATTAATACAATGGAGATTTATTGAATTTATTAATGGATCGGAAGATGTCCGTTATCAAAAGCTGATCTATCGCATTTGTACGATTTCAAATTCGATCAAATAATTGAAATAAAAGACTTATCATACAACTGATTACCCTAGAACCCAGTGTCTGGCCGTTCCTGACAGGAAAGACGCTAATTCAGACAAGAACATCAGTTTCTGTTGGCATTTATATGTATTACAAAGTAATTCTTTGTTTTTTTTTATTTTATTTTATTTTTATTTTTTATTTCTATATTCGAAAGTATTTTGCAACTAAAAATGTACTAAGGGTTTTGTCATCTTTTTACTGTATTTTTTTCAGAACATTACGGTCATTATTTGTTTTTTTGTATTTATTTCGCTTTATTTTAATTTTTTTTTTTTTTTGGCACACAATTTATTTGATATCAGTCTAGAGAGACTCGATAACAACCTGGAATAAAACAGTCTGTTGTGATCAGATAGACTTATCAATAACATAGACATGACAAGAAAAGGAGGAGGTAGAAAATGGATCCCTACAGCATCTACATCTACAAAGTGTTGAAACAGATGCACCCCGACACCGGTGTGTCCAGCAAGGCCATGTCCATCATGAGCTGTAAACTAGGAAATCAAAATTTCCAGCTAACATAGATTATGTTAAGATAATCTTCACAATGCGTTAAATTCTATTGACTGTTTAACGTTGAAAAAAAAAGAAGAAAAAAAGGTTGGTTTGCAAAAGTGATTTTTATCTTAATCCTTTCGTGAGATTGTGTAGTCCTATCTTAATTCTATCATTCTTAAGCCGTTTCTCCTCTTTAATTTTCACTGAAGCATACTCCAGACATCGTTTCTAGTTACTATTGATGTCTTGCGTGAACTAGAAGGAAATTTTCAATTTGTATTGTTTTAGGCGATTGCCCAGGGTTTGTTTCAACACTTCCGGTCGTAAAATTAATGATCATGCGCAGATGTCTCCTGTTGATTAGATTCCAATACCCGGATGACAAATAACCGTTCTAGATCGATATTAAATCTGTTTTCATCTCACAGGAAAGATTATTCCTAATCTGAGGAGAGCAAACAAAATGTTAAACGGATGTTTTATGAGTTAATTAATTGATTGTTTTTAATCTAATGGTTTTTTTTTGTTTTTTTGTTTTATTTTTGCGATAAAATGGTTTTTAAAATCTTTTTGATTATTGGATTCCTCTCATATAGTTCAGAGTGGAATTCTTTCTGCTTAAAGACAGTATTAATCTAGAATCATTTTCCTTGAAATATTCTGAGTTATGGGGTGTTAGTGTATTTAATGATTATTTATAAACAAGTTATTCAAAAATTAAAATAAATCGGTCAGTCCGACAAAACATCTTTAATAGTATTTTATGCAATTCTGAAAAAAAAAAAAAACCCAACATAAGTAAACTCGTATCATTAAATTGAAATCATTCAAATAATTATATAATAGTGTTAATGCATAATGTTACCAAGGCGCGGTTGCGTGAAATTTAATACACGCGAACTGGGTCCGACAGGGACAACCGTGAAATATCACCCTCGCAAAAATTAACGACTTTACAGTATGTCTTTGCTGTTTGAACTCTTATGCGAAATAGCAATAACTGATAGCTTGCCATATCCATTAATCATAATTTCTAGTACATACAAGTTTAGGCGATGCCTGTTAATATTGCGAGCTACTTTGACCTTATCGACCATACATACATCTCTGAACTTGAAACCAAGGGCATCACATTTCTTTTTCTACATAAGCCGCTTACTTCAATATTTACTTTGAACATGATCAGCATAGACGACTTACCACTAAGCCACATGATAAACCTCACGATTCCATTTTTTTTTCTATTTTGTAGTTTCGTTTTCCTAATTGTTTACACATCACTCTTCAGATCGTATATGTAACAAATCTACAACGCGGCCTTCCGAGAGACGAAAGCTTATCGCGACCTTATTGGAAATATTTTACGTCCTTGTACAGCGTCCTTGTGGCTTACTCGTTTCTCATTTTCAGGCCATGACACGGCAGGGATTTGACCCAGATCTGCTTGACGGATGTGCATCCGACCCACTTAGTTTTTATTCGGTTCAAACACATTTCTATTGTTATGTACATGATGATATTACTGGTCTGTGAGATATCTTACAACATTATTCCATTCCGGATATCGCTGTTTATTTCCATTTTTGTTTTATTAGTTTGTACTTGATTCCGGATACGTTGGTCCGATATATGTTTTTGAGATTAGTTGAAGGAAACGGAGGAAACACGTTGGTCCTCGCATCCAAGAATTGTGTTATATTTTCCTCTCACAGCCTGTCATCAATGACTTACAACACTATTCTTAAATACAATGTATAGCAACATTTGCATATGCTTCAAGAAGAGAGAGCGACGGAGGACAAAATGAAAAGTTGACCTAAATGCCATGTTGACCTAAAATCTGTTGCTGGATTAAATCAAATTTTAATTGTATTGAAAAAAATGTTGCCGTTTTGTTCATCAGATAATTGAGGAAAACCCCAGAGAATTACATTGATCGTCACATAACAATAGCTGGAGTCATTAGCAAATATCATTATACTCTCTCTTCTGTACAATATATAATAATAAAGCAATGATATACGTTTTCATATTCATTACCACATGAACAGATCATAGTTTAAGCTACAACAAGCATGTCATAATCTTGTGTGAAAAACATTTAACTTTCTGTTTCCGGTTAGATAGTAAATAGGTAAAACATCGCGATTGTTTTATATTAGGACATAAAACTACTAATTATACTCTGACTCTGACTTCAATAGGTAAATCATTCTAATTGCTGACATAGGTACAGGTTAAATTATTTTGGAGTTTATACATCATTAAAAATTCCGACATTTTCTTCTTTACATAATAGTTTGAGCTGGGATTCTAATATACATTAATTGATTACTAAAGAAAGATGGCATGCCGGTAATAATCCTTTCAGCCTTAACTTATTCTAGTTTATTTAAATCTGGCAGAGATCAACCATTCCATACTCAACAAGCATATTCCAATACAGAAAAAAAAAAAAAAAAAAAAAAATACTGTATAAATTCAAAATCAAGATTTCCAACTAAACACAAAATTGAATTTACTTCATACCGATACCTTTTTTATAAGTTCTGCTACGTGCAGGGACCACTTTGCAACTAAACTGAAAGTCACGCCTAAATGTCTATGGTTATCAACTATATGCAAAGTAAGGTGCAAGGGTGGTATCTTATTCTTTTGAATTTGTAGTTAGCAATACATCAGTTTTTTTGTGGATTGACTTTAGTGAAGAAGTCTTGGGACCATTTATTTCCTTTTTGCTGGTCTTTATTAACAGATCTTTGAATGTGTAAAAACATTAATGTCGTGTCAACAACAAATAGACGAGATAGACTATTCATATTATCAACACCTATATGTATATATGATTTGTATTGTGATCTGTGAACTTGAATGTTAATAAAATATTGTTTAAACTGTTCTAACACTTTCATTCTTGCATATCAAAAACAAAAGGGGGCCCAAAACGCTTCCCTGTTGTACGCCAGCATTCGTGTAACTTGTATTGGAATACACATTTTTAACTAAAAATTGTTGTTGAGGATTAGAAATATAATTTCAACCATTTTAAAGATACAATACGCGTCTAATTCAATAAAGAAACCATTGTGCCATACACGGTCTTTTTTGAAGGTCGTTTTGTACATTTTTCGTTTGTTAATTCATGCAGTTTCATTTAGTTTTTTGAAATAGAAGTAGTAGTCAGTATAAATAATGGTATGTTTTAATGTAAATGTATACATGTATAACATCCGTCTTATCGAATTTTTTTTTTTTTTCAGAATTGGACAGTATTTCAAAAAAAAAAAAAAAAAAAATATATATATATTATATAAGTTCCATTATGAAAGGTAGGTAGCGATTTAATCGATTTCATTTTTCATTTCATTTATTTTCTTATTATACAAACTAGAGGATGGACGTGCATTTAGTAAAATATCGGGTATATCTATCAGACAACATTCACAAGTCAAATGCAAGGGAGTTAATGCTTGATTTTCTTATTGACAATAACCGATTCTGTTTTAATTTTGATAAGAATCCGAAAAGTTTCGTCCAGCCACTTTCTTGTCAAAATAATATTTTCTATATATGTTAGTAAATATAATATCTAGATTGCCATACACGTTTAAAACAATGTACACACATATACATTGTCTTCTTGTCCTCTCCGATTGGCTTTATCGTATATGAGGTGTTGGTTGGTCGTTAAGTTTTTTTTATGAATCAATCTCTGTTTGGTGTTGATCAGATAACTAACAACAGTAATGCTCTGAGTTATTGTTGCCATCTACTTTATTTATATATATATTTTTTTGCAAATATTTGTTTATTTTTTGTTTATTTATTTATTTATTTATTTCTAAAACTTTTGTGCGCGAAAGAATTAAGAAAGAACACAATATACAAGCATTAGATGAACTGGTCACTAAATAAAACACACACACACACGGAATATGTTCCATTCCTTCGTCCTTACATTAGTTTTACATACGCAAAATGTGTTAACATCAGATGTAAAACCCTATGTATTTAATAATGGAATATTCCAAAGTGAAAGTGACAAAACTCCATCAAATTCAAAATCTGATACAAAAGAAGAAAAAAAATCAATTTATCATATTTACAATCAATTTGCTTTCAAAATGAATCGTTTGCAAGGCGGGACAGGCGCCGATGTAACAATGAACCGGAAGGCGACACTCCAAACACACACAGTTTTTATAATGTACCGGAAGTCGACTACTCACGTGAGAACTCTCCACTTTGATATGTTTCAGATTTGGGTCGAATAGAAGCATATCCGGGTGTATGTCTATTGGAGATTGCTGTTTCCCCCAGGAGCACATCCGGTACGGTCCAGTAACGCCCCAGTTGGCCGGACCTATGAACGAAACGTAAAAATCAAAAGAAAACCTTTCACGAATGATGTAGTTTACGTCAGTAAGCAATGAGATAATGATGTGAAACGTCTAATTGACTTTGAAAGGTAAACCTTGGATTAGGACCGGAGTCAACGTGACGATAATGCTCTACATATTTACAGTAATGGAAATGTGATGATTGAGGTTATTTCAGAAGCTTTGAAGTTTAGATATACACAATTGCATTAGGAGCAATATCAAACGAGTTAATCATTTTAAAAGATGATATTTTCTTAATTTTCGCTTTTTGTTTTTTGTTTTTGTTTTTTTGTTTTTTATTTTTGTTGTTTTTTATTTCATTTTTTGTTTTTGTTTTGTTTGTTTATTTGTTTTTGTTGTTTTTGTCCTTTTTTTATTTTGCTTTTTTTGTTTGTTTATTTTTGTTATTTTAAGGTAGAATGAGTGAATATAATTTTTCAAAAGTAATATTCAGATTTCGTTTCTTGGTTCATTGACCTATGACAACAACTTCTTTGTCACCGAATAAATATTGTGGCGTTTCAGCTGTTTATTAAGCTTTGATCATGGTATTGATGAACAATATCTTAACAATATATGGATCAGTTGATTGATATCCAGTGGATAAATATCACAACGATTAAAAACATAGAATTTCGAAAGTGAAAGGCATCGGATATGATTCTTTCTTCAAAAAGATTAAACACATCGATATAATTTGCCATGCTTGCTTCTAATTGCAATTGCTTTAATCCAACATATCTGATATTAAGATTGAAAATCAATGGCATAAAGAGCCATGGGCACAGGCAATGCCATTATGTTTTATTAACATTAATGGTAAGTGGCCATCGTCTTGTAAGGCACCGATAAGTGTTTGTAGTTTGTACACAGATTAATATGTATTTCATACTAGAAAGACAACCAATATGTACGATGTAATTTCAGATTCATTTTCCGGAATTTACTGTTCGATAACCAAATGTACTTTGTGTGACTTATTGATCCTTTGTAATAAATGACAATAGATTAAAAATATATATATAAAAAAAAACAAAAAAAAAAACATTCTTTTTAATAACATATATCTATAGTAGAAAACAAATATCAATACCATAATTTTTTTTATTTGAAACTGGGATGATTTTCATGTTTACGGATTGTACAAAATACTCATAAGTCACTCTTCGAAATACAGTTCACATTCCTGGCTAGTTTCCATTTTGATGTAAACTATGCCACATTATCAAATTTATAGCAAAATCACATTCCGGAACGAAACAAATCGGAACTCGGAACAAAAACTAAGTATATCGTTTCCCCTTCCGGCTGAACTAAATGGTTTGATGTAGTGACAGGAATGTCGTCTGCGATAGATAAGTACAAAATGTACGCTCTGATAACACAACTAAAACTACATCAACGTCACAAGGGCGAGATTATCAAGAAATATTACAAAAGAAATATGCTGTAACATCATAGAGGATCATACACACAATCCCACATTATGTGATTAATAACCGACATTACGTCATAACACGCCGGCTATATCGAAGCACCTGATTGTTGAGAATCTCTGTTAGAATAAAAAAGTCTGACAACATTTGTCTAGCAAACAATTGACATTATATTGATGGTTAGTAATATTTTGAGGGCAGTATATATAAAAGAAGAACAACGCTTTAAAAATATTTATTACCTTATTTTGATATGGTGACTTAAGGCTGTATCTTACATTTTGCATTTCTATGAAATTGAAGCTTAAGGCTGTATCTTGCATTGTACCTCTCCGGGATAAGGAGACTTAAGGCTGTATCTTACATTATACCTTTCTGTTCTATGGATACTTAAGGCTGTATCTTACATTATACCTCTCTGTTCTATGGATACTTAAGGCTGTATCTTACATTGCAACATTCTGTTCTGTAGATACTCAAGGCTGTATATTACATTGTAACTTGCTTTGTTGTGGATACCTAAGGCTGTATCTTACATTATACCTTTCTGTTCTATGGAGACTTGAGGCTGTATCTTACATCGTTCCTCTCTGTTCTATGAAGATTTAAGGCTCTATCTCACATTGTACCGTTCTGTGTTATGAAGACTTAAGGCTGTATCGTACATTGTTCCTTTCTGTGTTATGGAGACTTAAAGCTGTATATTACTTGTACCGTTCTCTTCTATGAATATATTTAGGTTCTATCTTACATTGTACCTTGCTGTGTTATGGAGACTTAAGGCTCTATATTACATTGTTGTAACTTTCTGTGTTATGGAAACTTAAGGATGTATGCTATCTCATTGTGACATGGAGACTTAAGGATGTGTGTTACATTACTGTGACACAGGCCTGTCATTTTTCGAACATCACTATAACAAACATGTAGATAAATATATTTTATTCATTAAGAATTTAGGAATTGCATATCAAAAGATGAAAAAAGGATTTTCTTTAAAATCTCAACCATTTTCTGCTGAAAATTGCGGACTGTGGTGCCGTGTTTAATAGATGGTAGAGAGATAGATAAAAAGGGGAAATAAAGTGTTAAAAAATCGTGACGTCATCAAATTTCATCAAGAACATATGTTTTGTTGTGCTATACACTCTTATCGGTACAACTTGATTAACTCATAGTTTATCTATTGTCCCGAACGGAATTAGAAGCGCACTAGTGGAGTGCAGGCATAGAAGATAAGTTACTCTTTCTTCACACTACTAAAGGACCTCTCTCAGATCGAAGACAATTTCTTTGTAAGCATTAAATGATTTCTGACAAAGCAGATAACGCCTGTTAAGGGTAGTATCAGATTTAGAATTGTTGAAGGTTAAATATATACCATTAAAACGTTCAAAAAGGGAGAAAAATAGAAAATTAAAGAAAAATATTTGTGGATTATCAACGTCACTTTTGGGTACACGGAAGGTAATTTTAGATAAAATATCCCGAGAGAATGTATGAAATAAGATTTTACTCGCACCAAACCTACTTCATCATTCCTAATAGTTGATCGATTTTGAAAATAAATGTAGTAAAAGAAACGTTTTTGAGGAACAGGCTTGCTATATTTGTTCTCTTTTTATTAATTCCACTTCTGCAATATACCAGTATCACAATACCACAACGTCTCTGCATCTGTAATAGTATCTAGAATTATTCTCAGAAATTGGAGTAAAGACTTTTTAAGCAACAAGCCAAATAAATGACAAAATATTATGGATTAGAAATGTACGACCCTTGTAAAATTTCAGAATTAAATGTAAACAAGATGTTTCGGTAACCGTAACACATAATCAATCTAGACCGGAAGTTCTTCTTTCTAAAAATTAAAACGTGTGTTACGGATGTTTCCTTGTGTATCAAGCAGGCCGTGTTCTATTGCATGATGGGAATTTTCAAACAAGAGCCCGGATATTGAATGTACCGCGTCATTAACAAACAAATGTCGTCACGTCGGTGTTAAAGAATACATACTTATTACTTTCGGAAATCACGCACGATTACCCATAAGCCCCGCAGTTTAAAACGCGTTATTTCGTTGCAGGCAGGAGTATCCTATAATCGATAGTCCAACAATGTACACAAGATGGCTATTATGATGAACTTGTCTTCAAATTACATTTATTGAAAAAAAAAAAAAAATTATACGAAATAGGTCAATGCTCCACATTGAAGAGGCGGATTTCACGTCTTGCAGGATTACATGGAACATGCATTTCAATTACGTAGCTAACCACCACTTAGTAAATACATTTGATTGTTCATCATGAAATCATTTGTTTTATGACGTCATTAATATATAATATACATTTTATTTGCCAAAGTGCGGCTAGTTCTTAACACAGGGACTTGATAATTTTTACAGTCCATGTGTATTTGAACCTTCTCTGGTGTAATTCGGGGTTTAATTTTAACACAATTTAAATCTAGCACCCCCCCCCCCCCCCCTCTCCCCCCTCCCAAAAAAAACAAACAAAACAAAACATCCAACAACTTATGTCTAAGTAGGTCACACAGATGTTGGGTCAATATCACGTGATTTGATGGATAGGCTTAAGTAGGTAACGTAGGTGTCAGGTGGGAGGTCAATGGTGCGGTCAAATGTTGGTCAGATTGGGGTTAAAAGACACCTTTATTACTGATAATCACGTGACTTTTACATAATCCCTGTCATAGCGACAGCTTTTTACCTCGACTGAATTTTAAGATATGGATTATATCTAACAGTGTCTTGAGTAATACCAAATATATTTCACGACTGGGGCTATTATTTTGATATTCATCATGAGTGCGTTGCACAAGTGAAAAATATCAAAATGTTAGTCACACGAGGGAAATATATTTGGTATTACTAAAGATATTGTCGAATATTCTGTTTATTATATATTTTTGTTTTACATTTTGTCGTTTGTAAGCAGTGCTTTGATTGGTCAAATCAGAAAAAGTGATTTTTCCAGTTGTGAAATATATCAGAAAAAAAGTGATATTTTTCACTAGTGAAATTTTCTATATTTCATTGGTAAAAATGAAATGAAATCTATGTTTACATAAACCGAAAATTATACTGCACATACATCCTAATGACGTCAGCATGTAATACTGCCACGTAATCACAGTCACAAGCACAATAACAAACGTGTAAATAATTTACAAATCCCGAATGACTGGAGGGATTTCACTGCGATATATATTTTTTTGTATTATGCACCCATATATAGGCAATGTTCAAAGACGATGACATGTTAAACACTACACCGCTTAATTTAAATCTAATCACAGAAAAACAAACTAGAAATATCGATTTTAACTATCTTCAAAGATTCACGTAAGCGTCGCGCGCGTAGGTGATGATTTGTAAATTGACATTTTATATTTTGCTTTTACAAAAATAATCGACATTGCGGGAAACCGATTTACGAGTTTGTCACGAATTTAAGCCTACTTGACAAAACGCTGCATAGACAACCCACGCGGGAGATTATTATCGTGTCGGGAGAGCGGCTATCCCACCAATATCGGAGGCGAGGACGCACGGGGACAACTTGCAATATCAATGCCACCTTCCAATCATTACTCGCATGCCGAAACGCTTTTTAACAGGGAAAAAATGCAGGGTAACATTTTCAAATGGATAGTGATTTAGTGGCATGCCGTGTTTTGAGGAAAAGTGTGGATAGACGATCTCAGAAGAAAAGAAAATATTGATATAAAACGTCTTTATGGATTTGAAGTGAAAAACCGAAAAACTGAATGGTCCTCAATGGGATTTGGAAATGTCTATTTTTCCTGATAGACATGACATATTGGCGGTATTTGTACAGTATCTTTGCCGGTTCAACGCATGCCCCCTCCTTACCGAGACTTCAAACCATCTCTACATAAAGCAAACATGCAGCATACTGTTACACATGTTGTTGTTGACGACGACGACGACGACGACGATGATGATGATGATGATGATGATGATGATGATGATGATGATGATTAATGTTAATGTCGAGGTTTTTTTTCGATTGTTTAGTAAGAATAAATGAGTCTTTCATGCCAAACTCGCTCTCGCGGAGTTTGTACATCAACTTCAAAAACAAATAAGGTTCAACAAGCAATCCATATGGTTGTATAACAGAATAAAATATTTAAAGAAAAACAAACCATATTAATTGCATCAAAAGACAAGATTTTAGCAAATTTCAATAAAAGTTCATTGAGATACAGTATATTGAAAATGAATAAAATGCATCATATGTTTGCCTTTTCTCATTCAGGAAGTTGTGCTAAAGATACAGAGTGTTAATGCTTAAGAGGAGACAGTGGGAAATAAAAACATATAAAAAATGTCAAATTAAGGTAGGAAGGTGTAGTAGTCCCATAATTTAATAAATTTCATATTTTTCGAGATGTAATCTCAAAAGAAATACAATAATATGTTTCTATTCTGAACCGTGCAACTATTTACATGATTTCAAAAGTGACAATCATGTTTCAGCTGTGTTACCTATTATACTTTCTTTCTAGAGGCTGCAAGGTGGTCTCTGCCTGCAGAATGAAAGGTTTTCTAGTGTGACTCGATGAACTGCCTTTATAACAATCATTTGCGACCTCTATCCTAACCTTCTTTTCAATACACTTTATATTATGCATCTTTGTGTCCCCTATATACTCAAACTGATAAAGGACCATGGTTGTTGTGTGGACGCCAAGCCCAAAAGAAGGAGAGAACCAACGACTCACTAGTTCAAAGAGAACACCATAAAATGATACCCAAAACTGGAAAATTTAATGATACCTAAAGATTAACTAGTTATTGTCAGCAGGAATGAACGCTACATCAAGGAGATATTTTAACAATGTAAATTGGTTAAATGACTAATTAGAACCAAATTTTCAAGTTCGATTTATTCTAACATTAACTTGCAAGGTAATTAAGTATTTCAAAATTTTATTATCAGTTTAAATTCCTGTTCAAACTTAATTTGATAATTGAATAAATGGCTTTGATTGAAATAGGTCAATGTGCTTTGAATTAACTACGGTTTTTGCAGAACTTTTGTAGTGAAATAGAACAAATGGGGTATCGTACATGTAAGTACACAAGGACGAAATACGGAACCAATCTTCCACGGAAAGACGTCACAAGGAAGCAGGGCCCTAGAGAATGAGGCGGTTTCGTCTGTGTCATACACAAACGAGACAATGAAAGACCGATTTGAAATACCTCCGCCACAACAAGATCTTAAATATGTTTTTTGTTTGCTCTCTTGGTGTCTTACCGGTTGCAAATGGCCATATTGTTTGCTTGGGGCTTTGCATCTTCCCAATATATATCGCTTTGTGAGGACTGTACTCTTTAATTAATTTATAGGTCATCCAAAGATGTAGTTACAGAACGTAAAGATGCATTTACGGAATGCAACAATCCATTAACGTAATAATGTATTTACAGAATGTTAATATGCATTTACGTAAAGATGCATTTACAGAAGGCTAAGATGCATTAACGTAAAGTTGTATTTACAGAATGTTAAGATGCATTTACGTAAAGATGCATTTACAGAATGCTAAGATGCATTTACGTAAAGTTGTATTTACAGAATGTTAATATGCATTTACGTAAAGATGTATTTACATAACGTTAATATACATTTACGTAAAGTTACGTTTACAGAATACTAAGATGCATTTATGAAAAGACGTATTGATATAATGCTTAGATACATTTACGTTAAGATGCATTGCGGAACATGAAAAAACAACATCAACGCAAAACCCCAGGCAAGACAACTTGTGCCGCATGTGGTGCTAATCGAGGTATCCTCTGTTGAGTTTTCAACAAATCGGTCACAAATAACCTAGAACATCGAGAGGCAGTCCTAACTATTGTAGACATACAGTTCTCCTGGGGAAAATCGAGCCCAAATAACGAATATAACATTCTGCAAAGAAGACAAACGTCTCGCAGGAAAACCTGTCTGAGTTGTTTATTGCACAAAAAGGACGCATTGACATAAAGAACTTTGATGTTTAGAGCTGACTTTTAGAGAAGTACTACAACGATGTTCTGTTGTGTGGTAAGTGGGTACAGGAATGGTATAATGATGAAAGTAAATTCTATGGCAATGCTTTCTATCTTTTCTTTTTTTTCTTTATTTGGTAAAAGGGTTGGGTCATAGTGGCTTTAACATAGTGTTAGAAACGGTCTCTGTTACTCAGCTGATGGAGTGGGTCAGTGTGGCTTGTACATAGTGTTAGATACAGTCTCTGTCACTCAGCTGATGGAGTGGGTCAGTGTGACTTGTACATAGTGTTAGATACGGTCTCTGTCACTCAGCTGATGGAGTGGGTCAGTGTGGCTTGTACAGAGTGTTAGATAAGTCTCTGTCACTCAGCTGATGGAGTGGGTCAGTGTGACTTGTACATAGTGTTAGATACAGTCTCTATCACTCAGCTGATGGAGGGGGTCAGTGTGACTTGTACATAGTGTTAGATACAGTCTCTGTCACTCAGATGACGGAGTGGGTCAGGGTAGCTTGTACCTAGTGTTAAGCATTGTTTCTGTCACTCAGCGTACGGAGCCTACTTCTCTGGCTCAGGAGGTAGAGCCACGGGTTATCACTCGGAAAACCCGGGTTCGATTCCTGTCGGGTTTCCCCGGTTGAACACATTACCATCAAGCAAGGGAAGATAAAATTGTCGATGAAAGAAAACAAAGGAAGAAAGTAGGTTTATATAGAAAGATCGGAAAGGAAATGAGGCGATTTATCTTTGTAAATTACAAACCGGCAGTAAGTTTTTACCATACATATGTTTGAATGCGAAAGTAATAGCAAATAAATCTATCGTGAAAGACATTCCAAGTGCAAAATTCAATACCCATAGTATCTTACCCTGATGGTCAATATTTGTATAAGTGATGGTTGGCTGTTTCATTTGGTTTGGTTTGTTTTTGTTTAAAGTCCTATTAACAGCCAGGGTCATTTAAGGACGTGCCAGATTTTGCAAGTGGAGGAAAGCCGGAGTACCCGAAGAAAACCCACCGGCCTATGGTCAATACCAGGCAACTGTCGCACGTAGGTTTCGACCTCGCAACCTGGTGGCGGAGGGCTAGTGATAAAGTGTTGGGACACCTTAACCACTCGGCCACCGCGATCCCAGGCTGTTTCATCATTGTGGGTATAAAGAGACATATACCATCATCCACTACTGGTATTTAAGTAAGTGTAACAGAACAACTAAAAGTCATTGATATTGTCTTTTCATTCCTGACAGACCCTTGTCACATAAATAAAAATCAACAACGCTAATGATGTAATATATAGCCATAAACCAATCCTATATCGTTATTTCATTAAACGGGACTTCGGCGTAAAAGATTGTATGATTTCCTTGTTGTTATTAGGAGGTTCTGAAGCCTCTGTATTGATTTTGTCTGTACAGTTGACTTGTTTACGCGAACAAACGAGACAATATATCAGAGAAGAGGAATTAATGATTGTCCACAGAACCACATTGAATGATTGCATCATATGAACGTAATTATCAATTTCTAACAATCTTGTAGTCATAAAATAGCAGGACCAATTACTATTTGTTTAATACATTCTGTAATTGCGGATCACGTTCAAGGACATTCTGACAAAAAACAGCTTCATTTTAAGTTCGATTTCTTCATCGTTGTCAATTGGAATCAAAAGCATTTGGAATTCAAGATAACAATGTAATACAAAACTGTTATCTAACTCAGCTCTGATTATTACATTTTAAATCACATTCCCCCTGTGTAGTGGCAATGCAGATAATGCATTGTAAGATTAAGGCTAAAACTGTTGAACAGATTGGTCATTTGTTTGTGCTTAACGGCCCCTGCAAATAAAACCATTTGACCAAAAATAAGATAAGTTCAAAACAGAAATAAAATTATAGCACTATTTTATTTCCTTATGTTGTGTATAAATTCCTTATTTACATTTATTTGTTTATTTATTCATTTTTATCAAACAAGTACTTATCTATATTTATATTTCAATAAATCATTCAAGAACCATTTTAGTCCCTTGCAACTTACCAATAAGTATGGAAATGCTGCTCTGAATACAAAATTTTGTCTTCACCTTTAAAGTGAATAACATAATATTGACGGAAATTTCTAGTCTAAGTCAAATTACATCCTCTCACTACTGTGTGATGAAAGCATTGGTACCGCTCCTAACAACGACGTTGCCATTTTTTGCATTTAAGAAATAATTTAAAGAATAACAATACTTTGATAATTGATTGGTTCATTTGTATACGATACATTATTGGGTAGATATTATTGTGTATATATTTCATATGAATTTCGGTATTCAAAATATCTTATTTCAAATCCTCAGGTAGGTTAGGTAATACGATAAAAACGTAGCAATATATTCGATATATTTGTCATATTCAAAGAACATACCGAGTCAAAACAAAATAAAGGCCATTCTACATTCGAGTGTTGGTGTCTTTTTGACACCCGGCCTTAAATGAGTAAGGCTGTTGCAAGGATGTTAAACCTCGAAACAAAAGGAAATATTCGAGTTTAGGAGCACATGCAAATTTATCGTCAAATCCCATTGCTGTTGCTTTAACAAAATGTATGTAGCATGTCATAGCATAACCAAACGTACGAAAGCATGTCCCACAAACACAATAAAACAATATTATACATGTGGAATATTTAGATTTAAACACAAAAATGATATCAACGATCACGTCAACTTCACTTGCAAGGAAAAATAACCACCTATAAACAAGACATATAGACCAAGCCATGGCAATGGTCTCGAGAGAGAATGAAAAGTACAGCTTAATCAGTTACGGTTCGACGACTTGCTGGGATTATCGATTTATTTTCTTTTTTGGATATTTTCAGTGCGAATAAAATAAACTCAAAATCAGGCAAACGTTGCTTGAAATTACTTTACACAATGGAAAACCGAGCCTTGCATGGCCTACTGTGGAGTGGATGAAATAGTTACCCCTAGTTGGACAGAAACTAACATCATTAACAGTGCAAATTAGATTGTCAATTTTGTGGAATGTAATCCTGTACAAATGTTAGAAATGTCACCCTGATGTTCGTTTCATTCTCCGCAAAACAAACCGCCAGTGTAGAACCGTTTCCCACGCTGGCTTAATTTCCCGAAAAAAGTCCGAATTTCATTTGTCCTTGTGTTTTTACAATCAATTATTTTTTTCTGGAAAAAAAATATTTGTCACGAGTTACTCATTGTTATTGAAGAACTGAGAAAATGGAGGCTGGTCGGCAAGCCATGCTACATAGTGGAGAGAGTTTTTCAACTTTTTACTTGAAATGATGATCAAGCTATATAGTTCAGGTTATGTTAAAATGAAAACAAAACAATTATAATAATAAAAAAAAACCTAAAAGATAACAAACAAAAACAAAAAACATCCCTCCCCAACCCCCATCCCAACCATTCAACCCCCCCCCCCCCCCCCCCCCCCAGAAAAAATCATGTAAGTCTATTTTTACATACTTATATACTATGTTCAAAATCATAGCCGCAACATTTACTATTTTCCCTTGAATTTTAAGTTATTTTAAAGCAAAATTAGTCAATGACCATGTAAGGGCATAGGAGGATGGCTTCCACCAATGTTTTAGTGCTGTCTTGCTGAACTGTAATACCTGAATGCACTGGTACTGTACTGATATCGGACTAATCAGCCCTTACCGTAAAAATGTAATTGTAGTTTATATTACGAAATAGAAAAATCCTCTTTATATGCATTCAAAAATATTTAAAAGGCATTTAAAATGCAACAGAAATCAACACATCACAGATGATCTAGATCTGAGACGCATAAAATGTTTCCCTTAATCATACTGCAAAGGAAATAAGTTCGATGATGCCTTCTTTCAAGGAGACAGATCTGTTTATTGTTTCATTGACAAAACAATGCTGATTTAAGAGAGTTAATTTCATTCGAAGAAATTTCTTTCAGCTGATTTTCGTAACGAGCCGTGTTAATTATTTATTAGGGTGAAAATTATCTGCTGCCACCGATAAATTACACGGGCTCTTAATCCTTCCTTCCTGTCTGTCTTCCCTTTTTGTGCTTTGTTTTTCCTCTTTCGGTGACTATACACCGGACTTCACATGGCTCTGGTTGATGCTTTTAATGCACGTCAAGAGTGACAAAATTGAAGGACATATCATCCGTTTGTTATAAAGGACTTAACTCAAAGCGGTTGTTAAAAGCATCCAACATGATCTCGTAGGGAATAAAACATAGTTTTATTATGTTTTATTCATTGATTTTGAATTCAACGTTTTCATGAATATCCCTTCATCGGAGGCTGATATAATCTTTTCACCGCACTGGTGGCGAGACAGGGGATCTCACCTGAAGGGGGAAGATTCCTAATTTGCCAAATACGTGGCTTGCCGAGTGTTTGACAGCTTAAGAATCTTACTCTGAGCGTGCGATCCTCCTGTCTCACTTCTAAGAGGCTGCTTTATTTTTTTCTCTTACCCTGTTAACGTTTTTATGTATATTCATTAAATATCAATGTAACATCAATACAATACAATGTCGACGTGACGTCATTATATTGTTGCCGCGACGTCTTCCAGTTGTTGTGAACGGTGAAGAGCATATGTAGCTTTCTTAACCCAATGATGAATTTAATATAATCTTTCACCCCCTTGAGGCTTGCCGAGTGTATGGCAGCTTAACGTTACGTTGGGTAACAATGTCGTAAATAATGACGTCGACAATTTCGACGCACATTTATACGGAACATTGTAGATGGCGGGATGAAAAATGTTCATAAAAAGCAAGTATGCGAGAAAAATAATCTACCATGGGCCTGTTTCCGCGAACAAGGATATCTCAAGCTTCGTGTAAGAGTTTTGCTGCCAGCACTTGTCAAACCTCGTACTGACTGGCCATACTCTTACACTCAGGTTGAGATAACAGACCCATGTAAGAGTATATTATTCTATATGATATATACAGCTATGTGATATAATATTTATCTTTTTAATCTGTGCACAGACCAGAATTCGCTATATGGCGCCTACCCCATACGACAACAGGTACTGGGGAAAACACCAGGAAGAGTATTGGTTTTAAGAAGAGTGTCAACATATGTTCTAGGTGGGCGATAATGCGGAGATAATATGATGTAATATTTGCATTACAGCAATAAATCGAGAGAAACTGACACCAATCAGTTCTCGGTGTGTCTATCACTGAAGTAGAAACTCCATATTAGGACACCACTCGGCTACCTGGTTCAGTGTCAATGTGTGCTATCCATATTATCACAATTCGACCGTCAAACCACAAACAAAACACACCATTCAATATTATTATGAACCTGCAATATAAACGTTATTCCCATGAAATAGGTGACTATATCAATAACAGCGATTAAACACTTCCGCATTTCATCAAAGCACTAAATTTGATGATACAATTTTTTTTTTTTTGCAATAATAAAGTTGTTTTCTTTGGGATGGCTGTCAAATGTCAAGTTAGAAATATTGCTGATATTTCTTTAAATTTGATAGAAAAGACCTTGTCTGTACTAGCTTTTGTCACTTTAAATGCTTTGTCTATTGTTTCGGTGTCCTTCAATTGTCATTTTTTGTTAATTTGTTTTTTCAAGCCGACACATCACTTTAATTTTTATTTCTTTTTATATTGGTTTGCATTTTCAATAAATTGTTATTGGCATCTTATGCCATATTGTATTTTAAATAAAGTTGTTTTATATCCAGGAAACACGCAAAAGATATTTTTGACACTCCGCATATAAAGTTTTCTATGCAAGGCCTTGCAACAGAAGGCCTTGCAACAGTAGGCCGAGTGCAAATGATCTATTCAGGAATGTACTTGCAATGTGTCATTTCCAAATGTGGTTGATGTAAACATTGTATGGTCACAAAACATGAAGAACTGATAATACAACAAGTATTTATCGCTAAACTGCCCATTCTATACAATAAAAATAAAAAAGACATGTAATATCGATAAAGTAGGGCTTTATAGAATGCCACAGGATATTGGCACCTTTCTGCAATATTGAGTTTTAGATACAGCAAATAGCGCAAAAAAAAAAAAAAAAAAAAATTAAAATAAATAACTGCACCCTACTTCAGTGATGTTAAGGCGTTTACGTTTGGAAAAAGGAGACAGATACTTTTCTCTTAATTCCCATGGTGATCTCATGATTGCCAGGGATATGATGAATCGACCTCACATGTGGTAGGGAAAGTCAGCTGGCACGCGCTATGACGCCGCTCACAATAGCGTAACGTCATCATTTTATGTAGCGTAACAACGTCAAAATGTGAGAAAACGTCATCAGTTTCAACTGACATTTCCACGTGGCTAAATGAAAAAGACTCACAACAACTTACAACTTGTTATTTTTATATATGCAGTTTATGAAATAAAAAAAAATCAAACATTGGCTTATTCCGAAGACAGTGATATCTCGACCTTCGGGTGAGAGTTTGGCTGGTCAGTACTCGGAAAGCCTCGTGTCGGCCAGTCAAGCTTTTACACTTTGGTTGAGATATCCCTCTCCGCAAACCAAGGCTCATGTAAGATCATTTTGATCTCATGATAGGTAGGAAAATGTCAAAATGTGGACCGGGAGGTGCAAATAAACTATATTTCATAATTCTATTGCTGTTTTTCAAACAAATGGCATGCCGGTTAAGGTAAATCTCGAGGACTGAAATACACTACCAATGTCTACCACCTCTAAAATTCCAAGAGGATTTCGCAATAAACACGAAATATATAAGCTTCCAAAACAGATGAAAGCTTTGAAACAATAAAACAAAAAATTAATTAAGATGCATCAATTCTGATATGTTATTTAGAGACTCACAAATAACCATTAGGAAGCAGTTTTTCCATTTAAAAAAAAACCCAGCCCGGATATAAGTGTGTTCTATCTTTCTGAACTAAATTATTTTACTGGCAATAAATACCCAAGTTAACACGACATGCTGGTTTCTCTAGCCCCCAAGTCATGGCCTTTTGATAAAATGGTCAATATTGGCTTAACAATAAATCTCATATGCGCTATAACACATTGATCAGTTATGCTGAAAATTAATTGAATACGCATTGTTTATATGTAAACGAAGGTTAAAATAGAAAAAAAATGCACCAACATTTCGGTAAAAGTACGCTAGACCCTGTATGGTATTTAGCGTCCTCACAACTACCACTGAGGGCTATTTTATTTTGTGATTCTGCCGGTTTGATGACCGATAAACAACGGTGAACAATGTTATTAAAACACGTTCTACACCATAAAGAAGGAACGTCCCCATGATTTTGTTAACAACACAATTAATTGCTAGTATTTGAATACAATGTACTGACATTTATAGAATCCGAATTTTATTCTTCATGGATGACATTTAAGAGAGGAAGTTTGCCCATGGTGTTATTTCTCAGACGGGCGTAGAGTGGGGGTTGAACTAACCTCCTACGTTAATCAATTTGATGATTTTCTGATGTTAATCAATATAGAATCTTCAATGAGTTTTATTCATTTTTTTATATTTCATATGAGATTTTATGAAATGAAATTTTTATTTTTGCGACCTTTGAGACAAATTTCATCAAACCTTATATGAAACAGAAACAAGTAACAATGCTTTTTATCACATAACTCAGAAAGTAATTTTTACAGATTTTCAAATCAAACTGCGAAGGGTTTGATCAAATTGTGACATCCATTTTGATGTGCCATTCACAATTGTTGACGTCACTGTTCGTATTATGACATTACAATGGATTTCTGACTGGACAACCAATCAGACATGCTTCGGGTATATTGCATCAGAGACATAGACAATAGTATTACACAGGTAAATTCACTGCAGGTTACCCCCCCCCCTCCCCTCCCCTCCAAAAACAACAAAGCAAAAAAAAAAATTCTCCTAAAAATACTCCTCCTCCAGTAAAGATTACCGCCCAAAAATATCCAACATAATAATGACTATTTTTATTTTTAGTTTATCAAAAAATGTATACATATCAATATTTAAAACATTTAGATAGAGATTTCAGATTTTTTTTTTACATTTCTGTAAGATAATGATCAGTGGATTCAAATCAAAAGTGCTCTAGAGCAAAATGCTATTCGAAAGGAAGAACGAAATATAAAGAAAGCATATATGAAATCACAATACAATAAAAACAATGATATATATCATCCTTTGTCTTGACTATGAGCAAAATAATAATATACCATTTATCTAATGCGTTTCCTTACTTCGGTTTAACGTCACAATCATAAGATGTCTATATTTAAACCCCTTTATTATAAAGCATTATAATGTCAATCCAACCGATATAGCTTCCATTATAGAAAACAGCTATTCATTACAACTTATAAAGTGCCTTGTCTATGATATATTCGTTTCCAGGAAGCTATTGTTCTCAGACATCATTCATAAACAAAACAAATATATAAAAAGTTCAAATGTTATGTACCTTTCTTGTAATATAAAAGTGAATGATGGATCTGTTACAGCATGTGCTTTATATGAAGACCAAATTTGGTAAAAGACGATTTAGCTTAACCACGATACATTTGATTTCATAAATCTACATCTTCAACCATAGACATTCATTATATTTCCATTCTGCTTTTAGGTCTCTACTTTGAATTTATATGAAACGAATTTCAATATCTGATAGAACGATTTTATTATACGAATTTCGTACGAATATATCGTTAAACAGACAATGCATTGCTGATCCCGAGTGTGGTTTATCGTAGTAGTAAAGAGCGTCTTGATGGATTATATGTGTGACTGACCCTCATTGACACGGGACCACCAGTATATGTCCCAGGTCATTACCCCTATTGTGTTCTCAATTACACTTGTGTACGCCTTCAGATGAAGGGCAACAATACAATGATTCCTTGGGATAAGACATTACAGAAGCAAATATAAACCTACAATAATGTTTGACAATATTCCACCTCCCATTCTTAGACAGTAGAAGTAGAGGCATTTTTATTCGGTCAATAGGATTTTTGATTAAGAATCCATTACTATACCGGTCTTTAGTAATACAGTAGATGGTACCATTCAATATTTGGCTAGAATTAGTAGCTTTGAGTAGGAACTTACTATGACCTAGTTTTTTCAGAATAGCTAAAGATACAAGCAACAGACTTAGAGAATATATACACGTGCTTTTCACGATCATCAAACACGAGTCATAAGCTATATGTTTGTCACGTGCTGTATTAAAAGGAATATAAACATGATCAAATATAGACAGTTTATGAACAAACTTATTTCACTACAATTTATTGCCTATACTTATAGCTCCCCAAATACAAAAATAATCCCAAATAACTAACATATTAAAACAAATATGTATTAAAGGCACCAACAGAAGATGAAACGCACGAGGTTGACCTAATAAAGGTCAACCGATGAAAATTAAAAGTACTACACACAAAAAAAGATAAATTTCTGAACAATATATTGTTGGTTATGAATAGAATGAAAAGAATAATAATGAAAAAAAATGAAAGCGACCCTCCCGTAAATTAGGCAGACCTCCATTTATATATCCTATTGTAAGTATTTTGTGGTGCTTCTTGTGCATACATGACAATGCAATTGCAAAAACGGTTTTATTATTCATTTAGAAAAGTGATTAGAAGATATCCGATCCAATGTTTTGTTTCTCACATGAAATCTATGCACACAGATGATGGTGCCTCAAGGGCCATACTATAGTATAATCTTACTGAAATAACACACTAAAATGCAGAAGCAAGGATGTATTGTTTTTAAACTTCTGTCTAATCTTATTTGTACATACAATGTGTTTAAATCAAAAACAGGGTCATAATACCGACCACTGACCAATGTGGCAAAGTTCTTACCATCTTAATTTCATTCCGAAAGCTGAAATTCAAGCAGATAAGATTCGGTACCGAGATAGAAACGATGAACCCGGGAGGCAAGCAAAAACATCGATAATGTAGTTGGTTTCCTATCTTATCAACTGATTACTTTGCCAATGCTTCCGGCAATATATTCACAACAAACGAGTTTGATGATCAAACATATTTCATATCCTCAAGATCCATTTTATAGGGGTTGTCATATTATACGGTAGTGTGTTGGATATGTTGGTTTTTTTGCTAGCTTTAGAGATTATCAATAACTATAAAGTCATTAACCGACAGTCCACGGAACCTCGTACAGGGCTAGCCTACAAACAAAAACGCTCTTAATTCCAAATAAAGTATTTAAATACACACTATGTTGCCAGCTTGGAACGTACTTCATATTTTACATGAAAATCTCGTTATTCAAGAAGTGTATCACAATCATTTGTTTTTCTTAATGTTGATTACACTCCATGATAAACAGGGTAGGGACAAGTTTAACGAACGGAATGCCAAGACGATTCGTTCCACATGGTTTACTAATATCCCAGCAAAGATGATGTTTTCTGACAACCGGAAATTATGGACCTACAACATCGTTCCGGAATGACTACGGCCGTCCGAGTCGGTGATTTAGTCGATAACGTTGTCTTCCTGTTTATGAGATTAATTGGTTCAGGTTTTACAGACCATGTATGTAAATCAGACATAAGTCAATTTTATATCCTGTTAATAACGGTGGAATATCGGATTCTATCATCGTTCGGTATGATTTATAGCTATTGAAGGTTGGCCAAGTGAAACAAGTGGTTGAAGACCGAGTACAATTAAAAGACGAACGATGAGCGAGGGTTGCCGGGTCGATATGGCTACGGTTTGAGTTACCGAATGGTCGATTACCCCTGTCTATGTTCATAGCTGAAAGTACATAAAACAACCCTAATAACATGACAGTTGTCCGAAAATGGTATTTTCTATAAAATTTAAGTCCAATCTTGAGATGACATTGTACCATACTTAAGAATAGTATGATATATCAAACCATCTAGTGATTCATATTTAAAAAAAAAAAAATGGTATTTCCTCGAAAATTTAAGTCCAATCTTGAGATGACAATCAAATATACTTAAGAATCTTTTGAGATCTCAAACCATCTAGTGATTTATTTATAAAAACAACAAACCGTTACCAAGGGAACCTAATAAGTTGTATATCAGTTAAACTTTAAGGCTGTTACATTTTACTTAGTATATAAGCATTTGTACTTATCTTGAAGATGGATTTGTTTGTTTATGTATACACGTATACTTTTTTTAATACAGTGTATTTTTTTTTTCTTTTCAAAATTTCATATCTATCTGGAGGAGGAAGTACACTTCAGATTTAATTGTGTTTTTCCCTCACTCAATACCCGGTATGTCGTTTAATCTTGCTTCACTATAAAAGTGAAATATTCAAATTCTAACCAGGTAAATCTTAATGAATTTCGAACTAAAGATTACGTACATGTATACACACTATACGGACCGACACGACAATAACGTTGACTACACGAAATCCGAAACGAGCAGGCCGACTCCATGCTGGAGGCGATTTAAGAGTTCCGATGATTCCATAACGCCAGTATGTAATTGATTGTCATAGACAGTTGAGGTAGTATTTAACGAAACAAAGTACACACACTAGAGGCGATCACAGCTAAACCTGCCACATATTGACACCAGGCCTGAACAGTAGGTTAAATGTAAACCAAATCTGACGTCACATTATTCAAAATGGCGACATGACTTTTTTTCCACTTCGATTTTTCGAATATCGATCAAAGGGCATTTGCCTGTATGCGAGTCTCTGTTTCATTGTTTTCAAATAGTCCTTAAAATGGAAGAGGATCCGAAGTCGTAAAAGGCAAATATGGATTACTTTGGGAAAAACCCGTATATAACATGCGGATAGCAGACATATTGGAGACAAGGTTAGGACATAGATCATTCTGGGGAAGAAGACGGGATATGTTGGGGGGATCCAACAGGTCTATTTCGATAGAAATGAATGTAAAACTATCACATTAAGACGTTTTACAATTAAATTTTTCTTGAGATGAATATTTTTAATTCTAGCTAATTTGTCAGTCGGCAGTGTCCAATATGTAATTTTTTTAAAACAGGCTTTACAGATATTTTCTGGACAATGTTACCCCTATACCTATGCCGAGAACTGGATGGTAGACGAGTGGCACATTAAAACGAAATGATACCGATCCTACACTGGGTTTTAATATCCAAACCGCAAAGGAAAATTACGTCTGTCTTTAAGTCGTATGTTTAACCGTGATTTATTTGAACATTTAGTAATAAAAAGTTCCCGCTATTCACTATGATATAGCCTACTTGTGACTTTACGTTTGATATCTACAGTGCATTTTCTAGTTGAGCGATCTGGACCAAATATATATGATTTAACAGTCTGTTATTGAAGTTTACAAGAACACTGAACCGGTGATGATGTGATGACAATACAGCATTATCGATTTGTGATATCGGTAGACGTACTAGATCAAAGACAACGTCATCCAGTCGTCCTAATCGGTGCACGCCTTTGCTGCTAACAATACTTAGTCGCAGTCCACTAAAATGAAACTGTATTTGAATCCTGGCGATAGGTTGCTATACTGAAGACCCCTTCTACATCTCGCTTATAACCACTGCTACATCTTCTTCATAGGATAGTTGTCATGTTCCCCCTCATCGCCATTTGAACACTCTGAATCTTAGTTTCTTTCTGAATTCGTTGAATATACTTTCTTTATGAATACATTTTCTCTTTCTTTCTTGATACACCTTCTTTCTGATTGCACTTTATTTCTTATTTCTATCTGAAGATATTTCTGTCTGAATACGTTTTCATTATAAAAAACTTTTCGTTCTGAATATACTTTTACCTCTGAGTATCTGAATATGCTTGATTTCTGATTTCTTTCTGAATTTATTTCTTTATTATTTCTTTCAGAATACATTTCTTTCAGAATACATTTCTTTCTGAATACACTTTTTTTCTGAATACTCTTTCTGTCTGATTTCTTTCTGAATACATTTTTATTTTGCTTTGATTTCCTCAATACATGTCGGTCTACACACTTGTCTTACCATGACCATAGTTGTTACGAAAACGCCAACCAGCCGGAAGAAAGATAGAAAATAATATCTGCGTTCATTTGTTGAATTGATAAGAACAATCTTTAATTAATGAAATATATTGTGTATAGAAACAAGTATGCGTTGTATTATTTATTAGCTGGAAAGTCAACAAAAATCTTTCTAGACCCTTTACATGTTGTAGGCTATTTTCGCGAACATTTGCGAAATACATATGCATTGAAAAACAGGAACGTTGGCAAACAGTCTTAAGTGAGTCATTGGACCTTTAGGACAGTATGCCAAAACCTGGCACGTCCTTAAATGACCATGGCTGTTAATGGGACGTTAAACAAAAACAAATCAAAACAAAACAAGGACAGTATGCGATCTGCGGTCTAATAAAAATGGATCCGTCTAAAATTCCCTGAAGCATAATTGAAGAAGTGCTGAAAAAATAATTTGAAGCTTAGATGGCATTAGATAACATTTTATACATGTATAACCTAATTCCTTAATAGTGAACTCGTCCAAAGAACTGCCCCATGAGTTTAAATTTCTGTATAAGAGCTTTACTAGATATATTATAGAAAAAATATACTGTTAATGTAATTTAAGTTATTAGTGGACACGAACATATTATTTGTTATCTTTACCTACACTTGGGATTGACACATATATACAAAAATGACATCACTGATTAAAATTTCCTTTCATAGAACCTGTGTAGCTATTTAAAGAACATCATATGCTTTTCAAGTACTATTTTCTTTTGTTGATAGAAAATTTAATTCCGAATGTTGTAATAGGTTTGACGAAGAAGTTTTCAGGGCATGCTGACGTTGTTGAACATTTCCTATATTGGGCCACATGTCTAAATTTGCGAAGTACTATAAATGCATTAACAGCTGTTTTCAAAAGCTTTTATGCAACATTATAAAATGAAAACACAAACCTTTCGTATTCTAATGCTTTTAATGTGAGTTATAAGAGTACGGGGGACCGCACCCCTTGGCGTTTAGTCCAGAGGAGCATGGATAATCCAATTATTTCGGGGCGGGAATATTGCAGCACCAGCCTTCGAATAATGCCGTTCACTAGGATTACCATCTCTTGAAGTTCGGCAAAACCTGACTGACTTAATAGACTTTCAAATTATAATCGACGAAATTGGTATTTTTGGTTCACAGACAGGTTATAATAGAGAGAGAGAGATAGTAATGAAATTTTTACATGCAGGGTATTGGGGCTGGGCGATGCGATGATGGCAGCCGCTCTAACCTGGGACTGTATTTCGAAAATTCTCTCGATCAGCCCAAGATTATGTTTTTTATGTTTAAACTAACTTCTTGGTTCCACGACTTACCTATTTCAAATCTTGAATCATATTTCTAATGCGACGGCTTGTTGAAATCCCGGAGAAGAATTAATCTACTTTGTCCCGACAGGTCTGTACCGTCCTGGGAGACTTATCCGGCCTGGATTATATTATCCGCTTTATTTTTGTGATATACATGTAGGAGAAACCCAAAATGTTGATTCCTGTAATAATGTGTCTATATCGGCACCCATTCCTAATGACATAAAGTAATTAAAGAGTGTATCGAATAAATATGGTTTTAAGCAGATATACACCACTATGATAAATAAAAGTCAGTAAGGTTGTTGGGATTGTAGGATTGTTCATTTGGTGTTTTTGTGAGAAATATTAGAACCGAAAGGGACATTTAAAAATGTTTTGAGTTTTAAGTTTCATAAGCATTTAGGATCATATGAAAACTTTGTCCGCGGTTTATTGCCTTTTTTGGCGTTTTATACTACAATGCAATATTCTGCAATAACACATAACTATGTTTCGTAATTCTTTTTCTCCTATATACCAATATAACAATACCAGATCTTTCCACACAAAAAAAAAAAAAAAAAAAAAATCAACTGGTATTGTTTACATTGCGTTGGTTGAGAGGCGTATTGGCAACGCACACATATTTCTCCGAGACGTGAAAACGGTATGGGGTCACCTGCACGACTACTTGGATATTTTCCAGGTATTTCGATTTCCATCCACATTAAGTCTCCATGCGAGTTCCCTTCTAGGCCAATAGGAATAATTGATATACATTGTAGCACCATTGTAAACAGTATAACATTTAAAATGTACATTTGTTAAAAATTACTGTCGCGTTCACTACACAGTAAGCAAGAGTACAAATGCATATGTCACGTGAGAGATTTAGCTGCCGGCTAAATATTGACTTAATAAAATACCGCCCTTATACTTATTTCGACACGCTATAATTGTATTGCCGGCATACAGATATAATTGTTTTGTAAAAGAAAGAAGGGAGGAAGGCTTCCGTAAAACCCATGTACTTCAGTGACACATATAATATAGGTAGCTGGGAGAATATATATTAAGACAGTTTTATTTATCGCTGGTATATATCCCTTAACAAACTTATATATATATATATATCCAGACTATTGGTTTCTAAGGTCGTTCCTTAAGCTGATGTTGAAATACCGATTGGTTACCCAAGAGAGAGAGAGAGAGAGAGAGAGAGAGAGAGAGAGAGAGAGAGAGAGAGAGAGAGAGTACCTACCATTTGGGAAGGGTTGTCATAACTGAGTTAAAGGCGGTGTGATAACTTGTTGACAGGCATTGTTATACTCGAGAGGGCTTTATATATCTGCTGCGGACAGTCATATAGATTTACTGTCTTAATTGTCACACACGTTTAGGTCAGCTGTGATGTCCATGGATTGGACTAATGGACTCTTATTGTCCGTGAACATGCGGTCAAGACATATAGCTCAAGTATTAGTTTGACAAATAGGACAAATACCGAGCATTGCCACTCATAAGAAATTTTGTTAAATTAAGTCAGAGGCTTGGCCTATTTCTCAAGACGATGTCAAGGAAAAACTTAAGTAAACGTTAAACCAGAAACTTGCCATTTTTTAATTTTGAATTAACCCGTATAAAATCGAGTGAAGTTTTCAAATTAAAGATATTTTCAAATATTTGAAATATTTTTGATATTTTGTCGGTGTTTCACTTAAAAAAAATCAAACCAGTATTAACTCTATCACAGTTCCTCTATTGCTAAGCTCATTTGATTTGTGTGTCAACTGCGAAAGGTAGAAGGAGCCAGCCAGCATAGATGAGGTAATTTTTCAACTAGCACATGGTAGACAGAGAATGTGGAACAGATCCAAAGAATGGAGGTCAAGGCAAAAAGGGGCATATCGTTGCTGCACGTACTTTGTTATACGTAATTCAGGAGAATGAAAACACCACGGGGAATATATATAGGACATCTTCGTGACATGACTCTCATCTAGCCGTGCCAATGGATTGCACAATTGCAATTGATATAAACAGAGCGTAGGAAGAAATGCAAGTTATCTTCTCAATGTTCGAATTAAGAGTTGATAATGAAATAAACATATTTCCAATTACAGTCGACTTTAATCCGACCTAATACGATTATTTAAGGATTATTGTGCATTACGAGGAATGGTGCCAACATTGGAGCATGTCAAGTCTCTTTGGACTGGATATAATGTGATAATACGTCACTGCTGGACATGTTCCGCCCAGCAGGTACTCAGTACCTGGTGAATACAGATACTTCAAAGGTCAGGACCATGTACACTATTCCGGGTCGAATGTACTTTTTGTCAATTCCTTTGAAACCCTCTCACTGTAAACATTTGTGAAAATATATTTTTTCAATTTTCACATTTTTCACAATTTTTTAAAACAATTGTTTTGCACGTTTGTAAGCGCGTGATTGGTTATTCTGTTGGAGAAACCCACGTATGATGCTAAACGTATTCATCAGGGGTTTTAAACACAATTGCGTAGGTGGCTAGATAGTAGGCGAATGCGTTACCATTACGCAAATCGGTCAGTCATGCATGGACCTTACCATGGAGCTGGCTATCATTGAAAACATCAGAGCTTGAAAGTCAATATTTGTATGTATAACAGCCTTCTTTGAAAAAAATAAGGAATATAATACCTATATGCCAACGAAAATCGATAAAAAGATAGCAGAATATGAATTTAATAAATTTTCCTGAGACTCTTGAGAAGTATAAGGCGAATAAGACCAGATGTACAGAAGACTATATCATCTGCTGCTTTGTACTTTAGCGATGACACCCACTATGCAAATCTAGTTCAAATTACGGTTTTGTCATATCCCCAAAATGATATCGATAGTTGTGTCAGTAACCAATAGGCACATCGACAAATGTCAAAAACAAAAGAATTATTCGAAAGACGTTGAGTTAAGTATTTTAAGTCTTATGAGCTTCCTGTCTACAGAGGAATGTAAAGATAACTATCTTACCTGAAGTTTCGTCATACCCCCACCATTGTTCCCATCGGTCGTCTATATCTGTAACACAACAACAATGGAAGTAAAGATCAAACAGTTCAAAACAATTCATCGTCGACTTTGGCCTCAAATGACAAAGTAACGCTACACAGATGAATACAAGTGTAGCATTGCATAGTGAAATAAAATGAAGCATGCTTGTGAATTATTTAATTTGCCTGTCAAGTAATCTTCATATTACAGGGCTGCAAACTATGTTTGTCGTGATCCAATAATATTTCTTCAATGGCCTTTTAAAATTGAAACGGCCTTGAAGCACGCTATCAAATTTTAAGGTGCATTCGGTACAAGGAGTTAATTGACTTCCAGAAACTCCCCAGGTATTTAGTTTTGAAACCGGAGGATTTCTACGTAGCGAATACGTCACTTGAGATCAATGTTAATTAAGGTTGATATACAGTGCTTACAAATGTAACATGCTAGACTTAAGCCGTGTGGCAATGTTAATGAACAAAAAGGATAAAGTTAAAAAAAAAACGTTATGGGAAAAGGTTTTCGAAATTGAAAATGTATGAACGGTTGAGAATGGGAATCATATTAGCATCATAATACTTTTTGGATAATTAGCGGAAGTGAATCGTTTTAATACCGTCACAAATTGAGTTTTACTAGCGTCTCTGAACGGGTTTGTTTTTGTATTGTGTACGGCACATCAATTATCCAGGTCATTCGGGGACAAATAATGCCGAACTAATACATTTATATAACGCATACATCAAATCAAAACTGAAAGTTTAAAGGTAACAGGTTTGTTTGTGACGAAAAGGGGACATGATTCGGTGAGTTATATGTACGTCAAAACATAGAACATACCAAAAGGAGACAATGTTTGCTGTAGATATAGCCTTCATATCGCAAGAATGTACCATTAACTTTGTAATAGTCGCAAGGCTATTTTTACAGACCATTTTGCTATTTCACATTTCAATTTCATACATTTGTAAATCAACACTGTATTTTCAATGAGAAAGAGCATGAGAGCTTTAAAGCTTTGTTGATTTTTTTAACAGCTTAGGTTTTGTGCCAGATCGAGATTCAGAGGCTCTTAAAAAGCACTGTAGGGAGGTCATATGGTAAGAGTTTTCATAAGAGTATAATAGAAAAGTAGAAGTAATCATAGGAGTTTATTGATTTGTTAAAGTGTTTAATATGGCTGGAGTGTGGTATGTAATGACTACATTTTTTTTATATTTTTTCTTCTGACAATATCAAATAGGAAAACGTAAGCTGCCGCACCGAGGAAATGCACGGCTTCCAGGAGGCCCAATGACATAAAAACAACACCATCAACGTTATCTAAGCAACACAACACCTTACATAAAATAGATGTCTCGTCAATGTAGTTCTTACTCGTCAACGTATTCGAAGATTTGTTAGACCGCTCGACTGGCCGCCATGTTTATATTTGTATGGCGTGCGTGTAAGAGTGTTTTGGGAAGTCATGTCCTCGCCTTTGGTGTCACACTGCAGCGTCCTGATTGCTTCCCCGAGACACTTATGTAGTATATGTCCCCAGAGAGGCCATGACAAACAGTCTAGTGTATGTGACCTAACGAGAACAGGACACGAGATGGAACTTTTGAGTTGTATATCTTCACCGAACAATCATCAAAGTGGAACAAGGTAATATTGCTGAGGTGTAAGTATAACACTCAAAGGAAATACGTGTTCTCTACTTGTCATTATTTATTCATGACCTACAAAGCTTTGCTATCAACAGGGATACAAATATTTAGGAAACAGCATGAAAATCCGCGAATCGGAAGTTGGTTTTCGGGAAGCGAAATACCTTTATGAAGAGTAATTGTTATTATCTCAGCAAACGGAATTTTCGTCATTACGTATGTAACCGAATAAACCAATCAGAATACCCGGATAGCCTACATGAACTTGAAAAAAGCTACGGATGATGTCATCAAATATCCCATGACGCTGATTATTCAACACACATAATTTGTTTGTTTTCACACGCAAAAACATATCTTATTTTCCACATGCCAATGTAAAATTGAAAACACACAGATATTGTTGGTTTTGCGAACATAATAATTTGTTGTATAAAAATGCAAACAATTACACAAACGTTTACTTGTGGACACAAATTCGCGACATTAAAACTTTATTTTAACATTTTACACAAAAAATTAAATTTAGATACACATACCTTTGATATTATGCATATTTTTTTTCTTTGTAAATGCAACGTTCAGTCCGCCATAAATATGTACAGCGAATGAAGGTTTGTGAAATTCGGCGTAATCATTATTTATATGTATTACAATTATTTTGTTTCTTTGGCACAAACAGTGTGAATGATACAGACCTATGTATTATGTCCTGACTTTTTACTTACCTAGCACAAACATAAAGACGTATCTCATGCTTATTTTAAAAATACTATCTTCAAATAAAAAAAAGATGATTTGTTTGTTATTTAATGATTCAATGTTCGCTACTTACAAGGTCATGTTGAGCTATGAACACACAAAGTGGTCGTTTGTTCGATATATTTAGGCCTCATGCTTCAATTAAAGAGGTCCTGCAGGTGACATCGCATGTTGATGACAAGAACACCCCTAGGTATATCAACAAGAATCGAACACGCATGACTTCATGTAACACAATGAAATAGAATATTTCTAAATGAAGTCCTGATGTCGACCATAACACGTTCTCATGGTCTTCATCAACATGAATCTCTCGAAACCTTGTGTTGTTCATTTCACAGTCAGTAGCTGACATCTGTCACGGAAATCGCGATAATGTGAACATGGAATTGGTAACGTGTCTCAACTGATTACGTTATAAATAAGAATCGGGGTAAGTGGCTGATGTTAAATTTAGAATGGCTTGGCAGAGCCGCCCAGGACAACTATGTGAAAATAAAACACAATACACATATGCATTGTAAATAGTAAAATTCAACATACATGAAATCAATGTGACTCTCAACATTTAATTTGATAGTTATTTAGTATAAATTGAAAATTATTGCAAAATATTTAAAACACAAAACCAAAAAAAAAAAAAAAACCCGAAAAGAATTTTATGTGAGAACACGGTACACTCTCGCTTCACATCGGCATCGAATACATGAAATATGATATTTATAACATAAACCTGAAAAATCTATTATTTTATTTTATAGCAATTTGTTAATGAAATTTATAATTCTGATGTATTATTTTAAGTTAATTGCAAATAGTACAAAGTCATTGCAAATAACAACTCTGTTCAGCTGAGTCAGCATATGGAAATAATGCATTAAGTTGAAAAAGTGGGTGTGACCTAGGCCAAGAACTTCCAACAACACAAAAGACATAAACATTTCTTCAACACGATATTCGACTCCTAGCAAACTGTTATTGATTAACATATGTCGTCATGGATGATAAAAACAAAATTCGAAAGATCAAAGGCGTGAGCATAAAAGGCCATAAAGTATCTGTGTTTCAGTGATTCTAAATTACACCACCTGAGCATTTCCTCTGAGGTTAATAGCTTCGAGGTGTCTTCCACGTTTGATTTTAATGACTATTAGCCAGCCCTTAATTTGAGGTAGGTACCCTTAGTAAACCCTAATTTTAGGAACAAAGCTTAATTTACCAGTTGTAAACTACTTTAAACATGTTTTGTAGGAATGAAAGGTGTTACCATGAAACGAATAAAAACGCAATAGGGAAACACAACATCCACGCACGGGCACCGTCGATCTGTGGGTGTATCTTGGTGCTTAGGTAAGAATTAATGGCAAGAAGAACATCTGCGATGACGATAAACTGATGTCAAGAAAATCATAGAATATTGTATATCAAATAAAGTTGATTTATTGCCCAACCCGCCATCTCCGATGAATACGGATCAGATGTGCTGGTACTCCACATTGGCACACTAAATCTGTTATAAACCGGAGTTACATCGTAACTCATGGTAATTGCAAAAATCTTTACAATATTTAATATTTTTATTAAAAATATTGACACTGACATATGTGTCAGGGTGATATCAAGGCGAGTGATTAGGGTATACTAGCATAAGAAAATAAGACCCACACATAAAGAAAGTGAAACCCCAAGATACCAAACGCGACAATGGAGAAAGCAGATGGGATGGAATTGTTATAGAGGACATAAAAGAACAATATGAGATACAGGTGTTTCAATATTAGTCAACATAAGTCTGTCGCCATTTTACTTAACAAACGATTAGATTTCATCATAACTTTTTTGCAGTGATAAACATATGATTTGCTTTTACTACGTGTAACGCATGATTACTGAATTTAAATCACTGTCTCCGCTTGGAATCGAACCCGGGACCTCTGGCTTCCTAGTCTTTTGCTCAACCGATCGAGCTAAAGAGAAGATCTCTCTAGCCGAGCGGTATATTGTGGCTAGTATTTACCAGGGTTACATACTCCCCCTCCATGAAAGAACTCGTCCTCGAGTTTCCAGATGTTATATAGCGATGTTTTCGCAAGAAACGCTAAGTATAATTTCCGAGTCCTTGAATGGGCGCGAAAGGAACATAGCGCATGATTAGCTAAACTTAAATCACTGCCTCTGCTAGGGATCGAACCCGGGACCTCTGGCTTAGTAGTCTTATGCTCAACCTATCGAGCTAAAGAGAAGATCTCTCTAGCCGAGCGGTAAATGGCGGCTAATATTTACCAGGATTAACAACCTTGCAGCAGTCATGGCCACAAAAAAGTGTTTTGTTTGTTGAGGAATAGAGACTTACAAATTCGTACCGCTATCCGTAGGGGCTGCGATAGCTCAGTCAGTTAGAGCGCTGGCCACGTAACCTTAGGTGAAGATCCGAGGTGCGTTGAGGAATAGAGGCTTACAAATTCGTACCGCTATCCGAGGTGCGTGGTTCGACTCTCCCTACCCGTGTCGGTTTGTGTTTCTCGTGAAGCTCTGAAACAGGCCGGTCTGTGCTGTCGTGGTTGTGTCCTTGGGTAAGACTCTTTACCCAAATTGCCCTGAAAGCTTGCGACGGGCCTCCCGTATGTTGTTTCATGCATGCGCCAATGTTAATATATCTATTTGTCTTGAATCGAGCTGGATTCATAAATCTTTTCTTTTCTCGATTTGACACTTAAATTTAGGTTAACAAATAACAAATTACTAAGTAAAGACTAAGGGAAGAAATAGAGATGTAGAAACAAGAAACATCTGCATAGTGAATTGAACAATGTTCATATCTTATTATTTGTATGACAGAACATACATTGTCAGATTGTTTTTGTATTTAGTAAGTTGACTTATTCATATTTCATAATTTGGGGAAAAAACAAAATTGCCTTGATGATAAACAGCAGACTGTCTCCAATCTCAATGACACGTACAAACATGCACCAGTGACCATCCGGTTTAGGCGATTATGTCTCTCATATGTGACCCTATGTACCCTCACAATGCTGTTTACAATACTAGTTACCTGAACTTGGACTAAGAGATCTAGACCACCTGTTATATGTGACCTTTTCATTGCCTTAGTTCGAAAGTCTCATATAACCAATTTGACTGTATATATATATATGTATTTGAGGTGAGCAAGTTAAAAGATTTTTTGCTGGGTTTATCAATAGATGTTTTCTTTCATGTCATTGCTGGTGGTGATTGGTAAACACCTATAATAAAGCACTAACAAAATGGTAGACGTTGATATTTATGTTAATATATACACGAAAACTTTTTTTTTTAAAATTTCTATGTAAATATATACGGATGGAATTAAAGGTCGCTACACTCTTTTTTAATTCCACAAATTCAGTCCCTAGCAAGTGTTTTCCGTTTTGTAATATAATGTATTAAAACGAATATTGCATTGTAAATTGTTTTGCGGAATTAAATGAACGATTACCACAGAGATGGATAGTGTTGCATTGTGGGTATCACAATGGAGGGCATAACATGTCGGAGAAATAAAGTCTGCGGAAGATTTTCTAAACCAGGTGGTCGTAAATACAGCCATAACACACTCGGGTCATCTGAATGAATTCCTATCGTTGTGTTCAAATGACCAATTTACACTTACCCATAAATGTATTATCACTGCCCCTGCGAACAAAGTATGAATAGAATGACCGCGAATGATAAGCCGGTGTAATTAAACAATCATTCAAGGATTGTATGAAAGAAAACAAATCTATAGTTTGATACAGTGAACGAAACTGCATCGTCCATCCTTCCAGGATTCGTCAGTGATGCTTAGGACCAAAAGTGTTGATAAGTAGATTTACGGGATTCAACGTCCCCGCAATAGCTTAGACTATTTCAGGACGGTTGCTCAGAAAACAGATGATAACAAAGCACAGACAGAAAGAAAACCAAGGAAAGGCAGCATAGGACACATATCGCAACTGCTCCGATAGAAATTTCATTTTGCAGTGAAACCTGTCTTCACTGACACTATATGGGACTGAGTCAATGTGTCGGATATGACAGTATGTCGGTAAAGTCAGTGTGTCGGTAAAGACAGCGAGTCGGTAAAGTCAGTGGTAGGTAAAGTCAGTGATCGGTAAAGTCAGTGTGTCGGTAAAGACAGCGAGTCGGTAAAGTCAGTGGTAGGTAAAGTCAGTGATCGGTAAAGTCAGTGTGTCGGTAAAGTCAGTGGTAGGTAAAGTCAGTGATCGGTAAAGTCAGTGTCGGCAATAAAAGTGAAGTATGTCGTCGATATGTTGAAGATGGTAGGATGTTACAAGATGTCGTTAAAGACAGCGGCCGGGAAAGTCAGGTTTCACAATACAACAATTACATAACAAAGTTAATCAACCTATAGGCCTATCAGTCACTGTTGGTGGCCCGGATGGAAACGCACGAGGGATATCACGTGGTCGGGAAATTAACCACACGCTTCTTAACGCCTGATCGGGGAATCGTTGCTACTGTTGCATCCAACCACCCATCAAGTATTACATTGAGGGCCAGCAGGTCATGTTGGGTACTTCAAATCCCCTCTTAGGAGAAGACAAGGGAGATAATTCACGATTGTTGATTATCAACATTTAGTGGTAACACTCCTGGAACCTCCGATATTCTTTATTCACGCCGTATGTGAATCTCGGTCATAGCAATTCACTGGGAAGATATCCTATTTGAGCATGCAAACGTCGGCTATCAAATCCATACACTTGGACGTAAAATCAAGTTTAAAGTGAGCATTATTGACATTGAGACGCTACCGCGTTTAAGGAATAATTATAAGTTCAATTACATAGTTTTTGTAGTCATTAAGTCAGTATGCTAGTGATAATCAAATTTCAGATTCCAGGGCCTTATTCCAACACACCAAAGCAGTGCTTCATTGTACAGTTTACATAGAAATAAAACCACTCCTGAACAATCCTTATTTAATTTACATCAAGGGTCGTATCATGTTCACATGACTCTCACGCTCAAGTCACCTTGAGGTGTCTTAGTGAAGGATGGGCAACTGCAAAAATCGAATTAAACGAAACGAAATGAAAATGATAATAAAAAAAAGTTATTCAATTTTTTATCATTCCTCTGCAAATAAAATACCGAAGAAGATTGTGCTATCAGAGAAATCACTTTTATAATGCAACAAAAACAACTTTCCAAGAAATTCTTCAGACACGTTTCTGTGTTATGAATTTTGCGACGATTATTTCATGCTTTCATGCATTTAGCTTGTGGTGGAAAGAATACAAATATGGAGGCATTGTCGTTAACTGAAGGACGCTTGTTTTATATTTTAAAGCATTTTTAGCATGAATATATATTTTAAGATTTGTAAGGTCAAATAAAAATAGGGCTTCAAAATCATAAAATGTTTCCGAAAGAAATCTCCGACGCGACGCACTATCTATGTAATTAAAAATCCATTCCAGAGTGAACAAAAACTAATTTGATATACCTCAGGCAGTCCCCTGCTAGGTGTTATTTTGTTTTAAGGTCAGGTTTTCTGTCAAGAGAGCTATTAAATTATACACAGTAATGTTACCTGTGGAAATACTTAAATTTACCAGAAATTCAAAATTCAGATGAATTTCAAGGAAAAGCCTTTCGAAATCGGTCGAAGTTCAACATGTACTTATACATCTTGTTCATCCATCATCTCTGGAAAAAATACTTTTACGGCAAAAAAACTTAAAGCCCATACCCTTATAAAAAGGGACATAACAATGAAAAAAAATATAAATAATAAAAAAAAAATAGAGTTTGTTCATAGAGCAATTGACATCGTAGATGTTGCAATAAATGCAAACGGTAATGTTCCCAATCGGACTTTATAATGGTTCTGTGTATGTCGAATAAGGAT
Source organism: Pecten maximus (assembly GCF_902652985.1). Classification (NCBI taxonomy): domain Eukaryota; kingdom Metazoa; phylum Mollusca; class Bivalvia; order Pectinida; family Pectinidae; genus Pecten; species Pecten maximus. Next base: position 41,479,563 of record NC_047020.1, read on the forward strand.
AATAAAACTATGAAACATACAGCTGTTGTTTCTATAGCTAACTCAACAGCGGTTTAAGAGCCAAACATGTGAAAAAAGAATGCTTAAAATATAATAAGACAGGATATTTGTAAGCATCTGTTTTTATACATAGTTACAGATAATCTAGTCTTGCGTATGATAAGAGATTGCATTGGCTTAAAACGTTATGTTAGAAGCCAATAAAAATGACGTCGCCGTTTGTAACGCCACTTTTGATTGGCTGATACAGCGGCTAATAATTTATTAGTGAATAGAGTCCATCAATAAAAGTAGATTCCCACAGGCATTGAATTTATCCAACTGAAAATTTAAGAATTATAAATGAACCGGTTTCTGATAACACCACGTTCTTTTTTTAGCGTTATATTGCCCAATTACATCAGTTGTATATTATCCCTTAAATTTATAGATTACATAACAAGCTGCAGACGTTTTCATTGTTTGTGGATATGTTTAGGTGTTCCGTAGTCATAAACATAGTTTCATTTTTGTTTCTGGCTGAAATTATATTTGACCTTGATTTGCCTGTCCGATGTCGTCGATGACAGCTGAAGACGCTTACTCTTTTGAAACACCTGGTTTATTTCCTTTGTACTTTTCAAGGGTCGCCATTACATCTATTTTCATGTTTTGTAATTTATTTTCGCCTTATCGATTTCGAATTTGAATTAGGGTTTCATTATCATGTCTTAATTTTCTATCGTTCATGAGCATTGAAGGTATGATTATTATCCAGAAATATGTCTACATATTGGAAATGTCTCGTATAAAATGATGCAAAATCAGTAGAGGGATATCCCATAAAAGGAACAAGGAAATCAAGGAATATATTTCACAATTTCACGGTCATGTTGTAAGTATATGTGCAACAGGAATTCATCGACGAGGGTGATATAGACTACGCTGTTGCTGCAATTAAAAGAGACATTACTTCCATCCAAAAAACTGCTTTAGAGCAGACTGCAAGGGCGTAATGAATATACATACAGTGTGAGGTGACGAAGAGGTCGCCAGCATCCTTAACCCGAAAAAAATGGGACATTATCTTTATTTATAGCTGTTTTCCGCTACTAAATGTCTTCTTACGAATCCTGAAGAAGCTGCACCTAGTGGGGTGATCACAGCTTTACAAAGTCTCCAGATCAATGTTTTTAATTCGGCTTTCTCGTTAATCGGTAACATTTCCTGTGGAGGGTCTGGCTCCCCAGAGGAAACCTTGTTATTTTCAATAAACATGTGACCTGATATAGTTTAAAGTGATTTATGGGTAGTCAGCCACGTGTCAATTTTTATCTCCAGTGTTGACATAACCTTGTTACCATTGTTTTATATGCATTTATGATCAATATATCCCGTTTCATTTTTCTCGTTAAAATGTTTAAGTACTTTTTTTTTGCACTTTCATATTAAGTTTAATGGAACCTTATCGTTTTGATTTAAATTTTGCTTCATTTTGAAATCAAATCATATGAAAATTAAAGTTCAATTTTATTTAGCTGATCGTGACAACGATCTCAATTAACGATTCTCAAGCCTAATTGACATCAGTTTGAAATTCTGATACACAGCCTAGGCATCTATTAATTTGTGTACTTTAAATTAAAACTTGTCGCATCTCTAATGTATTTAATTCTTATTAACTCCTTCACAATTTTGAATATTAAATTCAATCGCGTTGACGGAATTTGCATTAGGAAAAGGCAATTCGCGTTTTTTTCTCTTCAGGAGCTGCAATTTCTGGTTGTTTGACATGCATTCGTAATGTCAAAAGTGCACCAAGCAGGCTTTAATTGTCTTCAATTTCTTTCATTGTCTCAATTTTGGGTGATTTGAGCTGAAATTGATCAATTTAACGATAAAAGATTTGAGTTAATCACTTCTTTTACAAGACGTAATGACACATTTACCCTTAACCGAATCATCATCCTACGGGGAAAAAAAACAAATAAAAAAAATGCACTGTTGTTGAAAATGATTTAATGGAAATAACAAAAATATTTTTGTTAGAGAAACAATGTATAGTTTATTTATAATGAATAAAAAGCTGAATAGGATATATTAAAAACAAACATGTTCATAAAAAAAAGTGCACTATGTCAATTATGACGCAAATAACACAAGATTTGAACTCTTCAACATTTTACGTTTAATGTTCATTTTTCAGTTCAATTTTGAAGTTTGAATGTATACGAATTGAACACATATTAATCGTTTGTGTACCACAGCACACTTTCGTTTGACCAAAAATAGCATTATTTGATAACAATCTACAATGATAATTTCAATTGTCATTGACATACAAAATCTGTAATGTAAAATTGTCACATAAGCAAAGGATAAACGCCCCGAATGTGACTGACCGCATTCGACTACTGTATATAGATGCCCTAATTTAGATGTCAGTGATGTTATATCCAATTTTGTAAAAGGAAAAATCTGAGTTGTCTTTAACGTTAAACGAAGCACATTTATCCAAAAGAGACAGCTAGTGCAAATGTAGTATTCCGAACAAATCACCAAGACTTGAGGAAGTGTCTAACGTTAACGTCCAAGAGTCTGTTGTTTTACAAGTATTGTATACGTCTACAATCTGTAGGTTATACTAAGTTGGTTGTGGTACCGTGGCAACTATGAATCACCGGTTATACGCCGACGTAAAACAATCAATATAAGACACTTCCCAGAACACAAAGCGTTTTCAAGACCATGACGACGAGGCCACTCGTAGACGTTTGTAATGCTTCCTAGTCGGTAATTGTGACAAAGATGTCTGAGCTTGAACAAGGAAAAATTACCTTCTTACAGAAACAGAAATGTACAGGTATTGAATTACTGGTCATGAACTGCAGATAAGCGTTAACCTCGACGTACCTAAGTAAAAAAAACAAGTTTGGATTTCTTTTGATTGACGAATACAGGGGCTGTTAAGCATGTATCATTGTGTTGAGGTCTTGGGTCAGATTCAAGTTCGATCATGGCATGGCTACTTTTCGGATGCGGTTTAATTCAATTTTGCTCTACGGTATCTAAGTCTCAATTTGAATTTGAGGCAATTACAGTTCTTTGAGATTGCAGGTGGTATACACTACTGGTAATTGTTAGACCCCATTATTGGCCGTAACCTGTATGCCATCTTTAATTTATGTCCTTTTACAATGAGGTTGCAGGTGGTAGGCACTGCTGGTAAATTTTAGTCCTCATTGTTGACCATAACCTGTATGCCATATTCAATTGTGTGTTCTTTTACAATTCTTTGAGATTGCAGGTAGAAGACACTGCTGGTGGATTTTAGTCTTCATTGTTGGCCCATATTGAAATCCCATATTGATTATAACTCTCTTGCACCTTCCCGTCCAGAATATTCCGACCTATATTTATTTCTAGTTTCCTCCGGAGCATTTACGTATCATCGCTATAGGCCCCGAACATAACTTAATATTCAAAATTAGTATCTTGGTGCTTAATGCGTAAGTGCAACACGGATGGTTTCAAATATTTCTGACAATCCGCTTTTTATCAGAATATTTCTTAATTGTTTGCTGGGTTTACGGTCCTATGAACAGCCAAGGTCATTCTTAGGCAGGGGTCTCCTTGTAGTAGTTGGTGACTACCCCACTAACCAACATACGGAATGCCGGTCGCATGCCATTTCGACCAATGTAGGATGCCCAAAAACACAACCATGACAGCACATACCGGCCCATTTTCTCAGCTTCCCAAGAAGCAAAAACCGACACGGGTAGGGAACGTCAAAATAAAGCTATTTTCTCCGATATTAAGCAAAAGCAACATTTTACAGCACGGAGTTATAATGCATATTAGTCAAATTATGAAGAAAAAAGGTTCTTTTTCTGCGTTAAGTCAATAATGCGAACGTAACTATAACGTTATTAGGTTCTTAGTCTCAATGGGGAGTCCTAGAAAGGCAAATCAGCTGTATAATGGACTAAATTCATTTTGGAAGCTACTGTGTTTAACACCAAATGAATAAGTAACCCTTATATCACTCAAAATTAGTTAATTACAACTAAGTTTGATACAAGAATATCCAATATCCTCATAGTAAGTACAAAGGAATATAGGGTTCCTAATAATAATACAAGCATAGTAATATCAGGGTTGCAAAAGGCACGTTCTACAACATGGAATAAAGGAGCAACAAAAGGAAGACATATGAAAACGAGGTCGGTGTAGAGGAAAATAAACTACCCGTATACAAGTACCGGGTAAAATACACTTCCGGTGTAAGGTAACCTATGTTCATTTTGATCATTGACATTTCTTGAAAACTGCGACTTCGTACAATCCTTTGAGACGAGTTGCTTAATGTCATTGTATAACTTTAAATTGCTGTTTGTATGCGAGTCATAGACCCCCCCCCCCCCCCCCCCAAAAAAAAAATTATATATTTATGCATCAGCTCAATACATTATTTATATAGAATACGTTGTTTCTGAAAACTAATATATGTCGTTATACTGCGCTATGACCCTGTCTTACCACCAATATTTAAAATCATTCGTCCTGCAAATACTTCAATCAATTTTACTTTGATCAAAATTACGGTAGTGGTTGATATTGACATGATTCGAATTGTCATGTCAGACGTAAAGACTAATTAATGAGCACACCAGGGTAACAATCACTGAAATAGACAACTTGGTATCTAGAGTAAAAAAGTAGCGTATGTAACAAAGTCTCTTTTCGCACTTATGAAACGGACAATCAATATTAATCAAATGTCTTTTTCAGAGCTTTGATACCATCGTCCATTCGACTGCCTGTTGATCATGGCTGGGGTGTTGAATCCAATAACTGAATTGAATCTGGTTTATATTTATGTTCCAAAACGGTCTCTCGCTTTGACCTTAAATATTTTCCTATGGTTTCTTATAAACTTTCTTACGTCATGACTAATGCCCCTTTTGCATGACCGTAGGCAGCAAATTAATTTGAGGTACACATTTCCACTGCTACAACAATAATATGCATTGCAACTCTTTCGATATTTTGTTTTTTCTGTATTTGCTCTTTCCACACTAGAATGATTTTTCACACCTGTCTCTGTACACATATACTATCTCCTTACCTAACGGACACACTGTACACACCTGTCTCTGTACACATATACTCTCTCCTTACCTAACGGACACACTGTACACACCTGTCTCTGTACACATACACTCTCTCCTTACCTAACGGACACACTGTACACACCTGTCTCTGTACACATATACTCTCTCCCTACCTGACTGACACGCTGTACACACCTGTCTCTGTACACATATACTCTCTCCCTACCTGACTGACACTGTACACACCGGTCTCTGTACACATATACTCTCTCCTTACCTGACTGACACGTTGTACACACCTGTCTCTATACACATATACTCTATCCTTACCTGACGGACACACTGTACACACCTGTCTCTGTACACGCCTGTCTCTGTACACATATACTCTCTCCTTAACTGACTGACACGCTGTACACACCTGTCTCTGTACACATACACTCTCTCCTTACCTGATTGACATACTGTACACACCTGTCTCTGTACACATATACTCTCTCCTTAACTGACTGACACACTTTACACACCTGTCTCTGTACACACCTGTCTCTGTACACATACACTCTGTCCTTACCTGACTGACACACTGTTCACACCTGTCTCTGTACACATATACTCTCTCCCTACCTGACTGACACGCTGTACACACCTGTCTCTGTACACATACACTCTCTCCTTACCTGACTGACACGCTGTACACACCTGTCTCTGTACAGTCTCTGTACACACCTGTCTCTGTACACATACACTCTCTCCGTACCTGACTGACACGCTGTACACACCTGTCTCTGTACACATATACTCTCTCCCTACCTAACGGACACACTGTTCACACCTGTCTCTGTACACATATACTCTCTCCCTACCTGACTGACACGCTGTACACACCTTTCTCTATACACATATACTCTATCCTTACCTGACGGACACACTGTACACACCTGTCTCTGTACACGCCTGTCTCTGTACACATACACTCTCTCCTTACCTGACTAACACTGTACACACCTGTCTCTGTACACATATACTCTGTCCTTACCTGACTGACACGCTGTTCACACCTGTCTCTGTTCACACCTGTCTCTGTACACATATACTCTCTCCTTACCTGACTAACACTGTACACACCTGTCTCTGTACACATATACTCTCTCCCTACCTGACTGACACACTGTACACACCTGTCTCTGTACACATATACTCTCTCCCTACCTAACGGACACACTGTTCACACCTGTCTCTGTACACATATACTCTCTCCCTACCTGACCGACACACTGTACACACCTGTCTCTGTACACACCTGTCTCTATACACATATACTCTATCCTTACCTGACGGACACACTGTACACACCTGTCTCTGTACACACCTGTCTCTATACACATATACTCTATCCTTACCTGACGGACACACTGTACACACCTGTCTCTGTACACACATGTCTCTGTACATACTCTCTCCTTAACTGACTGACACACTGTACACACCTTTCTCTGTACACATATACTCTCTCCTTACCTGACTGACACACTGTACACACCTGTCTATGTACACATGCATATAATTTCCCCTTACTTACCCAACATACTGTACACATCTGTATCTGTACACATATACTCTCTCCTTACCTGACCAACACACTGTACACAACTGTCTCTGTACACATATACTCTCTCCTTACCTGACTGACACTGTACACACCTGTCTCTGTACACACCTGTCTCTATACACATATACTCTCTCCTTACCTGACTGACACTGTACACACCTGTCTCTGTACACATATACTCTCTCCTTACCTGACTGACCTACTGTACACACCTGTCTATGTACACATATAATTTCCCCTTACTTACCCAACACACTGTACACATCTGTATCTGTACACATATACTCTCTCCTTAACTACCTGACATATTTTACACACCTGTCTCTGTATTCACATCCTCCTAAATCAAACAACCGAACAATGTTCAACGATTTACGTCCTTACGATGGTCATTTCAAGACTGTTGCTTTGGATGACACGACAGAGACGAAGCGATATAAAAAGAGAAACGGAAAGATGTACATATATGCATACAATGTCTTATTTGTTAGAGGGATCATGTCTCGTGTCACCAATATTACGCTTTTGTAAGATACAAAAAATGAAACGTCATTCTCGATAGGATGTCTATGTGTATCGACCCTGATGATATGTACAAGCATGTTACATGTTTCATTCCACGAAATCCTCGATATGCAGTGCATAAAAAGGTTGAAACATTCGTTATTAAAAAAGCAAAAAAAAAAAAAAGAAAAAAAGAAAAAAAAAAAACATTTACTTTGACTATATATATATATATAAGGCGCTCATACCGAATTAGGTCAACTTCTGGTTTTGATTCTTAGCATTATCACCAAACCGACAGTACCAAATCGTTGAATGACATTATAAGCAAACTCTTATTAAATCCTCTATTGCTTCACATATAACCAACATCACTGTGGATTACACTAACTGAATGCAAATGTGAAGGAAAAAAGCTTAAATCAACCGTAAATAAATTTTCCGGATATTCCGTTTTCATAGGAGATTAATTAGAATCGACATATGCGTTTTGTGAATAGCTCATTTAACCGGATATGAGTTATGGCAGAAGATTGGTAGCGGCATTTTAGTGTGTGATTACAGTATGGATGTACAAGCATTGCTCTGGAAGAATGGTCGCGTAATAAACCGAATTTCTATCAGTATGCCGGTTTTCCTGTATTGAATTTTCTTTTTACTCCAGATACAATTTAACAACGTGTATGACATTCCCGACGATGATAGGAAATGAAGATAGCGTATACTTTAAACGGGTCTGTTACAAGCTATATGTAAGATTTTTTCTTAGATTTCAAGATTTTTTCTGCATCAATGTCATAACGATATATGTTCTGACCTTGGACCGCGTGCAGGCATGTGGACGTAAAAATAAAAGCATTATCTCACTGTAAGGGTATGGCTATTCTTGTTACTTTGCGTTTCCATAAGTTTATTTCCTTGTTGTTATGTTTTGATATACAATTAAATATATGTCTTCTGTTGAGAAAACCAATATTTGATAATAAATAGGCGTAACTTTGTCGATTCTAACCGTGTTTTACAAAAAAAAACTTAGACATGCGTCTGGACAAATTGATCAGGAACGGAATGAGAATATAATGCAAACTAGCTCCTGAAATATTTTTAATTGTTTTGACGTCGGTAGATACGGGTCGTTCAACAAGGGTCTGAAGTTTATGATGACTTCGACTTCGTCTTCAGAACAGTTATAAGTATTGGTAAATATAACTGAATTTTCTGCACAATGATTTGCTGTGTTCCCAAGTTTTACTGCCTTGCAGTTAAGGCGCAAGATTTTACCTGCTCGCCGAATCGTATGACTTGTAATTGGTAAACAATATGAAGTCTTGTATTTTCTCATGTTTCCAAGTAAGCCCCAACCCGTATCAGGTCATTAATTGAGCGTTCACGGCTCCTGTGAAGACAGTTATGGATTTTGTCTCGGCTTAATGTAAGGCTTTAAAGTTGACGGTAAGGACTCGTTCGCCTGTTATCAGTATAATGTGACGAAGTTACTGCTACAATATCCAGGTATGGAATAGCTGTATATAATGGTCAATTAATGACCTCATTATTTGTCGAAGAAACCATAGCATGTTCTATTGTTTGAATAAGATCTTCTGTAATGAGTCTCTGGATAAATTGAGATATTCTATTGTCTTTACATCCAAAAAACATGTTTTTGTTTTAAACAACACTTGGTGATCTATTCCATTAATGCTCAAGGTTTGACGTCGGCGTAAGGACGACATGACTGGCGTTATGGCTGTAGTTGAATGATTTGCTGTGCTATTTTATCGTGTGGTGATGAATCATGGTACCGTGTGGTGGTGTGTCATGGTACCGTGTGGTGGTGTGTCATGGTACCGTGTGGTGGTGTGTCATGGTACCGTGTGGTGGTGTGTCATGGTTCGTGTACCGTGTGGTGGTGTGTCATGGTACCGTGTGGCGGTGTGTCATGGTACCGTGTGGTGGTGTGTCATTGTACCGTGGGGTGATGTGTCATGGTGCCGTGTGGTGGTGTGTCATGGTACCGTGTAGTGATGTGTGATGGTACCGTTTGGTGGTGTGTCATGGTACCGTGTACCGTGTGGTGGTGTGTCATGGTACCGTGTGGTGGTGTGTCATGGTACCGTGTACCGTGTGGTGGTGTGTCATGGTACCGTGTGGTGGTGTGTCATGGTTCGTGTACCGTGTGGTGGTGTGTCATGGTACCGTGTGGCGGTGTGTCATGGTACCGTGTGATGATGTGTCATGGTACCGTGTGGTGGTGTGTCATGGTACCGTGTGGTGGTGTGTCATGGTTCGTGTACCGTGTGATGGTGCGTCATGGTACCGTGTGGCGGTGTGTCATGGTACCGTGTGATGGTGTGTCATTGTACCGTGGGGTGATGTGTCATGGTACCGTGTGGTGGTGTGTCATGGTACCGTGTGGTGGTGTGTCATGGTACCGTGTGGTGGTGTGTCATGGTACCGTGTGGTGGTGTGTCATGGTACCGTGTGATGGTGCGTCATGGTACCGTGTGGTGATGTGTCATGGTACCCTGTGGTGGTGTGTCATAGTACCGTGTACCGTGTGGTGATGTGTCATGGTACCGTGTGATGGTGTGTCATGGTACCATGTGGTGGTGTGTCATGGTACCGTTTGGTGGTGTGTCATGGTACCGTGTGGTGGTGTGTCATGGTACCGTGTGGTGGTGTGTCATGGTACCGTGTGGTAATGTGTCATGGTGCCGTGTGGTGGTGTGTCATGGTACCGTGTAGTGATGTGTGATGGTACCGTTTGGTGGTGTGTCATGGTACCGTGTGGTGGTGTGTGATGGTACCGTGTGGTGGTGTGTGATGGTACCGTGTGGTGATGTGTCATGGTAAGGTGTGATGTTGTGTCGTGGTGCCGTGTGGTGATGTGTCATGGTACCGTGTGGTGGTGTGTCATGGTACCGTTTGGTGGTGTGTGATGGTAAGGTGTGATGTTGTGTCATGGTGCCGTGTGGTGATGTGTCATGGTACCGTGTGGTGGTGTGTCATGGTACCGTGTGGTGATGTGTGATGGTAAGGTGTGATGTTGTGTCATGGTGCCGTGTGGTGATGTGTCATGGTACCGTGTGGTGGTGTGTCATGGTACTGTGTGGTGGTGTGTCATGGTACCGTGTGGTGATATGTCATGGTACCGTGTGGTGATGTGTCATTGTACTGTGTGGTGGTGTGTCATGGTACCGTGTGGTGATGTGTCATGGTACCGAGTGGTGGTGTGTCTTGGTACCGTGTGGTTGTGTGTCATGGTACCGTGTGGTGGTGGTGTGTCATGGTACTGTGTGGTGGTGTGTCATGGTACCGTGTGGTGATATGTCATGGTACCGTGTGGTGGTGTGTCATGGTACCGTGTGGTGATGTGTCATGGTACTGTGTGGTGGTGTGTCATGGTACCGTGTGGTGATATGTCATGGTACCGTGTGGTGGTGTGTCATGGTACCGTGTGGTGATGTGTCATGGTACTGTGTGGTGGTGTGTCATGGTACCGTGTGGTGATGTGTCATTGTGCCGTGTGGTGATGTGTCATGGTACCGTGTGGTGGTGTGTCATGGTACCGTGTGGTGATGTGTCATGGTACCGTGTGGTGATGTGTCATGGTACCGTTTGGTGGTGTGTCATGGTACCGTTTGGTGGTGTGTCATGGTACCGTGTGGTGGTGTGTCATGGTACTGTGTGGTGATGTGTCATGGTACCGTGTGGTGTTGTGTCATGGTACGTGTACCGTGTGATGGTGTGTCATGGTACCGTACGATGATGTGTCATGGTACCGTGTGTTTGTGTGTCATGGTACCGTGTGGTGTTGTGTCATGGTACCGTGTGGTGGTGCGTCATGGTACCGTGTGGTGATATGTCATGGTACCGTGTGGTGGTGTGTCATGGTACCGTGTGGTGGTGTGTCATGGTAGGGTGTGGTGGTGTGTCATGGTAGGGTGTGGTGGTGTGTCGTGGTACCGTGTGGTGGTGTGTCGTGGTACCGTGTGGTGGTGTGTCATGGTACCGTGTGGTGGTGTGTCATGGTACCGTGTGGTGGTGTGTCATGGTACCGTGTGGTGATGTGTCATGGTACCGTTTGGTGGTGTGTCATGGTACCGTGTGGTGATGTGTCATGGTACCGTTTGGTGGTGTGTCATGGTACCGTGTGATGGTGTGTCATGGTACCATGTGGTGGTGTGTCATGGTACCGTTTGGTGGTGTGTCATGGTACCGTGTGGTGGTGTGTCATGGTACCGTGTGGTGGTATGTCATGGTACAGTGTGGTGGTATGTCATGGTACCGTGTGGTGGTGTGTCATAGTACCGTGTGGTGGTATGTCATGGTACCGTGTGGTGGTGTGTCATGGTACCGTTTGGTGGTGTGTCATGGTACCGTGTGGTGGTGTGTTATGGTACCGTGTGGTGGTGTGTCATAGTACCGTGTACCGTGTGATGGTGTGTCATGGTACCGTTTGGTGGTGTGTCATGGTACCGTGTGGTGGTGTGTCATAGTACCGTGTACCGTGTGATGGTGTGTCATGGTACCGTGTGATGATGTGTCATGGTACCGTGTGGTGGTATGTCATGGTACCGTGTGGTGGTGTGTCATGGTACCGTGTGGTGGTGGTGTGTCATGGTACCGTGTGGTGGTATGTCATGGTACCGTGTGGTGGTGTGTCATGGTACCGTGTGGTGGTGTGTCATGGTACCGTGTGGTGATGTGTTATGGTACCGTGTGGTGATGTGTCATGGTACCGTGTGGTGGGTGTGTCATGGTAACCGGTGTGGTTGTGTGGCCATGTTACCGGTGGTGGTGTGTCATGGTAACCGTGTGGGTGGTGTGTCATGGTAACGTGTACCGTGTGGTGGTATGTTCATGGTACCGTGTGGTGGTGTGTCATGGTACCGTGTGGTGATGTGTCAATGGTACCGGTGTGGTGGTGTGTCATGGTACCGTGTGGTGATGTGTGATGGGGGTACCGGTGTGGTGATGTGTGATGGTACCGTGTGGTGATGTTTCATGCATACCGTTTGGTTGGTGTGGTCATGTACCGTGTGGGGGTTGGTGGTGTCATGGTACCCGTGGTGGTGATGTGTCATGGTACCGTGTGGTGGTGTGTCATGGTACCTGTGGTGGTGTGTCATGGTACCGTGTGGTGATGTGTCATGGTACCGTGTGGTGGTGTGTCATGGTACCGTGTGGTGATATGTCATGGTACGTGTACCGTGTGGTGGTGTGTCATGGTACCGTGTGGTGGTGTGTCATGGTACCGTGTGGTGGTGTGTCATGGTACGTGTACCGTGTGGTGGTATGTCATGGTACCGTGTGGTGATGTGTCATGGTACCGTGTGGTGATGAGTCATGGTACCGTGTGGTGATATGTCATGGTACCGTGTGGTGATGTGTCATGGTACCGTGTGGTGATGTGTCATGGTACCGTGTGGTGATGTGTCATGGTACCGTGTGGTGATGTGTCATGGTACCGTGTGGTGGTGTGTCATGGTACGTGTACCGTGTGGTGATGTGTCATGGTACCGTGTGGTGATGTGTCATGGTACCGTGTGTTGGTGTGTCATGGTACCGTGTGGTGGTGTGTCATGGTACCGTGTGGTGGTGTGTCATGGTACCGTGTGGTGATGTGTCATGGTACCGTTTGGTGGTGTGTCATGGTACCGTGTGGTGATGTGTCATGGTACCGTGTGGTGATGTGTCATTGTACCGTGTGGTGATGTGTCATGGTACCTGTGGTGGTGGTGTGTCATGGTACCGTGTGGTGGTGGATGGTGTGTCATGGTACCTGTGTGTGTTGGATGGGTGTGTCATGGTACCGTGTGGTGATGTGTCATGGTACCGTGTGTGTGATGTGTCATGGTACCGTTGTGGTGTGTCTGTGGTGGTGGGTCATGGTACCGTGTGGTGATGTTATCATGGTACGTGTGGTGAGTGTCATGGTACCGTGTGGGTGATGTGTCATGGTACGTTGTGGTGTCATGGTCGGTGGTGTGTCATGGTACCGTGTGGTGGTGTGTCATGGTACCGTGTGGTGGTGTGTCATGGTACCGTGTGGTGATGTGTCATGGTACCGTGTGGTGGTGTGTCATGGTACCGTGTGTGGTGGTGTCATGGTACCGTTGGGTGTCATGGTACGTGGTGGTGTGTCATGGTACCGTGTGGTGGTGTCATGGTACCGTGTGTGGGTCATGGTACCGTGTGGGTGTCATGGTACGTGGTGGTGTCATGGTACCGTGTGATGGTGTGTCATGGTACCGTGTGGTGGTGGTGTGTCATGTACGTGTGGTGTGTCATGGTACCGTGGTGAGGTGTGTCATGGTACCGTGTGATGGTGTGTCATGGTACCGTGTGGTGGTGTGTCATGGTACCGTGTGGTGGTGGTGTGTCATGGTATCGTGTGGTGATGTATCATGGTACCGTGTGGTGAAGTGTCATGGTACCGTGTGGTGGTGTGTCATGGTCCGTAGGTGTACCATGTGGTGGTGTGTCATGGTACCGTGTGGTGATTTATCATGGTACCGTGTGGTGAAGTGTCATGGTACCGTGTGGTGATGTGTCATGGTACCGTTGTGGTGGTGTGTCATGGTACTGTGTGGATGGTACCGTGTGGTATGTTCATGGTACCGTGTGGTGGTGTGTCATGGTACCGTGTGGTGGTGTGTCATGGTACCGTGTGGTGGTGTGTCGTGGTACGTGTACCGTGTGGTGATATGTCATGGTACCGTGTGGTGGTGTGTCATGGTACCGTGTGGTGGTGTGTCATGGTACCGTTTGGTGACGTGTCATGGTACGTGTACCGTGTGGTGGTGTGTCATGGTACCGTGTGGTGGTGTGTCATGGTACGTGTACCGTTTGGTGGTATGTCATGGTACCGTGTGGTGATGTGTCATGGTACCGTTTACCGTGTGGTGGTATGTCATGGTACCGTGTGGTGATGTGTCATGGTACGTGTACCGTTTGGTGGTATGTCATGGTACCGTGTGGTGATGTGTCATGGTACGTGTACCGTGTGGTGGTATGTCATGGTACCGTTTGGTGGTGTGTCATGGTACGTGTACCGTGTGGTGGTATGTCATGGTACCGTTTGGTGGTGTGTCATGGTACGTGTACCGTTTGGTGATGTGTCATGGTACCGTGTGGTGATGTGTCATGGTACGTGTACCGTGTGGTGATGTGTCATGGTACGTGTACCGTTTGGTGATGTGTCATGGTACGTGTACCGTTTGGTGATGTGTCATGGTACCGTTTGGTGATGTGTAATGGTACGTGTACCGTGTGGTGGTGTGTCATGGTACCGTTTGGTGATGTGTCATGGTACGTGTACCGTTTGGTGATGTGTCATGGTACCGTTTGGTGATGTGTAATGGTACGTGTACCGTGTGGTGGTGTGTCATGGTACGTGAGAAAGTTAAATGAATTTCCGAAAAAAAGAGTAATTGTAAAGCGAGAGAAAGACTATTAGTTTAACTCATGCTTTTTATGCCAAGTTAACGATGAAGGCATGTACTCATACTGTATTTAGAAATTTTCACGTGATCATTGTGGGTGGTCTTAATGTTTTTTTTCTCTTACTTTACATTCGGATTCCGTGACTTTGTCCACGTTTCGAACTCGCTTACATATCATTAAAACATTTGAGTGACCCAGAAACAGCTTAATGATCGTAGCGTGTATGGCAGCATTATGGAAACATGGTCATGCTTGGCCTTGTCCTACATGCAGTTCTTATAAAACGGTAAAAGTTGAGGACGTTTACTCTTTGAGTGTTGCAAAGACATCCTGTAAACAAAGCCATGATAATATTTCTTTTGAGAAGTAACCAAGTTCGTCTTAACGTGTCTGCGTGGCGAGGACAGCCGAGTCTTTAATCTTGAGCTAAGAAACGATCCTATCTGCAGTATCTAATCGAATATGTGTTCGTGTTTACTGATTAAAGGTGATAGCAGATCAAAGGGTTACCCCCGACACTTGACTCCTTAGTCAATTTACGCTCGTACATGAACAAGGAGTGTTGGTGTTGTCGATGGCTAAGCACTCGCGTTGTGGCATTAAGAGCTTACCTCAACGAAAAAAAAAAAAAAAAAACAACAAAAAACGAAAAAAAAAAAAAAAGAACAACAACAACAAAACAAAAAACAAATACCATAGCGTTAAAACTACAACATAAAACATAAGAAAAGGAAAAAGGTAAAAACAAACAAAAAATCTGGAATCATCTTAGAAACGGAAGTTGTGTCTAAATACACACCGTAGTTAAGTTATTTTATGAACTAAATACTTCAAAAATCATTTTTTATTTTCGAAGTCAAACAAATCGTTATGAATTTCTCAAATCTCCCTATGCCTCATTTCATCATTCGGAAAAAAAATTCTGACAATGCATGGTGTTTTCAGACTCCATTTTGGTCATAAAATGATTACTCAATTCAAGAGAGTAGAAATAGGTGCGTGATTTGACCAAGGCCAGTTAGCATCGAGACTATTAAGATAAATTGGCTGGAGTATGTGCTTTGAATGAATACTGGCGAACAATTCTTTACGATACCGAAGGGCGCCACCGTTTTCCGAAATTACCAGGACGTATGTTTTGAGAGCCGCGCTGTTACGGCTTTTGGAAGGGAAATGAGGACGGGGATTTCAGTATTGGATAATTGCATGCAATGCCTAATGTTGTATCACGATAACAGGTCGTTGGTGTCAGGTCATCTCCAAGGTTACAATGTCAAACGCTGTGGTGTTATTAAATTGGATTGTCCCTCTTTCAAATATCTTAGGTACATGTTATAGACAGAAGGCGTTGACTAGGTATGAAGAAAATGTGATATGTTAATTCATAAAACAATAATTAGATTAATGAATGATTACAATGAGGTTTTGTCAGTGTATAACTAATGTATAATAAAACAAACATTCAATGTTGTATATTTGGGGAAAATTGGAAGAGTTTGCAGTCATATCAACCATTTTTGTTTGCTTTTAAAAAGGACAACTTTTATGACGCAGACAGGGGCGAGTATAGCCAGTTTGAATATGATAAAACCACGCGAAATATACTGTGAACATATAATTAATACAGAAAGATTATTTTTTATTTTGTAATATTTACATTCCGTATTGAACAAGCTTATCTACTGTGTCTTATGTACAATCCTAACGCTCGATATTCTATGTATTCGTCATCAGGTTGAATTCCAATCGACTCTTTAATGATGATAGCCAATGCATGCTGAATTGTCCACGCTCGCAATAAAATATCATCTTTGCTTTTACTGTCGTAAGATAGCGCGGAAAATGAAGCATCGAAACGACTTTCACTTGTTGTATCTGTTTACGTTGACAGCTGTAGAATATCGATTTTACGAATATGATATCATTTGTACCTATAAGGTTTAATGTCTACATGTATGTATACATATACGTTCCATTTTCATCACAGACTAGGCGTATTATATAACAATGACTTACGTTAATGACATAGAAGCCTTAGATATACTAAAATACCGTACATGTACATCAAAATGTTTGAATTCCTGCCTATATATGATTACTTAAAATCTTACAAACACGGCCATGAGCATTTCTTTAATGGCATATATTGAATATCAGAAACCTAACAGGACGCACCTAGTTTTTGAATGAATTTAAACAGACGAACAGCGTCAGATGAGAATCGGATTTGCCGACAACATGCCATGGGTCTCAATAGGCATGCAATAGTGATGTAAGTAAAGAGAAAACATAGGTAAAATCCATATGTTCTTTGAGTACTATGCCCTCTGGCGCCAACAGGACCATAACCTCCAAAGGAACCCACACTGATCAGAGACAGCAATGGCTGGTAAAATTTTGCTTTGTGTCATGCATTTTACAATCAAAAGTTATGAAATCATATAAGACTTTCTTTTTGACGCATAATATGGCTTTATTTGTCGCCAACCTTCGCGTGGCATTATTGAATTTGAATTGTTCAGTATCACGTTTCTTATGTTTAGATAATTGAACAATTTTATTTTAGCTTTGATGCGTTTGTGATCATTTCTTCTTAGCTTTGTGTAATGTATGGGATGTTTCGGGTTATAAGGTTAAGAAATGGGTAAAATAAATGATTGTCTATACATATACACAAAAACTGGCATTTCGGCAAAGTTCATTATTTATAAATCTTAAAATCTCTTAAGGTTATGGAAAATAAGTTGAAAAACAAGTCTCCCAAATTTTTATATACGCAGATACATCTGTATTTGTGGCATCTGATTTAAAACGAACAGTACTAGCCAAAACATTGCAGAAAACTGTAAGCCGAATTATCAACACAAGACAAAACTAGCAGTTTTTGAAGAAACTGCTTTCATCTTATACATTTAGCTGGTACGCCGCTGTTGAAATGGAGCAGATTTGCTGGTTTGATTGAAATCCAGGCCATGCCCATGCATTCTTTAAAAGAGCGGGTTTATGGTAATCGATTTTGTATAATTATACACATATTCGGTCATAGTCTTGTATCAACGATATATGGAAATTGCCGCAATGTTAGCAATTCTCCAGACTCTAAGAGTCCTGATTTGTGCTATAACTGTCTGTATATATGGACTTTTTGAAGAACTCGTACATGAAGTGATGAATTATAGATAAAAGAAAAAAAATACCAGAAATGTTTTAACACCTTTTTACTAAAGGTTTCGCTCAGCTTCTTTAGCTCACAACACAAACGCCTGAAAGCTTCTTGGAGAACTCGCGCTGTGTTACTGAAGCAATCAAGTTTCTCGTGTATTGATTTTTTTTCATCTTTCGAAGTTTAATGAAAGTATGTAATACATATGTTAAATCACTGGTGCTATCTTCATGCGCAAGTAACTAAGATATTTTTTTAGATAGAGATAAGCGGATGTATGTTTTTGCTGATAAATTTTATCTCGATATTCAGATATTGTGGAACGTCTCCGCGGTCTAGTATGCGTTGCGTTATGTCTGATACGAGGAAAATTTTATCTAACACAATCTAAGATATGCCTAAAAATATTGTAAAAATGTTAAAAAAAAATGGACTCCTGTATTTGTTTCGTCTTTTAAACTACATAAGCTAGATATCTCAATTGCAATATTTTCAATTAGCGAACCAAATAAATACAATTTTAGCATCTTAAGAATTACCATTAAACAATCAAGTCTACATGTACAAATTGCATGTTCAATACATGTAGTTGTAAAAAACGCAGAACTATTCCGCTTCTGTTATCTGCATTATGGACCTTAAGAGGTGCCATGCCAACTTATACGACAAGTAATGAAATGCCACAAATAATGACTTTTAAGTTGGCCCCATTCCAATATGCAAAATTCTTAAAATTAAAATGAGGATTTGTATTTACATACAACGGTAAGGTCCTTACTTATTTCACTTGTCGATAGAAGCTCTTTATCATTCCTATTCTCAGTTACAAGTATTTCCTTTCATGATATCAAGGTCACTGTAAGGTAAATTGGTCTGGACATTGAAGTGTCAAAGTAGAGTGACCTTCCATGGCATGAAGTTCTTTGTTTCTATTGAAATCAGAATGCTGCTAGAGCCAATCAACATCCTTGTCCACTTGAACTTTTCAATAGGTCAACATAACTTTTCATGGGACCTTCATCTCTAAGGGGCCCAATTAAAAATATTCTAATTAGAATATCTGCAAGAACCAATCGATGTAGGACCAATGCAAGACGTCAGACAAAGCAGACAGCTGGCTGACCCAATTCTACAGCGTCAGTTTGGATGAATCTATTAAGGTAATACGTCATTCTAAGTTACCTGCGGATATACGCGATTCATTCTGGCAAGTTCTTTTTACAGCCTTCTAAATGCTGTTCATTTTCTTACGTCATGTAACCTCAAGCACTCTTCTGCTATCACCTGACAGTGTTTGTAAACACTGATTGCGATACATTCCGAGAAGTCGGATTTTAAAGCTCCGGTGGGACTTTTGTCTTAACTGTGCTGCCTTTAGTGTCCACATTTACTAAACCAACGAAAATTAAACTGGAAAAGTTACTGCTTTATTACGTAATCTAAACATGAGTGGACCAGCCAGACACAACCGGAGAACGACTTTTAAAATCATATCGGTAACAATGACGTCAGCGAAACAACTGCTAAAACAGTTGCAATTTTATGTGCTTGATCAGGCTATTCCAGGCTGTTTCAATGTTTACGTCCTTTTTAACCAGGACACAGTGTCAATCGTAATCCTTTCAGGGGTTCTCATGATTTTAACCATTAAGTCATTATTTCCATTCGGAGTACTACAATAATATACCCACTAAAGACTTTTTAATCAAAAGTGTTTATCATTGGGATCCCCTGTCCTCACATAGGCCCTTGGACCTTCGGTTCTCACAAAGACTCTTAAACCTCCAGTCCTCACTTTGGGACCTGCTGTCCTCACATAGACTTTGGGACCCCCGGTCCTCACATAGGCTCTGTGACTTTCGTCCTTACATAGTATTTTTGACCTCCAGTCTTCACGTATAGGACCTCAAATTCTAACATCCGCTTTGCGATCTCCAGTCCTCACATGGCTTTGGGACCTCCAGTCTTCCCAAAGATTCTTGGACATCTAATCCTCACATAGGCCCATGGGACTATATCCTCACATAGGCTCTGGGACTATGTCTTCACATAGGCTTCGCGACCTCCGGTCCTAATAAAGTCTTTGGGACATCCAGTCCTCACATATACTTTTGGACCACCGGTCCTCCCAAAGGCTCGTGGACATCCAGTTCTCACATAACTAATTAGGCTGTGGGACTCTCGCTCCTCAGATAGACTGTGGGACTCTCGTCCTCACATAGGCTCTGGGACTCTCGGTCCTCAGATAGACTCTTGGACCTCTAGTCCTAACATAGACTTTGAGGCCCCCAGTCCTCACATAGACTTTGGGACCTCCGGTCATCACATAGGCTCTGTGACTTTCGATCCTCACATAGACTCTTGGACCTCTAGTCCTAACATAGACTTTGGGGGCCCCGGTCTTCCAAAGGACTCTTGGACATCTAATCCTCACATTGGCTCTGGGACTATGTCTTCACAAAGGATTCGCGACCACCGGTCCTAATAAAGGCTATGGGACCCTCGTTCCTCGCAAGCGCTGGGACCTTCGGTTCTCACATATGCTCTGGGACCTTTGGCTCTCACATAGGCTGTGGGACTCTCGGTCCTCACATAGGCTGTGGGACTCTCGGTCATCACATAGGCTCTGGGATCTTCGGTTCTCACATAGGCTCTTAGGCCTCCAACCCACTAATTCTCACAGGAATGCCGACGAATTGATCATAACGCACTAAAGAGCTACAATTCGTCTGCATTCAGTGTGATAATTATAGGGCAATAACTTTCCAAAGATTTCAATTTCATGCTTTAGATGTCGTTGATACATTGTAACAGTAACAATAGCAATAAACTTGATTATCTATGTTAATTTATTGTTCTGTATTACACGTTGATAAGAAACTTAGAATTCAACCAGCGTATGCTGCATATCGCGACCTACTTTTTATACAAGAAGAACGGTCAGGCAAAAATTGTTCTTTCATGGTCACAATAGAAAGTGATCCACACAATTTGCGAGTATATGTAGTATATATAAATAATCTAATTAAAACGAATGACGTCATCTACAAGGCAGTTCCCTTTCCGTATATCGTGTTATTAGCTTTCTTACCAATTTACGTGGTAGTACATTATACACTATATATACTTTGGCTTAACTATGTATTTGAGAGGTGGATATGATATTCATCTACTGATGAAAGAGGGAAATGTTTCATTAACAGAAAAAAATAAAATGAAAAAAAAAAAAAAAGCTTATCATCCCGGTTCATTTTCACGAAGCTATGAACCACCTATGCATAATAAATATCAAACAAACATAAGTAAATTTAAAAAAATGTTATACACAATACAATTCATTGCATTGTTTTATCATCTGAGACTTACAGTGAACATGCGTTGTAGATATAGCATGCCAATAGTGCAACTACACCTCACATAAATCAGCCAGCAGAGTAAACTAAAGCATGATAAATATGGCGTGCCAATCAGAAAAAAAAATGAATTGAAATGTATGATCAACTTTAAAAGATAAACTAGGTTCTCATTTTTCCGGAATGCGATACCAATTATTTCTACTATCCACGAAGAACAGCTCGCTTGAGAAATACAGTAAAATCCATTAATTTTCCATGATGTACATTTAGTCGTTGCTACAGCACTTTTCACAAGGCTTTTTATATTATTTATTGCCAAATGATCTCATTTTGTCTACAAAGACAAAACATTAGAAGTAATTCATGAACAAAAACACACTTTCAAACCTCGTCACTTTAAATATTTGAGACACAAGAGGTAGGGATTAACAAGCACATACATATTAGAACGTATTGTTTCTCATTAGGAATGTTGAGGAGAATTTAACAGGCTTCCGTCTCTGCCTTGGTCGCTATACTGGCGTGATTTGAGTAAACTATTTCTCTTAGTTTAAATATGACATTGTTTAACGATGTGATTAAATTAGACTATTTCTGTTAGTTTAAAGGACACTATTTAACGAGTCATTCCGGTTCGTAAAAAGAGATTAAAAAAAAAAAAAAAAAATACGGATAAAACTGTAAAATCTAACAAATGAAGAAAACTTTTTTTATGTTACGAGCAATAATATTTGAGAAAAAAAGAGGAATACAAACAGAATAAAAATTGAACATTCTAAGTACTTTACAAATCAAGGTACAACGGTTTCAATCATTCATTATATGTGTGAATAGAACGACATCCCCAGTTTATGCCTTTATTAAGAATTGGTTTCCTCTTATGGCGGTTTCAACAGTTTCTGCACAGCAGACAGATACTTCAAAGCCAGCCTGCCTTCACCAGTAACACACCAATATGCAACCTTGTGTATTTAAGCAATGTTACGCGACATTGTGACCGTATTGGGATTGAAAATGTCGCATCACAAGTTGCGGATTGGACATGGTTGGTTTAACACAATATAAGCAATGGATCAAATTTATGGATCAAAAACTGTATATTACTCTTACCAAAAGGTTATAACCGTCATGAATTTGATATCTATACAACCAGAGTTGTTAATCTTTCTCTGCATCCGAAATACCACATTAAACGCGGAGAATAGTTCAGTATTTCCGAAAATCCTTAAATGGTTTTATTATATACAAATTTTAGAAAAAAAACGAGATTTAATCTATTTCGTAACGAACAAAAAATCCCATCAAGCCAGTTCGTCATAAGAGAGTTTTGTTCCCTAACGCCATTCTTGGCAAAAAAAACCCAAACGCTGTTGTTTAACCTTGACCAAAGGGGGAAAGTTTAGCATTTTTATTTCATTTATTCAAAATCATTGACAAGATATTTAATAGTCAAAGTCTTATCATTTCTGCCCTATATCAAACCAACTGACCTATATCTCAAAGATCTTGAGGATAACTTCACGATTTTTATAGTCTATTCCCTTTGACATTGAGTTCCAAATTGTACCATCATTAAAAGAAGTGTAAGCGTATGGTTAATTTATTTGAATGAAAAAATGTAAAGAAAAAAAATTGACATGTACTTTAAAAATATATATATATTATGGCGTCATGAGTATATACTATATAACAAGCGCAATCAATGTCAGAAAAACTCTTTGAAATCTACAATATTTAGTTCCCCAAGAGGCAGATATTCAACACGGATAAGCCAGTCAGTCCGGTCCTATATATATCAGCAGCCATATATAGTTATTCTGCGTTCAAGTGTTGAGACATGAAAGTTAAATGGAGATGTATTTATTGCAGAGACTCCTGACGAGGAGGTCACATGACCGGTAAAACCCGGACATCGCCAGACCACACAATAAATATTGCACCCTAGTAGACGAGACACATAAACAAGAGTTAGCTTTAAGCATTTCATCGATCGAGATTGAGCTTGGATGTCGGATATGATGTCACTCTTTGCCTATATAAGACTGCATATATACAGAGCTCGATGGATACCAACTGAGAGACAATTCTTCCTACTTAGGAAATAACACGCTAAAATTCGTTTTGGAGATTCAATTTATAACATTATAATGATATACTAAACACAAGCTTTCTGCTTTTATAGGCATTTGTATTTTGAATGGTAAGATTTACTCATAGCGGGAAATACTAAAATGAAATTGCACTCCAGGTCCGCCAGGAAATTGGGAAAGAAATCAAATAAAAGAAGTCTGTTTTAAATTCCACCACACCAGCTTTCAAATTATCTATTCTATATTCCAGCAGATAAAAATAAAAAGATGGTTAACAAAACAAGGTTAAGACCAATGTAAATCCGTTTACATATTATTCTTTGCTGACGGCTCTTCTAGAGATCGCTCAAGGTAATGTATTCCTCTTCGATCTTACTGTAAAACTTTTATACATTAGGACGTTAAGATAAAAATGAAAACGTAATTTTAAGTCTTGATCTTCTCTGGAGACACTCATAATCGTTCATGTGAGAGAAAGGCTGATGATATTTTCAAGAAAAGCCATATGTATATAAAGATATTGATTTATGTTTTGGGATTTCGCTAGATGAAATTTCAGAAGATTGCAATATCAACATATCATTTTTTATTAGAGTTCTTCTAGTTAAATACAAGAAACATGTAAATTATTCAGAAAGAAGCGTAGGCGAGGGTAACTACTTGCCAGACCGATGGCCGATAGGATGCGAGCGATTGAAGTGGTATGCCACCTTATTCAGCTTTGTACATTTCATTAAGACAACACTTTAAAGTTTCCAACAAGTGTATTTCATTGAAAGGAACACAAACAACCATAGTCATTGATTGGCGAGTAATCCATGAATGACATCTTCATATAAAAGTAGTTGTTTTGATGACATCATAACCAAACATTGATTGGTGAGTAATCCATGGATGACATCTTCATATAAAAGTAGTTGTTTTGATGACATCATAACCAAGCCGAACCTCAATTATGAACTAAAGTAATATTTTCAGACTGTCTGGTACTTTTGTTTTATTTATCATATATATCCCTGAGTAAAGTTTTCCTTCCGTGCTTTTAGTCTTTTAGCACAAACCTTTCGACTCGGTTTCATCATGTGCCGATAATGCGGTTTGCTTTGTGTCTGCACCCTCTTCAGACCTTGCAATTTGTCATATGGAGACGGTGTCTATGAATGATGGCGCAACATAAGAACATTTTAAAATATGTGTTGAAATGTGATAATCTGGACACAGTAGCATGATATCACATACTTTGTGTGTATGGTCACATTTCTTAGGCGACATATATCTATCTGAAGCTAAAATTCGACGATTGAGCTAAGTTTTACTGACTGTATAACGGTTAGTAGGCATAACTCGTTACCTGTCACAATGACGCCCTGGTATATTTCACTTATCTTTTATGAATCTTATAAAGGCAACGCAAAAAGTGAGGTTTCCTTATTGGTAACACATTCTATGGAAGTATGATTAGCTAACGTTAACCTTTAAGCAGATTTTGGAATCCCCAAACCATTTACCATGCAATTGTAAACGGGGAAAATCGTAAAACACAATTTTACTCGAGAGCTTATTTCTATAATGATTTCTTTATCGAAAGATTTATGACACCGACCTTAAGATTAACAAAATATATACATGTATCTATATAACGCGAATGCGCTATAATACAAATGTTATTGCAAATTAAAAAGAAAAAAAGAAGAAAAAAAAAAAAGGATTTCTCGTGCGTCTAGTCTTGAATCACCATACCACTTTCCCGTCTTCCATATTTAGTCGGAACATACAATATATTGAAACAATTCTGTTTTTCCTTCATAGTGCATAGTCTAGAGATTGGAAAAGAAGAGGAGACGGCAGCTTAAATGTCATGAAAAGGTCAGCTTGTGCATCCCAGACGGACAATATACATACAATGCTATATCGGTTGCATGCGGATCACAAGAAGAAGACAAGTGTTGAAATAATACTCCAGACTATACATATTGCATACGTACGAATGTATTACTTTTCCGGACAAGCTTTTTATTTGTTACCAATAAACCACTAATAACCTCGGCATTCTGCAAATACAAATTCCAAAATTCGAAAAAAGTCGTTGGAAAGGGCACATGTACCTTTGCAAAATGCCAAAATCTTTAAGACATAAACAGCAATAAGGTCCAATAAATGGGCTTATACAACTAACGTACAAAATGTACATAAAACAGATAACAATTGTAAATGTCAGATGTCGCAACGGCCATAATAGGTACAACTTAAAAAACCAAAGTTGCGAACAGATACATAAAAACACTCCGAAACATCGTACATTGAACCTTTACAGCTAGTTCCTTTTCTTTGAGCTGATGTTAAGGAAATGTACCATTTTAGTTTGATGTAATTTTCTTCGATAGAGCTATTTTTGCAGGTGCTGTTTGACCAATACTGACTTTGATTGTCATTGGCCTCAAATCAATACAAAAATGATATCAAAGCAATTCAGGACAAATTTATCTATATGCATTTCCGACTGGCCGGCGTGTAAATAGAAAAAGGTATTATCTGAGATTATGCTCTACACCTTGAAATCAAATATCATGCGTGAATGTCAACGTAAGTAAAAACCAGATTGCATGGTGTTACATGGGTAGAAACCTCATATCAAAACAACCATTAACATACCCCCTTATTATCCAAGGCATGGCTCTAGGTTGTGACATATTGTGGAACCCTTATCACAAATAAAGATTAATGTAATGATCACATTCTGGGATCATACCACACTCTGAAATGTATTCGTTGCATGTATTGTAATATTGGAAATATTGACTATCGTTTCCTGTCACTCATATTGATTTACATCTAATACCTGAAATTGACACTTTGAATTGTTGAAAATCAAAGCATGGCCTTCAGTGCATGTGCGATGTTCAACCTTGAATAACTTCTGGTTAGGAGTGGTAGGTCTGATGTTAGTACATGTGACTGGGTTGAATATCGTACGGATGTGTCGAAGTTATACTCTCAGTGCAAAGGTACTTAGAATAACACTAAAGTGGCCATTCTTTTACTGGCACCAGCTTGAGCTGCCGATAGCTGTTATGGGGACGCTTACGTTCATAACAAAACAATACTTTCCCATAAAGTGTATAGTAGGATGAATATGGTGGCTCAAACAATTTCTAAGTAAGCTTAAGAAGATAGTCTTGTTTCTGGGGAGTCTTAAATGTCAAACTCTAAAGCAGAGAATCTCTCGAATATCGTTTCAGAAAGTGTTAACAAGTTTATAAGCTTAATATAACCAAACCTTGATCATAGAGGTGTTATTCTCATTAAGGATTCATTTAAATGTATTGTTGATGTTATAGAGGTTTAACAAACAAACAAACAGACACAAAATACCCCCAGGTTTTTCTCTGTGTTATAACTCCATCTCATAAAAATACATCCAACTCTATTGATGGACTCTATTCCTTACAAATCAATACACCGCTCCATCCACCAATCAAAAGCGACAATTATATTACTTCTTAATTATTGATTAATAGTTAATAGGTCGCACATTTATAATAAGTCCACTGACTGCCAATTAATGATTTACGCCAACAACTCATCCAGTCTTTGTTTTCAAGGAACTGTCGCCAGAGTCTAATTTTCATTGTGTTCTTGAGTACCTTTAATAAGAATGCTCATAACCCATGCAAATATAGTCAGTTGGAAGTTGCCATACATTTTTCATAGTAGTGAGGTTCGCTGACGCTATGAATCCAAATCCAATCTAAGTGGTCGGATGGCACGTTGGAAACAAATTTGCCTTTGACCTAGGCGACCGGGTTCGATTTCCCGACCGGATATAAACAGATATGGGGTCACACATTAAGGCTCCTCGTGCGCTTCCGTTCAGACAAATGAGGGTGATTGATATCGGTTGCATGAAATTTTAGCCTCATCAAAATACATATATGACTCCACAATATAAAAAATATCGATACTACAATCAATAAATTGTAAATGCAAAAGCACACAAGATAGTTATCCGGAATGCCATATTTTATCTTTCCCTTGTCTCTCCCTCATCTAGAAATAGCGTATGTGCTTTTAGATGTATTGTCATATAGCTAGATTCTGACGGACTGTCTACTGGCGACCTTTTGGTACCATTTTAAAACACTGAGCCAATATATTGAAATGAATCTAATGCTATGGTCACATAATACATTTATAGCTCTAAAGAAAGCCGGTCTAAACATTGACCCGATTTATATAGAAGCCAATTTAATATAAAGCTTTTAGGAAAATGGTTCCCAACAGGAAGCTCGCCCCTTTTGGGTCCGTCAGTGTCAACAAGCATAGATATTAATGGAATCCAATACTATAGACATCAAAGAGAGGAGAACATCACAGCATTCAGTTGAATCAGACCGGCTAGAAGGCCTACACATTCCAGATGACAATGGCGAACATTTGTAATTGTCTTCGCGGTTCTATCACAACAGCACTTCATTAATCGTGATTGTGTATAGAATTTGTAATCCACATTTATTTCTATGGGAATGGTAATTTTCCGGATATATTGTTCAGATTCGGGGTCAACTTTTAGTGTCATTAAACCTGATTACCAGTGCGTTTGTCTGCAGGCAGTATATACAGCGCATTCACTGTAGTTCAATGAAATTCATACGGGTAGTATGAAAGATCTACCAGATGTGACAATGCGATTTGAATTAAGAATATGAGCCATGTTTAATCTAGATCAACTATAATCACTTGCATATGAACATGTGTAATTACATTGTTTATCAGAAATCTACATAACGTTTCAGACACCTGCCAGGTCGGAGTCTATATATAAACTAGCCATATCAATTTAATCGTATCTATGTTTAAATTAATAATAATTATAAATACATAAATAAATAAATAATCGAATTCTAAAAATAAACAAAATTTAAGTGAATGGTCTGAATTTAGTCTGTTCCCGGTATAATCTGTACACATATATAAAGTCATTATGTTTGGTGCTGAATGCGGGAAAGCAGCAGGGATATATTCGTTTTAGCTACGACATTGCATCAAAAACAAAATAAACAGTTATACGAAAGGAAAACGGATTTCCCAAAGGTAGGAAGAGGGGACTAGGCGTCTACCTGGTATGAATTACATTGACAGGGATTATTCACGACCGTATTTGCTTCTGGGTTTAACGTCCTCAAAATGTTCAAGGTCATACATGCGTTCCAAGACGGTGTTCCCCGGAAAAATGGAGCAAAATTTGAAGTCAGTGTAATAGTGGGGTTAATCACAATGAAAGTCCATTCCTGAAAACAGTAGCTAGACATCCTACCCAGGTTTGCTAACACGAATACATACTTATTATTTGCAAAGTACAACAGCTATTCTTCACTTGCCGATAGGTCGTAAAATAATACAAAGCCTTGCATTCTTCCTAATCAGTTGTCCTTTCTGCGAGCGTTTCTTGTCCTTTAACAGAGGCATAATAATGTTACATGCAATCCCAATTTTAATGATTCACAAGGGATGACTTAATTGGGAATATATTCTTTCCTTCCAATAAAACTGTTTTCTTCCTTATGTCTCCCTGTAGGCTGCCTCAGACATTTGTTGGCCCCTCAGTTAAGCGTTTCGCCCCTGTGCGACAATAGGTTCTGTCACCAGGTCGCATCACACAAAAGTCATTGAACTCCTGCTGCTTCAAAGCTCAGAATCAAAATCGGCCGTTCCGGTCTCGGTTTAATAGATTGGTAGATATGTGATGTTAGTGATTTTTTAGGACGTTAAAGAATACCGGTAAGGAACAAAATCAATGACTTTTCGATTTCTATATTGTCACCGAAACCCCTACTCATGTTTTCATATGACCTGACTGTTTCAAGGACGTTAAAAGCAAATCAAAAGATGTGTCTCTATATAAATGATGTGTCTCGGATTTCTTTTTTTCTTATTTGCTTAATTGACGATCATTACATGTATGGCATCACGAGGCTGTATTACTGAGTAACCATAGTTTTCAATAATGAAGTGATACTTTTAATAGATCAATATTGAATTCGTTGGTCGTTACACATACATATAATGGTACAAAATATTTGTCTATTTAATGGGATAAAATAATGTATTTTAGGTCAGTATCTCGTCTGATTTAGTGATTAACACTAGCTATATCCAATATAATACCCAGCGACCGCGTAACACTGCAGCCATTAAATGCTACACCAATGTAAATCAATGCAACACGCCGGCGATATATAGGCGTTAGGTATCCGAACGGTACTACAGAAAATAACACGTGGTATCAGAGAGATCACAGCTGGGAAACGCCGCATGCATATAATCGCGTTACCATCTTCCGCGAGTACCTTATCCCATGAGATAGACGTGTAGGCCTGTAGACTGATCTGAAATAATATCATCTATATCTATTGGGGATAGCAACATGCGTGATCGCCCCTACAAAGGACGCGGGTCACAAAGGAGGGCATAAGAGCTATCTAACATTATCAACAAAAGTTATTTCATATAATTTTATCGTTTGGTTATTGAACTGCTAGTGTGTCAAAAGATTAAGGGATACACGGAATGAGAGTCTTTCAAAATACACCAAACTCTCATTCTGTATTCAGCGATAACATGAAAAATGCAGAATAATGCACTTTTCCTCAACCCTTGCTTCTCTGGTTTACATATTTATCTATAATTTCAAAAAAAGAAATGATATAAAAATACTCAGTGTATCATCCCTGCATGTTTGCGACTTTCTTAATTTGGGGATAAGAGATCATTAAACATTTACTATATTCAACTTTATGTTGATCGCAAGAGAAGACTGAAAGTAATGCCCACGAAAATGTATGCTCTTCTGTGTTCTCTTCCTATTATGGTATTAAAACAGTCCTATACTTGGTACATTTATGTTTCCTTTTCCTCCCGTCTATCTCCTTTCCTCTGCTTGTGTCTTGATAGCCATCAATCATCATATGACCCATGACTATAGTCATAAGCTGACAAAATCTCTGAATTTCTTGTCAACACTCACGTTATGTATTCTTTTGATATTGTCTTCTTTTGCGAATTCTATGTTCAACAAATTGCATATTCTTTCTACGAATTTCATGTTAGGTCTGTCTCCTTTTCCTCTAGGCATCGTGGCTGTAAATTCTAAGCATTTCCGGAAATAAATAGTCCACATTCAGAAAGTTATTGTTAAGGTCCTTGTTATCGCAATGAAACATTCATAAAAACGCTATTGAAATTCTTTAAAACTTCCTGTTATTGGAGTTTGCTTTTTACGATGGCAATTGTTAGAGTCTAGAACATGGATCAATTATTTTGTTTTAGTGTCTCTGACTTGTAAAATTCTACCAGATTACAACCAGCATAAACCTACCTCAGAAACCAAACAATGTTCTTACCGTGTGAATTGTTATTCCGTGAACGCCAATATGCATAAAACCTTTCTTAAGTGAAATCTGTTATCTCAAAATAATATAATAACTTTTGTAGAATACTTGTTGTATATGAGAAAATCAAATAACATAAGCCCCGGCCTAATTATTCATCGATTTCTAAGGCAGAAATTAATTCTCGAAATAGAACAATTAAATTGTGCATTAAAATGTTTGTTGACTATTGCATAAC
Organism: Pecten maximus; assembly: GCF_902652985.1. Lineage (NCBI taxonomy): Eukaryota > Metazoa > Mollusca > Bivalvia > Pectinida > Pectinidae > Pecten > Pecten maximus. The sequence continues at coordinate 41,510,459 of NC_047020.1, forward strand.
ATGATAAAGATATTTTTTTCTTTAAAGTATTGCCCATAAAAACCGAAGATGAACTATGTTGCCTGTTGCAAAAATAATAATCTAAAGTGCTTTTCAATATTCGTTCGTTTCAGTGTTGCATAAGAATTCGAAAGTAACCAATACAAAGAGACTGAAACAACAACGTAAAATGCAAACTTACAACGGAAACTTCAATGGTAAATTTAATTAACTCTTCCAGTAATGGAAGAAATACCGGAAATGCATTCGATTCTTTTATGGTTCTTTGTTTTTCCAAGGTACGTGCATATGCATGAGATTCGTACAGAGCGCTGAGTGGAGGCATAACTTGGAATATTGATTCCTTAGGGACTTTAAGTAATTAGTTCCAGGACCTGGACATACAGCTTTGGGGCGAACACAAATTGGTCAAATTACTGTTAGTGGCATTTCGTTATTACTCGAATTAGTAGCTAGTATAAAAAGGAATTGGATCCGTAAAGACGAGGACAGACTTAAGATCGAAGTGACTGAAGCGTTTGTATCAGATAACATATAAAACAGTTTAACATGATTTAAGAAATTACCTTAGATTAGTCTAATGAAAAGGACAAATTGACAGCGTGGGCCGATCCCTGATCGAAGAATTTCAAGGTTTCAATTGATAATCATAAAGAGTATAACGCATATACCATCTGTAGCCGTTTACCCGTTCAAATATTTGAAATTTGGTGAACTTTCATTCTCTACACTTGGTTTCGGCCCAGGTTTTATTGACTTTTTATTTTGGATTTCCACGAGAGTGGCTCCAAGATAAGTCCCTGATGGACGTAGCAGTTGTATGATGTACTCTGACATGCTATTTACTTTCTGACGTGTAGTGTATCTATGAGTTAAATGACAACGTTCAGTGTATCAACATGTCGTTCTATTGCGAGATATACAGGACAAGCAAGCAGCTATCCTCAGCATAGGGAACCATTTTGTATTTTGAATACAGAATATATAACATGTTGAAAATACTAATCAAAGTTAGAAATATCTATTTTTAAAGAAACGAATGATATAATATCGCATACATGCATTTTTAAAAAGCATTGTTCTCTCCACAATAATCTGCTTTTCCAATACAACGTTTCCTATAGAATATATCTTGTGGCTTTTAAAATCTGAATTTGATACATTGTTTCCATGAGCATTCCGTTACTAGTTCCTTAATGACTCGACAATTTATCACTAGCCATCCACGTCTGGGTTGCGAGTTCCAAAACCTGGCACGTCCTTAAATTACTCTGGCTGTTGATAGGACATGTAACAAAAACAAACATACCTTAATGACTTGCATCGTCAATAGACTGTTTAAAATTATGCACAAACTATTGAGATATTTATTCCAATTTTCTGAGATTCATTATTAGGTGCGATGTCCCTTCCATATATTGGTTTTTAAAATGACCCTGGTTGGTACGAGGAAATAAATCCCAAAGGAAAACAAATGAATCATAATATTATTGATATTAGTGTTGTATGTGCTTTAAATCACATCAGCCTTACCCCAAAAATGTTTTTTCGTAAAGCTTCAAAGTACATTGACTTGTTGCAAGAACGTAATACATGTAATATGCAAAATTAGAGTAAACAGGCAAAAAGAGCTTAAAAGTATCTAATGTTACTCCCAAAATAAAACGATGTGTCCCGCATGTTTTAAGAATTAATTTGGTTTCACGGTAAAAACTCTTAACATTGTACGGAGACGTGAATGATTGAAAAGTTAACAAAATTAATATAATCTTTACAACCCTTGAGCGGATGACATTTAGAAGCACATTAACACTGATCAATAAAATGGAAAGTATATTCAAATAACAGAGTCTTAGGACGGTGATTTTTATGTGATACTTATCGAAACTAATCCTTCGAAACACGTTAAACGACCAGATAAGTGATTCGTAAAGTGTCAGTCAGGCTCATCTCATGTCATTGGACATGGCAGACTTCGTAACTATTTTCTCGTTAGAAAATTCCAACATAAAATAACTATTAACAATGAAGACTGTGTTGCAGCATGAGTTAGCATCGGGAAAAGCAGAGAAATTATATACTTTTGGGCCAATTATTAAACATCTGAGACACTGCTTGCATATTACGTTAATGATCTACGCCAGGTGCTTAAGTTGCTTCAATTTTTTGTCTCGGTAAGAAAGGTCATGTGCCCTTTCCCTCGACTTAGACGAAGTTAAAGCTATAAAGTTGATAATGTATGCTGTCTGACTGACGTTAGTTTCAAAGATGCCGACAAGAACAGGAGCAAACGTTGTGAGTATGTCATGCAGCGTCTGGTGTGCTAATCTACCGTGTAAGGTTGACATTTCAGTGTGACGTCACTATAAAAACATACCTCAGTTGTCCAAATATTTGGCGGCACCGTCGTTAAATGATCTTTCTGTATAAATATGACGTCAGCAATATCACACATGATATTCTCTGTCTTACTTTTAATTCTTGGTTTTCCATACTATGAATTTCCAAAATTTTGATTATTAAGCGTTTAATTTAAGAGGGATTACCGGTCCAAAGTTAAATAGATGCTATATAGTAGGAATCAAATTAATGTACATACTTTGATAAAATATTGTACATTTGTCATTCCTAGTAAGATCTAGATATGCAGCCCATCGTGCTTTTGCAGACAATGTTTGCATCATGACTTCTAAACACAGGGGCGTTAAGACTCTAGGATGACACAAATGATTTCCATGCATATGCGAAATAAATACTGGGAAAACTAACTCATCAAGAAACGTTTTGATTCAATATCAAGGTAAATTATGTAGTTTTAGAAATATGAAGATGAATTAGTTTAAGTCATTCAGGTCGGGAAAGGTGAGACAAATATACTTGTCTATTTCACAGAATTCAGTTGTTACCTAAGGTCAATGCATAAGAATGGAAAATGAATAACGGCGGATTTATGTTGCTTTTTAGTAAATTTAAAGTATATTTGGAACATATTCAAAATATATACGTAAACAAATAAGAACACTTATACTGCAATTGTAGATGTTATAGTAATGTTACACTAAAGTTGTACTAAAAAGTCCCTATTCTCATTTTGATGTTGGAACATTTCCGTGATCAAGTCAAACTCATTGGCATATTGTTGGCCAAAAAGTGATAATGTGTTAAATGTAAGAAGTATGTAATGGCCGAATGGTGTTTGTTTTCTGGTCATGCCGGTATGGACATAAATACATCACACATATAGTAAACCATTCTGTTAGTGCCGCACTGTCTGTATGTTTACATTCTGAACATTTAGCTTTCAGTAATTAAAGTAAAAGCGTGCTCTAATCATTAACGCGTTTCGGTCAATAAAGTGATGTTGACGAAGCATCAGCACTTCCACAATGCTATATCCTTTGTGCGATTGATTCTAAGCTATTCACTAAGATATTGGAAGTAGAATGTCAAGCGTTACATTGACAAATAGATAAATGGGGATATCACAAACAAATCACGTGACAACAATTGTATTAGTAAACATGGTGGGGGTTACTTAGTATGCATTTGATAGGGGGCTCGAGTTGTAAAGTGGCGGCGCCCACTGAACACTGAACACAACTTCATTTAAACGTACATAAATGTCAAATTTTGTCATGATTTTGCCTTGCATACGGTGATATGAACTTTGTATATAGCCAGCGCCGTCCAATAGCTTTCATTTTATTATGTAATCTGCGATGACTCTAATATCACCTACTATGTCTAATAGAAAGTGCCTCGACGGCTGACCATTTGTAAAATGTATACCAACATATGCTAGGAAATATACAAAAAATGAATATTTGATATGCCTTAAAGAACCATATTTTCAGTTCTAGATGTTGGCGATGACATTCTAAAATGCTACACTGTAGGTCGCCATCATATGTCGATGACATAATTCCCCACCGTGACAATGCTATGATGTCAAAAAGGTATCCTGGATGAGACACAGTTAAACAAAAACAAAAAAAGATAGAAAATTCTAGGAATCCGCAATGATGATAGTGGTCTTAAGTGTTTATACCTATGAAGCGACTTGGGAAACTAGAAAGAAATGTCAAAATCTTCATGCTTACATTCACTAGCCTATACTTTCATTCGTATTCCAAGATATGTGCATGAACCATCCACGCATGAGCTTCGCATTTAGGCATTTTACATAACATGATAACACACAGTTTCTAGAAGGCATAGTACAGTAAAAAAAACCTTCATATGTATATTCTTACCTCCATCAACCTAAAAGGTTACCCCTGTCATTTGGTAAATTTGACTAGGTTTAATGATTGAGCTTTAATATGGCAGCAAATCATCGCGAGGATGAATACTATCTAATATCTAAACCAAATGAAAATTTGTGTGTTTCATTGACCAGTAACAATAGAATATCTTGTTTCATAATGGAATATTTGATTGTACTATCACTACTGAAAATAAGAAAAACGTGGCGTTGTCGACTTCCTTTGTGATGTTATAAGAGGCACGTTAAACGTGCCTGAAATCAAGGATTGACTTAGACAAATACTGAAATAATGTCGAGAGAAGTGTTCAGTGCTAGCAACTGCTAACGCTTGCATCATGTACATGTAAGTCTGTTCTATTTATATCATCGCCTGGTGTTTCTAGAATAGCTGCATCTTGGCTAAACTCACTTAATCAGTTCTTAGGTTGTTAAACCCGCCTTCTTTAGATATCTCATTAACGTCTGGTAAAGGCTTTGTTCAATTATGTCAAAACGTAGGCAGTCGTAATCGTTTTAAACAAACAGCAAAATAAAAATGTTTTTTCATCAATTACGTGGAAACAATTTATAAAAAAAACTTTAAAGAAAGAAAAATTACGTAACCCGAGAAAGTCATATAAAGAAGAATGAAAGTTCGACTGAAGCACCGGAAGCTAAGCTCGGTAAAAGCAATATTGCAAGAGAGATAAAAAAAAAATGGAAATGCCAGCTGCACTCGGCATCACCAATCGCGTATGAACTGTTCAAGGCACCGTTGATAGGAAGCTCCGTGTTAGATAGGCATCGGGAACGGTTGCTAGGATAACTTACCAACATGAATGAAAGGTGTGTTTGTTTCAGTAATTATATCTTGATAGGATCGTGCGATTAGTTTGATCAGGAAATTCAATGTAATTTGATAAATTACTACTAAGACACGAACTCAAATCAGTTTTGATATCGGTATTTTTCCCTTTTACCTCCTGCAGTGAATACAAATCTTTGATTTCCAGTAATTAAGAAAATTAAATGTATGCAATACGCATTCGTTACGTGAAAATCGGACTATAAACACGTGGAAAACTTTTAAAACAAAAATAAAAGAGCCGCCATACGATTTTCCGTTAGAACTAGCAAGGATCCTTTACACTGAATACATACTATCCGTCCTTTATTAAAGTTCTAAAACAATTATAAAACGGAGCAATTGATTCTACATCTGATCAAATAAATAGGAGCATCATTTGGTGTCCAGATATATGACGTTGATAAAACAGATCTACGTAAGCAAGCACTTCCTTTAGTTTTAATTATATTGGCCCCATCAACTATCAAGTCAGAACTGCCATCGCAGTAACAAAATGGCGGCGCGTTTACTAATTGATTTCGTTTTGATGAGATAAATGGAGTTGAAGTGAGGATGACTTTGGTGTATAATTCCCGAGGCAATACTACTCGCCGTCACAGTACCTGTAAGGCTCAATACACGGCGAGAGTACACCTGCATTAATGATTTCCTTCAGTCTCATCAAACTCTCCCAGTAGGAAGTATGTTATTTCTACCTTAGTAGAACACTGGGGAACTTAGGTAATGGAGATGTATCTTTATAATTTCCATATCTGTTACAAAATACATAATGTGTTTTACTACAATTTCCCGTTAAATTAAATGTAATTGATGTAACTTTATTGTCTTCCTTCTACAATTTTAGAAACCATTAATCATATATTCACTTTTGGAAATGCGATACATAAATATAGAAATTTAATGCATTTTACAGCAATTACACGCTGTATCATATCTTACGCAGTTTAAGTGATACATATTATTTTACGTGACTGTTTAATCGTTTTTGAACAGGCACTTGTCGTAGTAACATTATTGCTTTTCTAAAGTGATGTTCATAAGCATTGTTACACAGACGTCACTCAAAAACACCCACCCCTGTTTGCTCTTTTGTCTAATGTCAATATTTTCTCTCTTGTATTATAATGCGTCCTTCAAGCAAAATCAATGAGTTCAGACGTCCGTGTCATGACATTGAAAATGGCAATCTTCCCTATTAGAACGATTTGTTGTCAGATCAGGCACTCGTTAGCTATTATCGTATTATCTATCCGCACAGGTATAATTTTTAGATATTCTAAAATATTTATCGACATATTAGATCTCAATATAAACACTACCACAAGGTTGAGAACAGTTTACAACTGGTCGTGGAAATTTGACTTTAATTTATATATCATAAAGTTTATGAAGCTTAACGGATACGAGAGTCTTGGTTCAATAAACAGAACTCTTCCTATGGCTATAGATCTAGAATATGGTTTTACACCGAGTACCACTGTGAAATGTTATATTATTAATTGTGTTTTATAAATAGTATAAGTTCCGGCGTTGAAACGGAATATTTAATTTACCATTATTGATATGAACATCTATCTCTATATATGTACATAATAATTATGTCCATATTGATTTCACTTACCGTTATAAACATATACACAACCTGGTACCAGTATGCCATCTTCGTATACGTGAAATGTTTTGTTTCCTTAACGTTAGTTATTGCTGGCTGCATTCCCCCTTCTCAGGATCTTTGATACATCATGAAAACGCTTGTAAAACCCCATGCTAACATTGTATATATATTAATTTACTTTCGAAGTTATTCTAAACATTGTATAAAGACAATATAACTTATTATTTCCTATTGATTTACAGCAACCGTTTGATTGCTCATCATACCAGTACATCGGGATTACTGTATTTTGAAAGTTAGACACCCGCTTAAAATATTCCATATGTTTATTGTATGTAAAAAGTCTCATTTTTCAGAAATTTGAAGACAATTTAAGTACACAGTGGTTAGGATCACCCAAAGAATAATATCTATATTTTAAGACATCAGTAAATGAGGGCACCTGGACCAAGGCAGGAAACGCCAATAACTCCTAGGTACTCAAACCCTGGAGATAATTATTTTATTCAGTGTTTAAACCAACCTGATGAGTTTAATTCCCTATAATTTAGCTATTTATATAGGTATACGTATTATTAAATTGACACATCATCTTCTCCATTTGACTGTGTATATACGATCACAAGTGCATTTTACAAGACACTTGCCAAGCATATCGTTTTGGATACTCCATCTGTTTTACTGTCATCAGCGGAACACGACTTAATATTAATTGAGATGAAAGGATTTATTGTGTTATAGTATCGAGATGTACAGTATATGCAATTTGGCACAAGCTATACGTATATGTAATTTCACCTTACATAGTTTATAATATGCTACGATAATCCATTCTTGTGTCGTATACGTTTGCAAATATCCAATACAATCGAATTCGTAATTCCAATCAAAATATAGATTTACCGTAATCATAGTTATGTAAAAAGTAACCTTTACACATACATGCTATTTTTTCATAGGTTTAAGTTTAATATATAAACTTATGAGGTTAAATACTGAAACGTCATAAATGACTAAATGACGTATTACTAATATGAAAGTAAGTTATATAATATTTAATTATTAAAAAAAAAACTGAATCAAAACACAACCATATGTAAACCTCTATATAAAGAATTTGTATACTTACGGTCAGCGTACACAGTTACCAGTCCGGCCATTAGGTAATACCCTATACACGTTGTCCAGGCCATGTCGGTGATAACGTCGTCCTAACGAATTCAAAAGAAACATTCACCAATCCACGTGTATTTCAGTAAACACTGCTGAAGAAAATAATTCTCACGGAGGAAAGTATTTCAATACTTAATAATTCCATAACGCAACGAAGGGGAAATTCTTGTTCAAAAATAAATGTCTTTTGAAAGAGAGGGGCGGAGCTTCCCAAAGGACTGCTCTGATTAGTTGATAATCTATCAGCGCGTGTACCGTGCGCGTGCCTTTCTGTCTTCGCTGATTTAAAATGTGTACCAAACATTCATATGCTGGCTTTGATAGTTTGCAATCCGTCGGTATTATGTATATATTATTTACCAGATGTATTGTTCATAAGCGGTCCTCCAATGTAAACTTTAATAAAGATATATCAGATATCAGATAAAAAAAAAAATGGAAGCTAAAATCACTTTGTATCATCCATTGGCATATACAACTCAGTATGCTGTTTTGATTAATTACGCCGTTCTTTAGTAATATACTGCCAGGAATTAATACTCCAGATCTCTGATAAGACACTCCAAGTTTGATAACGATCCAGGAAGGTCTACTGAGACGCATACACTGAAATATAAACAATAAAAAATCTTATTTACAACTGTTTTCGATAAACACAATTAATCAAATCCTTCCAATAGGGAGACAAAATCTATCATTGATTACACAGACAAATTAAACTGGAACTGTTGAAACTCCTAGGCGAATGAGAGAGGCAACCGCCCACTATCGCTGACACTTTGGTATAAAGTGTTTGCAGTGAACACTGGTATTTGAGTTGGTACATATTTAATCATGGAACTCCAACGGCAATGTAAGGTGTATATTCGTCGATACACGTGAATCGGGAGTATGTTGACTTGTTGACATACAAAGAAAATCAATTAAGTTATTCTGTTCCTTTTATCCTAAGCATTAATAACATGTAAGCGGTAGGTGTGAAGTTTGAAATCAATACATTTTTACAATAATAAAACATGGATAGCTATATTTGTAACATTTCGAAGTCGAACCATGAACAGCTCATTGTAATGTACAGTATAAATGTATACTTAGTACAAATCCATATTCCTCATATTCCATAACCCACGGTGGATTCATTCGAACATAGCAATATCACCAATTTTGAACAAGAGGCTAACACTGTTCCACGACCTAGTATTAACCCCGCGTTGACTAAATAGACAAAGGCCGACACAGAAGTGGTGTCTATATATACTCTGAAGATGACTTACCGCTACGTGTACACGCTATATGGTGACACTCTGACTCGTTTCCCATGTGGCCAGGCCTCGCCTGTATAATCCGACTTGGGTGACAAACCTCTAGGTGATGCTGAAAGATTAACCCGTTTAACAGAATCGCACATGCTACCTTATCCACTACGTCGTGTCGTCTTCGATAATTGATTACAAGTCACACCTACATATAATGTTGATCACATACAATGTCCATAAGGGAGGGAAACAAGATCACAGCAACAGCACCAGGCGGTTCTGGGTATACTGATACTGTCCATAGAAATAATTTTGGTCTTGAACACCAAGGGCATATCAATTGATCTTTTGAAAGAGGTATGTTAGGATGTTAAATGAGAACAGATTGATAAGATATAAATACTGATTTTAATTAAAATGCATATTACGATTATTTTGTTTTATTGTAATATCAGAAGAGAGCATTTGAAGCACACCACTGCTACGCAATGATCAATGAGACTTTTAAACTGATACCTGAAATAGGTACGGAAGCATTCTACGTGAATTTTTCCCATCAGTTGCCAATCGATAAACAAGCTTACAACGGCATTGAAAGCGGCTTCTCGCTGGTATATTCGATCCACGTGTTTGGATTGCAGACTCTCAATATCATAAGCAAACCATGCTTGTTAGCAAGTTTTGTCATCATTCGCTCAGTGTCAGCAATCTACCGGTCTTTATCTGACAACACAACCGTGGATGCCTCATTACACCATGTGAATGGCAGAAATGGGCAAGCATTGTTTTCCGGAGTTGTTACGGAACATAGCCAGACTTTGTAAAGCCGGTGTCATGAACAGTAAGATGAATATAGCACTATGATATGACTGAACAAGCTCGAGTTTCTAATTAGCAAAGACAATATATAGAGAATGTGTATTATAATAACACTGTAAGAGACATAATTACATAGAAATAAGTACAAAATAATTTTTCATCGAGTTTATAATGGTTGTCCAATGTAAAATGTAGAGCACAGAGAATAAACCATTACCGGACAAGTGGGTAAAACAAATAAGCTCGATTTTGGTTCTTTATTTAACCAAGCGTCAATTTAAGTAACTCAGGGCCAATTACACCTCATTAGACAAACACAAAACAGAGTACATCAATCTAAAATTAAAACGTTGAAAACATTATGAAGATAATTATCTATGATATTACAATTATTCATATAACACGCCGATTCAGGATTTTATCCTCGCTTGAAAAAATGCGCCCTGGATAGCCTGGAAGTCCACAAACTTCTTCTATGTAGGAGACTATGATAAGTTAAAATTAAAAAATTGAAAACAAGATAATTATTTTAGAAATTACAGTTATTCCTATTATACGTTGGTTAAGGGTTTTATCCTCGCTTGAAAAATGGCGGCCTGGATAATTTGGGAGTCTACATGCTTCTTTTATTTAGGAGACGGTGATTAGAGAAAATTGATGTGTATCCCCAATGTATAACTTCTATATTGCTTTCCTTTTTTGGTCTGGTCTTTCTATGTTCTGTCCCTTGCTTTCGTCTGTTGTTCCCTCAAAGAACTACTCATGTTGTGATCATTGTAGTTGAGAGGACGTTAACCCTGTACATAAGAAACATGTAATGTCTGTGCAAGTTTGACATTTTAGGAACAAGAGAATAAGTTAATTATTTCATTAGCCTCCCAAGGCTAGCATGTACGATCAATTATAATGATTCTGTCACAGAAATCAGAAATGATGCTGACTTGCATACTGCTCATGATTAGATAGTTACTATTCCGTTGCCATTTTAGTTTCTGCTAACAGATATCCTACTAAAGCACACACAATTTCGCCTACGGTTGGTACTTCAGGATGACCGTCATTGAGTTGTGTTTCGTCCTTGTGAAATAAATAAGATACATTTTTTGATGTATCAGCAATTTTATCCCCTTAGGAGGAGTGGCATTAGAAACATGCCTGTTGACATAATTGATAAGATGCGACATAATTTAAGATATTTACATCTTCTAATTATCGCAAACAAATAGCTTTCCGGATGTTGCTCATTATGATGCTTTGACATTTTCCTGAAATTTGAAGTATTATTTAATGTTCTTTGCTTGATGTGCTTGATGTGCAGCACTGTGAAGGACTACAGATGTCTTGTCAATTCAGTTGCCTTCATGGTTAACAAAGATTGATGCCCCGGAAACTTATCTGCAACACAAAACTGCAGCAAATGAGCCCATGGTTGACTCCATAAGCCAAAGGAGCATCGTCCTTAAATAACCAAAATGTGTGGACTCTAAAGAGTAAACAAACATGGAAAGATAATGTTTGTTTGAAATGCCGTCGGCAAACAAATTTCATACATTTTGTGAATTCAATAGCGATTAGACAACACTTTCATTATAATTATACTTAACGCTTAACTTAAAGATGTGACTTATGCGGGACATTGTCGGTATCAGATGCAAAATATATAGAGAAAAAAAAGATAAACACATTCTCTCCTTTACAACTTAAATCATAAACACTATGTCACGTAACTGACAAACTTCATTCAGGTAATCTTGGTTTTTGTAGATATTCAACAAAAAACAACATACTACTATATTCCGTATTGTCTGGATGGCGGTGTTGTAATGTAGAAAATGTATTCCTACTTGTGACATGCCGTGTTGAAAGACTCGTTTCATGTATGGTGGAATATGTTATTCTATAATTCTATGTGAAGCATTTGCACAGTGACGAATAAGAATATGTGAAGACAAAGGGTCGTTGATGTTTATCAAGGGTCGTTTACGTTTATCAGGCGTCGTTTATGTTTATCAAACGTCTTTTATGTTTATCAAGCGTCGTTTATGTTTATCAAGCGTCTTTTATGTTTATCAAGCGTCGTTAATGTTTATCAAGCGTCGTTTATGTTTATCAAGCGTCGTTTATGTTTATCAAGCGTCGTTTATGTTTACCAAGCGTCGTTAATGTTTATCAAGCGTCGTTAATGTTTATCAAGCGTCGTTAATGTTTATCAAGCGTCGTTTATGTTTATCAAGCGTCGTTAATGTTTATCAAGCGTCGTTAATGTTTATCAAGCGTCGTTTATGTTTATCAAGCGTCGTTTATGTTTATCAAGCGTCGTTAATGTTTATCAAGCGTCTTTTATGTTTATCAAGCGTCGTTAATGTTTATCAAGCGTCGTTAATGTTTATCAAGCGTCGTTAATGTTTATCAAGTATCATTTATGTTTACCCAGCGTAGTTTTTGTTCATCAAGCACAGGCAACATCTTAGATTGGGCATTGCGAAGAAATAAGTATGATGCATTGTTTTGTTTCTTTCTCATTTAAAAAAAAGTTCTTCTGCTTAAAGCTTGTTTTCAGTAATATATACGGAAATACTCATACACCATATCATTAAGGTATAAGTTGAATGATGACGACTGAAAACAAACAAATGTTAGTTTGAGGCTATTGCTATTTTCAACGCAAAGCCAGATATCTCACGCAGCCATCATAGACTAGACACATATCCAGTTGTCAAAATGTCAGATTTATGAAAATGTCTCGTCTTCCTCTATGACCTGGGAGAGCGGTTTGCACGTCAAATAGTGAACAAAAATGATAACCTCTCACATCCCAGTCTGGAGACGATTTATGACACCCTTATCAGGGACTTCTCCTAAATGGTGACCGTTTTATACAGCCATGCTCTCCTTGGACCATTAAAATCCAATATAAATATCCCAAATCGGACAGTATCCACTCTCGAGTTTCTGAGGCCTGCAACATTAGGTGTCTCCTCTCCATTCGTGTTCTCTATCGACGGTCGTTCCATCGTCTTCCTTCTCTCGGATTTGCTGTTTGTTCCATGGAGCCCAACTACAGAACCAATTGATTATCTCTGATATCGGGGGCTTGCAACAATTTGGGGGCAAACGCGATACATCACCAACGTGCACTAATGATCTGTAGGTCTGTTGGTTACATACACACAAAAAAAGACCTACAGTAACCAATATTGTGTCTAGTTTTTATTGTTGTGTTTTTGTTGTTTTTGTTTTGTTTTGTTTTTGTTTTTGTGTATAGAAAAGATATAATAGGTATGGTTCTATCATTCATAGAATATAGCTTTTTGTGTAACGAATCACTTGAAAACGGAGTAACATCTAATCTTAAAGAATCCAATTAGTAACTTGATAACTTGTGTTAGCAACTTCAGTTAAGAAAACAATAATGTTGACATATGAGATATAATCTTTGTTTATTTAACAATTGAAAAAACACGTTAAATCAACTGATATCAATCGCTCTTGTTGGCCCTGATGGAAGCTCGGGAGGTGTCACACCGTGGATGGAAACCGCGGAGTACCCGAGGGAAAACCCACGCGGTTGGGCAGGTGACCCCATACCTTTTCACGTCCGATCCGGGATTCGATCTCCGGGCCCCTAGGTGAAAGACAGGTGATACCACTGTGCCACCCGACCACCCAATGTTACTATTTACAATTGATGCTTGCGGTTTTTTTTTTTTTTTTTTTTATTTCACCTAAATGAATACAGCGAAAATAGTTCGTAAAGCAACATTATTTACCTTATTAAAGCTCCAATTTCAAATTCGGCATCTAAGATATAACTAATATTTTGTTCTTATTGTGGTTTTTGTACACGTAGATTTGTGAATCGCGTTTATGTTGGATCTTTAATGAGATATTTATGTAGTTAAACTAATTCAATTAAATCTTACGTGGAATTAAGAAAGTTTCCTGTATCCTTTCAATATATTCGAAATTTCTACGTACTCTGCAAAATAGAGATTGAAGCGTAAAATCGATGTACTCGTTGCAGCAACCTAGCCATCAAAACGAAATAGGTCCATGTTCCTTCTTTTAGCTTAAAAAGTCTCCATTCCAATTGCATTTCTAGTAGTATTTTCGGAATATGCTGTTTTTCTATCTGATTAGGAAAAAAGTTCCCAAAATAAAGAGCACATTTTTAAAAAGGCCAAATTGAATACAGATCACTACAGTATTTGTGAAACACTTAATTTCAGTGAGGAACACAAGGAATATACAACTGGTATGTAAATTCTTGTGTAATGTCTATACTTACATGTTTGCCTAGTTACAATAGGCATAACGCCTGCCTAGCTGTCAATATTAATGAAATTGTTTCACGTGCGAGACATCAATCATGCTAAACGTTCACGACAAGTGCGTATAGAGCTTAAATTGAAATTTTGAGCAATTTCTACATGTTTGATATAATCATCTGCTGATTGACACAGAAGAACTCTCCCCTCAGGAGGTAATTTTAGCCTAACCCAGAAATCCATCGATAATTGGTGAGTTTAGTCGACGTTGGTTACGTGTTTGCAACCGGTATGAATGACACTGCTTACAATTCCCAAGTTCCTTGCTTCAAGTGTGCCAGTAGCTCCTGAATCTTTAAACCGGTTCATTTCAATAATGCATAATCATACGTAGGTGTTGCTAATTGAAATGACTATAGGCTTTGTCATTTTTAACAGACAACATTTGCACTGTTTCGTTTCAACAGAAACATAACCTTTGAAAACCACTTGGAAGTTAATCATAATAAAACTAGCAAATAATTCTAGAATCAGACATTTTACCAGGCGTTGTGCTTATATGACAGTCAGGGTTGTAGAGAAACAGGTAGGCACGTTAATTAAAAGTTAACAAACACCACGGCATTGCGTAATTGGCAATTAGGAGGCATGTGAGTGACCAAACTCCTTTCTGTTGCTGACTTTTCATCACTCGAATTTTCTAATCATATTCTTCCTTTCATGTCTTTCTCTTTCTAGTTGTCTTTACCTTTCGTTCCTGTCTTCTCATATCTTAATTGTATTGTCTTCTTTACACCTTATTTGACTCTGTCACGAGCACGTTGAACCTATGCCAAACAAACACTGTGGACCGCACGTATGTTTCTTGTATGGAGTATATGAGCAAGTCTACCATAACACTCATAAGGTTTTCATATTTAGTGTTGAATATAAACACTAAATACGCTTAATACACGAAGGTCATTTAGCAGCGTCGTTTTGTTATGTTTTGCTATCTATAATATATCAACAAAAAAAGAGAAAAAGTTCATCGACCGCAAAAATATTCCCGACGCACATACTGTATTTCTCGAAAATGCAAAGCTAAACCCTGCGTGAATAACCACGTATTCAGCATTTGTTTGACAACCTTTAAACACGGACGGAGTTGAAAATAGCTTATTCAAATTCCAATAAAAATACATGGTTAAAAAATTGACATGTTTTAGTGTGACCAGTTGACTTGCTTTTAACAGTTAAAATTTTACTTGCGTTCGATGTTTTTGTATTTTGATTAATTATACCTGATACCTTATTACAGGGAAGATGTAAATTAAAGCAAATGTTTATAGACCATGATTGTAATGTGACCAGATTGTAATCACGTCCGTGATTCGATGTAAACGCACTTCACAGAACCATAAAAAGACAATTCGGACAAAATTCGCAAAATAAACATATTTACCTAATGCGTATGGTGTTCGTACTACCAAGTGCATTTTATACGACTTGACTGAACTGTGATTTGAACTAATCAGCACCACAAAAAAATCATGTTTTCATTCATCAAAGACAATTTTAAAATAAATGCACAGAGATAGTATTGACCGGGCGTGTGGTGTGATATTTTACTTATCAAATAGGAATGCTTGACGAAACAGGCATACCTTTAGGTAATGACGGACTCTGATGAACTGACGGGGTCAATGGTAGACTGGGAGACTTGATTGTTGCGTGATTTTTCTGGTCATCGTGTGGCGTGAGCAAAGTTGACATGGCGTCATGGTAAGTTCATTTAATTGTATTGGCACTCCGTAGTCTCTCGTCTTGCGTTTAATTGAAGGTTGGGCTGGGATTATTCACTCCGGTCGATTCAATGTCTCGCCAATATTGTCCATCAGTGCATTTCGCTTTGATGGTCGGATCAGTTTACGTTCTGCCTCGTTAATTGCAGAAAAAAACGAGTGAGAAAGAATGACACACTTCCAGATATAGGATTGTTTAGGTTCATCATTCAGAGTCAAAACAAGTTGCCCGATGTGTGAATAGAAGGCTGTAATTTATCTTTTCAATTTCAAATATTTTTTTTTATCTAAGCTGACGAACGAGCAGAAAACACCCATTTATACGTTATTTATAGCATCTTTCGTCTCCATACAGCGATACATACTTGTAGCAGAAGGGAAAAAGACTTACACGTTACATTATTTTCTTAGAGCCATAGATGGGGAAATAGTTTACGGTCAATCAGCAGAAAATTACAGAGAAAGGTCAATGAGACACCGAGACAAAACAAAATATAACGATGGCATCAATATATAGCAGGGATGTAATTTGGTTAACATAAATAAGGAAGAATATGTAAAGTTTGAGAGAAACAAACAATGCTTATGTAAGATAAATGGTCAAAGCCAGAGACAGAGGTACAAGTACAGACAGAGAAATGGAATAATTGGTAGAAGACGAACTAAATCGGAATAGGAGAATTGTATAACTTCACATAATTATTTATGCATCCATTAATGAGTAATTTGACTACGCTGTTCCTTTTATACAAATGAAAAGTGGGAACTCAGTACGATACATACTTTTCCTTTTCTTGAATTAATAATTTACACAAAATAAGATTAGAAATTGAAAACAACACATTTTGAAAGAAACAAAAATTACACTGCAAAGAATGTCGTAATCTTCTTACGGCTTCCAATTTGATAATTGTGTAATCTCAGTTGCAAAACAATCCATAAATGTCGAGTTCGTTTACCAAAGTGAAAGCTTTTCAACATATTCCCATTTTGAGCTCGGTAATTGGATCCTCTCGTATAGTCTATTTTAGCTTAAAATAATAACATCAGATGTTAAAAACGAGTGGGTGTAGCAATTATATTCAATTTTAAATGCATGTCTAAAATAAATTCTTGGAACTTAATCGCTTACCTTGATTCACTGTTTTTTTCAAAGCAGAGATAGATTGGTCTTTGGTAATAAGGTAAAATTACCATGCTCGTCTAGGCTTCATTTATAGGTCTCCCTGTGCCATTCATATACTACACATTAAACCATCATGATAGCCGGGTTTGATTGAAGTAGTGGAAATATATTTGCACCCATTGACGATCAAAACGCCAGGCGATGTGACAATCGTTCAAGCATGAAAATTGAATAGACAGTTGTATGATATTGCATATCAAAGCTCAGATTTGAATTCAGCTGCCGTGCGGCCGATTGGTTATTTAGAAATATCATGAGGGTCGTCAAATTGGATTCAGTTTGACAAGTAAGATAATTCAATGTGCAGCTAGCTGAGTTGTAATACGCTTGGATTAACGTAGCTCAGAAAGAGTCCTCTATAATTTTCATTAGGCTAAAGTGATCAACCAAATAAAGTTGGGAACCAGTGGAAAGCAATGACATTTTAAATATCCACCAATTTCATAATGATATACTTATTTTATTTTTACCTTTTTGTGACATAAGAATGATGCTATAACTAAAACCAGATGCTATCTTTCGCTTCTGCTTAAGATCAGTATGAGGAGTCGACTGTAAATACCGATGATAGGTGGTTATGAGAACACAAACATGTAATTCTAAATGACGAAAATAGCTACTTTGATATTTCAACAATTTCATAATTGCATATTTGTGTTGTTTGACGTTAAAATAACGCTTTATCTAAACACTGATGTTGACATATATCTTTCGTCTTTGTTTAATAGCAGTGTTTGAAACTTGATTTGGACAATGATGACGGGTGGTAACGAAAGCACCAAGATGTACTTCTAAATGGAGGTATGGGACCAGAATTAATATAACATTTGTGACAACAAAGCTATATTTATTGATGTAGTTAACACCGATTTTTTTTCAAAACGACTGCTACAAGAAATACTTTTCTTACCATAGTAATGCTATTTGAAAAAAAAAATTATACAAATTTATTACTTTAATTTGTTCAGCTATTGTTGATATGTAATAACAATACGTCCATATAATATAATACTATGATATTATGTTTCATAGTGGTTGTTATAGTTCAATGACCGACAGCCAGTTCAGTTTGTGCCACACGCGATGACCTTGAGCGACGTTTGTCGGGATTTTATGTTTTTTGTCTGAGGCGCACACTATTAAGAGCGGTATTTCCAATTCCGAAATGTCATGACATTGATTTGACCTTGTAAATAATTACTCTTCACTATTGTGATATCTGTCATTATATTTGGCATAGAAGTAATGACTAATAGGCTGTCGTGGTCTGCGGAACGATGAGGTTATGTGAATCTACAGATGGCGTGCCAGGAGCTGACTGCTACATATAAAAAGAGACATTGGTGCCCACACACGGACAGATATGTCATAAGAGTAATTCAAAATCTACCATGGTATTTATAACTAACTCAGGGTCACAATATTCCACGCCATCATAAGAGGATAAACATGAAAAATAACACAAAAGTAAAACAAAAAACAAAAAAAAACATAACAGAATTTGTGTAGTTGAAAATTATGCCACAATGTCATTAATGAGGGAAAACAGATTATACGCCTTACAGGAGATTAAATTTAAACTAAGGCTCCTGTATGACACTACATAAGGCTCCTGTATGACACTACATGAGGCGACCCCCCCACACACACACCTCAATGGTCGGGGTAGTTTCCCATCTGTCTTCGGAATGGGGGTCATTGAAGAGAGTCCATGAATAATGCCCGCTGTATCAAACCGCAAGTTGGTCGTAGAAAGGCAACTGTCCTCACATGACCCTAGCTGTTGATTTGACCTTGGCACCCGTCCTCATATGACCCTGGCTGTTGGTGTGACCTTGACATCCGTCCTCATATGACCTTGGCTGTTGCCGTCTCCTTGACACCTGTCCTCATATGACCCTGGCTCTTGATGTTACCTTGACACTCGTCCTCATATGACCTTGGCTGTTGCCGTCTCCTTGACACCCGTCCTCATATGACCCTGGCTGTTGATGTGACCTTGACACCCGTCCTCATATGACCCTGGCTTTTGCGAGGACGTTAAACCCGTAAAAACAAACAAAGCAAACAGACTAAAATGTTTGTTAAATAAAATAATAATAAAGTCGTTGGACAGAAGCCGCAACATTTATGGACCGAACGGATATGCAACACAAATAAACCTTTCACCTTGCCGTTTGTATATGATTACCTCAATGCGTCACAAAACAGTCATTTTGGACCCTAAGTGTGACAAGAGATATCAGATGGATCGCGAACTATTGTTTTATCTGTAATGGTTCGTGGAAATTTGGCCTTTGTTCCTTCTATCTGCTTCATTGTCTAGAATATCGGCATTATCAATCATGCGTTAATATTTCAAATGTCTCTTTTAAAATTGTAGAATACCATACATGGACTAGCTATGAGCAACTCTTCAACTTTTATTTCATTCGAACAGTTTCATGAATACAAAGATACACGTGTGAATGGAGATATTTTGAAGTCCATTATTGGAGATTATGTCATTTATTGAATCGAAGGGCTACTGACCTCCGGTGTGAATTTAGACTTTCTGTCAACGCCTAGGTAGCATCACATAAGGCCCCTAGCGCTACTAACGAATCCCCGATAAAGGAAACAGTTTGGTTATGCAAATGTATTCATTTTCGCTCAAGACAAAGATCCCAGTTGTTGCAATGACGAAAGCAGACTAATTTCGTTTAAAGACAATAAGAAGCCGAATATTATACTAGAGGTCATACTATGAAATAACATATGGACGTCACGAAATCTCCCAGTTGACCAAGGGTTATATCCAAGTATATCTAACCTAATTAAGATTATATATCAATATATCTGCCAAACGTTATAAGACCCGGTAAACACGCGATCTCGCGTTCCTAAGACTCGGACTGATACCATGGAAACATTTGTCATCCTCTCTATTGATACTAAAGATCGTGGATAATGCCATTGAACTGAAATTAGTTGTAAATGCTCAGTACATGACTTACCAATATCTGCTCCATTTATACGGAAACATTGTCCTCTAATCCAATATAATTAGGGATATTAATTTCCATTAGTGAGGTCAATATAAGGGCGGATTGACCCCGCCAGTTATACACGTTATCTAGCCACTTATCGGTCATACTGAAGAAGTGCATTGTTCAAGCTGCCGTCTGGTATATTACAACCAATTCAATGATATTTATTTCAAAGATATGACCCCAAAATGAATTAAATTGTGTGTTAAAGGTGCCGTGTCCGAGTCTGTCAATATGCAGATATTTAATATGGTAAGATTAATGAGCTTTAACGTTGACAGTGATGTGTCGAGGACGACCGAATTGAATGTTATTGATCAATGATGCGGGTGTTGAAAGATGTTAAATCGTCCAATCTGTGACACATACTTGATTATATTGGATGGTAATGTTACCCCATTAATAAATCTAATTATCAATTACTCTCGATTAAAATACCAGCAACCCTTCCCCTATATTCGTCCTTCACGATGACGGTATGATGGAAAGGAAGACATAGCATACCACTGTGCTTACGACATGACACGCCATTGAAACAGTACTAAACATCGAGCCTCGCGTTTATCTAGCCACTCTATAAAGCTAACACTTTGACTTTTCTCGGAGGTTAAGCAGTACCAAACCGCCAAAACAACAGAAAATACCGACAAAATAACGAAAAAATCATTCTAGTTCAAAATCAGTGAAACGAGGGCAAAATGTTTACAAAAAAATGGATTTGAATGGAGACACTTAAAAAAGGATTAAAATGCGTCAAGGCTGTATGGTAACTCTTCCGTTTATGATTCATTACATATGGGCAATGTTTCTAATAAATATTTAATACGCACCATCTGAGACTTATCTAAATCACAAGGCAGGTAGATGGCTTTGAAATTGCAATCGATCGTTAATGCATATAGAGCTATTCTATATGAAATATTCATAGCATTTAGCAGAGACGGTACATAAGACATCGGTCGAACTCATTGCAATAGTCTTCACACTCTGTTAAAACAAATTGGAAGAAAATGTGTTGCTACTTCAAGATTCCTACTGGAATTTCACAGAGGGCGTTGCTTTATTGACAAAGTGAGATTTCTGGCGCGATATAGCTGTGATTTATGATAAAACGCCCTATTTATTTGATGAATTTTGAAATAAAAACAGGAAAACAATTCCATATGTTATCCTTCTGATGATGAAATACAACGATAAAGCTTAGAGAGTGGGTTATCTATGACTCCATGCCCCCGACAAATATAACTGAGGCTCTTACTCCTTTGAGACAAACGACTTGACTATCTTAGCATGCATGCAAATAAGAGCGGTACTCTTCGCATGACACACTAACGACAACTGGTTGTTTCCTGAACACCAAATATAAGTTATATAAAGGAATACTCATTGCAATTTATTGTTAAAGCACATTGTACCCAACCCGCCATGCTGCCTCCAGTGCAGTGCAGACAATTATGCCAGTCACAATCAATCAAACTTATTTTGCTTTCCTTGAAAATCGTCTTGCTGACGACGGTGAATTTTGATTAGTAGTTTCTTAGAAAAACCCTACTAATCTATCAATTTAGAAGGGATATGTAGTATGGTCATACGCCTGCACGACACGTAAAAATTTATTTTGTTTCTTTGAGAGTCCATGGCTCAAACAATCAAAGCTATTTTTGGTCAGATAAAACCTCAACATCAACATTTTCAAACAGTGATGCATCAGAAATGAAAAGAAAGAAAGAAATCAAAAAAAACCAAACAAACAAAAACCAAACAAAAATAACCAAAAAAAAAACCCCAAAAACAGCAAAAAAACATACAAAAAAAAAACCCAAGAAAACACAAAAAACGGAAGGGGTGTTTGGGTGGGAGGGTGGGGTGGGGTGGGGGGAGGGGGGGGGGGGGGGGGTACACTTACTTTTTTGTCTGTATTTAACATTAGAGCAATATCCAGGGTCATTTGAGGTGGCTATTTAGAAGACGGCGATACGATTATTTACTTGTTACTTAATAGACGCAGAAGAAAAATACTCTATCCAGCAGTCTCCATCTACGACATTACAACTAATTGATTGTGTTATCATAAATATTGTTCCATCACGTTAAGTACTGCAGTTAAATACAGAGCGTCATGATATGCATACTTGAGAGACAAAGAATTTGCTTGCCAAACAACAAGACACGTTTCAGAAATTATATTAAATATTTACATATTTTTCATTTTATTTCAAAACATACAAGTAAATATTTATTCAACAAAAAGGCATAATCGAATCCAATTAATCAACTGCTTCCTGTAATGGTTTATGATAAGTGCACAATGGTTACAGTTATCATTGACAACGATGCAGCGTTGAATAATTCGAACACTTGTTTTTAATTAAGATAAAGTTTGACCTTACAGCACTACATGTAGACAATATACTTGCCGACGTGCTCAGACAATGGTTACGGCTACACGACAAAACCGAGATATCTTTACATACCCGTTACGTCCATGTTCATACCAATGGGGGCCGATAGTCTGCAAAGGAAACAAAACATTTTTATACACATTTCAGAGAAATTACAGAAAATTGATCCTGCAAATGTGACCTCATCAACAAGTGCAATGTTAAAAACTGGTCTCCGTTGAGGCGGATTCTGCCTCCAAAATCAACAGAATGTAATCATGGTTGCTATTGTGTAACGTTGTCTTTGTCGACATTCTGCCGAGTTCTCACACAGCTAAACGCAGTTATTATCTGATTGCGGATTCATCTCGGGAGCCAATGGCAAATTAATATTACCATAGTTGAAAAGCAATAATAACACGAATTGAATTCCACTTAAACTTGCGCTTGTAAAGCTTATTTGAATTCGATTCATAGCATCAACCGACCTAAAGCAATCGGTGATATGGCGTTAGTTATTATGCCTCTTGTGTAATTAATTTTAAAATATACCCGATATTTAACATTAGCATGCCATCTTTTTTTGTACTTAAATGAAATAATAGTTTACACCTAAATTAGCTTTATGAACTTTAAAGAAATGAACGTAATCTAGCCATTCGTTCTATTTTGGTTGGTGAAAATACGCCATGTATAACAGAACCACAACATGTTTGATTGGCGAAAGAAAGACTTTACCTTTATCACTGCACATATTAAAGGGACATCACGGTAAAAACGTTTCAATTTTCAATGAATGTACGCCTTTTGTTCATTTCCAGTTATGTTTCTGTGCTGTCCCAATGTTCACAGTCGATCCTCATGTCCAGCTTGACCACTTGATTTAGTTGGGAATCCCCCTCTAAATTTAGCGCGGAAATTATTTTTAAATCATCACGTAACTGTTTTGAAATCGAGGCAACACAAACACACGATAGTTTACAAGGCGAATTGGATTAGTTGGACAACGATATTATACAGTGGTTTAAATGTTGAATAACACGTTCTGTATATATTCCGGCACATATATTTATGTGTAAATAAGTGTAAACACCGTACATATACAGTACGAGGAGGGTGATTTGGTACTCAAACGCTCACAGAGCGTTTGCGCTGCGCGAGCGTTGGGGATTAAACCCCGCTGCAAACCCGCTCTAATCCCGCGCAAGCGATGTCGCTGCGATCCCGCTCACGCAGCGATTCCGCTCTGACAAGGAAGCAACCCGCTCAGCCAGCGATAAAGATCCGGCAGGCCTGCAAACCCGCTCACGAGGCGATCCCGCTCTGGCGAATTAGCAAAACCGCTCAGCCAGCGACCCCGCTCCGGCGGGCCACAAACCCGCTCACGACGCAAACCCGCTCACGAGGCAACCCCGCTCAGCCCGCGAACCCGCTCACGAGGCGAACCCGCTCACGAGGCGATCCCGCTCCGGCAGGCCAGCAAATCCGCTCATCCAGCGATCCAGCTTCTCTTGTCGCTTCCCTGGAATGGGCATAAGGAATCCTGTGTTTTATGTTACGATGAATAAGGAAAAATTCACATTTCTTCCACCAGAAACGTCTGCAGAATGTAATGTAACGTTTACAAAATGTGTTTCGTAATCACTTGCTTGAGTGATTCTGTAGCGTTAGTGAAGAAATTGATTTGACAAAAATACATTTGATATCTTTGTTATTGTAAAATCACAGAAAATGGGTTTAACACAAAGTTATTTCTTTAAACAACATCTTAAAATCTAAAAGTGTGCATTAACGGTCTCAATAATAATAATGTTCATGTAGTTATGCGACAACGGGCTGGTATACATCGTAAATGTACATTGTAATGAACGATTTCGTCCTTTGTGTTCTGATGGTGTCGGTGACGAGTATCATTGTTTATTTATTTGTAATTATGAAATAGTATGCTAAATTAGAAATGTATACATTCCAAACTATCATTGCACATTTGTACATACCCAGATCTGGCAAAAGAGAAAGGTGATTAGTTTCTAAATACGTTAGTGTTAGTAGAGAGTGGGTAACATTTGCTGTGTTTCTGCCATGTGTAAGATTTGCTTTTAAGGTGATGCTTGATCAATTCTAATCAATTCATTTGATTACTTTCGGCTGAAGGGAATAACATACAAATGTATGAAGACAACAACATTGCATAAACTTACACGTTGTAACACACATATATACGTCTGAGCAGAGACTTGCATATACATGTACATATATATGTCAAGTAGTAATAATGACAGTACAGACAAGTAAATTGTCGAATTTTCGAGGCAATCTGCTCCTTTATCAAGACACAGGTAAATCACATACGATCACATATAGACATAGAACACGGAACAGTTACACAAATATAGAAGGTAAAAAAAAAATCGTAATGTAAAAACAATCCCCCTCGGCCGATATGTAATTCGCCGAGGGCCTGTTGTGCTTAATTAGGAAACATCTTAGGTGGTGTACAGATGCTAAAAGTAAATAAATAAATAATATAACTTTAAGGTTTGACAAAATAACATTGCAGATTATTACGATGTGACGGCAGCGCGTGCTGTGTCGTGAATGTTTTTGTTATTGTTTTTTTCCCGCGATATGTACACACACATATATATATATATAAATATATACATCTCCGGTCTGAGAAAGCTAAAAATCTAACAAACGATGTATTTGAACGATAGCGCAGTGGGGCAGTGCTGGTCGAATGAGAAGGCTGAGCACATTAACTTGTAATCGGAGCCACTGTAATAAGCGCATATGTACATGTATAACCTCACCTGTGACACTGCGATACATCTTACTGGAAATTTCCTGCGATTCGCAGTAAAGCAGGAAATGTATGTATGTTTGTTACGAGAGTAGGGTACTGTAAATGATGTAGCTCATGGCGAAGGAAAATGAGTAACACGTGTACAATTGTACACTATTCATACATGTATATATCTACAAGCTATGAAGCATACAAAATATGAATGACTTATATACGTGTACTAGACGTCTATATCTTACAAAATATCACGCACGCCAAGAAGTACCGGGGTGCCTCGTTTTTATAACCAGATGACACAGAATTCGACGCCATATTGTATGCAATGCCTCGTAGCGTTTCGAAATACACTGGTATGGAACGCCATAGCTGCCTTATGACCAAAGGTCTTATATCATCATGTCACTATGTTATATCATCATGGCGACATAATACTATAACGTGATGATATAAAATGATATAAAACCTTAAGTCTTTAGGCAGCCACATGTATGGCGTTCCATACACTGGGATTAAAGGCCTATTTTGTGGCGAAATAGACAGAAATTAAACGCAAGTCACACGTTTGATTTCTGGTTTGGTATAATTTAATAAAACTGTGTATAGTTTGATATTATGAGAGGGAAAGAGGTATGGTCCTTTTCCGCTTATCCTGACCTAGGCCACGTACAGCGATAGTCTGGGCTAAAAATACAGGTGAAATATCACGTGACTCCAGTGATTCCCTCAGTACCAAAATAGATCGTCATGGTCCATTGGCGCGCTGTGTGTTGTGAACGGATTATGTAGTCAAACAACACCATATGAAATAAAGTTTAATCGACATGTTAAATAGGAATTAGAAAGTTGCAAATAGCTCGCTGATGCAAATTTACGGCCATTTAATGAAATATCCATTGCATTAAACGAACATTTTTTTTTTGCAAATAAGAATGTTTACATGATAGAGATGTAAGGTTTGTATTCAAAAACTCGGTTTTTAACATTTATTTTTTTGATTTTTAAAACGGTCACCGTTAGGTCAAAACAGATCAATATGCGCCATACCTCTTTGTCTTCAAATAAAGGTCAATGATCAAAATACAAAATACTTGGTCAGAGAAACCCAAACTGTCTAGGATACTCTGTGTTTTCTAGTGAAATGAAGTTTTATCTGTTGAATGCTCTATTTTCTTTGACATTTCATACATTGTTGTTCTTAACTTCAAATCGGTCTGACGTTTAGAAAATTTTTTTTATTTTATATCGGAAAACGGACACTTTCACGTTCTGAGGAAGGCACAAATTTCGCGCTACTACGCGATGGATCGAAATAACCAAAACGCTCCTAATACAATTTTTCCAGTGGAGCGATTATGTTATAATTGTAACATTGTTGTACACTTGTTTGACTGCTTGTTACACACCCTCAAGTCTGTCAGGAAGTAATACAAATCTTAAATGTTGAAGTTTTATCTGCTAAATGATATATTTTCCTTGACATTTCACAAAGGATTTTTTTCAATTTCAAACTGCTTTTTACAAAACACCATGTTTTATATTAGAAAACGTACACATTCTAACAAAATTCGTTCTAATTTACCATAAAATTGATTAATTGTGAAAGCACCTTAGTAAAACATGCTTCTGCTTGTTGCGTCCACAGACTGGTGTAATAATCGGTCAATCACCAATAAATGTATATTAGTTATGTGTTTACCATTTCTTACTCGTTACCAAAGAAAGCAACACAGCATCAACATTTTTAACTAAAATAATGTGCCATTTCATTCGCAAATTAATATTCAAATAAACATACCAACAATACAACAGTTCTGGATACTCTGGTTTGTGAGAAAAGACGAACACACGTACAGTAAATCCAAGCGTTATATTCTATACAAAACCCGCTTTAGTCATGAAGGACACTTAATTTAGAAAGTAATATATTATAATCATCATCATCTACAATATACTAAATCTCTCTCCCGTATGAATACCAGTGTTAAAGTCTACAACAAACTTCTACATATACAGATTTTATCCCTTATTTTACATGTCGCGGTCTCAGGGATCAAAGACGATTAAATGCTTGAGAAAGACATAATTTATATACGATCGTTGTCAGTGAAATTATATAAAAGTGAGTCGCAACAATTATAATATAATTGATACTTTCTGTACAGGTATAAAGCATAGGTACTTATCAAAACCATTATTTTAGCTCCGTTTTTTATGATAAAACACAAACAATTTATTTCATCGAGACTAATCATAATTTATACTAAAACTTATAAATTCGTAATGATTTTCGTGTATGATTTTTTTTCCTCCAAATTTTATGTATTTTTTGCTATTATTTTTGTAATTGTGTCATTATCATGAAGTGATCGAGACCCTTGTGGTTTTGCTTTCAATTCGTGTCGCAAGTCTTAAAAAAGGACTTTTAAAAGATGTATAAACATGTTCGGAGAATTACGAATTCTCAAGTTTTAATTGGTTAGTATACCGCTAAACCATTACCAGGTGTGAAATTACGGTCCACAAGCTCGTCACACCTGTCACTGCACCACAGGTGTCCGTGATTTCTGGTGTTCTAATCGGCACACGCCGATAATTGCTTGTGAGTTCACGCGTTTGGTTTCTGTGCACTTCAAAGGAGTTCCGAAGGCATGCTTTTACAGGTTGTTTGTACATAAATCGAACTTGAATTTTATTAAGAATTGCGTTTATACTATAGGGAATACATTTTCAAGTTGTTGAAATCAAACACATTATTTTTGGAATTCAGTGAGTTTCGTTTTCCATACAAACGAAAAAAAAATCATATCTCAAAGGTTTGTCTATAGAATAATTAACCTAAATTACCTCATTCATATATATATCCATGATGTTGAAATTTACTCTATGAATCTTGTCTGGGAGTTACTGATCTTTCATGGACAAAAATCCCAAATAACGGTATAATTTCTCTTTTGGCTAATAAAAAACCCCAAAATGATTAGCATTTATTTCACATCTTGAATGAATTGAATTTTTAACTTGTGTTACTAGAAGTATTATAACCGAAATCAATACTGGTACATTTGTATGTGACAAACCTGTCATGCCCCCATAATAAAGGCTATATGATGTAAGTCATTATAAACGGCCGGTTATTCAAATGTCATACATGTTACAACGACCCGTTAAAATAAAAAATATAAATAAAATATTTTAATATACATGTTATATACGACCTGTTATAATAGAAAATAGGTAAGATGATGCATGTTGTATTTGGCCCGTTATGATAGAAAATTAGTAAGATGTTACATGTTGTGTATGGCTCGTTATGAGAGAAAATTAGTGAGATGCTACATGTTATATATGGCACCGTTTAAAAAGAAAATTATATGTCCCTGGTTTCGGTAGCACTTGTTATTAACTAATTCACAAATATAACTCAGAGAGTTTATTCAGCACTTTCCTTTTTGTTGTCTTATTCGCATTAATTACAGGCACGTGTTCACGTTTGTTTCTATATATTTCCTATATATTTCCTATATGGCGGCTCCGATCGTGTTCAACCTGTGACGTCACAGGTCAGAGGTCACCAAAACGAGGTATTTCAGGTGTGTTTTTGAGAAAAATCACAATTACTCGGAAATGGGTCGGCCGATTTTGATGCGGTTTTCTGCATTCTTGTTTATTAATCAATACCAATAACATATTAAAATAGAATTTTTCGTTCAGGGTATACTTTAAAGTAGAATGAAGATTACATAAGTGTATCTCGATATGGATTTATATAAGTTTTGCCTGATGTCCAATCATTTTGACTTTAACGTCTCGCCTATACTGATAGGCTGTATGGCCTAAAGCGAATAAAAAAAAATGAATCAAATGTGTCGAAATTAAAAATATGGATAAACCTGTGTACAGTTCATGTACAAGATGTACATAACCGGCGCGTGGGACAACCCTCGCTTGGTAGACGGGATATTCGCAGGAATTATAAGATATTGAAGCTTTCAATTAACTTTTAAAAACATGTCCATGTACCGTATATTTTTAACAAACTTGGTGATTATGTTCAATGTACAAACATATAATTGTCAATGAAAATAAATACAGAAACAATAATCGGTAATTTCGAACAGCATATTAACAAAATTGTACATTTTATACATGTACAAGTACATGTCATTAAGATCTAGAATATCTTCAAATGCTGTGTGATTTCCGATAAATAATTCTGCCAATAGAGCTTTAAAGCACATTTCCCCCCACATATTTCAGAACAAAATTATAGATTGTGGTTTATTCACGATATCGAAATGTATCCTGCCGGGTCAACATCCTTTCATATTAGTTTTGCTGAATAATATGCATTTAGCTGTTTTTAATCACTCACTCTTATGAGAAAGATACATTTTTATCCAGATATTCTTTATGTAAAATGTCATGCTTAAAAAGCTATACGTTGGTAAAGTATTAAAAGTAACATCAATACCCCAGTTTCCGTGGCACTGTCATCATTCATGAACTTCCTAAAATATCATCAAAAATTAATACTTAAATCAAACTTTGAATTCTTTCAATGAATGAAAACGGATTTAAAAAAAAAATAATATGACGTTGAAATTCAAAGTAATCTGTTAAACCAACACGGTTGATCAAAACAAGGTTATGAAGAAATTAAGGAAAAATTCATAAGCAAATATAGACAAACCAAATTATGCGATATGTACAAACAGTACGTTCGTTAGATATTTTGATAGGGTAAATATCAATATAGGCAGAAAAATTATCTAATGAAAGTGACGGAACACAATTTTGTAGACAGATTCATTTATCACAAATCGTTACACTCCTCAGAGATAAATACAATCCAATGCAGTCTACCTAAAGGAGGCGTGATCTATTAGCAGTCAAATGATACATTTACAAGTATTTATTCAGCCCCGTACACTAAATGACGGCTATACCCAATATTACTGGTATATACATGAAAAGATCTATCCAAACTGTAATAACTAAATTATTTCCCTACAAATAGTTTTTATTAAAGTGGGCTAACATCAAGTACACTGTTATACTGTACATTAGTGCGAATATCATTCAACTTATAACTAAGCGGTCGTGAGTATTAAAGTAATACATTACACATATGAATTTGTATCTCATAGTTGAGATACATTTTCTAATTAATACTTACGATGGACTTCACAACTAAAAAACATATACATGTTGTTGAAAGTCTACCGTCATCACTGATTGAGCGGGTCCGCTACAAGTCCGCTCGAGCGGGTCCGCTACAAGTCCGCTCGAGCGGGTCCGCTACTAGTCCGCTCGAGCGGGCCCGCTACAAGTCCGCTCGAGCGGGTCCGCTACAATCCGCTCGAGCGGATCCGCTACAATCCGCTCGAGCGGGTCCGCTGCAAGTCCGCTCGAGCGGGTTTGAGCGGACACGTAGCAGACCCACTGGAAGCCCGCTCGAGCCCGCGCACGAACCCGCTGCCACCCCGCTCGAGGCCCGCCCAAATCCCGCTGCAAACCCGCTCAAATTCTGAGCGGATGGCTGCGCGGATCAACGCTCTGTGAGCGTTTGAGTACCAAATCACCCTCCTCGTACTGTAGTATAGTGACAGTACCGATGTACTGGTACAGACTGTATAAATATTACCGAGTTTTTGTAAATATTACCGAGATTGTCATGACCTACTATCCAGCAATCAAGCAGAATACGAGCAGCGTCCGCATTACTGCTGTTTTCATGTTTGAACTGTATTGTACTGCTTCCCCAGTTTAATTCTAGGATTGTGTTTGACCCATTTTCCAATTATTCTCTTCATTGCGGAAGCTGTTATCGTTTTCAACCGCATTCGATTCACATTGGAAGCCATTTTTGTTTTCAGGTGTTTTAGTGTGTTGTGCGCATGCGTGTTATCGTATATGTCACAAAATTTGCATATTCAGACTATTGATCAACGAATTGTGATAACCTTTTTATAATTAATAATTGATGTTTTTTATATACATATATCATCAAATTCGAATGGTTATTGTTCATAAGGATATTTTTTTTAAAGATATACCCAATAATATGAAAAAATACAAAATAAAAATTGGTTTACCGCGATGTCCCTTTAAGAGGTGGGTAATTATAAGTTTCCCCTATAGAGTCAATGAAGTTTTCTCTAATGTCGTTTTTTTGTTTTGTTTTTGCTGTTGTTTTGTTGTTTTTGTTTTTGGTTTGTTTTTGGTTTGTTTTTGGTTGTTTTTTTTTTGTTGATTGTTTTTTATTGTTTTTTTTTTGTTTTTTTTTTGTTTTGGGGGGGGGGGGGGGGGGGGGGGGGGGCACCGTTACAAGATGCAAAGGCAAAGTGTAAGTTGTATTCTGGTGTTGATCTGAGCATAGGAAGCCGTGCAACAGTCACTATACAGAATCACGGATCTTCCGTGTCTCCTATTCATCGGAAATTTAAGATACTAAAACTGATATGACGGCCCACTGCATTTCATTTTCCTTTCCTCCTTTTCTCTCTTTCTGTTCTGTCTTTTCCGTTTCTCTGCGTGGCGCAATGTACTGGTATACATATATTTTTACAGATAACATTTGAAACTAATGCGATCCCGTATTTAACAAATAAATGGTATAAAGAAACGATCAAACAAACGCAAATTATGTATAACACCACTGGAAAATTGTTAAAAAAACAAACACAAAATCAAACTGAATAACCTGTTATATATATATATATAATTAAAGTAAATAAAAGCAGAAAACAGAAATGAAAAAAAAATCATCACACTTAGACATATAGCGGGGGAAAAAAGGGTGTTTATGGATCGTTAAAACGTTGTATAACCGGCAGTTCAAGGTAGTTTCAACGAGATTAAAGGACCATTTATATTCTTATAACAGTAATAAAAGTAAACCCGTGTTTGTTGAAGGTCAATGAAGTCCGATAAAAATATGTTTTACAGTAAATGGGTCAAAACATGCTATTTCACAATCAAAATTCATTATATCAACACTTTAGGTATGAAAACGCTATTCCCTGTGTGCATTTGATGAGAGTTGTCATGAATTTTTCCAAATACCTTAACCACAGTTTCCAACATTTAACTCAGCGGGCAAACTGCGTTTTGTATTTGTAATGACATTGAACCTTTCAAATAGAAACTATGATTTTCAGTTAGAAATTCCCGATGGGCAATAATACAACTTACTTTTTCAATATCAGTATGATGGCAGTTTTTTGATGAATCCATATTCTCCTTTGGGGGGTCACAAACATACGCAACGCTATCGAAGAACAATTAGAGCTGTATATTAGAGGTTTTACGACCTCGCCAAGGTTATAGGAGGACGTGTTTCCCAAAGGAAAAAAATTCTAGGGGAAAAAAAAACGAAACAAAAGAAAACACACAAAAAAACCACATACCCAAACAAAAACAATGCAAAAAAAAAAAATCAATTAAAAAAAAAAAAAGGAAATTTTTTTTATAGTAAATATTTAAAAGATAATGAGTTCAAATGTTGCTCTGAAGGCTGAATATCGATTTTGATCTAATTTTTTTTACAAAGACGCTCATTTTAAAACGAAATGGAGACAAACAAGGTCCCTATGGTTTCCACGGACCGATTCATAGAAACTTCAGGGAGAACATGAGGTTCACGAGACTCATGATAAGTAATCCAAAATGTCATCCTTATGGTAATGTAAGCTTTATCTATCTTTGATCGAATGCGAGTTTTACCAACTCATAATTAATACTCGCGTTGGCCAAAATGGAAGTGCGATAGTCGTCTTGTTCCTTAGGGAGAAAATCTGAGTACCCGCAGAAAACCCACGTTGTCGGGCAGGTGACCCACATACCTTTTCTCATCCGATCGGGGAATGGTTCACACGTCAGCATTATTTTTGAACTTACTGGTTTGTTACGGTTTTAGTCAAGAAGTAAAATGTTAGAAATTTTGAAAAATCCATCAGAAATGTAACCATAGACTTTTTTTTTACCTCTGTATGAGACAGAGAAGGAATTAAAATGGGTTGTTTAGATGTGTTGCTTGAGAAGTCAGGTTGAGGAGTCTTAATTCATACTCCGTCAATAAATGGTGGACTTTTCGTCACAAGGGCACGTCGCACGCGATTACGTCTATTTTCGATATAAATGTCAGATTTTGTTTTCAATCTCGCAGACGAATATTCACACAGTCAGAAATGAGAAACTCGTGTGTACATAGACGGAGTGTATTTTGATCATGGTTATAAATCGAATTCCTCTAAAAGACACGGATCTACGTGATTAAATGGTCGGTCTTTTCACCTATTGCGATAAGATTTTGACTATTTATAGCGTGAGGGCCTTTTAAATGGCGCGTGATGCATTATATTCTTACGCTATGACGTGATGTATTCATACGCCGATCTATTTTACAAGTTGATGACCAGCAAACACGAGAAAAGGAAGCCGAAACCATTGATTACATCAAGTTGACAAGTGGATGACTGCAGAAACCCGATATATAGCCACTGGTCGAACCATAGCATACAATTCATTATATGCGATAGAGCTTAAAGACGTCGTGACGGCTTGACGGCTGGTCTGCTCAATGGTTGAAAGATTCGATTTTCCTCGCAGCCTTTATAACAAATAGTGGGCAATTATGCGGACGCAATGCAGATAAATGAAATATTTGGCCGAGGTTACATTTAATCATAACTTTTAATCTTACGCTTCATTTACATTGGAGACGTAACAAATGCTAGAAGTTGTTTCCTGTACAAAGGTGTACATTAGTGGACCAACAAACGCCATTCATATCCAACCACAACGCCTCGACCATCTAAATTAATTTTCTCTGCAGCCTCTGTATCTCAGCACATCAGCCCGAGCGGTTGTTGTAGCGTGTAGTGTCCGCATTCAAATTAACCTTTTAGCTTTGTTGGTAGTGTTACTTGCTCGACGACCGTTTATAAACTTGATATATCTGCCCACATCTCTTTTTATTACAGAACATCCATTACAACATTATTGCTTCTCCCGAGATAGAAAACCAATAGAAATTTACGCGGGAAAGTCGTTTCCGGTGCTGTATATTAAAACAAACATGGATAAGTTTTGAATTTACTGGCAATGTTGATGCATTGTTTTAAAGCATATTCAAAACTTTCTCTTTTTGTGTAAAAAGTGGTGATTTTTTTTCCTTTTGTTTCTTCAGTAGCAAAACGAGTACAACTATCTACACAAAAATCAAATATACGGAATAAGCTTATGTTGCTTCATAATTGTGTCAGTAGAAATCATTTACTATTATGTAGATGTGCTTCCCGAAATGGAAAATCTCCCCCTAAACGCTGAAATTACTCGTACGTTAATTAAACGTTTAACTTAGCAACACATATACATGTTAACGTACATCATGAAGTGCCGATATAACGGTCATAAACAAAGACAGCTAATATGGGGGACGGGACAACACACGCCAAACAACTGTATGTAGAACTGTAAAATATTAAATTTAATTTATTTTTCCAAAAAATATGAAACAATTTTAATCGGCTTATATCAATCACTCTTGTTGGCTCGGATAGAAATGCGCTAGTGGTTTCACTATGAAAGAGTCCGCAGTACCCGGGGAAAACCCTCGTGGTTGGGGAGGTGGCCCCATACCTCTTTAAGTCCGAACGGGGTAACCGGACGCCGGACGCCTAGTTGAAAGTGTGTTACTGCCGTTCCACCTGACCACCTAAATAAAAACGTTTAAGTTACCAACACGGTTTATCCGTGTGTGGTTCAATCGTTAGTAGTATGTACAAGTTATACCCAAAACTTGATCTTCATATTTTAAAAATGTTCGAATGAGTTTGAATTATATGACCATTTCAAAGACAAGAGAACTTGATCTTCATATTTTAAAAATGTTCGAATGAGTTTGAATTATATGACCATTTCAAAGACAAGAGATAGCAACTAGTTGGAAAACATGCACGATATGTACCCATTAAAAATTGTATTCGTCAAATGTCGCTATTTAAGATAAATCTGGTAACTTACCCTTTTGTTAATTTATTGCATGTCTTGTTTATCTGCCATTTTACGAAGACGTTGTCCATAGATGATGTGACCTCTGGGTGTTTTAAGGAGACATTTTAAACAAAGGTCATCGTGTGGAATCGGTAGTAGCAGAGCATTCTAAATGTTTTTGTCCAAGACTAGGCATTCCTTGACATTTGTGGAAGGAATGAGACGGAATGACACGAAATGATTTATGATTTGTTTCAATTAACAGGGGATACATCAAAGAGTACATGTACCCTTCCAATAAATGCGTCTGGTGAACTTCATGTAGTTTTCATTCTAAAATGCACAGGGATTTGTCACAAATTGGGAACTCGTGCCAAGTATATATGGACAGTGGGTTGGCAATCCACGCCAAGTCCCTATGCTAAAATGTGGAGACGATATACACTTTGGCAAAGAAATAGTGTCTTATAAAGTAATATGATTTGATGGAAAAGACTGTAAACAATTCTTTTAAACATTAGCTGTAGTCATTAAGGACGGCCTGTCCCGTGTGCGAGCTGCGGACGGTGCGTGTGTTTTGGGAGGCTGGTTTGGTTGGTTTTTGTTTAATGTCTTATTAACAGCCAGGGTCATTTAAGGACGTGCCAGGTTTTGGAGGTGGAGGAAAGCCGTTATACCCGGGGAAAAAACACCGGCCTACGGTCAGTACCTGGCAACTGCCCCACGTAGGTTTCGAACTCGCAACCCAGAGGTCGAGGGCTAGTGATAAAGTGTCGGGACATCTTAACCATTCGGCCACCGCGGCCCCTTGGGAGGCTGGTGTGTACAGGGGGTTCAACCTAAATCACACGATACGTCCCTGAAGATCTTATATCGGTCTGAACATATACATCGTCGAGTAAACTTTCGCAGGTTTTCAACATACCAATTTTAAATGGCTTAAATGATATTATGGTTCGGACCTTGAATAATTACACTATTTTCCTGCGTACTTTATTTCAGAATTAAAAAAAAAACAATCTTTTGAAGAAAAACTTGCGCGTTTAAATGTTGAAAACCCGCCGAGTCAACATGTTTTCGGTATTGTTTTGATTAGAGGATGGTTACATCCTTCTACTATCAGGTATGAGGAATTAAACTGATATCCAATTCAAATAAGATTTACCTTATTTTCCTAAAAAGTCATTTAACAAATATTTACATGGCGGAACTTCACGACCGTCCCGGTTTAAGACATTTAAGACATATTTAGTCCGTTCGTTTGACCTCAATTAATTATGTATATACTACACGAGTGGATACATGGAAACACAAATATCCGATCTTGATAAAAGCGTGAAACTTAGCACCCATGTGTCAATCGGGAACCGTCGGCACTTTCCGTAAACGAGTATTCGTCGAGTATTCGTTTACGGAAAGTGCCGACGGTTCCCGATTGCCCATATATATATCGTATTCCATAGCCGGGCTGGAGATTTCTCTGTCCTACATTCGTACGAAGTGAAATGATTTATTTCTCTGTTCCTTATCCTTGCATAATCACATGAAGACAGAAACTAGAAAACGCTTTGGCTGACGCAAACATGGGAAAGAATATAATATCAACCATGCAACTATTTTGCAGAACACGGAACTCTGTCTAAAAACTGTTTACTCACCATTGTGTATCGAGACGTCTCCAATCCGCCATTTTTGCTGTGGTATACTTTGTTTTAGCCCGTGTCATACTGTCTATGACAGCCTCTTTGTGATAGAGCAGAACTGATGCCGAGGTGGAGGGCTAGTGATCATTTGTTCGATTCCCCGATCGGACGTGAATAGATTATTGGTCACCTACCCACGCTGGTTTTCCCGAGGTATTCTGGTTTCCTCCCACACTAAGACCTATCGCGCGTTTACATCCGGGCCAAAAAGCGTGATTAAGTTGGTATATCTTGATTCGAAATTGTTGTAAAATGAATCAAGTTTACATTATACTGACAACGGGCGATAATTCGAAATCGTATGCATACAATTTAAGACATATATATCCGGTGTTGTCATCGTAAGCTGAAATAGGAAGACCTCGAAATAATGAGGAAAGATTTTAAATGCTTTATCACAATAATCAAATACCTGTTTGATTGTTGTTCTAGAAAGCCGAATCTTCCCCCGTGACACAGTGATGCGATTTCCCTGTATTTGACGTTCGATAGCTGCGTGGGTTTCACAGTCTCGCAAACCCTGTAGCTGTTAATTATAGTTACAAGGTAAGTTTTAATGGGCTTGTTAAAACAAATCATTCTCCTAGAATTATGTTACTTCACACAACGCACGACAACGAATGGTGCCTCACACCTACACGTACATTGCAGATGATTTCGCTAATAACATTAGTACTTGTTGCACTTTGCTTGACAATTAGTTTTGAAGTTGGCAGTTCGCCCATTGCCAGTATAACTTTACCGATTGTGGTGATGTAGGATTGTGGCCTAGGTGTGGCGAACAGTGTGACGTCATTTATAAGAAACCGCCAGTAGCCTCGTAATTCAATGACATTACCCAGTTATCCTAACATTCGTGGACATCAGCCTTGTAAGCACCGGACAGTGGCCCCAATATTTATAGACACCTTCCTTACAAGCATCCACTAGTGGTTGCAACAATCGTGAACGTCATCCTTGTAAGCGTCCGTAAGTCGTTCCAACATTCGTGGACGCCGTCCCTGTAAGCGTCCGTAAGTCGTTCCAACATTCGTGGTGGCCGTCCTTGTAAGCGTCCGTAAGTCGTTCCAACATTCGTGGACGCCATCATTGTAAGCGTCCGTCAGTAGTTTCAACATTAATTGACACCACCCTTTTAAGGGTCCGTCAATAGTCTAAATATTAATATTCGTGGACACCTCCCTTGTAAATGTCCGTCAGTGGTTCCAACATTCGTGGACGCCTTGTAAGCATCCACCAACGGTCTAATCATTCGTGGACAGCGCTCATGTAAGCACTTGTCAGCGTTCCTGCCATTTGTGGACGCCGTCCTTGTCAGCGTCCGTCAGAGGTCTCAATATTCGTGGGTATCTCCCTTGTAAGCGTCCTTAAGTGGCACAAACATTCGTAAACACCACCCTTGTAGGCACCAATCAATAACCTAAACATTCGTGGACGCCCTCCCTTCTGGCAAACTCCCGTCCATGGTCCAATCATTCGTGAACACAGCCTTTGTAAGCGTCCGTCATAGGCCTCAACATTAGTAGACAATGCCCTTGAGTGACTTTATTTACTATGTCTAACAACTGCCTAAGAAAAATAAAATCACTGACAGGCGCTTTGGTAGTACCAGAACATTGAAATGCCACATCTGTCACGGAATGGTTTGAAAAAGAAAAGAAAATATCAAACAAAACAGGCACTTCTTACGAATTACGCAATGGGGAAAGACTAGAAAAATCGTATACCCTAACTGCAGTAAACTTCATACAGTTAAATTTAGATGCGGATTTAACCAAAACTCCAGGGAGATAACCCGATACACGATTGTCACTTTAACCAGGTAACCTGTCTTTATGAAAAAGAATGTTTTAATAACCAATGACGTTAGAATGTGTGACAAAATGATGCCTTGATGACACGAATCAGGGCGCAAACTGTAGCATATTTCCATTTTATTTATTTATTTTTTTCTTGTGTAACGAGCTGACATATTTTATTTTAACACTTTATGCATCGCGTTATCGATTTAGCACTGTCATTAGGTCATAAAGGTCGCACGTAATTTCTGTTTGTGTCTTAATAATCCTATTTGCCCGATCTGCTCACCACCAGAGCATATATGATGTCTCCGTAGGGTAATATATGTGTTTAAATGATGCTTTCAGAGCGAAATTTATGAAGAGGTTCAGCCATAAGAATACATGAAACCACCAAATGAAAATTCGGTAGTAGAAAATTAATTTGGTTTCATTAGTCAACACGGATTGGTGATGATAAACGTTTTTGTTTCACATGGCACACAATTGAGGTCATACATATTAGATCCTATAGTTCAAATGTTCTGAAATAGCAAAGTGCCTGTGGGCCTCTCAATATCAGATGCATATATATTCTATTGAATTTCATTATTATTGAAAATTTTGTCGTGGTGGTAAGGAACATGTATTTATTATTATTATTATTATTTTTTTTTTTTTTTTTTGCTTTTAAACGATTAAGTTTTAGAACTTTCTTTTTAAACAATTCAGTATAATGCCAAAATTAATTTAAATTGTTTGTTTTTAGTGCATAAGAAAAGTCCCAATCTTGATATTAATGACAGTCATGATGATGCTTCGGTCTAATTAATTTGGCTATTGGATAATTACTTTCTACCTGATAAAAAATGATTGTGCTGGGCCGTTATTGAAAAAGAATTTTAAAAATCCTAGCAATATGTTACATCTATCGGTGTTGTGAACTTTAAAGCACAGGACAATGAACTTTTCCAGTACGGCTAATTGACAATTGTTGATTGCTGTTCCTAAAACATATGTCAAAGTGTTTACATATGTATATAGAAAACAATGTCGATCTTTATAACTCGCTCAGTGTTGAATTCCCTGCAGAATGATGGCACATCTAGAACAGACCAGAATTGATCTCTTTCTACCGTTGGAACACGTCCAGAATTTGTTCAAGTCTTTTATTTTCTGCCATTAGTGCTCCCTCTCGACGCCCATCAGTAAACGACCCTAGTTGTTATGAAGACGTTAAGCCTACGACAGTGTAAAAACTGTATTCAAGACATTGTAAGTGATACATTATGTACAGGATTGAACAAATACACACGAGAATAGCGCATTTAAATATGCATTAAGTGACATGTACATCTGTGCTATAC
The DNA here is from genome assembly GCF_902652985.1 of Pecten maximus. Lineage (NCBI taxonomy): Eukaryota > Metazoa > Mollusca > Bivalvia > Pectinida > Pectinidae > Pecten > Pecten maximus. Next base: position 41,550,734 of record NC_047020.1, read on the forward strand.
AGTTGTTCCGTCATTCTAGGACTGATCAATCATGCTAGTGGCTAAACGTGTGAAAATCCTGAAACGATACAGAGGTAAATGATAAATACTTAAAGGGGCATTCCTTCGTTTGAATTAGGTTTAGGTCGTCAAAATTGAACTTAATGGAACATATGTATTTTGTCTAAGTAGTAAGAATTATAATCTTTACATTAATACGGCAGTTTTACTCTCAACATAAACCGAAGTTCTTCAAGAATTAAGTCCTAAACATTCTTAATTCGCCCCGAAGTATCACTAATTACCGCGAAGACAGACGGTATTTGTGTACACAAACACTCATATAATCCTTGTTCGGACGTAGATTTCATCAAGAGAAATTTTGCATGTTTCTGCTGTCCGAACGAAGGAATGCCCTTTAAGCAGACATTTAAAAAGGAAGGTGATGATAAACACCACAGTTTATCTAATTTCATAATTTTGGATTTTGAATGCAAAATATATTAAAATAAATAGATAAATAAATAAATAACTATAGTTATGGGACTTTAAAAGCAAACCTTGGGAACTTAACGTCAACCTGAAGAGCTTACCTCTCAGCCATCACAAATAATAATAATAAATAGATAAATAAATAAATAAAAAAAAAAAAAAAAAAACGATAGCAGAGCTTACCTCCCGGTCATCGCAAAATAATTGTACAAATGACACCTCTGGGACTAACAGTTCACCAGTAGAAGTTACCTCCTGTCCATCAGAAAACAATTCTACAAATGATACCTCGCAATGACAATGACAGAGATTTTATTCTCATTACCATATTAAGTGTGGAGAATTACATATATACATACATATGACATAATACATAATACATAGATATATTTGTTAAGCAAGAGCATATATTAAATGGTGCGTACTTATACACTGTAGCTCACTAATAAAGCCCCGGCAATCTTGAAATAATTGTGTAAACGACACCTCCGAGATTGACAATCAATCGTTAGAGCTTACCTGTCGGCTATCGCAAAAAAAGAAGAGAAAAAATGGCAACTTTAAACATTGATTTCTTTAGAAATACAATATCCCGATAAATAACAACAAAACTGCTCCATACAGCTGTTTGGTTTTTCTAGAAAATTGTATCGATCTACCAAACCATCATTTATTGCTTAATACAATGTATAATAGCTTGTTCAACATTATACTTAAGACTCCTTGAAATAAATAACTCAAGTGTGTTGCTTGATTAATCTAGACAAGTTGCCAGAAGGTTTGTGTTATGGTTACTTAAGGCATATATGATAATTAAGTACTAAATTATTGATTAACGTTAATTAACCTCGTTATTGGGACAGGCGAGAAGTTGATCAAAGTTTAACGATTAATTAGTCACTCTGCCACGATAATTCCTTCTCGGAGTACATTTTTAATTAAATTTCATCAACAACAGAAATTTAAACCGTCAAATTTGGACAACAACACGTGTTTTATTTGAAAATGTTCAACTTTGTGTCTGAGCAAGCAGGGAAATCGATATTCAGCTGGATGTTTTAAAGTCAGTGAAGAAATAGAATTCAATTGCAGAATCTACCAATAATTACCAAACTTGAAGACACGAAACTGCGTTTAAAACTACCTTGAAGATTTGTTTTATTTAGGCTGATTACCAACAGTGATTGGTCATTGTTGGCTTCACAAAAGTGGTAGCATTAGAATTGTGGCAATTCAAAAAAGAGGAACATTTGGGGTCTAGTAAGGTTTCAAATATGGAGTAGGTCTCACAAGACAGGTACAGTAATGTACCAAATACAGAACAGGTCTCACAAGACAGGTTCAGTACTGTATCAAAACTAGGGGGAGATAAGCTAATATTAGAATTTAACTTAGCAATTTTTAGCAAACAAACTTACGTCTAGTGGCCAGACAAAGTATCTATGTTCTTATACAAATTTACAAACAAGATATTGATTGGCTTCTCATCGAGTGTGTTACGTACATACGCGAGTTTTCTCCTGCTGCTAAGAAGTACAATTTTCAATTAGAATAAATCTACCCGTCACGAGATGAGGAAATCAGTAGCATTATTTCTGTGAATATTAAACAAAGATTGTTTACACATAAAGACGGAACCATTTTGAATAAAATGGTCAATACATCCCAGCGTTTTCTGATTTTTATTGCAGAATATGTTTACAATTTTTTATCAAATATGTATCTTATTAAACATAGGTTTGTAAGTGGCAGGGAAACATAAAAACAACCACGTTTTCTTCAGTTATACATTCCGTTTATGAGGCACATGGATTTCAATACTGTGAATAGCAAGCACCGTTCTGATTGGACAATACCATTAATTATATCAACACTAGTTATGATATTATCTTTATAATGTTTATATTTTTTCTTTTTTTTTTGTTTTGTTTTATATTACTGGTACATTTTAATAACTCATTTGAACAATTAAAGGTCCATCGATCTAATGGCTGGTAATATGTTGGTTTCCTTTCAACAGCGCGAACAAAGCTAATCTGTCAGTATTCACTAGTAAAAGGGACGCTGTTGCTATGAGGAGGAAAATGGCATGCTGAGTGGCGGAAAAGACACGAGTGAAACTTCGTATATCAAAAAATTGTACGACATACCTGATTTTTTCAGACAAAAGTACCTAAAATAAATCGTACTTCAAATAAGTCTACAGTTACAGAATAACTAGGGCACGAGAAACAGAAAAGACTGATCCTATTTATAGAAACAACGGTCACGTGACGTTACGTGGTTAAACAATGTCAACAAGGTAAAACACGTGTGTTTTGTAGTTTCAGCATGAAACGCACAGAAAACAACGAAAATCAGATTATATCACTTCAAGGCATCGTCGTTGTACAATGTATATATGAAGTTTCATATGAAGACATTTGGACATTTGAATGTTAGATAGCGTTGTGGTTATAGTCTCATAATAAGATCTTAGTCAAAGAATTTAGAAGAATTGTAATGAGAAGCTAACATTTAATCCCGTTTATCTCGACATCCAAAACAAAAAACATACTTTGAACAACTTATCAGATAGCGGTAACTACCTTGTCGGCCATTTGTTTTTTTTTTTATCAGTCTCATAATCTCATATGCAAAATTAAAGACTATTGGAAACTTACACATGGCATTTTAGGAAAGGCATTGCAGATTTTTCTGAGCGACCGCGTTAACAAAACTCAATTGTCAAAATTCGAGATGGCCAGCCTTTCGGCCATCGTGAGTACTGATCAGTCTCAAAATTAAAAATGCACAACTAAGACCAGGAAAATCACATATGAAATTTAGCAATGATCGACCCAGTGTTTCTCCAGAAAAGCGAAAATCAAGAATTGGTAAAGGATGGACGAACGGAAGGGAGTCAGATGGACGCTGGATGAAGAGCGATTTGAATAGCAGATGCTAGGCATAAACGATACAGGGGATAATAGGACCAGGTGTTCCGGTGAAATAAGCGTCTTATGATTGAACGACACTTGTCATACAAAATATAGACCTTAACCTCAAAGCTTTCTACTATTACGTATAAGGGGCATTGGAAGACGGTTTCCCCGACTGTTAGGGTTTCCCAAGGGCGCCTGCATAGTGTCATTACACATGGCAACATCGTCGATCACCCTGACAACAGTCAACATAGACCGATATAGCTCAACGTCAAGAGGAGAATAGGCCTTTCCGATTTTATAGACTTTTGATAGAAATTATGTGCCAGGGACCAAAACCCGTTACTTTGCTCTACTTGCAGAGGATAATGCTCAGTCGAAGGCCAATGGGACAAATAGGAAGAAACAAAAATGTTTAGATAGAAGAGTAAAAGAAAAAAAATCACACAGATTTCGTCCTTTGAATTATGTTAAGAGTTACAAGGTTGCATACTGTTGGTTGCATGAAAGGGAGTAAGCCAGCTGCGTGATGCTACTATTGTACTGACCACATCCTTTGGGATAAATTCCGTTCGCAACCTCTCCTGTGCAATGTATATTAGCCGTTAGATTAATCTGCTGTCTTATTGTACCTTTGAATTTTCATTTTTTCCCCATATTTTCATATTTTCCTTGGTGTCGGACATGTGCCTAATAATAACACTACCTGGTATATGGTATCAGTACCTTGTGTATGGTCGTATACTTTTTACTGTTTCCTGAAGCAATAACAGTTATTGGGGTTCCTTTACCTAGCAAAACAGGAACAAAAATCCGTGGAAGATGCTACATCGCTGACAAAAGATTAAGTATGACCTGTTGGAAAATATAATGGGCTGTGTGTACCAAAAGTTGCAAAGTTAGAAATTCTAGCGTGCTCCAGCTGTATATTCTGTATGTAAATGTCGATCTAATAGGTGATAATTATAAGGTCATTTGTTTTATTTTTATTTCATTTGCTGGTATTAATCAGATATATTTCTAAACTATTGGTGCAATTTGATGACACCAATTTTGAAGACAAAATTGATTAAATATATTAAAGACAGCGATCTTTATCTTTGGCAACACTTACGTGGGTATGACTGTTTATATTTTCATCGAATCTTACAACATTATCACACAAAAAATAATAAACATATTCTAAAGACTGACTTATCGTAATGCTGTCAGTGTCTCGTCCAACAGTGGTCAGAGTCAAATCCAGAAAAAAAGAAGCTCGTGTTTGGAATCTAAGCTTGTTTTCCTGCTGTGTCGTGAACGCCACCTAGCGGCGCCAGTGTATAGCGTGCAGCATGGTGTTATGACGGCCTGTCTGCTATTATTACGTGAGTATTATCTATAATTAAACAATACAAAATTACGATAATTATATATCCATCATCGAGGTGTGATCGTATTTCAAATATAATTCCGGATACTTTATATGTTAAGGATATCTCTACTTGATTAATTAATTAATCCTTTTTGTTGATTTGTGTTTTATTTTCTTTAATTATATCGTAAAACATTTTCTTTGCGCTAACATAAAGGTTATCGAAACAATCAATTTTACAGTAGACACCATGGTAAAGTAGCATATTTGGCTGGCTTACATCATCCTTAAAAACGTGATGATACGACGTTGTAATGTTTGAATGACGTGAACTTCCAAATAAATAAACAAATAAACGAGTAAATAAATAATAAACAGGAAGAATATTCGGTCGTGGGACTCAGAGTGATATATTTATATTTTCCTCATGTCTCCGTTGATTTATTAATTTGTCTATTTATTTATTCGTTCATGTTTTTTTGCGTCAATTGTAATGAAACTGAACATTTTGTTTACATGTGTTTCCATTTTATTTACCACTATACGCTGTGTTATTCCACTCTCGGGCCATTGTGTAAACGTGCTCACAGTTGACTAAATATATCTATATACATGTACCACTGGTGGTATATGACATTCGGGTCGTTGATTGGTTGATATGTTGAACATTGACCCGAGCTACGTTTTTTCTGGCATCCTTCATGCCATGTGATCTTATGTTGACATTACCAGGAATCTGTTGGACATCATATAGACTTGTCCAGGTCATGACTTGATACTGCTACTGAATCTGAATCTGTCACGATATCAGACACCATAACGTTCTCTCCACCCTTTGCCAAATATTCATAATCGGTGTACCTTGTCCGATACGAATTTTTATAGTGATGGCTTCATGGAATCAGATAACAGGTGAACAGAGGAAATGTTGGTGATGTTATAAAAGTCGAGATTCTTTTCAAAACGTTCTCGAGGAAAAGCGACCGTTTGAAACAATGGTTATTGAACAGAGTGCCTTTTCGTTACAATTTGAAGGGCCGTTGACACATTAATGGTATTACTTAATAAGAGGTCGGTCTCGCATGTATTGTCCAAGACCAACATCATTGAGCTCTGACAGTGCCTACGATTAGTCGACATTTTTGGCGGGAAGCAGATAGCACCGCACCACATGAATACTTTTATATAGTCCGCAATTGCTTATTCATAGAATTGCTTATTTCAGAACTGTAGACATTAATGAAAGACAAATAATTACCATTGAAGCGCTATATGGTTGTTTCTGACAAAATACATGTGAACAAAAAAATTATCTATCATTTTTTTTATATTATTATTTCTTTTTTTTTGGCATTATTCCATATTTACATATGTCAGTAAACATATAGATCGTGTTTGTTGGATATGGTATTTTTTCATTTATCAAATAACAAACCCTATCAAACAACTACATGTACTCGTTATGCTACCTGTTTTTATATCATTTACTGCCCTTTCCCTTCATGGCCAATCAATCTCAGAAAAAAGACGCTCAAAAAGAGAAATGCATCAAAAAAAAACAAAAACAAAAACAAAAAAGCAAATAAAAAAATTCAAAGTTGAAAACCTGTAAAATGTATTGTCTGAACTTAAGAAAAAGTTTAATTACGGGTTACTAATTAACGGATAATCGAATTAACCGACATCAATGTATTTAATCATTCTTTTAGTAATTGTGCATTTCTAATATTAACGGTCCTTGCAAGACAGTGTGAAATATGTTTACATTAGCATATTATTTGTTGCTCTATATAAAACTCGCTATACAGATGTATTCTGTTTGTTACTGAATTGCGTTATGACGTTATAATGGTTTGATATTTTTTATTGTAAGAATGATGCTTCTCCATTTATTTTGTTGCTTTGAAGGTCATTGTTCTATTCTTTCATGTCATTGTCTCCCAAATACCATTGTCATTAGCCAAAGGCCAATTTTCTTAACGTTACTATTGCTTTTTGAAGGTTGTTTGTATCGACGGAACCCGTTTTCAAAAAACTATCTGCTGTATCACATTTGCTTTATTCAGCGCAATTAATTAAATGTTCATTGAAACAGTTACACCAGAAATGTCTTAACATAGCCCACGTAGAAATATAATGGTTTCCCCAACAAGTAACGGTTAGTTATGTTAATCTAACTCGAGTTAGTTAATTTTCAAACTTAGAAAAGACATGAGCTATTGCGTTATACGATATTTTGATATCTCACTTCTGTGCGTGGTCTATTTTGCCATCAAGAAATAATATTTCATACGAATCAAACCCAAGATTAACCGATCTTTCCATGAGGGCACCATACTCTCGGCCAGTCAATCCTGACCAACTGCAAATCCTTAAAACGTTTCCGTGTGGATGTTCTGAATGACAGACGAGAACAAAAAAAAAAAATAAATGGGTGACAGTAGTATAGATAGTCTGTGGTCAAAGGCCAGAAATGAGCCACTCAGATTTGTTGGGGGGTCAAAAAAGACCAATCGGAGGCTTTGAAAGTGGTCACACACCGCGCAATCAAAACAGTAACACACTGTTACGAATTTTATCTCGTGACTATACAGTTGTGAAACGGGCTCTGTTATTGGATAAATATGCATTTGTATTTACTGTTAAAATATAGATGTGTTGGTGTTTAAATTTCCTGTTTCTTTGATCTTATACAAAAGTAACACATCACCCGTGTAATATTTCTATATATGCCACTGGTGTAATGTAGCGTTTTTCATTGGACAGAAATTTATTTTGACGTCTTAATATGAACAAATACGTGACGTCATGAACAACGCATCAAAGTAGTTGTTTCCGTTTGATTTAATTTTCCACGTTTTGACTTTAAAATCTGTCAAAATGTTTCCTAATGATGTCAAACAAAGTATCTTATGTAATTTCGTCTCGATGTGTTAATTTTTACTTGACACGGATAGCAAAACTAAGATTTTTTTTTAAATCTAAGACTCATTTCATTAAATCTCCAATTCAGATGAAAAATGATTTAAGATCTGAAATATAACTATTAGGTTTGTCTTGCCGTTTTTAGTTTGCTTGACAACTTTAAATCAACGATTTGAGATCAACGAATTGAACCAAACCCCTTCCTCGCTTGCTGGACGTGTATAAGCAAGCCAAATCAAGGTACTACCAAATAACACGAAACGTTAAAAGGAAAATAGAGAGAAAACACAGATCTTCAATATTGAAATACATTTTTTGTAGATACAGCAGATACAATTCGCTGCTTTTTTGTTTTTAATTTTAAAAGAATCAACTAGTTGATTTATATCTTTTACAAATAAGGACGTGCTATGACGAACAGAATGTTACTTGTTTTCATATCCCATCCTTAAATTTACCTTGAAACATTTAAGATCTTAAGTGCCAATAATGGCGGAGTATTGCTGTAACTGCAGTGACATCACACAACGGAAATATAAAATATCAGTACCAACCCTGTCACAAATCTTGATAATGTTCATCGGTATGCTGTCGCCTTGGGCATCACACAGGCTACTCTTCCGTGCACTGATTATAAATACTGCGTGAAGTAAAGCTGGGGACACGAATCGAAAAATTGTTACATTCTATTGGAAGTGTCATAAGACGAGAATTTCTTCTCAATCGTGTTAGATTGAAACACACGTTTCGTATGAAATCATACATTTTAAAGGAGGACTCACCTGGTTTTCTGGCATATGATAAACCTTCTTTTCCACTGTTGAGAATTTTACAGCAGAGTCCGAATTTCAACATATTCGTGAACATATTATCACCTTAACAATATGAATAATTGTTTTGAAAACAATAATTCTACCATATTGAAATACCTGTTGTTTGCATAATAAAATACAGATTGCCATTTCTATACAATAGATTTTAAATTGTACAATGTACGTTCTTTTACGTACGTTCTTAGTTTATGTTTTTATTGTTACACTTAAGGCAATGATGACATGAAATGTTGCCATGCCATAAAGAGTTTCATGAATTGATAACAATTTTTTTGTTACATTTGCATGTCTTTTAAAAAAAACATTAAAAAAACAGAAACAAAAACAGAAAAACAAAACAAAAACAAAAGCAAATAATAAGGTAATCTAGAATCATGTACACATTGCCCTATTCAACTTAAACTTTCAGATGTGTTTCACCACAGTAATACATATGTATCTAATCTAAAACAGTAGGACATTTTAACAAATTAGATTAAAGAATTCTCGATTTTAAATCCCTGTTATTATATCATTTTATATGTGCTCATTTGCGGTCTGTGACCAACCTCCTCTTCTAACTACTTTATGCATACAGCAAGTATCACAAGGTTTTAAGGGCACCTGTTCGGTTTGGATTAATTTCATTTTGGCGTGCTTACTTTGTAATAGAAATGTTAGGAAAGATTTATTATTGAATCATGATTAAGCATAATGGTTCTCTCGCAAAAAGCTCTAAAGTAAGATTGCCGCTAAATTAAAAGTGTTTACAGTATATGCAGCTCATATAAAGTCGGGGGTATTGCTTTCATTAGTCGATAATTTCATTACGCAATTGCAATCAAACAATCAATTTCCTACCCATTAATTGGTATACAAAAGTACTGGGAACACATTATCCTGTACAAGTAATACGTTTAGGTAAAAGCAAAAATAATTTATATGCAGTGCACTTTATATTGCCAATATGCAAATCGATGCTACATATGCATTGGTTTGTTTAACATAAGCTATAGTCTTAAAGATATTAAAATGGGTTGTAATATTTGAGAGCTTCAGTCAGATTTTGTTTTCAGAACTCGAACAACAGTTGTAATTAGTAGCGACACCGGAAATTGAGTTAATGAAATGGACCCTTGACTACAGGATTGGAAAACCGAAAACAAAACATGTCAAGGAAAATAGTGGAATATCTAAATACCATTAAGAGTTAGATGCAATAGAGCCAAATTAAATTGAAAACCCGAAGTACATTGATGATAACGGCATGCTAATTAACTGTTTAACACAAATAATGTCTGATTATTTGAAATCAATTTTTGTTGAATACCATCTAAGTAGTCATAGATCAATTTGTTCAAAGGGTGACGTAAAGGTTAATTGGTTGAGAATAGACGGATATGTATGCCGGATGGGCATGCACTAAGCGGGATTCGGTGAAAACATACATATAAATATGCGTTTCCAATTAGTTTTATAGTCAGAACGCTTTGATGTTAACGTATGGGTCCCAATGTTGTTCTTCAAACGACCGGAAAGAATAAATATTTGTTTAACAATCATGTTTATCTTATCAGGGAACATATAGATAACACGGTAGACAAAGAGTTACGTCATAAGTACGGAGAGTGTCAGATAATGGACCATTCTTTGCTTTCATGGGAACCGAGGGCGCTAGCTCAAGCTTGCTGTCTAAATAGCCCATTTTAGTAAAATACTTCTGTCTATTTTGCCTGTAAGCAAGAGATAAGCCAGCTATGTAAGCAATAAAGACAGCTTAAGCTCTATATAGGGTGTCTCTCTATGGAACAATTTTGCATGTACACGGTTAACTAATTTTGTGAATACTGTGTTGAAGCGTTAAACAGTTAACCTGTCACGTGTTTCGGTAGTCTCTCGTTGTACATCTAACATACGGTACTTGATTCCAGACAGTTTTGTTTGGCAGTACATGTAGTTTGTTTTCAACCTTAGATAACGTTTTTACAAAGAAAAAAGTTTAGACCAATACATGTACAGTCCAACCTAAGTTCGTTCGGTAAAAGGGTACGGTTATGCCAACGTTTCGATCTCAGCAATGCTTACCGTCTGTTGACGACATCACACATTGTTGATTGCTTGCAATATAAGAAGACGGCTTCAACATGAAGAGGCAAATTCTGGTCATTGAGCACAACTAATGGAACTGCGTTTATTATTAAATGGCATTAGAGGTAAACTGTAAGATCTGTAAAGCAAGATGCTCAATTGAATCAACATTCATCTAAATTCTTGTATATTCATTAATGTATTATTTCATAAGTATAGTGTCAAAACAATACAAATACATAAGTAATGATGATGACATTTCGGGAAAAACTGATGAGTCTTTAGAACAATGAAGTCGTCAAGGACACATATATGTGGATAGCTTAGTATATTTCTTCGACTTCAACTGAAGGTATTAAGATATTCTAATTCCACTACACAGATGATCAGAAACACTTTTGATACGTATCAGTCATCTACGCCATTATGACAAGGATGTCGGCATGTATATGTCCTCGGCGGTTTCAGTTTTCCTTTTCCTGCTATATAAATTGCACTCATATTCTATAATTGTCATTTTGATAACACCCCATAGACTTCTTGACAGTTCAATATTCTCCATAGAAATTCGTCTCCACATGACTTCGTCAGTTTCGAAATCTTTAAATTCTGATTAAAAATAAAGTGTGCTCTCCATGCTATGTACTGGACGATCCTTGTCTTGAATATCTAGACAGGTTCTATTATTAGGAATTAAATGCATCACTTAATCCACAAATGCCTCTTTCAGAATTTTTCAAAATCGTTCCCGCTGTCATGCCACATCCAAATAATCCATTCGAAAGGCGTGGCTGTACTACATTCTGGAACTGATGCCGTATAACCAATTTATTCATTTGAATGCGCATAGTGTTTAATGGTCATTGATTAATTAAATGTGCATTTGAATAAAATGATCAATTATTGATTGGTTTTGTTTTTGGGGTTTCCCGCACTGTTCATTACAACAAAATGGTTATCGATCGTTATCAGATAGGGTGGCTTACCGGGCGGTACCTTGCTTCTGTGTATGTTGACAAGCGTCATTTTAACGTTATCCACACATTTGGTCTCCATTAAAGCTTCAGCATGATGTTTATGCAAACATCAACTTATCAGCTATTGTGTTTGATCCGGGATAATCAAATTGTTGTAAAATGGTTATTTTGTGTATAAAATGTCCCTTGGGCATTCTGAAAGTATTGATGCATACCTTCTGCATTAAAGACTGGATTTATGCACATACTGCCAATGTTCGTCTAGTAGTTCAGTATCATAATAAAAGACAATTCCATCTCTTATGTGTACACAATATTTTGCCTTCATTTATTTTTCTCTAATTTCAGCCGTTGTAATTTTCTTCTGTTTTTTGACAATTTAAATTTTTTTTTTTTTTTTTTAGATTTTATGAAATGTCCATAGACGATTTTCGTATAAATGAACCAGTAGAACCAGTGGAATGTATAACCTTTTTATGCGGGTTCAATGAACAGTGAAAATATATGTACTCTACTCTTTCTCAAAGTCCAAATCAAGACGAGGGGTCCCATATGCATAAATTTACAGAATCAACTTGTAAAATGCAGTCAAATCTTGATTTGAATATATTGATTTCTTAATTGATCTACGTATTTATTATCTATTTACATGAAACATCTACATATGTAAATGGACAAAATCACTGAAAAGAAATCGTCATTTTCTATAGTTATAACATAAACGGACAGAAACCGAAGGATATAACTCATTGAGTGCAAAGCAAAGCAGTGAGGTTAACCAAGACTTCTATCGTTAGGAAGAGCCAGTTTGTCAACTGGGTGCCATTAGAGCATCGGCGTCCTCGTGCACAATCCATAAGAGGATTGTCTGATGTCCAGCATTGCACTTGACGACTATTGCCTCGACACTAAAGGTTGAAACAACCTACACACGTGACAATAGAATATATTTTAACGGCTGCTCTTATTACCCAAACGCATCCCCTCTGGTGTAATAACACGACCATGAATCCGATACATATACACGCTACGCATGCGCAAACCCGAAATTCTGTACCGTTTGTTTGTTTATGGTAAAATAAGATGTCAATTCGGTAAATCCCATGAACGCTATTTGTTTAATGTACCATTAGAAGAGAAATCCTGGCGACACATGATCGTAGTTTTGAACAGTTGTTTTTCATTGCATTAAACATTTAGAAATAAACATGACACGAAAACAAAAACGCATAGCGATCATATGTATTATTCTAGATTCTTATATTTCATTTTGCATAAATGCTCTGTTGTTTACTGTCAACTATGAGAAAAATTGATTTCCCAATTATTTTTTAAGTTTAATTAAAACTCTATTTTTCTCATCAGTCTGATCTCTGGTATATTTACAGCAACATTAAATTGGCTCTTCATATAGGCACTGAAGTCTTGTAATTACTATTTTCTTGCATAACAAACTCGGTAATAAGTGCTAATCTAATCAAGAATTGCCCGAATCGTGCGACGGTGAACACGTACATAATGTACTTATAACATGTATTATGTACTTTATATACATATGTGCATGGGATACAAATGATTATAATTTTAACGGGTTAGTCGAGAATGTACATGTGATACAATATACATTTGCATGTATATTAGTTTAGGTTGAATTACTTTAAATTCGTTTTTTTATGTCAACCAATAGGGCATTTTTTTTTATTAGTTACACAAAGCCTTATACAAATTATTGAAAATGGGGGGGGGGGGGGGGGGGGGGGGTCATAAAAATTCTGTTTGTGGTTTTGCTATGTTTCAAGATGACAGCAATGATGGTCATCTTCTATTCGACACCGGACCATACATATATATTTTATTTAAGACAATCTTTCGGCCATGTACTTAACTGGTCTCATATGTTCTCACATGTTGCAGCAATCCATTCCAGATATAGTGACAACAATTTCTTTCAGAATGTCTGGCATATTGAATGTCACCTGGGTCCAACTTCCATTTAGGACAAACAGCAGACCATGTTTTACTCACTTAGAAGGTCGCATGTCCACATGCTGAAGCATTTAGGAGGAGTATTAATAAAGAGAAAATAGCTACATACGAACTGACGTCGCAGAATAGAAAACATTACCTCATTTTGCTTTTCTTGTCTTCGACCAGCAGACGTTATGAAATAGTTTAAAAGTATAATAAAGAATCAGGAAAATGACGTCGCAGAAAACATTACCTCATTTTGCTTTTCTTGTCTTCGACCAGCAGACGTTATAAAATAGTTTAAAAGTATAATAAAGAATCAGGAAAACAACAATACTGATGTACTATGGAAAATGCCATATGGTCTGATTTTACCTTATCATCGCAATGCAAAATTGACGTCATTTCCGGTATCATGGAGCACGTGAATATATATAAGTTAACAATATACACAACAGACAGAACGGTTTGATAGACCGAATTTTGAGATATTTCAATTATCTTATTTAATTATTATATTGATTATGATAAATGCTGAACTCGCTCTAGATATACCAATATGCTTAATGTTTTTGCTCATATTCTTGGGGAAACTAACAAATATATTACATTTCAGACGCAAAGCCTAGAAATTTAAACAAAATTCCGAGGTTAAGTATAACAAATGGTGTTTCTCTTTCCAATAATGTCAATTAGATACAAAATACTGCATTTAATTGTATATCATTTCAGAGAAAGTAATGCGAACACGATCACCATATGCCGGTATTTGCATTAAATTAGAATTTCTTGACATTATCGATTTTTTTTTTTAAAATACGCCCACAGCCAAGAAAGAAATAAAGGCACAGTATTTCATAGTTTGAATATCAAATAGGAAAGGGTTAGATAGTGAATGTAATATCTGGCTCAGTTTAAATCGTAGAGATGTATGTGAAATTACTTCAACGACTACTTTTGGCCTTTAGTTGAGCGTTCGCCCCTGTGAGGGAGGCTTTGGGTTCTGTCCCCTGGCCGAGACATACCAGAGTCTTTAAAAATGGCAGTTGCTGCTCCTGCTTAGCGCTCAGCATACAAGGAGTGGGACGACTGGTTCGCCCGTTGTCAGTATAATGTGACCGGGTGGGGTGTCCTGCTGGGTGTCTTCGGCAGTATGCTTCAGTGAGGTAGCACTATAAATCGGCAAAAGTTCCGGCCTATCACAAGGAGACTTAACACGAACATACCGCAGTCTCCCAAAACACACATACGCACTCAACACACGCATGCATGTCGCACGCACGGGAGGCCGTCCTTAAATGACCTTAGCTGTTAATTAGGACGTTAAAGAAAATAAACTAAACCAAACCAAACTTCAACGACTTTCACAGTGATGATGATAACTGTCGGATACATATAAAGGCATTTTATAACAGACGCACAAATGTTATGCTAGATATAGTAGAACCATACATTGATTTTACTCTGCATCATACGACTTTTTCGTTTTTGAAGGCTCGTCAGTGACATCATACAGCTGTTTCGTCTTTTTAGGCCTCGACAGTGATGCTAGGGACATCATACAGCTATTTCGTCTTTTTAGGCCTCGTCAGTGATGCTAGGGACATCATACAGCTATTTCGTCTTTTTAGGCCTCGTCACTGATGCTAGGGACATCATACAGCTATTTCGTCTTTTTAGGCCTCGTCACTGATGCTTGGGACATCATACAGCTATTTCGTCTTTTTAGGCCTCGTCACTGATGCTCGAGACACCATACAGCTATTTCGTCTTTTAAGGCCTCGTCAGTGATGCTAGGGACATCATACAGCTATTTCGACTTTTTAGGCCTCGTCAGTGATGCTAGGAACATCTTACAGTTGTATCTATTTTGTAAAACTTGTTAGTGATACTAAGGTCCTAAATTGTTGATACCTAGGAGGAAGCGGGCAACCAAAAACACTAATTATGTCGTCAAAAGAAATGATGAGATCTAGACGGGGACTGTATGATGTTATTATGTATGTATAGTCTGAAATTAATTATGTTTATGATTTGTGATCGAAAAAGTTATTCTGCAGAGGTCTGTGTCGTGTGCAATAGTATGCAGTTTCAGCTACACACTATATTTATTGGATCAGAGAGCATCAGGAAAATATCGATTTCCTGTCATACTTGTGATACATATGTATATTCAGCAGGAACCATTCAATTTTCTTTCCCTTTTTATTAATATAAAGACAGAAAAAATGAAAAAAAAAACTATGCGTCAAAAACGCGGGAGTCAGTAGCATGATCTATGACGTCGTATCCTTAATATGACGTCATGTTTGACGACATGACTATTTTAGCGTTTCTGCTTTGAAGTGGTGGGGTTTGTATGCATAAATTTTCAAACGGGCATTTTATCAAAAACTGCAACTCTTATTAATCTACCTTCACTTCATTAACACTTCAACCGAAAAATCAGCGGATTTTGATGCTGTAATTAGAAAGCGTCGTTCTGATTGGTAAAAGAACGCTATTTCATCAGAGAGATGATATAAGATTGCACCGTCAAGATATAAACAGTGATGATGTAAGGTTTTAGCTAGTTGCTAATTTCTGATGTTTTCTGGAAGACATGTAATCAAAGTCTTATTTCTTTAGGTATGGGTAATGTAATCAGCGTGATTAACAAGAATCCCAGTTTGGAAGTTGTGGTCTAATGGTGTTTGGTTGTATCTCTGATTTTGAATTATTTGAGTTCTCAGAGAAACATAGACAATTTAAAAATCTGACATCTCAGAAACTTGCATCACAATAAAATTGTTCAATAATTTTATTTGTAAACGGCACGAGTCCTCCTTTCCTGATATTTTTCGTGATTTTTTGGAACCTTTGATATCACGTATTCTATCTGTTCCTCATTGTAAACGACGAGGGACATAACTTTGCTCTAACATGTAGTCTGCTGTGTTGCGAATGAAAATAACCAGGTGATCCATGATGTTCGTTAAAACTCGCAGACCAGCAGTATTGAATATGAGGAAAACTTCCGAAGGGTACTGAAAGGGAATTTACGTCTCAAACAGTCATGTTGTCAAAAGTAACGTCATGCTAAGGATATGGGGACACAGATCATGCTATTGATTCCCGCATTTTTGACGTTTTTTGTTTTTTGTTTTTGTTTTTGTTTTCATTTCTTCATCTTAAAAAAACAACAATAAAAAGAAATAATTAGGTAGGGGTTCATAGGGTATTTTTAAGATGGGCGAAATTATTATAAAAAAAAAAAAAAAAAATATTCAAAGCACTACGTTATCAGTAATAATGACGTCATGCAAAAATGTGCTAAATCGTTGCTGATTTTAGCTTCCAATTTGTATTGACTACACATTTTAACCTGTCGCCTGGAGGAAATTTTCGCTATTGAATGATAAAACAAAAAATATAGCGGAGAAGTACTGCTAAAATCAAGGAACAGTGTTCATTCTAATGTGTTTTGATTTTGAATAATGGTTTTCGTTACTGTGTCGGCATTCCTAATTGTTTTCGTTCTTATTCGTTTCAAATTATTTTAAAGTTCCCGTCATAACAAATGGAAAACGAAAAAAATGATATAAACCGTTTTAACAATTGGAACGTGAATTGTTTGCTAGGGTTTAATTAGTTTCTAAATTACAACTATAATTATAATTATTTCACAGAAAACATCTATCGTTTTATTACATAATTGAATATAATATATAACAATTAAATATCAAAATTATCACTCCGCAGAACAATATACGCCTGTTCCACATCAGAGTGACATGCTTTTTTTGTATCAAATTAATCAGATAATAATTATTAAAGATATTACACGGATAGTTTAATGAACTTTCACCTGAAAAAAGGATAACCTTGTATGATGGTGTATGAGGCATAATGGCTCAACTTCACCAGGAAGCAATGGAAATAGTTTATTGTTTATGGTTTATTTTGTTTAACGTCCTATTAACAGCCAGGGTCATTAAAGGACGTGCCAGGTTTGGAGGATGAGGAAAGCCGGAGTACCCGGAGAATAACCACCGGCCTACGGTCAGTAACTGGTAACTGCCTCACGTAGGTTTCGAACTGGCAACCCAGAGGTGAAGGGCTAGTGATTTGTTTTCGGGACACCTAAACCACTCGACTACCGCGGCGAAATCAAGCGCAATCTAAGATTTAAAACGTAAAACTACTAGCTAAGGGAGTGGTAGCAAAGCTTATTAATACTGCGAAAACCCGACACAGAATACGAACAAAATCGCAATTCTTAACCAAAATCGATAAACATGGAAAAAGATAGATCAGAATTAGCATAGATATCCTTGAGGCAGTAAATTGCTGAACTATTCAGACGTGAATAATGCAGAAACCATATCAAGTACAATATTCATACATACAGCGTCAACACGTTCCTCGAGAAATGCTAAGTCAAGGCGTTGTTTAAAGAAACCCGTTATGTTTTCCATGTGCCTTTATTTCCAACTTACTGTATATGTATTATGTTTTAGCAGTAGCTTTGAGCGCTGGAAGCACTATTAAGAGTTAAATATAAAATAACAAGAGTTCGCCTATTCATTATTGCAATAACTAGTTAATTTGCAAGTGTGACAAAGTTGAATTGAGCAAAAATTAGTGAGAGTAGGGGTGACCATTCCTGAAATCTAATTATCTTAACCAATCGTTCTCTTTTAATAGGCCTTTTAATTGTTTAAGTTGCATTTGATAAAATGTTGTTTTACATTATATAAACACAAGAAAGCTATTGTAAGCCGGTATCAAAGGATTATGACTTCATCGATGAACGGTAGGATAAATGAAAGCATTTTCATAGACTTAAGTCTTTCTCGGCAAGCAGAGAATGTCCATGACCTTCTTTTGCTTATAGGTTTCGACGCCTGTCTAAAGATAGACTATATAAAGGGGCCGAAGGAGACATATACTGTACAATGTACGTAACGAAAATATTTTTCAGAGATTTCCTAACCGTATATACATTGTGAGACCTCACGTAAAGCCATAATACATACAACCGTACAGATGTGTTGAAATGCGGACAAGGTTTGGAATGACCCGTCCTTGAACTTACACCGACCGAAATTGAGGAGAGAGATTATCTATATTAATAGATTCTTTACTACAGCTTGTAATTAATTACCTTTCAACGTTTACATATTAGCCACGGCCAAAGTCATTTAACGAACTGAGGTCAAATTAGTGCCACTACACTGGAAAACAGTTCAGATATCAATGGGCTCTTCGAAATCGCCTGAGGATAGATTCGCCTAAACTAATAGTAGAACTGAAAGCAATGTTAGAGTTTGTCATTGGGAAATGAGAAAAGTAGAACTGTATTTTTGTTGTTGTTGTTGTTGTTGTTGTTGCTGGAAGCTATTTCAGAACGTGACTTAGATCTTCCAACACTCCGGTTGCCATACTTCACAGAAGGAAAATTTGGAACGCAAGTAGTCTGTTTTTATTTGCTGGGATCGTGATGCCTAGTAGGGGGCACGTTCCATACACTACCTTGTATGCTTACAAAAAACAATTTTCTTGTTATGCATAATACATCTATTTTGTGTAGTTTTGTTGCTATCCTAGTAGGCAATCGTCCACACATGGTAATATATGTGCGATGAAAAAATGACAAAGGGCTGAGTCGAATATGGAAAGAAACTGAACCGTTGGGACAAATTACCTACTTCCGTACGACTTTTTCACGATTTGTGGCTATTTGTGTTTAAATATTTATGTCTTCCTGACAGCGAAAGTCATATGACGATGATGAGGCCTAATTTTGTTTTTATTTTCCTCATTAATTCAGATCATACCAAACCAATCGGTGACATCTGTCATTCGATGATAAAAGTGAGGAGAAATGATATTTTTTTAATAGGAAGAGGATGATTAATTTACAATGGGAATTGAATAAGAAATCCAGAAAGTCTCAATTCAACCCGTGTGGGGAAAATATCGACTTCATCTTAACACTAGTTGTGTCGTTCTTTCCGTGCAGGAGCGATTCTAATTACCAATCCATTCTTTTTTCTTAACAAATATGCCATAATTATAGAATACATCTGTTGATTTCAATTGCAATTTCAGAGGCAATCAGAAAAAATGACTTCCGGTAGGATACTAAAGCGACATAATCTACCAACAATTGGTGTCTCCTGTCACACAATCCTTAAATGAGTAAACAAAAACAGAAAAATCCCTGCCCCATCACAACACCACACTTATAGTCTTTCCTGTTCTACCCCTAAAAGGGGTCTTCATATGGTCCTAGCTGTTGCGAAGAAAACAAAGCCCAGAAACTTATCAATCTGACCCTGATTTAAATGATCGTGTTTGACGACGTTTCATTTTAAAGATGCATATTAATATAAAAGATCTAAAATTGACAAAAGCAAAAAATATACTGCCGACTGGAAATCTAGCTCAAAATCGATAAACTAGGGCAACACATGAGCAAAATATAGATTTGCATGAATAATCTTGAAAAGATACAAAGATAATGTCGATATCAAACTTATAGACCGATCCTCGATGAATATAACGCACTTCCTGATCCATAAGAAACCCATGCATTCTTGTTTGCATATTTAAATGTGACGTTTGTTTGTTTGTTTTTGTTTTTGTTGTTGTTTAACGTCCTATTAACAGCCAGGGTCATTTAAGGACGTGCCAGGTTTGGAGGTGGAGGAAAGCCGGAGTACCCGGAGAAAAACCACCGGCCTACGGTCAGTACCTGGCAACTGCCCCACGTAGGTTTCGAACTCGCAACCCAGAGGTGGAGGGCTAGTGATAAAGTGTCGGTACACCTTAACCACTCGGCCACCGTGGCCCCTAAATATGACGTGACTTTGAAAACAATACTAATCAAAACATACAAATATTTCAACTTCATCTTCCAAGTTTATATAAATAAACGCAAATTCAATATTTTCCAACTTTCATCGTTTTCTTATGGTGGTTTTGGAAATTATTTTTTGTTATCGGCAACAAAATTGAGAAATATATCTGTGTTGGGTCGGGATAATATTTCACGGTGCCGATATGATTCGATGGGACGTATTCAGGCCTACACGTCAGTATTAATACAACGTGGTATGCATTCGCAAATAAAGATACGGCTTAAAAATTCTTATTGCGACTTGTCTCAGGCCATGTTAGAATAGTATGCAATGTTTTATTTATAAGTGCTGAATTTCGAAGCAGATATTACATATGTATGAAAAAATGGTACATGTAACCATTTCTTATCACAGAAATTGTCAACCTTACATGGTTGCCTTAATTTGGTTGAAATCGGTAAAAAACGAAACAAATTGTCAAAGCTTACTGGAATGTTTTGTTTGTTTTGCGATAACCACCAGGATATAGTAATGATACCATAAGCGTATTCATTTGCCTTCTATCCAGCACTAAGGTCATTTGAGGACAGCATCTCTAAAGGGACGCTACCGAGGATAGCAAGTTTCCTGTGGAACATCAACGACGAAGACGACTGTATAGGCGAGTGCCACAGATAGGGAATAATGACTAGGGGGACACCATCGCTAAGGTTAAGTGTTTAAGGGGAACGCATATCTAGGGGATAAATACCACCGATAGGGATTGGTGTCTTTGGGAGCGGGCACAACCGATGGGGACAGGTATCTATTAGGGGGGCACATATGAGAACGGTTGTTTAGGGGGCAACACCGATGAGACTGACGTCTAGGGGGCACCAATGAGGACGGATGTCAAGGGGCATGATCGATGAGGACGTATGCCTAATGTGGCACCACTGATAGGGACGGATGTCTAGGGGCACCAGCGACAAGGACATGTGTCTTTGTGGGGCAATCAGACGGGGACACCACTGAAAAGGGATGGATAAAGAAAAGGCCAGTTAGTAAGCTATCATCTTATCTAGTATGTTTGTCATGCACATGTCGCAATCAACTATATGATTATCTATTAATCCGTTTTGTATGCTTATGATAAATACTAATTTTCCTAAATAGGCGTGGAAAATAATAACGTAAATTGTACGTTTGAAACATATAAATGAAATGGAATACATCTGGGCTTTCAATTAAGTACGTGTTACTCATTGTCTACGTTAAGTCTTAAAGTTGACAGCAAAGGACTGGTTCGCCCGTTACCAGTATAATGTGCGCGGGTTGAATGTCACGCTATCGTGTCTAGGTGTGTAATGGCATAATATGGAAACCTTCCTTCGCTTTTATAATACCATATCGCTGACATGGCGCTCCTTGACACGATATACTGACAACAGGTTAACAGGTCCTTACGTATAACTTCGCAACACATACAGCAGACAGTACAAATTCTACAGACTGAGGTTTGTCTCAGCCAGGGGACAGATTCCCTTACCTTCCAGACAGAGCCGAACGTTTGTCTGAAGGCCAAAATTGAGGCAGCTTTAGGAGACATTTCATAAGATGTTTATTATACTACATTTAGTAACTTAAACAAACCATTCAGTAGGAACAGGAAGTTGAATTATAACGCCTTACCTTTAGGTTTATTTAGGATTAGTTTGTTTAACGTCCTATTAACAGCCAGGGTTATTTAAGGACCTGTCAGATTTTGGAGGTGGCGGAAAGCCGGAGTACCTGGCGAAAACCACCGGCCTACGGTCAGTACCTGGCAACTGCCCCGCGTAGGTTTCGAACTCGTGACCCAGAGATGGAGGGCTAGTGATAAAGTGTCAAGACCCCTCAACTACTCCGCCACCGCGGCCCCACCTACAGAGAAATTGAGAAACAAGAAGTCAGATATTAAAACAAATCTTTGTTAAACAAGTTCCTGCTTTATGAATAACAAATGTATGAGTAAAAAGCAATTTGTAATTTAATCAAGAGTTGATGCGGACAACAATATATATGCCTGTCCCTACCAAGCTCAGATAATATATCGTTACACATTAATGGTTACATATCAAATGTTATCAAAGTCAGAGTTTAACATGTTTTGTAACTAGGTTTCTTCTTTGATGTTAAGAAGCCGGTAACTTATCGAATTGTTGAGCGATTTGTTATGTCTTCAGAATAGCTAATGTCATACACAGACGACAATGTCCCTGGCTGATCACTTATAGTCCTGTCAGACTGAAATATCACATCCTTAATACGAACGTAAGGCACTCCTTCACATTCAACGGGCTAATCAATCCGTATAGTTAATACAATTAAAGATGAATGTCAAGCTCATGTGAAAATATCTTTTTCACGTAAATAAGTGTAATAGTAAGCAGAAAAGAAAAATTGGAATTGGAATGCTTTCAGGGGCTGAAAAACCGCTAGGTTAAGATTACTGCTAAAATATGTACGTTTGCAGTTATAATGACCAACTTAGGAATGCTTTGGTATGTACATGTACGAAGTAATATAATTTGACTGGTATGACATTGTGACAGGGTTATATTTTGTATAAAATTTATTATATGTTATATTTCATGGTGTGCGCATCTTTAATGTATTGTTGGTTTTTGTTCGGTGTGAGAAACCTTAATGTCTTATGTATTATATCTATGAAAGGGATGTGAGTATGTATGACATGTGACCTGACATGGACAATCTCATTGGACAGTTTTTACCTGTATAGAATGTTTTTCATCATCTTAGTATTTCAAATCACTTTTCCTCTGACAACATTGTCTATTTAATTAATTTATGTCAACATTTTATAAACTAGGGCGAGAATCAAAGTCTTGTATTCGGATACCGTGTAAACACATTTTGTCTCTCGGTGTGAATCAATAAAACCTTTACTTTTTAAATGTCGGGACGGAAAACAACCGACCCCATTATCCCAAAGATCTCCGTAACAGCATCCTTCCGGGCATCAGAGGTATAGCGGAAATATCGGAGTAGGTAACACGCGATATTCATTAAATTCGTGGATTATGTTCTTTATCTGGTTAATCCACCCAATTGTAGTTGTTTACATCATAGATGTCTGTGAGTAACTGATTTAAATGAGGCGTAATAACACCAGTTGTCAATTTCACATACAATGTCATTAGTTTAACGGCAAACAGGAGCACATTTCTGCGGCGAATTACCAATGTCAACTAATCATACTAACAAATTTATATCACCGTTAAATAGTGATCATCCGGTTTCCTCGATTTCTAGAGAGGAAATTGATATCAAAAGGCCTTGGGTTATTGACATGGTAATGCATGGTTTTATAGGTAAACACATAGTGGTTTTGTCTACGCTCCTTATCCAGTGAGTCAGTCGACTAAATACATCTCAGATCTCTATTGTAGTGTGAGCATGCTTTATCAGGCTAACCCCTGTCTCTAAAATATCAAAATTGAAGATATAAATATTATGATAAAGGATACATGTATGTGAGATTCTATTGTCAAACTTAAGGATATAAATACGAATAAAAATTGACTTGTTCATTTTTGTCACACAATCTTAGGAGCTTGTTGACGGCCTGATTCTTTATTAAAAGAAGAAATAAAATATGAAATAAGATATTAAGATATAGACAATATCGATCTATTTAAGAAATAGTTTTTCTCGTTTTTGTTGTTTAATATAAACTTTATTTTATTCATTCAATTCATACATATACAATACACAATCATACAATCATAATATGAATAGGATTCGGAAACAAGTATAAGACTTATATTAATCCGTTTCCTTTTATGACACATTGAGTAAACGGCAGCAAGTGGGAGAATACGTAAGTGAGCAATGTAATACTTGAATAAATGAAAAATGGGGAAATTCGGAAAGAGGAGAGATGAAAAAACCAGAAGAAAAAGACCAGAGAGGAATTTTATGCCATGACATGAGATATACAACCTGCTGTAACAGCTGTGCAAGCAATAAAGAATAAAAAAATAAAAACAATCATTCAAATCTTTTAGAAATAATTATAAATTCTTGAACACTGGAAAAAATCAAAAGATTTTCATCATACGTGAGTTCGTTATCACCGAAGAGTAGTATTTCAGTTGTTAAGGGATAGTTTAGAGCACTAAAACAACGTAAGCGAAACTGCGCGAAAAGTGGACAACGTAATAAGAAATGTTCGTTGGTCTCATCTTCTTGATTACACATGCATAGAGGACTATCTATAAGATTTTTATGAAATAGATAAAAATTTAGTGGACTGCACTCCATCCTTAATCTTGCATGGTGAATCTGACCCAGTCTATTACCGCTAAGGAAGTAATGTGGAACTTTGTGGCGTGGTTTATTCAAATGACTTTTCAATTTAGTTATGGACGGATCACTTTTGATTGCATCTGGCAAGGAATTCCACAAAGGGATTACAGATGGCAGGAAGGATTTCATGTAAAGACTTGTGCGACAAGGAGGAGGGCGAAAATTATTTCCAACACGAGTATTGTGATCATGGATGCCATTATTACGTCGAGGAAGAATTTCTTGTAGATACTGAGGAAGGAGACCGTGAACCATTTTATGGAAATGAATTATTTTGTGGTGTTTACGTCTTTGCTCTAAGGGAAGCCAGCCTGTTTCAAGATAAAGTTTTACACAAAGTACTCTACTTGTGAGTTTAGTTCCGCCAGTAACTATACGCGCTGCCTCTAATTGGAGATTTTCTAGCATGTCAGACTGAGTTTTTATAAGGTTATCCCAAACAATGTTCCCATATTCAAAAATAGGTCGGATAAGAGTAAAATACAGAGTTTGAAGGGAAGTACGATCTAAAGTGAATTTGAATCTGCGTAAAATATTCAATTTTGGTGAAACCTTGGATATGATCAAGTTGATATGATCAGTCCAACCGCCATTGTTGGACAGAGTCAAACCGGGATGCCTATGTGAACTTACCTCAGAAAGCAAAATATTTTTGTGGTTTATGGGTGGTTTAAAAAAAAATTGTTATTGCCTTTAAGCAACGGGATACGGCACAAGTTGTACAACTTATTCAAAGCCCTTTCTCTGCTTTTTTATTTACGCGACTTTCAAAAGGTTATCGTCATTCATTTGAAGTTAGAACATACTGAAGGAATGGCCAGACAATTGATGGAATAGCAAAACAGCTGATGCCAGCTTGGCAGAAACAGTTGTGAACTAAAGGATGTAGACGGAATATAGTTCCACAAAAAAACATCATCTTTTTATTACATCTCGTGAGATATTCTAAACCTCTATGGCTTCAGTAGACATACATGTATTGTTTTGATTTGCAATTTGCATCATTTTTTATCAAAAGTATGTTAAGAAACTGTAAAATAAAAAAATACTCAGAGGTGGAGGGCTGGCCACTTTATCACTAGCCCTCCACCTCTGGGTTGCGAGTTCGAAACCTCCGTGGGGCAGTTGACAGGTACTGACCGTAGGCCGATGGTTTTTCTCCGGGTACTCCGGCTTTCCTCCAAATCCAAAACCTGGCACGTCCTTAAATGACCCTGGCTGTTAGTTAAAAAAACAGCCAGGGCCATTTACGTTAAAAAAAAATTAACCGAACCAAACTCAGGTTAACCGAGTGTAAACGTCCCTTTCATTGGTATGGCCGAATAGAGGCACACACCGGGATGTATATACATAGGAATATCCTGGAAATTGTGGATTTTCCGAATGGGAAACAGGACTACTTATACATTTACACGACACATTTAAAATATGACATATACATCCATATTATCTCTCTACCCTTGATTGGACCATATGTTTCTATTCTGCCATCATATTAGCAGATTAATATTGTGACGCTTTGTCTGTCGCCTCTGACCTTCGTGATACAACTGGGGTAATAAGAAGACTTTTCCCCAGGTTGGCATTTTAAAGTGTCAACACACTGGAATTTTATGTTAGTCATGAAATTCCAGTGTGTTGGCACTTTAAAATGCAAACCTGGGGACAGTTACAGATGTTTACTCATTTCCCCATACCATATATAGAAAGAGGCGACTAATTTTGTGTCGTCACCTCTTTCGTTTGGACACTCTGTCTAGCGTGCACAACGGCGAGGAAAGGTTCTGCAAACGGACTGTAATGTACAAACGCAATTAAAATTGTACCTGATGCCCTCTGCTTAAGCTCAGCACTCTACGGCATACACGAGGAAACATGACTTGCCGATTTCAGTATCAGCATAATTTATCAAGAAATGTATCATGCAAGTTGGCCTGTGATGTGCATTTCTGTACAATGGTAAAATGCAGCGGTCTTTCAATAGCCGCCCCATTTAAAAGGAGTGGTCCAAAAATACGACGAGTCTGTAGAAAGAACGTTAATTTTACAATCAATTAAATATATATGGGTATAACCCATACTCAGCCTAGCAATCCAAAAGGTTATCAAGTTCACTGAGCATAGTTATAAATTTTGCAAGCTCGCGATAACAAAAACAACTAGAATCATCACCACACATCTCTGTATCGCCTACTGGCATTTGTTCAACTCTTGGTGCCGATAAATAGAGTTTGGTTTGTTTGGTTTGTTTTTGTTTAACGTCCTATTAACAGCCAGGGTCATTTAAGGACGTGCAAGGTTTTGGAGGTGGAGGAAAGCCGGAGTACCCGGAGAAAAACCACCGGCCAACGGTCAGTACCTGGCAACTGCCCCACGTAGGTTTCGAACTCGCAACCCAGAGGTGGAGGGCTAGTGATAAAGTGTCGGTACACCTTAACCACCCGGCCACCGCGGCAGATAAATAGAGTGGAAAGCGATATAGTTTGTAGTATAATTAGGCCAAAGCTAGTATAGATGTCTCACAAGGTAAATTTTCCTGAGAAAATACCTTCTCTAAGTTTACGTATACGTGAAGAGTGTGTTGATGGTGATGCAGGTTTTGAACACAACATTAAAATATCTTCCAAAAAGCCTGGCCAGGTTTGTTGTGAGGTTGTTTCATATTGATGAAATAAGGTCTTGGAAGGATGGTTCTCGAGAATTATACGGGTGCCTGGCGATTTTATAGTGTTATCTTACTGCAATGCATCACCTTAGTTCGGTAGAGTGATAATCTAACCGGTAACATTATATTGACAAAATTGACGGGTGAACCGGAGTCACGATAACTAGTTTAAGACAATTTTAATCTCTCATATCTCGCCATGTTGGATAGAGTTTGCCCATGTAAGATAGCTATGTAAGATAAATCTATCTTACATAGCATTTCACGCGCGCGGATTAATCTGCGTTCAAGGGGGACAACTCTCACAACGTCGTCTGCTTGTGTTCACATCCGACAGTCCTTATCGTCGGTGTCGGTTTTGAAACGTTGGACTTAACTATAAAAATACATACATTCTTAGATAAATATATATCATATCAGCAGTAAATCAATAGGGCTACACGGTTAAACGATTAGACATTTCATCTGAGCGAACATATAACTCCGTTACTGTAACAAACAGTTAGACTACGCCTAACGTTACAGGCCTGTTGTAACAGTTACAGTACAATACAGACTTGCCTACCCGACAGATTTGTCATTTGTCATTAAAAACATGTAAACACACACAATCACCTGGCAATGACAGGAAGTAAAATAAAAGCCATACATAAAAAAATATAAAAAAGAAAATGTCAAACGTCACAACCTATGAAATGGTTCCGTTTGCGTCAGCAGGGGGCCCTGGAATTTGTTTACTCTACGGTACTGTCAGTAACTGTTAGGCCTACTCAGTAACCTGTGTATTTGGAAGTTGGGAATTGGCTCTTAAATGAACGAACATTCGGTAAAAATGACACCCCTCGATGTTCATATAAAAAATATTTATTTCAATTGTAACTCAGAGTCTATATTTGTGTAGAGTAACCATGAAAACTAACTGCCATCCTAGCCTTTCAATATGATCATCGTTAGCCTATCGACTGACCTACCTTCGTCATTCCATCAAGACAACCGGTTAAACACATATAAGCCTATGTCACAGAAAAGATCGAATACTCGTATAGAGTCACTGTTCGCTGGTTCACACACGAAGTTGCCAAAATCACAGTGAATTTAAAATTACCAGCCACGAAACATCGCCGCGTCATGGCGATCGAGATCGACATCACTCTCATTGAACTATGAATGGAATTCCAATGACAGTCGTGACGTCATGCAGTGACGTAGTGTTTTATAAAAAAAAATTTGACTTGACATTTAAAAGTACAGTGTGTTCTGTGAAATGATTAAATATGTCGAGGTGCAAATCAAATTATATGTGAAGTTGGGAAACTCATTTCAGCGTTGGCTTTCAGTATTGTTGATAGAACTTCTTTTTCTCGGATGTTGACAATTTGATCACGGCCACGTAAAAGTCGGTCAAGTTACGGTAATTTTTATCGGCGAATTGTTCATTCGTTCATCACTTAACCACAAAATGAATGAAATTTGTGTGCAAACGTTGCTTGCTAAAAATAGGGTATGATCTTTCAGAATATCACAAGTATATTTAGTAAAAACGTCAAATAAAGAAATTAAAAAATTGAAGAAAATGGATGGCTGAGGGACACTTTCGCCAGAAATTCGGTAATGATATGAGAGAAAAAGACTCTTTCATTATGTGTGTATGTAGGATAGGGATATTCCACCCTCGGGATCACAAAATGTGGTCAAACCCTCGGCAAGCCTCGGGTTTCACCACATTTTGTGACCCCTCGGGTGGAATGTCCCTATCCTACATATACACATATGAAAGAGTCTTATAATATACCTCTATATAATTAAATTACACAAAATTTCAAAACTTTGTAGGTCAAGTTTATTCGGGACATCTATCCTCGAAACCTTTAGTGTGCTGAGGACGTGTTTTTTAACTGAGAAGAAGAAGAAGAAGAAGAAGAAGAAGAAGAATCAAGAAGAAGAAGAAAAAACTAGATGGGTAAATGCAACTACAACTGGGGACAGTTACAGATGCTTACTCATTTCCCCATACCATAGATAGAAAGAGGCGACTAATTTTGTGTCGTCACCTCTGTCGTTTGCACAACCTGTCTAGCGTGCACAACGGCGAGGAAAGGTTCTACACACGGACTGTAATGTACACAGCAATTAAAATTGTACTTGATACCCTCTGCTTAAGCTCAGCACTCTACGGCATACACGAGGAAATATGACTTGTCGATTTCAGTATCAGCATAATTTATCAAGAAATATATCATGCAAGTTGGCCTGTGATGTGCATGTCTGTACAATGGTAAAATGCAGCGGTCTTTCAATAGCCGGCCCCATTTAAAAGGAGTGGTCCAAAAATGTGGAAAGAACGTTAATTTTACAATCAATTATATATATATCGGTATAACCCAAACTGAGCCTAGCAATCCAAAAGGTTATCAAGTTCAGTGAGCATAGTTATAAATTTTGCAAGCTCGCGATAACAAAAACAACTAGAATCATCACCAGATATCTCTGTATCGCCTACCGGCATTTGTTCAACTCTTGGTGCCGATAAATAGAGTGGAAAGCGATAAAATATGTAGTATAATTAGGTAAAAGCTATTAATAGCTTCTCACATGGTAAATTTTCCTGAGAAAATACCTTCTCTAAGTTTACGTATACTACACGAAGAGGTTTACTTAAAAGTACCTGAAGAGTATGTTGCTGGTGATGCAGGTTTAAAACACAATATCAAAATATATTCGAAAAGTCTGGTCAAGTTTGGTGTGAGGTTGTTCAATATTGATGAAAAGAGGTTTTCTAAGAGCGGCGCCCATGGACTATAGGAGTGACTGGCTTTTATAGTGTTATCTCACTGAAATGCATCACCTTAGTTCGGTAGAGTGATAATCTAACCGGTAACATTATATTGACAACATTGACGGGTGAAAGGAGTCACGATAACTAGTTTAAGACAATTTTAATATACCTCTATATAATTAAATTACACAAAATTTCAATACTTTGTAGGTCAAGTTTATTCGGGACATCTATCCTCGAAACCTTTAGTGTGCTGAGGACGTGTGTTTAAACTGAAGAAGAAGAAGAAGAAGAAGAAGAAGAAGAAGAAGAAGAAGAAGAAGAAGAAGAAGAAACAAAGACTAGATAGAACGAAGGAAAGAAAAATCCTATCAATCATATTATGATGTTGTCAAAACACTCTTTGTCTCTCCTGTGTCCCTTGGGTAGATGACAAGTTCATTCTGCAGAGAACCCTCTTTCATAACCAGTCAGCATCTTGAAATAAATAGAATACTTCCATGGCTCCTAACCCTATGGTAACAATATCGGCGAGGAGGATATGAATATGGCGGTGGTTGTTATAGAAATCCATAAGTGTATTTTTATCAAATAATAACATTTCAGGCGTAAATCCGTACGCCACTTCAATATTCTACACCTCCGGTATAATTAAGATAAAATAGTTGTCATATTTGGAATAACCTTGGATGTCTTTCATTCAAACTAGGAATATTTATGGTGTATTTGATTAAAGCAGTTTTCATACAGCGACAAGAGGTGTGTTGAAAATCGTTAGATAATTACAGTTGCGAAACGCTAAATCACGCGGATACTGTTGATTTTAATCATTTAGACGACCCTGAGAAGAATTTGCATTATTTCGAAACATAATCAACGTTTGTGTCGGTATTGAGTGAAATTTCTAATCATTAATCTGCAAACAGAAGCGATAAATATACTGCCGACATGCGGAAATAATTTGATTTAGCACCAGAAGACAAAGGTATCAAACGTGATTTATGTTAAATCTTCTTCGTGACTTGTCCTGAATGTATAATTCATAATTTCCATGAATCTGACATGCGCGTGCAATGATTCAGATAGCATGCCATAACATTTTTGTATATATATGTATACGTTTTTTCCCCTTTTGATTCATTGAAGTTGGTTTCCTGCGTTTTTGCCTTACTTTTTGTTCCCTGTAAAAATGTCTATATTTTTTTTAAAATATTTAAACTGGATTGTCTAAGCTATGACCTTTACGTTGATTATGAATGACAGCAATTCGCCTTTTTAGTATTAAAATGAAAGTATTGTTTCCTTTTTTATTCTTTTTTGTCCCACATTAAATCGCCAACCTGGCGTGTCAGGTCTTGGAAACACCGTATTTTGAAGTCAAAGTAACATACATCACGTGTCAAACATGAAACCCGAACGTATAATGCATGTTCCCGATCCAACCAATCACAGGAATGAAGTTTAAAGACACGTACACAGTGTTACTACGTATTTGCTGTATACTAACACGTGCTTTATGCAATTCGCGGAGGTTTGGTTTGGTTTGGTTTATTTTGTTTAACGTCCTATTAACAGCTAAGGTCATTTAAGGACGGCCTCCCGTGCGTGCGACATTTGATGAGACCCCCCCACACACCCACACACACACACACACACACACACACACACAAACATCCACAGGACGCGTTCTTTTAAGTAAAGCACATCCATTTACAAAGCTTTCTTTACATCGTCGCGGTTTTGCCTCTGGCATTTTTTTTTCAAGGAAATGCTATAAAGTGCATTTAAAACAAAGTTAACAAATTACATGAATCTCTAAATGTCGTTTTAAATCGAGTGAACAAATTGTTGAAGATTTGCATTTCACGTGCTCTAATGTTAACTTACTAGTGTTACCGAACCGATGGTCATAACTTGTGCTACCATGTACACGTCCGGCATCTCATACGATAGATGAATATCTAGAGCTCGCGACCTTGCTCGTGCCGGATGTCACAACCATTCATAATACAAAAGGAAACACTGCAGTTGTATTATTGCTGTTCCTAATCTAGTCTTCATTTGAGTGTTCGTTATAAAGTCTCAGATGGCAATGCCATTCTTCTCGATTTTACCATTGTTTTTGTTGCCTAGGAGGAAGACTTAAATAAAAAAAAAAATGTGTTGGTCCGAAACATCGTGATGGAATCCACACTTTCCTAGAAAGAGTGCGCGTGTCTATACTTCATTTGTGTGATTGGATGGATCGGGAAAATACCGTATGCATTTTGGAATATCATTTTGTAACGTGATGTGTATGTACAGATAATCCAACATTGTTTAAATTACAAGATGAGAAAAACCTTTCTGACTAGTTCACTGTTTAATGTGAAGCCTCCTTCGTCCTTGAATGGCCCAGTCAACCGTTTAAACATGACTGCATCTGATCTGTGCTAAACCTCCAGCATGAGAAATAGAAATGTCTGTTTAGTAGAATTTCGTGAACCCCAAAATAGGAACTGCTCTATCCAATTTATGTTGATTGCCGTTCTGTTGTTTGTTTTTGCGATTTTGTTTTATTAATTAGATGTTTTAATTGACGCCCGTCCTCATATAAAACTAATTGTTACGAGGATGTTGAACCCCTGCAAACACAATTATAAGATTACTGATGCTATCTACTCTTGCTGGTAATTCTATTGGATCAAAAAAAGTTTTAGAGACGCAAAAATCTATTATCCGTTACTTGCCACATGAAATAAATTTTGAAATCTCCCTATAGGCGCAGTAATCAATTAAGACAGGAAATTAAATAGTTAGCGTACATTAGGGCGAGTTAATCAAAATTAATTGTTCCATATATCATTATTAATTGGACGACGCGTAGTATTGTTCAAGTTCAGCATTGAAGTCATTGCTAAAAGGATTGCATAAAAGACACAAAAGTTAATATCCCCTTCAGATATGGATTAGGAATAAAAACAATTAAGAAAAAAAAATCATAAAAGCCATCATAGCAATTGAATTTATAAAGAGAAAGCAGAAACCTAGCGCTACATTTGAATTTATAGAGAGAAAGGTAGTGTAAGCATTGAATATATTACAGAAAAGGTAACGCTGACATTGAATATATTACGGGAAAGGTAACGCTGACATTGAATATATTACAGGAAAGGTAACGCTGACATTGAATATATTACAGGAAAGGTAACGCTGACATAGAATATATTACCGAAAAGGTAACGCTGACATTGAATATATTACGGGAAAGGTAACGGTGACATTGAATATATCACGGGAAAGGTAACGCTGACATTGAATATATTACAGGAAAGGTAACGCTGACATTGAATATATTACGGGAAAGGTAACGCTGACATTGAATATATTACGGGAAAGGTAACGCTGACATTGAATATATTACGGGAACGGTAACGCTGGCATTGAATATATTACAGGAAAGGTAACGCTGACATTGAATATATTACCGGAAAGGTAACGCTGACATTGAATATATTACAGGAAAGGTAACGCTGACATTGAATATATCACGGGAAAGGTAACGCTGACACTGAATATATTACAGGAAAGGTAACGCTGACATTGAATATATTACCGGAAAGGTAACGCTGACATTGAATATATTACGGGAAAGGTAACGCTGACATTGAATATATTACGGGAAAGGTAACGCTGACATTGAATATATTACGGGAAAGGTAACGCTGACATTGAATATATTACGGGAAAGGTAACGCTGACATTGAATATATTACCGGAAAGGTAACGCTGACATTGAATATATTACGGGAAAGGTAACGGTGACATTGAATATATCACGGGAAAGGTAACGCTGACATTGAATATATTACAGGAAAGGTAACGCTGACATTGAATATATTACAGGAAAGGTAACGGTGACATTGAATATATCACGGGAAAGGTAACGCTGACACTGAATATATTACAGGAAAGGTAACGCTGACATTGAATATATTACAGGAAAGGTAACGCTGACATTGAATATATTACGGGAAAGGTAACGCTGACATTGAATATATTACGGGAAAGGTAACGCTGACATTGAATATATTACGGGAAAGGTAACGCTGACATTGAATATATTACGGGAAAGGTAACGCTGACATTGAATATATTACGGGAAAGGTAACGCTGACATTGAATATATTACGGGAAAGGTAACCCTGACATTGAATATATTACAGGAAAAGTAACGCTGACATTGAATATATTACAGGAAAGGTAACGCTGACATTAAATATATTACAAGAAAGGTAACGCTGACATTGAATATATTACGGGAAAGGTAACGCTGACATTGAATATATTACCGGAAAGGTAACGCTGACATTGAATATATTACGGGAAAGGTAACGCTGACATTGAATATATTACAGGAAAGGTAACGCTGACATTGAATATATTACCGGAAAGGTAACGCTGACATTGAATATATTACCGGAAAGGTAACGCTGACATTGAATATATTACAGGAAAGGTAACGCTGACATTGAATATATTACCGGAAAGGTAACGCTGACATTGAATATATTACAGGAAAGGTAACGCTGGCATTGAATATATTACAGGAAAGGTAACGCTGACATTGAATATATTACCGGAAAGGTAACGCTGACATTGAATATATTACCGGAAAGGTAACGCTGACATTGAATATATTACAGGAAAGGTAACGCTGACATTGAATATATTACAGGAAAGGTAACGCTGGCATTGAATATATTACAGGAAAGGTAACGCTGACATTGAATATATTACCGGAAAGGTAACGCTGACATTGAATATATTACGGGAAAGGTAACGCTGACATTGAATATATTACCGAAAAGGTAACGCTGACATTGAATATATTACGGGAAAGGTAACGCTGGCATTGAATATATTACAGGAAAGGTAACGCTGACATTGAATATATTACCGGAAAGGTAACGCTGACATTGAATATATTACAGGAAAGGTAACGCTGACATTGAATATATCACGGGAAAGGTAACGCTGACACTGAATATATTACAGGAAAGGTAACGCTGACATTGAATATATTACCGGAAAGGTAACGCTGACATTGAATATATTACGGGAAAGGTAACGCTGACATTGAATATATTACGGGAAAGGTAACGCTGACATTGAATATATTACGGGAACGGTAACGCTGACATTGAATATATTACGGGAAAGGTAACGCTGACATTGAATATATTACCGGAAAGGTAACGCTGACATTGAATATATTACGGGAAAGGTAACGGTGACATTGAATATATCACGGGAAAGGTAACGCTGACATTGAATATATTACAGGAAAGGTAACGCTGACATTGAATATATTACAGGAAAGGTAACGGTGACATTGAATATATCACGGGAAAGGTAACGCTGACACTGAATATATTACAGGAAAGGTAACGCTGACATTGAATATATTACAGGAAAGGTAACGCTGACATTGAATATATTACGGGAAAGGTAACGCTGACATTGAATATATTACGGGAAAGGTAACGCTGACATTGAATATATTACGGGAAAGGTAACGCTGACATTGAATATATTACGGGAAAGGTAACGCTGACATTGAATATATTACGGGAAAGGTAACGCTGACATTGAATATATTACGGGAAAGGTAACCCTGACATTGAATATATTACAGGAAAAGTAACGCTGACATTGAATATATTACAGGAAAGGTAACGCTGACATTAAATATATTACAAGAAAGGTAACGCTGACATTGAATATATTACGGGAAAGGTAACGCTGACATTGAATATATTACCGGAAAGGTAACGCTGACATTGAATATATTACGGGAAAGGTAACGCTGACATTGAATATATTACAGGAAAGGTAACGCTGACATTGAATATATTACCGGAAAGGTAACGCTGACATTGAATATATTACCGGAAAGGTAACGCTGACATTGAATATATTACAGGAAAGGTAACGCTGACATTGAATATATTACCGGAAAGGTAACGCTGACATTGAATATATTACAGGAAAGGTAACGCTGGCATTGAATATATTACAGGAAAGGTAACGCTGACATTGAATATATTACCGGAAAGGTAACGCTGACATTGAATATATTACCGGAAAGGTAACGCTGACATTGAATATATTACAGGAAAGGTAACGCTGACATTGAATATATTACAGGAAAGGTAACGCTGGCATTGAATATATTACAGGAAAGGTAACGCTGACATTGAATATATTACCGGAAAGGTAACGCTGACATTGAATATATTACGGGAAAGGTAACGCTGACATTGAATATATTACCGAAAAGGTAACGCTGACATTGAATATATTACGGGAAAGGTAACGCTGACATTGAATATATTACAGGAAAGGTAACGCTGACATTGAATATATTACAGAAAAGGTAACGCTGACATTGAATATATTACGGGAAAGGTAACGCTGACATTGAATATATTACGGGAAAGGTAACGCTGACATTGAATATATTACAGGAAAGGTAACGCTGACATTGAATATATTACAGGAAAGGTAACGCTGACATTGAATATATTACAGGAAAGGTAACGATGACATTGAATATATTACAGGAAAGGTAACGCTGACATTGAATATATTACAGGAAAGGTAACGCTGACATTGAATATATTACCGGAAAGGTAACGCTGACATTGAATATATTACGGGAAAGGTAACGCTGACATTGAATATATTACAGGAAAGGTAACGATGACATTGAATATATTACGGGAAAGGTAACGCTGATATTGAATATATTACGGGAAAGGTAACGCTGACATTGAATATATTACAGGAAAGGTAACGCTGACATTGAATATATTACAGGAAAGGTAACGCTGACATTGAATATATTACAGGAAAGGTAACGCTGACATTGAATATATTACAGGAAAGGTAACGATGACATTGAATATATTACAGGAAAGATAATGCTGACATTGAATATATTACCGGAAATGTACCGCTGACATTGAATATATTACCGGACATGTAACGCTGACATTGAATATATTACCGGAAATGTAACGATGACATTGAATATATTACAGGAAAGGTAACGCTGACATTGAATATATTACAGGAAAGGTAGTGTAAGCATTGAATATATTACGGGAAAGGTAACGCTGACATTGAATATATTACGGGAAAGGTAACGCTGACATTGAATATATGAAGGGAAAGGTAACGCTGACATTGAATATATTACGGGAAAGGTAACGCTGACATTGAATATATGAAGGGAAAGGTAACGCTGACATTGAATATATTACAGGAAAGGTAGTGTAAGCATTGAATATATTACGGGAAAGGTAACGCTGACATTGAATATATTACGGGAAAGGTAACGCTGACATAGAATATATTACGGGAAAGGTAACGCTGACATTGAATATATTACGGGAAAGGTAACGCTGACATTGAATATATTACAGTAAAGGTAACGCTGACATTGAATATATTACAGGAAAGGTAACGCTGACATTGAATATATTACGGGAAAGGTAACGCTGACATTGAATATATTACCGGAAATGTAACGCTGACATTGAATATATTACCGGAAATGTACCGCTGACATTGAATATATGAAGGGAAAGGTAACGCTGACATTGAATATATTACGGGAAAGGTAACGCTGACATTGAATATATTACAGGAAAGGTAACGCTGACATTGAATATATTACAGGAAAGGTAACGCTGACATTGAATATATTACAGGAAAGGTAACGCTGACATTGAATATATTACGGGAAAGGTAACGCTGACATTGAATATATTACGGGAAATGTAACGCTGACATTGAATATATTACAGGAAAGGTAACGCTGACATTGAATATATTACGGGAAAGGTAACGCTGACATTGAATATATTACGGGAAAGGTAACGCTGACATTGAATATATTACGGGAAAGGTAACGATGACATTGAATATATTACGGGAAAGGTAACGCTGACATTGAATATATTACGGGAAATGTAACGCTGACATTGAATATATTACAGGAAAGGTAACGCTGACATTGAATATATTACGGGAAAGGTAACGCTGACATTGAATATATTACGGGAAAGGTAACGCTGACATTGAATATATTAAAGGAAAGGTAACGCTGACATTGAATATATTACAGGAAAGGTAACGCTGACATTGAATATATTACAGGAAAGGTAACGCTGACATTGAATATATTACAGGAAAGGTAACGCTGACATTGAATATATTACGGGAAAGGTAACGCTGACATTGAATATATTACAGGAAAGGTAACGCTGACATTGAATATATTACGGGAAAGGTAACGCTGACATTGAATATATTACAGGAAAGGTAACGCTGACATTGAATATATTACGGGAAAGGTAACGCTGACATTGAATATATTACGGGAAAGGTAACGCTGACATTGAATATATTACGGGAAAGGTAACGCTGATATTGAATATATTACAAGAAAGGTAACGATGACATTGAATATATTACGGGAAAGGTAACGCTGACATTGAATATATTACAGGAAAGGTAACGCTGACATTGAATATATTACAGGAAAGGTAACGCTGACATTGAATATATTACGGGAAAGGTAACGCTGACATTGAATATATTACGGGAAATGTAACGCTGACATTGAATATATTACGGGAAAGGTAACGCTGATATTGAATATATTACAAGAAAGGTAACGATGACATTGAATATATTACGGGAAAGGTAACGCTGACATTGAATATATTACAGGAAAGGTAACGCTGACATTGAATATATTACAGGAAAGGTAACGCTGACATTGAATATATTACGGGAAAGGTAACGCTGACATTGAATATATTACGGGAAATGTAACGCTGACATTGAATATATTACGGGAAAGGTAACGCTGATATTGAATATATTACAAGAAAGG
Organism: Pecten maximus; assembly: GCF_902652985.1. Classification (NCBI taxonomy): domain Eukaryota; kingdom Metazoa; phylum Mollusca; class Bivalvia; order Pectinida; family Pectinidae; genus Pecten; species Pecten maximus. Next base: position 41,589,836 of record NC_047020.1, read on the forward strand.
TAACGATGACATTGAATATATTACGGGAAAGGTAACGCTGACATTGAATATATTACAGGAAAGGTAACGCTGACATTGAATATATTACAGGAAAGGTAACGCTGACATTGAATATATTACGGGAAAGGTAACGCTGACATTGAATATATTACGGGAAATGTACCGCTGACATTGAATATATTACGGGAAAGGTAACGATGACATAGAATATATTACGGGAAAGGTAACGCTGACATTGAATATATTACAGGAAAGGTAACGCTGACATTGAATATATTACAGGAAAGGTAACGCTGACATTGAATATATTACCGGAAAGGTAACGCTGACATTGAATATATTACGGGAAAGGTAACGCTGACATTGAATATATTACAGGAAAGGTAACGCTGACATTGAATATATTACAGGAAAGGTAACGATGACATTGAATATATTACAGGAAAGATAACGCTGACATTGAATATATTACAGGAAAGGTAACGATGACATAGAATATATTACGGGAAAGGTAACGCTGACATTGAATATATTACAGGAAAGGTAACGATGACATTGAATATATTACAGGAAAGATAACGATGACATTGAATATATTACAGGAAAGATAACGCTGACATTGAATATATTACAGGAAAGGTAACGATGACATTGAATATATTACAAGAAAGGTAACGATGACATTGAATATATTACGGGAAAGGTAACGCTGACATTGAATATATTACAGGAAAGGTAACGATGACATTGAATATATTACAGGAAAGGTAACGATGACATTGAATATATTACGGGAAAGGTAACGATGACATTGAATATATTACAGGAAAGGTAACGCTGACATTGAATATATTACAGGAAAGGTAACGCTGACATTGAATATATTACAGGAAAGGTAACGATGACATTGAATATATTACGGGAAAGGTAACGCTGACATTGAATATATTACAGGAAAGGTAACGATGACATTGAATATATTACAGGAAAGATAACGCTGACATTGAATATATTACAGGAAAGGTAACGATGACATTGAATATATTACAGGAAAGGTAACGCTGACATTGAATATATTACAGGAAAGGTAACGATGACATTGAATATATTACGGGAAAGGTAACGCTGACATTGAATATATTACAGGAAAGGTAACGATGACATTGAATATATTACAGGAAAGATAACGCTGACATTGAATATATTACAGGAAAGGTAACGATGACATTGAATATATTACAGGAAAGGTAACGCTGACATTGAATATATTACAGGAAAGATAACGCTGACATTGAATATATTACAGGAAAGGTAACGATGACATTGAATATATTACAGGAAAGATAACGCTGACATTGAATATATTACAGGAAAGGTAACGCTGACATTGAATATATTACAGGAAAGGTAACGATGCCATTGAATATATTACAGGAAAGGTAACGATGACATTGAATATATTACAGGAAAGATAACGCTGACATTGAATATATTACAGGAAAGGTAACGATGACATTGAATATATTACAGGAAAGATAACGCTGACATTGAATATATTACAGGAAAGGTAACGCTGACATTGAATATATTACAGGAAAGGTAACGATGACATTGAATATATTACAGGAAAGGTAACGATGACATTGAATATATTACAGGAAAGATAACGCTGACATTGAATATATTACAGGAAAGGTAACGATGACATTGAATATATTACAGGAAAGATAACGCTGACATTGAATATATTACAGGAAAGGTAACGATGACATTGAATATATTACAGGAAAGGTAACGCTGACATTGAATATATTACAGGAAAGATAACGCTGACATTGAATATATTACAGGAAAGGTAACGATGACATTGAATATATTACAGGAAAGATAACGCTGACATTGAATATATTACAGGAAAGGTAACGCTGACATTGAATATATTACAGGAAAGGTAACGCTGACATTGAATATATTACAGGAAAGGTAACGATGACATTGAATATATTACGGGAAAGGTAACGCTGACATTGAATATATTACAGGAAAGGTAACGATGACATTGAATATATTACAGGAAAGATAACGCTGACATTGAATATATTACAGGAAAGGTAACGATGACATTGAATATATTACAAGAAAGGTAACGATGACATTGAATATATTACGGGAAAGGTAACGATGACATTGAATATATTACAGAAAAGGTAACGCTGACATTGAATTTAGTATGATAAAATTAACGCCACCTTTACGTTAATAAAGATAGCACTAGCATTAAATTTCTTTTTTTAGAAAAGCCAGCACTACTGCTGAACTTATTACGAGAAACATAGCCCCAGCATTGAATTTCTTTTTATATTATTGTTTTATTAGGAGAAAGCTAGAACCAGCTTTAAGTTAATAAATATAGAACGCTGTAAATTTAAAAAGACAGTGCCAGCATTCAATTCATTACAAGAAATGCAGCGCTTCTGTTAAATTTATTACGAGAAAGATAGCACTGCCATTGAATTTACTAGAAGGCGTCAGAGAATCTGATTTCCCGGTTTACCACCCTTAAGACGGAGAGATTAATTAATTCTTCAAATTAATAGTATGCTAGACTCGCGTGATTATTGAAATACTGATTTCATCACTTCCGTTTATAATTTTAAATGCATTTCATCCGTAGCGAATATATTTCACACACACGTGGTCTTTTTTCGTGCGATTTTTGCAGATTACTGCTGCGAAAAAATGACGGCTGTGCCATAAATCTGTGTCCACTGATTGGTTTCTTGATCAATTAAATCTGTCCGCACTAAGACACCATTTGTAAATCGTATATCCAGTTGATGACGTATTGTACAATTTTTGCAAGATCAGTGACTGTTTCTCCAATATTGCTAATGCAAATTTTCAGTAGGCGCTATATTAAATGTTTAATACATTTTGTTTAACTGCCGGCTATTTCTCAATACTCGATACCTGCATGGCTAAAATCAGCTAAGCTGAGAATTATGTCATCTAATATCAGATCTTGACGAAGCTGATTTTTTATGTATGTGAAAGGAAGTCACCAGCTACCATCAGCTTGTTTTATTACGAAATGATTTTAAATTCTAATGTTTTTTTCCTTCAAAGCTGATTACCCCGGGGTGTGGAAAAGGAAAATATTTTATATCTTGTCTCTGGCTATCGACCACTGTGCGTCAAACTTTGCCATTTAATCAAATAATTTAAAGTCGAATATCCTATTGTCAGACATTTTAAAAAATAAATATTCACCGTTTCATTTAAAAAATTCACACTAAAGATTATCTTCAAGAAAGCCTTTTACCATCCATATCTGCAGGAGATTTTTCAATCATAAAATGCTTTTTTAAACAACGCAATACAATTAAGATGTTCCGTCTGTTTACGGCTCGTGTAAACGCTCACGTGGAATTGATCAAGAGTCGACTACCAAATATCTAATGATTGACACATGTTGTTAATTTCATTGAATCGTAGCCTACGGACTCGTTGCGTTAAGCGCAAAAGTTGTTATAATATTTTCCGATAAATGGTTTGATTCTAAACTAAACGTGACTAAATGAAATACCAGACCTGCGGCAGAGACTCTACAAGGCGTAACAAAATAATAATTGAGGGTATTATAGTATTAAAGAAATTGCAGCTTGTGAATAGCTTAAATATCACATCTTAATGTTTGGTGACCATACGGAATCTTTTAAATTAGGATAGAGCGAAAATGTAAAGAAGAAGAAGAAGAAGAAGAAGAAGAAGAAGAAGAAGTTACACTACCAAGTTGATATGGAAACGAAATTCGAATTCTAACTCAAAATCGATACCAGAAAGACAAATATAAGCAAACTATAGATTTGTATGAGACTCAAGTATCCTCCTTTCTCTTTCACTATCCTCCCCTTTCATTCTTTTTTCTTATTTAATCTGTTCTTTTTGTGATCTGTTTAAGATATGTAAGATTTGTTACAGTTTGTGTGTGCATTGTTTATTCAATAACACTGATTTAAATCAAATTCCAGAACCTAAAAGAAAAACAAAAAACAAAAAAAAACAACAACAACAAAAAACAAAGAAAAAAAAAAAAAAAAAACACAACAAAAACAAAATGTAAAAACAAAAACAAACAAAAACAAGAAAATTGATAACAAATTGATTATCCGGAAAATATTGTCAGTAATAGTACCCACAGAAGAGAAAAGACGAGAAGGCAGCGATGACAGTGGATGAGTTGCGATATAAAACTACATAACGACATATTGACGATATGCAAGCAGCAAGACTGAACACATACAATGGCGATATCAAAAAGGTCAAATCTTGGGTTATTGAGAAAACGGGAAAATGTCAGCGGAAAGAATAGAGACGTCCAAGGTCTGGATTAGATACTGAGGGGGGGGGGGGGGGGGGGGGGGGGGGGGGGGGGGGTAAGCAGATACAGTCCTTGACAAAATTGCAAATTGTATTGATCAGCGGTCAAATCTCGCTTTAAATGTTGCAAAAACTTTGTACACTATGTCAACTAAATATCACTCTTCTTGCCCCGGATGTATGCTCGATGGGAGTTTAAAAGAAAAGGATTTACCCCAGAAAACCCAAGTGGATTGAGAGACGATGCCATACCTTCTTCGCGTAAGGATGAAATATTATTAAGATTAGATTTCCAAAGTCTAGACGAGTTACTTCCCCTGAGACGCGTAACTTCCAAGATTGGCCTTTAATTTCAGCGGGTGATGGATAGAAAGTTTTTCTTGAAGAAAACAACATCAATCAAACCTACAGTCTTAAGGACATCAATTAAAATGATAAATAGATAAAAAATTAGATATAAAATATATGATATAAATTAAATGGTCACGGTTAGTTTTCAGATCATCTAGAATATATAAAATGTAATAATTTTTATTACACATTTTTTTAACACTTGCTGTTTTTTTTTGTTTTTGTTTTTTGAAGAATGTATCATCGAGACAATCAATGCAGTCCTATAAGACAGAGATCGACTGTGAATTGTTTATTGCATTCCATGGCCTGTCTTTCAGCGTGACCTAAGCGAGATGAGACTTTTTTTTTTTGAATTTGTTTTATTTTTGCCAGATTTTTCACATAATCCAAAACAGTACAGAGACAAGATATATAGCACAACAAACACCAACAGACACCACACACTCTCTCTCTCTCTCTCTCTCACACACACACACACACACCCACATCCACACACACACACACACACACATACCCTCTCAGACATACATACACCAGCAGAGCATCTTCTTTGGCAATTGCCCTCATCATCGTCTTCATAATTATCATTCATGCCAGCACTTATGATGCTCATCTAATAACATGTTCTTTTTCATATCAAACATACGCACATGTGTACAAACACACGCCCTTATATGGACCAACTCACATGTGCACATGAGACTTGATTACAGTCTACGTATACCTGTATGTGTATTTGGAGTTATCTTAGTGTATATAGGTATTTCTTAACCTAGCCTAGTGTGTATATGTATATTTTAACCTATCCGAGTGTGTATATGTATATTTTAACCTATCCTAGTGTACATAGGTATATTTTAACCTATCCAGTGTATATGGGTATATTTTAACCTATCCTAGTGTATATATGTATATATTAAATCCTAGTGTATAGAGGTATTTTTTAACCTATCCAAGTGTATATGGGTATTTTTTTAACCTTTTCTAGTGTGTACAGGTATATTTTAACCTATCCTAGTGTATTTAGGTATATTTTAACCTATCCTTGTGTGCGTATGCATTTTTCAACCTATCCAAGTGTGTATATGTATATTTTAACCTATCCGAGTGTGTATATGTATATTTTAACCTATCCTAGTGTGTATATGTATATTTTAACCTATCCAAGTGTATATGGGTATATTTTAACCTATCCTAGTGTATATATGTATATATTAAATCCTAGTGCATATAGGTATTTTTTAACCTATCCTAGTGTATATAGGTATTTTTTAACCTATCCTAGTGTATATAGGTATTTTTTAACCTATCCTAGTGTGTATATGTATATTTTTACGTATCCTAGTGTGTATATGTATATTTTTACCTATCCTAGTGTGTGTATGTATATTTTAACCTATCTTAGTGTGTATAGGTATATTTTAACCTATCCTAGTGTGTATATGTAGGTATTTTTTAACCTATCCAAGTGTGTATAGGTATATTTAAAATCCTAGTGTATATAGGTATTTTTTTAACCTATCCAAGTGTATATATGTATATTTTAAATCCTAGTGTATATAGGTATTTTTTTAACCTATCCAAGTGTATATAGGTATATTTAACCTTTCCTAGTGTGTATATGTATATTTTGACCTATCCTAGTGTGTATATGTATATTTTGACCTATCCTAGTGTGTATATGTATATTTTGACCTATCCTAGTGTGTATATGTATATTTTAAGCTATCCTAGTGTGTATAGGTATTTTTAACCTACATGTATCTTAGTGTATATAGGTATTTTTTAACCTAGCCTAGTGTGTATATGTATATTTTAACCTATCCAAGTGTGTATATGTATATTTTAACCTATCCTAGTGTGTATAGGTATATTTTAACCTATCTTAGTGTATATAGGTATTTCTAACCTACATGTATCTTAGTGTATATAGGTATTTTTTAACCTATCCAAGTGTGTATAGGTATATTTAAAATCCTAGTGTATATAGGTATTTTTTTAACCTATCCAAGTGTATATATGTATATTTTAAATCCTAGTGTATATAGGTATTTTTTTAACCTATCCAAGTGTATATAGGTATATTTAACCTTTCCTAGTGTGTATATGTATATTTTGACCTATCCTAGTGTGTATATGTATATTTTGACCTATCCTAGTGTGTATATGTATATTTTGACCTATCCTAGTGTGTATATGTATATTTTAAGCTATCCTAGTGTGTATAGGTATTTTTAACCTACATGTATCTTAGTGTATATAGGTATTTTTTAACCTAGCCTAGTGTATATGTATATTTTAACCTATCCAAGTGTGTATATGTATATTTTAACCTATCCTAGTGTGTATAGGTATATTTTAACCTATCTTAGTGTATATAGGTATTTCTAACCTACATGTATCTTAGTGTATATAGGTATTTCTTAACCTAGCCTAGTGTGTATATGTATATTTTAACCTATCTAGTGTGTATAGGTATATTTTAAGCTATCCAAGTGTATATGTATGTATATTTTAAGCTATCCAAGTGTATATGTATGTATATTTAAAGCTATCCAAGTGTATATATGTATATTTTAACCTATCCAAGTGTATATATGTATATTTTAACCTATCCATGTGTATATATGTATATTTTAACCTATCCTTGTGTATATAGGTATATTTTAACCTATTCTAGGGTATATAGGTATATTTTAACCTATCCTAGTGTGTATATATATATATTTTAACCTATCCTTGTGTGTATATGTATATTTTAACCTATCCTAGTGTGTATATATATATTTTAACCTATCCTTGTGTGTATATGTATATTTTAACCTATCCTTGTGTGTATATGTATATTTTAACTTATCTAGTGTGTATAGGTATATTTTAAGCTATCCAAGTGTATATAGGTATATTTTAAGCTATCCAAGTGTAAATATGTATATTTTAACCTATCCAAGTGTATATGGGTATATTTTAAGCTATCCAAGTGTATATATGTATATTTTAAGCTATCCAAGTGTATATGGGTATATTTTAAGCTATCCAAATGTATATATGTATATTTTAACCTATCCAAGTGTGTATAGGTATATTTTAACCTATCCTAGTGTGTATATGTATATTTTAACCTAACCTAGTGGTTATTGATGCAATGGGTTTTCCCCTAGTGCGTCTGAGTGCATTTTGACGTAGCCTAGTGGTTTTTTTTAAACAATGTATATCCTAGTGTATCCTAGCGACCTCCTCCCCCCCCCCCCCCCCCCCCCCCCAAAAAAAAAAAAAAAGTGTGGAATTGAGCTACACACACGGACGCTTCCAAATACACATAAACTGATTATGTCTCTATACACATAACTTTGTCTCGACGCATGTCTTGATAACAAGGGGATCATTGAATAGTAGAATGTATACGAAAGGCTTATTATCTCGTTATCAGTACCTTAATTACGACCTTTATCATCTCATTCCAGCGTTTCCCTTCGGAACATTGATGGCGAAGGATGCTGTATACATGCATGGATTTCTATGTACGAGTACATTTGTATGTTCGAGGAGTCCAGTTTGTGGTTCAAGGTTAAGACACTGTGTATCCTCTACCATATTATACGTAAAAGTAACGTAAATATGCTTTACTTCAATAGTGACTTACATTTTGACAGCTTAAATGATATACGTGGATATGCTGACGAACGTAAAGGCTTACTGGGCACGAACATGTTTTTTTTTTATTTTAAACATATTTTATTGACATAAAATGACAAAGGGATTAATCAGCAAGTTTTACCAACCTATAAACGACTTTTCCCATAATAACAACACACTAATAAAGACTAATGTAGTCACATGATGGCATATACATTATATACAAGTATTCAAAAATGTGATAAAGTAACGAAAATATAATAATTGGCATATCAAAAATAGTAATTGAGAGAGAGAGAGAGAGAGAGAGAGAGAGAGAGAGAGAGAGAGAGGGGGGGGGGGGGGGGGGGGGGGGGGGGAGGGGGCAGGGGGGTAGGTATAAAGTTAAATGACCGCAGGGACTTGTTTCCGATTTTTCCCGACACAGACGGCACAAGTTATTCTGTATTGATGTCACATTCTAAAATTCAAGTTATTACAAGTAAAAAATGTGTCTCGAAGTTTCAAAATTAAATACAATTCGAAATTGCGAATTTCGTGATAAATACTCGATTTTTGGATAAGGTAAATATTTCGAGATAATAATTCGAAATTGAGAGATATTCGCTCGAATTTTCGATTAAATTACAAGAAATTTTGAGGTAGCAAAAATTCAAGCGGCAGTAATAGCTGCATAAACATAGGCTTTCAGACAAGTGATAAAATGTCATGTCATATTAGTTTGATTAGCGGTGATAATAGAATAAATTGCCGAAGCAAAGTTACCTTAAGAGCCGTAGCGCAGTAGGTATTTCTAAGTTGACATTTAAGAAAGATGAAAAAACCTGTCTATATTCAGCCCTAGGAAATTAAAGAATTACTTTTATTCACTAGCTATTGTAACTCTGCATCTCAGTCCTCTTGAAATCTTTAAAAAAACAATGTTGATTTCTAGAGAACACTGACGTCTAAGAGTTATTGCGCTTACAGCATGATTTTGTCAGCTGTTCAAGATAACACACACATATGCTGTTGTAAGCACATGTGCGTCAGTGACGACTGATTTTTAAATCTCCGGTATAATTGAGGATTTGCCGTTGCTGTGACCGTACGTACAACTACCACCCCCCCCCCCCCCCCCCCCTCCCAAAAAAAACCTCTAAAAAAACTGTTGAAAGGTTATATCATTTAGTCTGCCATTACGTAAACAAGATACAAGTGCATTCACGAGAGTTGACCTTTTTCCGAAGTAGAAACTCACAGTGCTCAAAGATGGAAATCACCTTTTCTTGACCATGACTTATATGAAACCCTAATATCAACGTAAGCCATGCTTTATCAACTTAGATACAGAGACATGGCATCCTTTCAACATTATAAGCAAGATAACTTAAAAATGAACACCCCCCCCCCCAAAAAAAAAAACCCCAAAAAAACAAAGGCACATGTTTTGCTACATTTACTATTACTCTAAAATACTTTATTTTGTGCTTCAGGATATTAAATAATATTAATTATGATACATGTATGGTAAATATATATATATATATATATATATATAATATCAGGCGTTGGAGACCAGGACCATTCCCTTATACTTTGCTGTTTCCATTTTGGTTTAATTAGCTACATCTTTTATTCCAAAATGTTGAGTTAGACTACCTAGGACGCCACATTTTGGCCTTCCACTGTCCACTTGATTTGAATAGCAGGCGGTTTTGATATACATACATGTATATATGCTTATGATAGAACTATAAAATTGTAGTGACGATGGCTATTCCCTCGTCCGTCTTGTTGAAAGCAAAGAAACCTGCCGAAATTTGTGGGGACAATTTTCAAAAAAAAACCTGCCGAAATTTGGGGGACAATTTTCAAAAAGAAACCTGCCGAAATTTGGGGGACTTTTTTCAACAATACGGACGAGGGAATAGCCATCGTCACTGCAGTTCTACTGTCGGGGACAACCGAAGATTGCAGACGATACATGTCGCAGACAATGCGTTATCAAATGATTATTCTTTTCATTTCCCATATTACGCATTGAACGAGTATGGGTATTGAATAGTATACATACCAGAGCCATGTTAGTTTAAACATATTTATTGTCAAAACACAGAGACACGGGATTAGGCACAAATTACAACAACTTATCAACGCCTTCTCCCAACATATTACAGTGTATCACAAGCTTAAGGCATAGTTACATTTACATGCATGATGACAAAAATGATATGATGTACGGTTTACCAAATAAACTGATCCAATTACAAAATTCAAAACCTGTTACTGAACTTGATAAAACATTGCACATATCTAAAGATATTTCTATTAAGGTCAACGGAAAGTTGTGAGTTTCCATTAAGCATACTTCTAAACTAATTGTAACATTCAGATTATTTAGGTTTTGCAATAAAATATGCCTTTCGTTAGTAAAACGGTGACATTCCATAAAAAAGTGAAAGGCATTCTCATAAGGATGACCACAAATACAAGCTGCGCTTTCTACAAGGTTTACTCTAAAAAGATCATAATTAAGGGAACACCATTGGTGTGTTAGTTTTGTATGAAATATATTAAGTTTACGATTTCAAAATTTAAAATGCACTGGAGGACGTGACTGGGCATTTTTCGATAATGATAATTCAAACGAATGCAAGGACGGCAAGGACCGAACTGAATTATCTTCATTATTCCAACATTGACGGGTAGTCGGTATAAAAGACGAGTTAGTAAGAGAGAGCCTGAATCGCGGAATTCTATAGTCATACTTGTTACGTAGAGCATAGTTGATATTTTCTCCAATTAAAGGTGGTAAAAGGGTATTTAGATAATCAGGAATTAATTTATTATGCATCTTTTACAACAGCTGTAGTTTCCTCTTTTCTTTCTACGGTTAGCTAATGTTTCAAGTCCTGTTTCGTCATACAAAATATTAATCGGTGTATAAGAAGGCAGTCCTAATATAATGCGAGCAGCTTCGCGTTGAGCTTTTTCTAACTTTTCCGAATCGAATATAGTACAACCGTCCCATAACTCGCATGTATATTCTAAAATTGGTAAAATAAAAGTCCTGTATATTGACAAAAGAGAATCCCTGCTTAATATATTTCAGTTTCCTTAAGACATTGATTTTTTTTCATTACGGAAGTGTAAATAATATTTATATGGTCCCCCCCCCCCCCCCCCCCCCCCCCCCATTTTGCACTTGAATTAAAAACAACACCTAAATGCTTATGACAGCCTTTTCAAATGCAAAACTTTTCCATCAAACTCAAGGTCTAGGTTTTCATCAATATCTATAGATTGTGAAATAAATAATACATCTGTTTTTTGAGGATTAAAATCAACTAACCATGCTTTAGACCAGTTATTGAGAATATCTAAATATATATTTAAAGTTTCTTGAATGTGTCGACATGACGATGATGATTTAATCAAAGATGTGTCGTCTGCAAAAAGACGAGATGTAGGTTCAAAAATATCTGCAATGTCATTTATGAATATAAGAAAAAGTAGTGGACCGAGAATAGAGCCTTGAGGAACACCTGCTTCAATTAGACATAAAGTAGAAAAAGATCTGTTAAAAAAAACCTGTTGATATCTCTGTGACAAATAATTTTCTAACCATATATACAATTCACCTGAAATACCATAAGATTTTAACTTAGCCATAAGACCCTTATGCCATACTCTATCGAAAGCTTTCGATATGTCACAAAATACAATGCATGTGTGTTTTCTTTCCCCAAGTGCAGTACATATTTGGTGATAAATATCAATGAGTTGGTACACTGTAGAATGACTATGCATAAAACCAGACTGATACCTATAAAATAGATTATTTTCTATAAAATAATTATACAGATGTTTAAAAATCACTCTTTCAAAAACCGACAGTAGATAATAATGAAATTGGTCTATAGTTCGAAGGAAAATGTCTATTACCTTTTTTAACCCCTTAACTCCCAACTACGCCAAACTACGCCAATAGCACTTCGGTGTAAGATAAATGGTCGTATCTCCCTTATTTGCTTACCTATTGAAATACCGAATATACCTAATAAAACTTTTTTGATGCATTTTATGAGTTGAAAAAACAAGCCAACTTTTATTTGGACTATTTTGAATTGTTGACGTCGTGTTTCAGCCGGCGTAATCGTCAAAGCGCGGATTCAATTTTGTATCTCACAATACTTAAAATATAGCGAGAAATAATGCCTGTAATTCACAGTAGTGGTAGTTAATACTCTCAATTTTATGTATATTCTACTATTTTATAGGAATCCTCCAAAATGTGATGTTTTTTTTTTCAATAAAGTAATGTGATGTATGGTTCTCTACCGTACGCAGCACAAATCGACAATTTTTTTTATGATTTTTGCATAAAAAATAGTAATACATTATATATACAATTGAAGCCAAGAAAAAACTGATCAAAATGCACAATTCTTTCATTCATAACGTACCAAATAAATGATGCAAAGTTTCCACAAATCCGCATTATATGAACGAAATATCGCAGTAACGAGACGAAGAGCGAGTCGATAGGGCACAAGCACCTGCGCGAATACGATCGACAACTTTTAGTTCTGCTGTTTTCGTAACGCAATAAATGGTCTTGGTTTCATCAGAAAACATTACTTTTGTCACAAGATAAATAAAGTGATAGCACATATTTTGATATCTATAAATAAAAATAAGGCCGACGACAGCAAAAGCTATTTATAGTAATCGGGTATTTCCTAGATGATCACTTTCGGTTTCTAAACGGTGGGACAGACGACAAATGTCTATTTATAGACAAATTTTTGTACAATAAAGATTCACACATTGGGTTAATATGCATGCATGTAATAATAATATGCTAATTAGTGTCTTCCCATTGGTCAATGGTCGTTGTGGTCACTGTGGGGCCTCAGTGACCCCCGTGCTAAATACATAACTTTCATTGGTCAAGGGCTCTGTCCAGCCCCTGCAACGCTAAGGTCATCCCCACTATAGAATCCATCCTTTGAATTTTATGACGCCATCTTGGAAAGTTCCTTAATAAGCGTAAACAATTTTTTATAATGTAGCAGAATTCAGCGTTAGAATTATTTGGAAAAGGATATCCCTCCAACCGCCCTGCATTCCTCCTTTTATGTGTGGATCTTTATATCTAGCTTTTCTTTTTGGTGTTTGTTTAGTATATTATTAGTATTGTTAATTTTATTCATGTTGATAAGACTTTGTTACTTGATGTGTACTTGTCTAGTAATGTTTAATTATTGCATTGTTATAATACTTATAAGCGGAGTCCCGGTGCTTCCCTTCTGGTCATTTTGCCAATCTGCCGGGCGCAGGTTTCCTTTTTAAAAGGTTTTTCCTGAAGTGCTTGATGACCCATAAAAAGAGGGGTTAGTTATCTGTAGTTTTTTAAAGGCATAGTTGTCGCTCACCTTTGCTAAAAAAAAATACGTTTTAATTCTAAAATATGATATATATGTTAAAAGTTTCTGTTTATAATAAACGGCTGCCCCCCTTTTATCAAGGGGTATGCCAAGACGTTCTCGCTCACCTTTGCTAAAAAATTACGTTTTAATTCTAAAATATGATATATATGTTAAAAGTTTCTGTTTATAATAAACGGCTGCCCCCCCCCCCCCCCCCCCCCCCCCCCCCCCCCCCTTTATCAAGGGGTATGCCAAGATTTTACAGCCATTTACATTGTTTGGTATTTTATATTCTGCATTTTTTGGAGCAAACAGAGCTCGAGGCTTGGACCAGTTTATGTAGTAGTTTTGTAATCTTTAATTTTAGCAGGACAAAAATGTGCCTGGTGCTGATTGATTTCGCGGACCTCACTTATTACCGATACAAGTCGTCACCTAAACAATATGCAGTGACCACTGTCAACTCAACTAACAAACCGTGAAGTAACACTGGGCATTATGAAGAGTTGCAGACGTACAGTGTAAATGGACAAAAACAGACAAACAATCAAATGTGTTCAGATCATGTACATAATTGTAAAGTGAAGTTCTATGAACACGAGAATACAAAATGTACCAGCATTATCTGATATGTAAATTTTACAAATATATACAGTCAAACTTCATTAACTCGAACTCGGATAACTCGAAAACCCCGTTCAACTCGAAGTATTACTCCGGTCCCGGCAAAAATCCTTCTTTTTCTTAGTAATAAAAACGCGGATAAAACGAACTCGGATAATTCGAAAAACTCGGTTATTCCGAAGTAAAATATTGGTCGCGATATTATAAAACCTATTTAAAATGTACCGGTTATCCCGAAGTTAAAAACATCATTTTCATTTTTAAACAAATGTGTCAACAAAATACTCATATTACGTCTTGGTTAAATTGTTTACAATTTCGTGCACGGGAAATATCCAGTTTTTGTTTCGTTTTGTTATTAAATTACCTTAACATATCTATTTTTACTGCAGTATTGATGTTGACAAACAGAACTTACATAATCCCTTTGATGATTAAAGCAGTGCGATAATTATACCCAAGTTACACCCAAGCTGGCGCCTCTGTACAGCTGTCTAGGTCACCATGTGCGTTCAGGCGGAACTATCCGACACAATGTCATTTATTGTGTTATGAGATACAGTGTAGACCTACATTTGTAGAGAAATAATTGGGTCCAAATGAAATAATACCAGTTAAAAAAATATTCCCTTTAAAAACAACGATTTAGTTCTTATATTTAGTTTTGTTTTTCCCTCTCTCTCTCTTTTATTTTTTGCTTTTTTTTGTTTTTTTGTTTTTTTGGGTGGGAGGGGGGATTGTTACACTAAATTTCATCATTTCATCATTACTGTATTTTGTATCAGAATTATCAATATTTATCTCTATGAATTTAATTTAGACTTTTACTTTACATCAGTATATTATATGCATTGGATAAATTAGATTTTATTGCATTTTACATAATGAAATAAATGAGAGATTAAAAGTGAGACCTTTTAGTGAATTTCAGTTTTGCAACAGTGGTATATATAATTAAGAAAAAATGTTGCATGGTGTGTTTGTTGATAGAGGTGAAAAAGGATTACTGAATATACCAAATAGCTGTTCTTGAGTTATCTGGTTGTGAATTCTACAATGTTTGGATCATGGTGTGCTAGTATAGGTTGGATTCATACAAATGTAATCATGTTACTGTTAGGGCACATATCCCCAACCCCATATATATAAAGTTTGTATAGTGTTACTGTCCTTACTACAAATGGATGATGATCAACATGTGACACCCCAGCTTTGGTCCCAATTCAAGCTTACTGTATATGTTGTGTCAGACTTATTTTATGTGAAATAGACTGATACATGAATACATTTATACAGATATAGAGATATAGATAGATGTACATGTACCAGTAAGTATTCTATGCCAGTAAAGGCTAGAAACATTGTTGAAAGAAAATAATTTGAATAAATCAAACATAGACAGATACTGTGTTGGCAGATATGATGCTGGTTAGCTAGTAATTATCATTTTATGCTTCATTATGGTTAATCCTCTTGGGATGCACACAAGACAGAAATAATATGTAATTACATGTTTTCAGAGTTATTATTAGTGAGTAGGATGGCACTGAAGCAGGATTATAAACATGTATTTTTCAGAGTTTCCTCTGACCTTAACACCAAACATAAGACACTTTGATAGAAAATTGTCCTTTATGAAACATATCTTACAATCAAAATGTCTTAATGTCTGGTAATAGGGCAAGAAGAAACTTACTGGTGTGCTTATTTGGATTTTCAGAACATTGTTACATGTATGAGTATTTGAAACTCAGACTTGGTGATGGGATGGGCGAGTTTGTTTAACTTTCTAGTTTCTAAAAGTTCATTTCAAGGCTTCTTGAAATATTCCACATTAATAATATCAAGTTAATTTGTTCTTGTATTTTTTAAAAGGACCATGGGAAATAGGATTTTTTAAAGTGAAACAAGCAATCAATGGTATGTGAATATAGTTTATTTTGTATTTCAGATATTGCCCAATTACTTGTAAGGTCTGGAGCTGTCTCAATTTTACTAGCAAGCCTGGTGTACACAAATAATGAGAGCATTGGCTTATGGATGATTCTGCCTAATATATGACATCAAAGGTAAGCTAATAGATGTATCTTATTAATTATAAATGCACTACAATTAAAATGTTCATTATATTATAGTTTTGTTTGAATTGATCATAACTTTCTGCTTTCCTATCCAAATATGTGAGCTCATTTCCTATACTTCATTATTGACCACAGGGGCTTGGCACGATTTTCCAAATGATAGTCCATATATATATGTATTATAGTGTCACTATAATACATATATATATGGACTATCATTTGGAAAATCGTGCCAAGCCCCTGTGTTATTGACTGTTTAAGTTTCATTTGAATTTTGAGTTAAATGAGTTTCCATTTATTGGGATAAATTCCTGATGATAATGACATGTTAAATATATATATATTATTTCTAGGGGAACACAAACAGTACGAGCAGTATATTTAAGCATTAAACTGTCTTTTCATTTCAGTAATAATTACCATAACTTTAGTATGCATATTCATCACTTACACCCATCTTTGTATCCCCAAAAAACAAGATTCAAAAATCCCGCCCTCCCTACCGTCACGTGACCTGTATCTTAATGATTACGCAACAGAGTGATCTCCCATCCTCTTTCCTTTATGGCGCTTGCTGATAGCTGACGGCTCATAGTTTGTGGATATCCCGACATTGTTATTTAGCTGTTTGTTTTGACTATTTGGTCAAATTTTGGCAACGCTTGTTTGCTTTTTGCCCATCTCCCCTTTTGTGTTGAGTTACATACATTTTGTATATACATATTTTTGTTTTGTGCCGTTTTCGGCCGGTGTTTACATTCCACGTGTGCGGGCGGTGTACCACGTGGTCCGCCATTGTTTTGCAGTCGCTGTCGTTTGTAAATCGCCGGTCTTTGTTCGGCCGTTTGTAGCAGTTTTTCGTTGTTTTTTTTTTTTTTACATCGTTCCTGTTTTACACTGCATGTAAAGTTCATTCTTGTTTACGTACGTTGTATGTTTTAGTTTGTTTTTTACGTGTTTGTTGTTTTTTGAATACAAACGTCGTGTGCTAGTAGGTAGTATGTCTCGTTCGGGACTACGACGGGGTTCGTCTCATGAGCGTTCCTATCTCTACGGAGAACGGGATTCTAATGAGATATGTTCCCTTGATCGTTCCGGTCATGAGGATTTGCCGTGCGTTACTACTCAGGACAAACCTCATGACGGGGTTTCTCTAGCACCTGGGCGACCCTCTTCTTCCCGTAGGAAGGATTCGTCTTTATCTTCCGGCAAGAGAGGGAAGCATGTTAAGAATGTTGCTCCCGGCTCTGAGTCGGTTGTCAACTCTGTTGTTCCTATCTCGGGAGCTCCCGTGTCGTCGGGTTCTTCTCGTGACGGGAGGGTGGTCCTTCCCATTCAGGAACTCCCTGGAGTAGGGGAGGGACATCCCGACCCTGGTTTAACTCTGCCCAGGGTCGAATTGGCTGACAATTCCCGTAAGCTTTCGAGCTTGCCTTTGGGTAGGGAATTTCAGCCGCCGGTCACTGGTTTGGTCAGTGATCTCGGCAATCCAGGTGGTGTTGTCGATGGGGGCAGTTTTGATGCAGGGCCTGTTCCTCCGAGTTCAGGTCCAGGGGTTACGGATTTTCTTGCGGGATTGTCCACTTCCACTGGGGTAAGGGATGCGCAGCTGTCTTATTCCTGCATCAATTCTGGTCCGGCTTTTCATCCTGGCCAGTTACCCGGCCCTGGTCCTATTAGGTCCAGCCCGGAGTGTGCTGGTTCGGGTTTCCCAGGGGGTGTTCTCCCACGGGAGTGTTTTGCTGGACAGGCGACTGGGTTCCAGGCGCCGTTTCCCTCTGGTTCAGGGTATAGGGTTGCCTGCGGGCAACCATCCTTGGGCCACCCAAACCAGCCTGCGGATGGTTTTGGGTATCGTCAGCATCCCGGCAGTTGCGGGCCTAGCCCGCACATGTCCGGGTTTCCACCTGGTGGGAGTGGTGGTCCACCAATGTCTTTCGGACTGGGTGGCCAGCCCCAGTCTCAGGCGGGTCAGTTTGACCAGTTCTGGGGTCACTCCCAACCCGCGGGACCTTTTCCATTTCCTCAGGGATATGGTTTTAACCCTATGGCTTTTCCTGCTTGGAACCCTTGGGGTTTGGTCTCCCCCTCACGGAGACGTTTTGGCAGTTCCGCTGACCCCCTCCAGCGCTCTGCTTCTTCGGGGGCCACTGTGGCCGGTCCTAAGAAGGTTTGCCGCACCTTTAGGACTTCTGCCTCGCGTGCGGACTCGTTTGTCTCCGGGTCCAAGGGCAGGGCTGTGACTTCTAAGTCTAAGCCTGCAGCCACGGTTGTTAGGCGATCTGCACCTAAACGCCGTTTTGTGGAGCCCCTTCAGGATTCTCCTGAATTGGTTCCTATGGCTGGCCCGTTCCATGCAGTCGAGACTTCATGTCCCGCTAGTGTGGAGGCTATGGACTGTGAGGACGCGGGTATGGCAGATGAGGAGGATGTCGTTCATCTCTCTCCTGGGTGCTCGGACATAGACGCTGGTCTGTCCGGGTCGTCTGATGACGATCCTCTAGGTGGGGATTCCCAGGATGAGGGTGACCCTGAGGCTGCTGAGGCTGAGGCCCAGCACGTCTTGTCCGGTATGCGGGCCCTTAGGGCCGACGTTTCCCGGATTCTCTGGGAGAAGGTTTGCCCACCTCCTTCTGCGTCATCTATCCCGGAGTCCACCACCCTTTTGGGTTCCTTGGTGGCTCCTAGAGCATCCGCCCAGTCGGACCGCTCTCTGCCAGAAGGCACTATTGTGTCTTCAGCTCTGGCCACTGCCCAGTCACGGGTTCTGGAGAAGAATTCGTCTTCAACCCGTACGCCTGGGTTTGCTGGGTTGCAGCTCAGTGTTGGTGACCTGTCTGAGGTTCATCCCTCTGACTATGCCACACATGATGGCCTGCTTGTTTCTCAACCAGCTAGACTGGAATCGAGAGAGCTGGCGGCTTGGCCCGGTAAGTCAGTGGATCAGGTGGTGTTTGGATCTAAAGAGCACCACAAGATGGAGAGACTGCTGCGTCTTTCCATCCAGATTCTGTCATATATAGACTTTCTGACAGTTTGTCTGTATAGGGTTTCCGATGTGCCTGAGGGTCGGATTTCCGAGACAGAACAGGCCGACATCCAGGACAGGATGACCTCTGCCCTGAACGGGGCATTGAGAGCTCTGGCAGCCTTGCAGGTGTCTTTGCTGGTCAATGTCTTGTTGGCTAGGCGTTTTTCAGTTTTGAAAAACCGCCCGGTCGATGAACCTTACCGCTCCCGGTTGTTGACTGCCCCCTTCTCTGGGTCCACTCTTTTTGGAGGGTCCCTTCCTTCTGTTCAGAAGGATTTGAAGGAGGACTCAGTCGCCTCAGCACTTTTGGTGAAGAGGATTCAGGCTGAGAAGGCCCGCACCTCGCAGGGGTCAGCGCCTCCTAAGAAGAAGGCAAAACCTTCGGCTACGCAAACTTTTGCTCAGCCAAAGGCGAAGCCTTCCTTCAAGGGCAACAAAGGGAAAGGTAAGAAAGGGAAGAACCCTCCTGGGGGTAAGAAGAAGAGTTCCTGACTCTCTTCTACCCTCCTTGGTCCTTTCAGACGAGGAGTTTGTACGGGAGGAGTGCAGTCCTCCCGTTTCAGATTCCGGTCCGTCTCTCGCAGGATTAGGATCAGGCTTGGCAGACGACTCTCTTGCTTGGCAAGGGCTCGATCTGCCACGGCCAGATCTTCCTGTGGGGGGACGTCTATCCGCCTTCCTCCCAGAGTGGAGGGAGATCACGGAGGACGCCTGGGCCTTGTCTGTGGTCAAGGAGGGGCTAGGCATTCCGCTTTTGCGGGATCCGCCGTTAGCGTCAAGGCCAATCTTTTTTCCTCCTCCCGGGGATCCAGGAAAGGCTTTGGCTCTCCAGGAGGAAGTAAGGACCATGCTTGTCAAGGGCGCGGTCGAGGAGGTACCTTTGGCGGAGTGCACCCCCGGCTTCTATTCCAGAATGTTTCTGGTACGGAAAAAGTCCGGGGCGTGGCGCCCGATCATAGATCTAAGTGCCTTCAACAGGCACGTAGATTCTCCTCACTTCAAGATGGAGACTCCTCGGGGCATAATCGCCTCCGTGAGAGATGGAATGTGGGCCACTTCAATAGATTTGAAGGATGCCTACTTCCACATCCCCATCAAGAAGTCGGCACGGAAGTTCCTCCGGTTCACTTGCAACGGGAAGGTCTTTCAGTTCCGGGCCATGCCATTCGGGCTCACGACTGCACCTTTGGTGTTTACCAAGCTGCTGCAGGTGGTCGTGGGATTCCTGCATTCTCGGAGAATAGATGTTCACATCTATTTCGACGATTCCCTCATGCTTCACCTAGTGAGGAGATCCTTGTTGCAGGACACCCGATTGGTCCTGAAACTCTTCCTAAAGGTCGGTTTCATTCCATCCAGGGAGAAGTCGGAGGTGACCCCATCTCAGGATTTCGTTTTCCTGGGAAACCGTTTCAACACGGTTCAGGGCATTGCCCTTCCACCAATGGAGAAGTTCGAGAAAGCCAGGGATCTCGCCCTGACTTTCATCGGCTGGTCTCGGGTCCAGGTGCGTTGGTTTCTCAGTTTCCTGGGATTTCTCAACTCCCTGGCAGATGTGGTCCCCTTGGGGAGACTTCACATCAGACCTCTCCAGATGTTCCTTCTTGGCAATTGGGTCCCTTCGTCAAGGGACTGGGAAGCTTGGATTCCTCTGGACCAGTCGGTCAAGGAGTTTGCCCGTTGGTGGACCCTTCAGGACAACGTTCTCCGTGGGGTTCCTTTGTCCAAGCCCGTTCCCACTATGACCCTGTTCACGGATGCTTCCATGACGGGTTGGGGGGCGTACCTCGACGGGCATTGCCGGTCGGGGGAGTGGTCTGGGGAACAGCTCTCCGAGCACATCAACGTGCTCGAGATGAGGTCTGTTCTATTGGCATTGCAGTCTCTTCGGGGGATCTTGCAATCCAAGGTGATTTGTGTGGCTACGGACAACTCAACAGTTGTCGCGTATCTGGAGAGGCAGGGGGGGTACCAGGTCCCACATCCTGTGTGCCCTCGCTATCCGTGTTCTTCTTCTGTGCCAGGAGATGCAATTAACTATCCTTGTCAAGCATCTTCCGGGCAGATTGAATGTGTTGGCGGATACTCTGTCCAGGCGCCGCCAACCGGTGTTGACGGAATGGCAACTGAATCCTTCGATTTTCGAGGGAGTCTGTCAGGTGTGGGACAGACCTCACATAGATCTGTTCGCCACATCCCTGAACAATCAGTTGCCAACGTTTGTCTCTCCGGTTCCAGATCCGAGGGCTTGGGCCGTGGACGCTCTATCTCTGGACTGGGAGGGGATGCATGCTTATGCATTCCCCCCCTTCAATTTGGTGGGCAGGGTGTTGCAGAAGTTTCGGAAGCATCATTGCTCCCTGCTCCTGATAGCACCCCTGTGGCCGAGGCAGCCTTGGTTTCCGGAGCTTTTGTCGTTTCTGGTGGAAGATCCTCTGATTCTCCCACTCAGAACGAATCTCCTTCGCCAGCCTCGGTCCAGGACGATGCACTCTCGTCCAGAGATACTCCACCTTCACGCGTGGAGGCTATCTCAGGAGGCCTCGCTCAGGCGGGCTTTTCTAGAGACGTGTCAGCTCGCATCGCTCGATCGATTAGGTCTTCCTCTTCTGCCGTCTACCAATCAAGATGGAAGATTTTCTGTGATTGGTGTGTCGGCAGGAAGGTTGATCCGGTCAAGGCATCTGTACAACTGATTGCTGATTTTCTGCTTTGGTTGTTCAGAGATCGCAATCTTGCCCCGGGCACAATTGCTGGTTATCGTACGGCGATAGCCAGTGTGCTTTCCTTTCAGGGTAGATCAGAGGTGAGCTCATCCTCTTCTCTATCTGCCCTGATTAGGGGGTTTGGGTTGGACAGACCTAGAATACGGCAGTTGGCTCCTCAATGGAATCTGGCTCTGGTGCTCGATTCTCTGACGCGTGCTCCTTATGAGCCTTTGGAGTCGGCCACCTTGAAGTTTCTTACTTTCAAGGTGGTGTTCCTCATCGCCTTGGCTTCTGGTCGTAGGAGAAGTGAGATCCATGCTTTGTCCTCTCACCCCTCTTGCCTCCGTTGGGCTAGGAACTTTTCTGCCGTGACCCTTCTCACTGATCCTGCCTTTTTGGCTAAGAATCAGGTTCCTGGTTTCTTGCCTGAGCCTATCAAGATCCCTTCCTTGCAGGGCTCAATGGGTTCTGTGGAGCGGGATAAACTGCTCTGTCCCTGTCGGGCACTTAGGTTTTACCTTGAGAAAACCAAGGGGGGGCGGGGTACTCGATCCCGGCTTTTCTTGTCCATCAAGCAGGGTCAGCAGGAGATCTCCTCCCAGTCCATTTCCAGATGGATCTGTCAGGTTATCAAGTTTGCTTATGACCATTCTGATGATCAGGTTCAGGCTCGTTACAAGGTGAGAGATCATGAGGTTAGGGCCCTTGCTACATCATGGGCTCTTCTCAATGGCTCCTCCTTCAGGATGTCATGTCCGCTGCCTTCTGGCGTGGGCAGAATACCTTTACAGATTTTTATCTCCGGTCATTGGCTTCGCATTCAGATGGGTTGTACTCTCTTGGTCCGGTGGTGGTGGCACAGTCTGTGGCTGTGCCTCCACAGTAATCTGTAGGTTTTTTTAATTTATCATGCGATCAGGCATCACAATTGTACAACTGCTCTGCATACGCGGAGGTAGTTGCCATTTTTTAATCATTGTCGGCTAAAATTGGGGGGTTCTTGAACCTATTTATCTCCCTACCTACCTGGAGTTGCGTCTGGGTTGCTGTGCCGTCGTTATGGGCTGCCTGGCTTCGAGTCTCCACTACGGTAAGACGAATTCGCATACTAAAGTTATGGTAATTATTACTGAAATGAAATTGAGGTTTTTAAAGTAAAACCAATTTTCATGAGGTAATACTTACCATAACTTTATGGAGTCCCACCCTTTTATTCCTCCCCTTAACTCATTATCCTGGCTGCCCATGTGGCTCCATAAAGGTTTTTGAGGATGGGAGATCACTCTGTTGCGTAATCATTAAGATACAGGTCACGTGACGGTAGGGAGGGCGGGATTTTTGAATCTTGTTTTTTGGGGATACAAAGATGGGTGTAAGTGATGAATATGCATACTAAAGTTATGGTAAGTATTACCTCATGAAAATTGGTTTTACTTTAAAAACCTCAATTTTATGGATTATATGGTCTATATAGATGCCAGAGCTAGCGCATTATGAAATGATTGTCTGCAAAGCTCTGGTATCTATATAGACCATATAATCCATAAAAAGACAGTTTAATGCTTATATTTACGTTTTCTATATTAGTTTCTTTTCGATTTCAACTTAAAATTTTCATTATAATTTGAAATCTGACTTTTACCGACGTTTCCATTGTCAGAGGTCAACAAATTGAACAGCCTATTGTGCTTCACGTGCTGATTGGCAAATAAAAAAATAAAAAAAAAATAGTGCGTGGAAATAATTTAAAAAATACTGAAAACATCATCAGATATTTTAATAACAATATCAATAATATTGGGATGACTAATTCTATCCTCACCAGAGGCCTTGCCGAGCTTCAAAATCCGGAGAACATCACGTATTTCAGTTGAATTAATTCTAATAGAACGAAATGATTTGTCAGTTCTAGGTACAATAGTCGAAACAATACAATTTCTGTCATCAACTCTTGTAATCCTACAAACATATTTATTTAATAAATCAGCTTTATCTTAATCTCTGGTAACTATGTCATTTGTAGAAGGGTCAACCAAGGATGGTATAGATTGAGAAGTGTCGGACGTTTTAATTAATCTCTTAATCAATTTCCAGTACGATTTAGGATCAGAAGACGAGTACCTCATCATGTGTCCTGTATGTGGAATTAGAAATTGATGTGTTTTGAACCAATTTTAATTTTGTTTTTAAATCTTCCCAGAAAATCCAGTTTTTATACATATCTGTACAGATGTGCTTTCTCAGTCTTTGAGAAAAATCACGATGTAATGATCATGTAATGATAAACATAAAATTGCATCACTTCAACACCAATGGTGAACATGTAAACTTGATTCCCAGGGGCATGTCTAGTCTTATATTTAAAATAAATACATTTTGTAGCCAGAAATAGCTATATGTTAATTTATATAGGTGTAATAGGAGTGGAAAAATGCACGGCCAGACCGGGGTTTGAACCCGGGACCTCCGAACACTAGCCGGATGCTCTGCCGATTTAGCTACCTGGTCGCCGATGATAGACCCGGCAGTTCCGCTACACTCTTCCCTCCTATTTTTTTTAAGTCTTCGACCCCGAAGACTTCACAACTCACAACCCAGGTTCGGGTATCCCCTTGTCAAGTATACACCTTACTTGAAACAAGGTTTGGTCACGGCACCAAATGTAATAGGAGTGGACAAATGCACGGCCAGACCGGGGTTCGAACCCGGGACCTCCGAACACTAGCCGGATGCTCTACCAATTGAGCTACCTAGTCGCCGATGATCGACCCGGTCCAGTTCCGCTACATAGGTATTTCTAGCTATTTTTTAATATAAGACAAGACATGTCCCCGTGGTTGATAAGAGGAACAATTGTTAAGTTCCAATGTAGACAGAGCTATAACCAAGACACTGGCCGGTTAAAATATGTAATTCCCAAACCTGTATAGTAATTAAAACTATAAAGTGCAGTACAGTACAGTACAGGTCTAACAATGTTATGTCTAGTTATAACCAGAAGTGGATCCAGGATGGATAAAAAATCTAGACAACAGGGTTTGGATAAGATATGTTTACTGATGGTGGATAAGGTCATGGATTAATAACACTCAGGGATTAGATTAGACAGTTTCAAAATTTCACTTGTATTATATTGTAGTTACCGACGTTTATTATAGAGGAAGGAAAATCAAATGCATACCATTAGTCCAGCTGTCACACCATTATGTTTGACTGGTTTATAGATTCAAATGTGGTTTATTAAATATTTAGTTATAGAATATTTTCATTTTCACTCAATGCCAATATGATAATCAAAAGGAAAGTGTTCCATTAAAAAAGTATCACATTATCATTAGATATCCCAAATATTAGTGCCAAATGGAAGCATTCCAGTAATATAGACATTTCATGTGGCAGTGCATTTAGTAATTTGTGAGGGGAAAATAAGGTTAAGTGTGAATCAGATGTAATTTTGCAATATTAATATTGTTGGTAACAGTAACATAGCTGGTAACTACAATGTAAACTTAATGTCTCTACCAACCTTATGTCTATACTGTGTTCTATAGTAGAATTAGAAATACAGTAAGATTTGAGAGATTATCATCTTTTAATTAAAACTGGTATTGGGCACCATTGATACATGTATAAGACATGATCTAAACAATATTATAAGTATACACATTTATTGAAAAAAAGCTTAATTTATGGTACATCACTACAAAAAAATCCTACTTTCAGTTTTGAAATATCAAGATGGACTGAGAAATCAATGGAAACAAATATTTTGGCATACTATTGAAATTAATAGCTAATGAATTTGATATAACCACATGGACATGTCTCGTCTTATATTTTAAAAACAGACATAAATACTTATATATAAAGTCTTCATATAGGTATATCTGGCTATTTTTTTTAATATAAGGCTAGGCATGCCCCTGTGGTATAAGTTAACAGTAATAAAAGCATGCATACATGATGAGTGTGTTTCAAATGGTATCAGATAGCCCGAGTTTCCTCTGTCCCTAACACTACACCAGACATACAATGATACGTATCAGACTGCAGTATAACGTTAGGCAAACCTTGCCACGAGAAAGTGAAAGTACACTGTTGATGACTAAATACATGAAGACAAGATTCCAAACTTTCGCAGTAAATACATGTACTTCACATACATGTACTTCGTTACACTAGTCTTACTGTACAGTACACAACGGTGACATTACCTTGTTGCTTCTACTTTCGTTTTGACATGCTTTTGTACGCCTTCAGCCACCTCCAGCTCATTTTTATGTCGCTTTTACTTACGTTTTAGG
The DNA here is from genome assembly GCF_902652985.1 of Pecten maximus. Classification (NCBI taxonomy): domain Eukaryota; kingdom Metazoa; phylum Mollusca; class Bivalvia; order Pectinida; family Pectinidae; genus Pecten; species Pecten maximus. The sequence goes on from NC_047020.1 coordinate 41,616,368, forward strand.
TTCCATGAATTGTAGAATATACAACACCGCCCTCCAATCTATCAGGGTATCGGCCGTAACTGTTGCCAGTTCCCCACGAGCACGTTTTCACCATTTTCTGTTTACATATGTATTCTCGCGGTGTTCAACTGAGGTCCGACAAATTGACGTGGTAATGGTGGACAATCGACCTCGCGATCTGATTGGCTAGATTTATATAGTAACCACGTTGCCTAGGAACGACATGGAGGGTGCAACATCTCGGTACATTTTCGGCAATCATCGGAAATATGCCGAATGTTCCCAGTTCCGTCCTCGAAACCATAACTCGAGCTACATTTTATTCGCACACTATAACAGATATTTTTTACAAAAATAATTAGTCAGCATTATGAACACACCAACTGGATTTACGTAACGTTCGACTTTTTATACAGTTTCTGCAGACAACTGGAGCGGCTTGCACACGCTCACTTCCGGCAGAAAATTTTCAGGCTGTACCATCCCGTACGACGTTATGCGAAGCTGGACTAGAATACTGTTATATATGAATTATTATATAACCAAGTTGTCGTTTTGGGACACGGCATTGTGCTTTCCTTTTCGGTTATGTTGATCAAAAATGTAGTACTCTGTTCATTTTTTACCAGAGAAAAACCACCGGCCTGCGGTCAGTATCTGGCAACTGCCTAACGTAGGTTTCGAACTCGCAACCCAGAGGTGGAGGGCTAGTGATCAAGTGTCGGGACACCTTAACCACTCGGCCACATCGGCCTCGAATCTTACTCATTTCACACACAGTTTTACCTAAACAATTGCAGCAAAGTGCTGTAAGACAGTTATTCGTTATTCAATGGTAACCTGTTTTGACGGATACTACACCAATGGATTTAGCTGATAAATTAAATGAAAATCAAGCTTATTGCACAATATTGAAGATCCCATGTACAAGTAATATAATTTTAGGCATGGCCTATGTGAGAGAGCAGCAATCCCGGTGCCCATGGAATTCGAGAAACAAGCACACATAATCTAGTGTACTAGAATAGTAAATCCCACGTTACAAAAGGAATATATTGCCAACAGATCTATACACTGGTTTGTAATAAAGTATATATCAACAAGAATTATGATTTAGATAACTTACTACAAAAACTAATCGTAGAATAAGTCTTAAAATAGAGTGATTAAGCGATGACAAGGTGACGGGACAGCAGATCTCGCAGATGAGCAGCAGACGACAACAAACAAATTCGGAAGTCCTCTTTATTTTATGTGCTATATTTGGTAAACTTGTATGCAACTCGAACGGACCGGAGCTGCGCTCGTAAAACACCGGAACTATTTTCGTTGAAGATTATACCGTTACGTTTTGAATATAAAAAATTAAGAACTTGTTCGTGATAAATTTTATTAACAAATTCTAACTAGTGTGAAGTCAAACATTTGCATATTTTTAAAATCTTGATATTTTGTAATCTCCCGAGAATGTGACTTTGAATACAGTCTTGCGCAACACTGGATCTTGTCGTGACTTCCTGTTTCCGGTTACTGATAAAGTTTTTGAACTCTAAGTATATTGGGGGAAAAGAGGGGGGGGGGGGGGGGGGGGTTCCGAGACACATCTCTACCATTAAGTTCGCTACGCGAACGGGCTGCGCTCTCTATGATATGAAGATAACGACGTCATAAGATCGAAAAAAAAACGTTATGGTCGTACAACGTGCATTGTGGTATACTATCTTCATTTTCTTGGAATGTCATTGTGAATTGATATTCGTTTATTAATAATTTTACAATTTCTGTAATGTCCTATAACTGCTTAGGGATATTTAGGGAAAATTGTCGCCTCTAATCGCATGGAAACTCTAGAGAAGTTCGAAATTTCGATAGAAACAATGAAAATAAAATATATAAATATTTGAACTGAAATCATGATTTATGAATATAACTTATTAATCACTTTAATTATAATGAATCATGCAAATCAGGGATATCATCGCGATAGACGGTTTACAGTTTTTCCTATGAATTTCTATTTCTAAAGTTAAATGGGATGAAACAAAAGCCTTGTTAGGCAGTTCCTCTCTACTGAATACCAAAGTTACAATAAGATATGTGACATACTTATTTTTCTCCATTAGGAATATGTCTATATTTCAAACTATGAGGGAGATAAACGTGCGTTCGATTCATATGAACAGTTCCTTATATGAATTTGTGGGCTGGTAATCTGTAACCAGTCTAGTTAGTTATTACGTAACAGGTTTATCGCCTACATGGCTCCGCCTGTTGCTAGGTTTTATATCACCAGATATCATAACACCGCATGCACAGCGTACACTACAAAACAATCACACAAGATAACATCGTACGTTTTTCATTATCTACGACCTTTTCTCCTGTCGTATGCAGAATTAGTACAATAATATGAATAGTTACCGAGAAAGAAACTTTATGTCGGACAGACAAGAACCATATTAAAGCGACTAAATCTATAAAAATCACAGTTAGAAAATTACCTGGCGTTATGTGATTTGATCATATCATAAAACTAAGGCTCTCCCTAATTAAGAAAATAAGAAGTGTTTGCATTCATTTTTTTCAAATATCTAAATAAGTGGAAAACAACAAAATTACAATTAGATACCGCCAATAAGCAGAAATCGGCACAGACTCGTCATTTGCACACACGTGACTTCATTCATGTTTTCCCATGTACATTATTATTTACTTACCTCAATCAAAGGTATTATAAGGTCCGTATTTATATATAGATACTATACTAGGCTCGCGTTTCGCTCTATCTTACACCCACTGTTGGATGAATATTAAATCTAGATACAGTCGCTTTAAGTGAAATACACCCAGACCAGATTAAGCCGGTATGCAAAGCATGACTGCTGCGTATAGACGCATTTTTTATTCGCTGCAGTGCTTCAGTAACACATATCACTATATACACATGACGGAAAATAGCGACACCAATTCACGACGCGGAAAACGTAAACCGTTTTACAAGTACGGAAAGTCACATCATTGTTACCGCTAATAACTGAATATTGTATTAATCCCATATACTACTATATGCATTGTACTGAAACGATTTATCAACTTGCTGGCCCTGAGAAGTACGCAAAAGGTCCTAGTGTGGGGGAAAAGCAGATTATACGGTTAAAAAAAAGGTAGTTTGACAGGTGACCCTTAACCTTTTCACGTCCGATCGGGGAATCGAACCCTGGCTAGCTAGGTGAAAGGAAAGTGTGTTAAATCCGGGCCGATCGATCACCAATATCTTAGCATATCGGTTGCGAATTTGATGATTGATTCTTCCCTTTTAATAAGGTACTGGTAAAACCTAATTATGCATTCCGGAAAAAAAATAACAAATACATAGACAATTAAGTAAAATAAATAAATATATAAATAAATAAATAAATAATTATAAAAATGAAAAAAAAAAAAGTACCACTTTCAATATTACGAACTGTATAATAAAAACACTCATATTTTTAACACGAAAAGAATAATTTGCTTAACATATTGATTTTATATCCAAAATATATAATTACATTTTCTACTTCATTAGGCGGACGTTGTTCAACTCCAAAGAAATCAATTAATCATTGCAACTTGTTATATACATATTTTTTACACAAAACGCGGTATAAACTGTTACTGGGTTTTTAATGTTTTCTAGCAAAGTTCATAATAGGAGAATGACGACTTGGCAAAGCAGAAGGTCTTTGGAAATAAAGTGTAAGTGTTACCTTTTAACTTACGTGAAAACATGCGTTTGTATTAGGTACAGAACAAAAACTAAGAGGGGAAGTTGTCTTAAAGCGACTATAACTGTTAACTACATACTCATTAAACGGTGATTTCTTCGTATAAATTGTGACATGATCAATAGTGAAATGCACTGAAGATATAACGATGCCCGAATCTATAACAGGAAAAAAATGTTTTATAGATATATAGTTACTAGTTTGAAAGCAATGTTTATCTCGGTTGCTTGTTTAAAGAATGTTACATATAAAGAAGCCGTATGAAGAGACCATGGTGCGAGCGATGAATCCACAAAGCGCGATAACATATTCGTTCTTATAGGATGAACTGCATGGTGCACTGAACATGTGGTCCCCAAGTGGACAAGATTCAAATGTCCTTGATTAAGGGGAGTCTAAGATGTATGCTATATCTTAAAAAGAATATATGCCCGATAATATAGTGCAACAGTGCTTTTTACAGTTATAATCGCTTTAATATTTTTGGGATGACATTTTGTGGCTTTCAGGTTTGAGATTTTGTTTGTTTGGGATACATTTTGCGGAAGAACGCCTTATAAAAAAATGCAGTAAGCTAGTAAAAACATTTGTTCCTGTGAGGTTTGAACATAAGAGGGTCATGCAATTTCGTAGTGTTATTGATTATCTTACAAAATATAATCAACTATACTCTATTCAGAAATCAAGACAAGTCTTATTTTCATGTATTTTGTCAACCTTTACGCGACATAGTTTGTTCAATAATTCATGATCATTTCGCCTTAGGTACTGAAGCGAAGAATGTTAAGGTAATATCCCCTGTCCGATATATACATGTAAAAACAACTTATTGCATGACTTTCTTCAGCGAAATTTAAGTAAAGACTATCAAACTCGCTATTTGTTTAACGTGAACGGGCAGAGTGTTCTTACTGATTTCATCGTATTTTATTAAAGCCCTTTCCCTAATAAGTACAAAAGGTTTGACTTTTGGCCAAAAAATTTGAATGTCATCAATTGAATATTATCCAACATTGTTCTCCGGAGATTAAAAAGCAAAAGTGTTACCGAAGAATACAATTTTATACATTATTAGATATTTGGCTGGTTTTTAATAATAAGAGTGTTATCATGCTAACGCGATTTACGAAATGTGTCCAGAAGCCAATGTTGGTTTGACCTCATGAATGTTGAACAAATAAATTTCATTCCTTAAGTGTTGAGCTGTGTGAACTTCGATCAACCTGTCCTGAACGATAACATCACATAGTTAATGTTTTGTTGTCTTAAACTGATATTCGCTGTCTTATCATCGTGTCATCTCAACTATTTAAGTATGAAACTATGATATAAACCTTGTCGCCGTGTCTGGGTTCAAGGCTATCTTAATAGTACACAATTGTTATATAATAATCTTAAAGTTTATCTAAAACAAGACAGAATTTCTAGATAATGTTTAAAAAATTCCTTATTCTGTTATAAAAATGGATGTAAAAGAACGTGTCAACATGTCTAGATGTTGCAAGACACATTTCAACATAGATAAAAATCCCATGATATGAAATAATAGGGGTAAACTTTTGAACTGTTCTAGACCTTTTTGTCTGAGTGCGACTCTTGGTTGCTATACATACACTATAAATAGCTTAGACCTGCCGACTTCAGCTCCCGTACGAGTGGATAGACCAGTTTAAGCATGGCTGATCTCAGGAAACCGAGAATATGCGTTATCGGAGCAGGCCCATGTGGCATGTCCTTTTTATACCATAACAGTAAATATCAACAAGCTGGAGAAACATGTTTAGAGGTGGTGTGTTATGAAAAACAGTCGGACTGGGGAGGACTGTGGAACTACACTTGGAGAACAGGTTAGTTCGTATGTAAAGATTCATTTTAGTGTTGTGATATGTAGCCATACACCTACATAGAGTTTCTAACTCGTCTCTTTCACAAAGAAAGGGCACTTATTTATATCATATTGACATTAAAATTGTGTATGCGCTTAAAGGAGACGTGCATGTTTGCCATATGTCAACAATATCATTAACATGCATATCACATGTACATGGGAGTAAGAAAACATGTTCCAACTACAAACATTTATATTTGGACAGCTTTGCAGTCTATGAGAGCATTACTAACACCAAGATCGTGACAGCATTACATGCGCATGAATTTAGCGTATTTTATTTACGCGCAATACAGTTATTCAATTTCGGGACGCGATGGCATTAATGTGTATATGCAGATACAATAATGCGACCGTATTACAAGGACACTCACAATCATATGGCTTTGCACACACTTACATGATAGAGTGAAACGAGCACTCAAGTGAATGCAAAGTCTACGATATAGACATACCCATGTATCCCGCCCTGTTAGCAACGTTATAGGGAACAACCAACAAATTGAAAAAAAAAGACTTTTGAAACATCACCTGAGTAAAGGAAGTTGAGCCAGGGATAAAATGTTTGGCAGCCAGTGATTGGCCAGTGTGTTATGGAGTATCAAATAGATATGTAGCCTGATAGGTAACTATCCATAAGAAATGTTGATATACATTTTGTAAGTCCGATTGATTCACACCCCCCCCCCCCCCCCCCAAAAAAAAATATTTCAGGTAATACTAATTTACAGGTAAACATTTCAGAGAATTTTTACTGCGAGATTCACCCATTTTCAAAATGGGTTCCCTGGAAAAAAAATTGAGCAGAAAGACCCAATTCATTTTTTGGATTATGTGTTATATGAGACCCTAAACGATTTTTTATTTATAATTAAAGAATTTTAATGATATACTCCAAAACGTTAACGCTACAGTCTATGGAAAAACAATTGGTTGGTTAGTCCATTAAGCCTACTTCGATATTCTTGATCGATCGGACCTCGTTCCGGGCAGATTGTCTTATCAAAGTACTAAAGATACATTACGGTTTGCTGGACATCAATTACGTATTTGCTGAATAGAGTCAATTTTCAATTTTCGATATTAGGCCTTTACCGAAGAATTTGGACCATCTGGAGTCTGGAAAGAAATAAAAACAATTTTGCATGGTATCAAATGTTACAACTATTATTTCTTTTACAAACAAACATCTAAGTAATAACTTACCCTACATTGTGCTTTTGTTTACGGTGCTATTTCGGTTCATGAAAATATTGCGTCTGTTTATAGAATTACAAAAAATGACTTAAAGCCCACATCATATAGAATTTCAAATAGCAGCATATTAACTGTACCGATATTTCTTCCAGCATCTGATGAAGCTTACTTTATGCATACTTACCTAGTCATCAAACAAAAGACACGTTTATTGAGAACAGAAAAAAAGCAGACATTTACTTCGCGAAACCATAGCATACCGAGAAAAAACAGTTTGCACAGCAGTGAGTAGATAAGGAATTATTGTGAAATCTGATTGTTGTTTCAAAAAGTTAGAGAAAATTATTGTACCTGAGCTACTACGCAGAAGAAACAATTTGGAGGAAGTGTGGTCTCAGTAAGTGGGGAAACTCCACACCTGGCAAAGTTAGTGTACACAGGCAATATTCCTTCACGTGAAATTCACGTGAAATTCATGTGAATCTTACGTAAATTTTTTTCAGGTAAATTTCACGTGAAAAAAAAATATTCACGTGAATTTTTTTTTCAGGTGAATTTCATGTGAAAAAAATATTCACGTGAAATACATGTAAAATTCACGTGAAATTCACATGAAAAAATTCATGTAAATTTCACGTGAATTTTTTCACGTGAAATTCACGTGAACAAAAATTCACGTGAAGGAATATTGCCTGTGTAGGCGTTGCTGCCTAATACTTATGACGGCATATTTACAGTATATCGTTGCATTTTGAAACTAAAATTGAAATATAAATCCGTTTGACATTTTCCTAAGTGGTTTTCTTAATGACCTTCCACTTTTTAAATGACGTGTACGAACTTCATCTGGCGATAAGAAGAGAGCTCAACAGGATGTCAAGTCCGACATTCGAAAATGTGACCAAAAAAAAAAAACGTTTTAGAGAAAAAACGATATTAATGTTGGATCAGAAAAGCGGAGCATATTATCAAATAGAGTTCTCCAATTTGTAACTATTTTAACTGAAGTCATCTTGACGTTATTCATAAATATGATGTCATTTGTTACAAATTATGAAACGTAAAACTATTGTTAGGTTTAGCATACAAAAATCGTGTGTATTGTGGCACCTTACAGTATATTCATACACCATGTACTAATAACATTATATTAATGTCTCCACTGGACTTACCTACAATAAATTTTTATTAGTTTCCATTTTTTATTTCATTATGTAATAACAAAGTCCGACAAGTGTTCTAAAACGCCTTGTATATCAACAGTGCTTCGTTAAAAAAAAGTACATGTGCAGTTTTGTAACTTGACGATTGCTGACCCCGTTCTCCGGTTAGTCTGCTTCAGAAAATCGTCACACATAATAAAATTTGTATCGCCCGTCTCATGATTCTTCCTACTCACGGACGAAGGTCATTCTCGTATAAATACGAATTCTGAGACGTAACAAAATACCTAGTTGTGATATCTCCCAGGAGTGTACTATTGTGTAACACAAAACGTTATGCTTTGATGTATAGTCGGGTGGCACAGTCCTTGACTTGACGTGAATATGTATGGACCGTTTACCAGACTACACGATTTTTTCTCGGGTACATGTATTACGGTGTCCTCTCATAACATGACCCTTTGTGCGCTTCCTACTGAGTCAACAAACGTGATTAAAATAATTTGTTATTACTGTTATTACGTAACAGTTATATAGAGAATGAAATGTACATTGTTGAGCATGTGTAAGGTGTCACGTGACAATTATGTGTCCAGTTTTCAGGAAAACGACTCTCAAGGTCAATTACTTGACGAGGATATAGATGGATCCAATGACCAATCAAATTGACTTTTTTTCAATAACGTTTGTGGAAAATGAAATTGAATGAATGAAGAAAAATACCTTCAACTGAACCGATAAAACATTAAAACATAAAAATATGTATTATTAGGAAAAAGAAGGTTTTTCTACGTTAATAGTTCATATGGGGTTTTAAATGAATTTTTACATTTTATTTCATATCATATTTTATGAAACGAGTCTTAGATGTTGCCGAGCAAAAATTTCAAGACGGTTTTCAATAATATCATAAGAAATGAAACCAAATCTATGATATATTTAAACTAAGAAAACTATTATTTTTAGGAATCATGTTTTCCATCATTTTCCCTTTATGACGTAACGTCATTGTCCATATTACGACGTCATAATCGATTGCTGATTGGCTCAACCAATGAAAAAAGCCTCTGAGTATTTCACAAGTGTGACACATGCAAATATGTCAAATGTGTTAATTTATCGGATAACAGGCCGATAAACAGAAATATTAATTAAAAGTGACTTTTTTAAGATTAAAAATATGCCGTATGTCACGTAGGTTCGTTTATAATTGGATTTTAAACATTTTATGATTACAGTAAAACCCTTAATTGAATCGCAGCTATTTATTCTACATCGTTAACATACATATTTCAAAATGTGTACATAATAAGATAAGGGTCAATTCGTTTTAATTAGAAGTTAATGTAAACATTATTACTTTAAAAATATTTGCAAAGCAAGCTGTATACAATGTATATCAGATACGCTTGTTGACGTGGACAAAAGCGCGCGAGGGGTGTTATTGTGGGAGGAGTAATTGGAGAAAATTCACGTGGTCCCATACCTTTTCATCTCCGAACGTGGAACCGGCCGCCTTGGTGAGAGTACAAATGCGTTATTATTGCACCTCCGATTTAATGTTTAGAATTTAATGTAGACACTGTATTTAAGAAAAGATCAAATGTAAAAAAGATATCTATCCATAAGAAATGTTCCGATTGATCCCCCCCCCCCCCCCAAATGTCAGGTAATACTAATTTACAGGTAAACATTAATTTTTACTGCGAAATTCACCCATTTCTATAAATAAATCTGGCACATGGATGTTAGACAGTTCAAACAAACCTCTCTTTTTTGGCCAATGGATAAAGCTTTCTCTTTTAGATAAATGTAAGGTATTAAATATTGGATGACACAAGGACTCCCAGCTTCTGAATCAGTTACGTATAATACATATATAACTATAAGGAACGTTGGTTGGAAGTCTGTTTCAAGTAACCGTGATCGCTGCAAAAGCTGTTATAGTCTGTTGTCAAATTTAAGAACTTATTGTGGATTCAAATATGAATAAGTAATTAAGATATTAATGAACAAATAAGGAATATAAGATCGTACGTCAAATATTCAAGATTCTCCTCGTGGGAAAATTCCCTCTTACTATCCTCTCGCAAAATCTACTCAAATATTCAGTATATATCATAATGTATACTTTTTGTTGATCAGGTTTAGACCAGTATGGGGAACCCTGTCACGGAAGCATGTACCGGGATCTTTGGTCTAACGGTCCCAAGGAATGCCTGGAATTCCCAGATTATACATTCGAGGATCATTTCGGGAAAGTTATTCCATCCTATCCACCGCGTTCTGTTCTTTTCGACTATCTACAAGGTACGCATTGTAATTTCATTTTGATAAACTGATTTTGACTATTGTATGTATCTTACTCGTTTGATCTTTGCGACAATTGTCAATGCACCTATCTAAATACTTACAAATATTCATAAAATATGGAAGCAAACTATAGGACAGTAAGTGAAAGAAATATAATGTTGATGTAATTGTTTGTCAAGCAAAAAACTGAAATCTCGTTTTCTGTTATTAGAATAATGTTATTTAGACTGGGTTCTATCTTAACATATTTGAAGGATAATTACATTGTATGTACATTTTCCCTTGCCTCTAGGTCGTTGGAGCAAAGCTAATGTCCGGGATCCGATCCGCTTTAATAAGCTTGTGAAGCACGTGACTTACAACAATGACACGGACGACTTCACCGTCACGGTTAAAGATCTAGGCTGTGATAAAGTTCTCCCCTCTGAGAGGTTCTCTCATATCATCGTAGCAGGAGGTCACTTTTCAGTCCCGAATGTTCCTGACTTTGACGGAATTGGCACGTTCAATGGTAGAATTCTCCATTCCCATGATTTTAGAAAAGCAGAGGAGTTCAAAGGCCAACGTCTTTTAATAGTTGGCTCAAGCTACTCAGCCGAAGATTTAGCCATGCAATGCAGGAAATCAGGCTCTGGTGACGTCATCTGTTGCTGGCGGACTAAACCTATGGGATTCAAGTGGCCAAAAGGAATAGAAGAACGTCCATTGTTGACGAAAATAGACGGAAAGACAATTTATTTCAAAGACGGAACCACGGCAGATGTAGACGTCATAATCCTTTGCACGGGATATTTATATCACTTCCCATATCTGTCCGAGAGTCTTCGTCTGAAGACAAGTCTACGCTTATACCCGGCTGGTTTATATAAGGGAACCTTATGGATGGGAGACGGAAACAGTAAACTAATGTACATTGGTATGCAGGATCAGTACTACACATTCACAATGTTTGACATCCAGGCTGAATGGGCATGCGCAGTGATAAGACGGAAGGTGAAGCTGCCGAATCGTCAGGAAATGGAGCTTGACATTAAAAAATGGCTGAAAGAGGAATCCTTATTGAAGAATTGTTACGACCACATCGACTTTCAGACGGCGTTTGTGTGTGACCTTGCTAAAGAAGTAGGCTGCAAATACAACTTGGATGTTAAAGCTCTCTTTGACAGATGGGAGGATGACAAGTACGCAGATGTTGTGACGTACAGGGACCAAGCATTCACCTCAGTTTTTACTAAATCTCCGGGCATAAAACATCACACACCCTGGATGGAAGCATTTGATGACTCCATAGACACGTTTGTTAATCAAACGCCCAACAAATAGAGAACGAAGAGAAATGGTGAGGGCAAATGGATGTTTCCTTAGAATGTAATATATATTCAACTTCATCGTATATCAATCATAGATAAAGATAGGCGAAAATATATAGATATACATATAATTCAGCGTCAAATAAACGTTTGTAAACAGAACTGTATCAAAAACAAATTAATAAATACAAGTAAATAGGCGTGCTGTTGATACGAATTATAAGGGTATATTGTATATATTGTGTACATTTTTATCAATTATGGACCTTTACTGAGGTCATATATTTGGAAATGGCATACTATTTACCGAATTAAAGGGCCATGATTGGTAAATGTGTATAGGTATACATACAACATTACCCCATAAACCATATCAAAAGATACCATTAATCACGATTAGCAAATATTTTAGTTTATATTTTATATTAGTAAGAAACTTTTTTGCGATATGATGAAATTGGATCATAACTATTGTTGAAAACATGAAAACTGCTTTGGGCATTGTGACATCACAACGATTATTGCACCATGATTGCTAAATTAACTCGGTGTTCCGAAAAATGGAAACATCTCAAAACATTGCCTTCCGCGTGACCATGTTTTTTCCCATGCGAATTTAGGAATATCGGGCAATATCTAAGATATAGAATCGTATTTATTTTTTACCTTAATAAATATAAAAAAAGTACAATGAATCATATTATATATTGCATTTGATTTCTATGTATAAAGTGAAACCGTCCCATATCCTGTTCACGAACTTAACTATTTCGTACCTTACAGAACTTTACCCTGTATAAAATGTTGTATCACGTGAACTTACCAAAATCTATCGAATTCTACATACGTCAACCAAGATATTCATCAAGTGATCTTAAGTAATACCGATTTCTGTACATCCTTGATTATTTGCATAGCATGTGCCCTTAAACAAAAGCAAACTACAATTAAGATAACCACAATTCATCTCACAAGTTGCAAGTCTGCAAGTATTGCCTCAGAATTCTACATGTTACCATTGACAAAGTTCTAACTAATGGATCTCAAAAAAAAAAACCCAAAAAAAAAAAAGTGTAAAACCCTTTAAAAATAATAATGTGCATGATAGATGTACACCGGTACTCCGGCTTTCCTCCACCTCCAAAACCTGACACGTCCTTAAATGACCCTGGCTGTTAATAGGACGTTAACCAAAAACAAACCAAACAAACCAAACTAAGAAACACCGGATTATTTAATCCCTTGCTTTGTAGAATACTAAGTGAAGTCTATCTACTCAATGATGACTTTGTAAATGCTAGCTCTTTAGAAGAATTAAAAAAAACTAATAAGGTCTTAAAGAAATAATATATCATAATAAAGATTACAACTTATTACTCTGTCACCCAAGGAATCATGCCAGCAGCCTCAACTCTGATTATAATGATCACTTAATCGAACAGCAGTTTGTACATGTACCTCTAGAGATGAAAATGTAAAACACTTCTGATTTGTATGACCACTTTATTCTAACTCGAGAGAACATTTCGCTGCCGTGTGCCCGTTAGGAAATGGTCTCAAGAGACAAGACAAATGGTCGGGCAAAGACGATAACAGAAGATATTGCATTTAAGCTATAAAATCACATATTCATAGAACAATCTGAAAGTAAAGATAACGTTAGTTTTTTTTTTTTTAATTCATTTTTTTTTATTTAATATGAGCAAAGACTCACGGCGAATCACGCCGCGATGACGAGATTTTCAGTTGTCCAATATTGCGAGGATTCACAGTTGTTTTTAAAATAAACAGCATACGATAAATGTTGTGATAAAAGAATGAATATTTCTGAGTAAGACTGTTCTTGTCTCAGTCAGATTATAAGTGATTTTTTGCTTAAGTGCACTAGTATCTTCTGTAATCTAATTCAAATAAGTTCGGTATTCCAGAATAAATATTCCAATATATAAAAAGTCTTCTACATGGTATAAACTATATGTCATAGATGTTAACCTAGCCGTTCTATAATGTGTAACTGGATATATACAGCAGATTAAATTGATTTGATGTGCAATCTCCCTCATAACTGAAACCTAACCTTCCTTTACTCGATGAACACAACAAATAGTTACCTTACAATATTCACTTACAATGCACTAGTTTATAACTGGACTGGATGGATATTGAACTACATAAACAATAATAGCATCTAAATATTATTGATATTCATACCCAGAGCATTAAGCGAATAAACCCCAAGTATTGCATCTACTTTGGGAAACAAAATCAAGATTTGAAATTTGACAAAATGCTTAGTTGTTGAATTTACATATTTGAATCTCCAAAGGATGGGTGGTCAGCCTTTTTTTTTACACGGGGACGTAATTTCTTGTATTCCATCGCGTTCATGTATGATGAATTATCAACAAATATGCACGAAATATCACATTATCAATATTAAAAAAGACATCGCAGATTTTGACTTTATTTGCTAATAAATATAATACATGTACATTCACAAACCCATATTGGAATTATCTCCCTTTAATCATCTACTTGATACTACTACAGACTCTTTTGCATGATATGAACCCATTATTGTAAAAAAGAAAACTAAAAACAAAATCAAAATATCAAAAAGTCTACATACGATCACAGCTTAACAATTAATTGAAGGAACACAAATTATGTAAAATCTTGGTAGACGAAAAATTTGAAACCCATTTCTCCTATGGCTTCTATGTGAACATGAGATTATCAAAGTTGGAAAACTACAGACAAATGTCAATAGCATTGGCAATCATAGAAAACAGGTTTCAACACTTCACCCATGTACTATACTGGTGGGTCTATAAATCCCCTGATAATCATCTTGGAATATCATAATGTCGGACAAGTATGCGGTTTACTCCAGCCTATTAATAGCGATAGGACTAATGCTAGGAATAATTGAGTAAACTAACAGGCAAGCACTCTTACTCTAAGATAGTCTATCTGCTCTTTAGTCTTTAGAAAAAGAAGCACTGCCAGATAGGCCACCTTAAATTTCGTATAATGTTCATTCACGAAAATGAGAGTATTACAGTAGAATTTGCATATATATTGCATATCATATAGATATCACAAATTGCGAAATAGCTGATGAACTTTCCAGGTATGCGTTGACACATGATAAAATTGACTTATATAATCCTTATAGAATCTGAGGTTTATTAGATAATCAATCAATCAAATTAATCAAAAATGGAATAATAATTGAAAAAAATCATGATAAGGACAACAACCGCAGGCAAAGAATTGAAACTCGTATTAAAAGACAAAATTATATGCAAACAATAAATGAGATGAGTCTTCAAATCTAGCCTTAGACCAGGAAAAAACTCTAAAATAAGTACAGTGTATTATGTTAAAATGATAGTCAACACACAATCCATTCGGTGATAATAAAGAAACAATAGATCATGTCATTTTCTCTTGCCAGAAACATACAAATAATCTTTTTGAAGAACAAGAAAAATATAAATGAAAAATAAATCCCTTTACAATGTGTAAAGCGTCAACAAAGCAACTCTAGCCTGACTGAAAAAAACAAAGATTCTTCCATTGTCTTATACTAAAATGTCAACAATCAATAGATTATTTACATAGACTATATGGACAGTTTACAGCCATGGGGCGCTGTAAGGAACAAAGTAAGTCGCATCTGCTGATTATCCGGACCCTGCGACACAGCTACGTTATATATACACTAGTTAGGTTCCCATTGTACGGACTGTACCTGGGTGAGTGACTACTTATTCCCCATTATTGATTTGATGTCTCCTCTTCAGTGCCCCACGCCGATAACAAATATATATATACATGTATCCATATACTCAGCAGTTAAGCTATTCCGGGGTGATCGAGTTTTGTACTCCCTACTACGAATAATATGGTACGAAATGTGTATAACATACGTGGCGTAGTATATATAACACTGCCACGAGCGTATGACACAATACAATGTAGCATATGTGTGTCTGCACATTATACGCTCTGACTAGCTTACCCAACTGTTAATAGGACGTTAAACAAAAACAAACAAACAAACCTAACCCGATAATAGATATCCATAAAATAAGCAGTTGCGAGGTGACCCAGTTGTTTACTCACTGCTATGAGTAGCGTAGTAGGTTTTTAAGCAAAAAACCTAGTTATTTAACAGGGACATTATCCATGAGGTCCGCGTTACATTCATCATGATATAATCGCACCATATCGCAACAGCAGGTACTGCACGTCTAAAATAAAGAAACCACATCTTCCCGTACCTCCTTCATAGAGCTGTCTCTTTATTTCTTTTATAGTTCTCACTATTATAACTGTATTACAACTGTAAACAATTTAACTATAGGGAACAACCAACCAATTGAAAAATAGATTTTTGAAACAGCCCCTGTGTATAGAAAGTTGAGCCAAGGATAAAATGTCTGGCAGCCACTGATTGGCCAGTATGTTATGAAGCGAGAAAATAGAAATGTAGCCTGATAGGTAACTATCAATAACAAATGTTGATATAAATTTCGTAAGTCCGATAGATTTTTTCCCCAAAAGCTCACGTAATAATAATAAACAGGTAAACATTTAAGATTTTTGAGAATTTTTACTGCGAAATTCACCTATTTTCAAAATGGCTACCCTGGAGAAAATTTGAGCTGAAGGACCCAAATTTTTATTTTTGATTAGGTGTTATATCAGACCCTAAACTTTTGTTATAAACCATAATTGAATTCATATTGAATTGAAGAATTTGAATGAAATACTCCAAAACTTTAACATTAAAGTGTATGGGAAAACAATTGGTTGGTCTCTATAAATGACACTATAATACATCAACATATATATACTCATTGCTACTTCCATGTCAATCTCCTTCATTTCCCTTTACTGATTTGCATATTTATACTTCTACTTTTTGATAAAGTATAGTAGGGGCTAATATGTTTTTTCTATAAATACGTATAGAGGCAGACGCCTGTGATTCAAAGACATAAAACTGTCATAACATTAGACATTCAGAAAAGGTGTAACAGAGTGGTTACGTAAGATTGCGGACATTTGGAACAGTTGGTAAGTTTACAATATGGCAGACTGTGTTGGAAGAAAATAACGTGAAAAGAACAGCAATATCAAATCACTTTAAATCACATTTACATTCCTAAACATTAATCCCTTATCCGTAAGATGGTACTTAAAATGTTGGCCCGCGTAATAGTGTCCAACTCTCACGAAAAAGAACTATCTCCGGTTATTCGGAGATAAGGCCAATCGGGAACCGTCGGCACTTTCCGTAAACGAGAAAATATTGTATTTTCTCGTTTACGGAAAGTGCCGACGGTTCCCGATTGAGATAAGGCGTGATAAGGCATGTCGGTTTCGCGCTATCACAAAGAGACCAAAAAAGGATATATTACGCAGCTTCCTAAACCATACGCACTCACAATACGCATGCATCTGAAACAAAAGGGAGGTCATACTTAAAATACCATACATAAAGCTAAGATGTCAAAGACTAAAACAATATATCTAATCTTCAACAAGACATTGTCTTACTATGTAAGTAAACAATACCATGTTTATGAATCTGTCTAAAAGATATATCATAGAACACTGTGTAGAACATTATTGTCTTCGAAGGTAAACAATGTCTTTACAAAGTCCTTGTCAATTATAAATAAAAAAAAATACATAGTATTTCTCTTTTATGAATATGCCTCACGCGTAACACTACACCAAATAGCTCGAACAATATATCTAATGATTTTTATTTCAAAAATCAACGTGAATACCACACAATTATGACATCCTATTTCTACCTATATTCAAAACCCTTTACATGTGTATGCATTGAGCTTACCTTATCCGCTTCATTTTGCTTTTGTTACCCGACATTAACTACGGTCATTAAGGTACACTGACAGCACCCATATGGATTACCGTATAATTTATCACCGTGTATGACAGGAATTATCCACTTGAATATGTATCCTGATCGTTACCACTTGTTTATCTTCAATGTACTGTGTGCGCTGACAGCACCTTCTTTAGTTAACGGTGACAGCAATAGTTTTATACAAAGTACAAGTAATTGAAAAAAAAAACCATATCATATCTTATATTTCTTTATTCCGGGATATAGACATATGCACCGTCATTTTGATCATTAAGTTAGAAATGTTTTCACTCTTTCTATCACGATATATACAGTACCAGGCTATCGGCTCTCGAAAATCATATTAATAAATCAATGTAAAAGTTGCCGCAATTAGAGAAGAAACATTTATGTGAGGCGACATCTACTTTTCTGTTTTATAATATATTCAAAATATGTACCTACTTATATAGGGTATGGTCATCTTGCCAATTATACTTACACCTACATGTATTAGTTGTATTTATTTATTTATTTAATGGGTTTTACGTCCGCTATTACGGCCTTGTGGCCCCACAACTGACGAGTTAGCTGTATTCATGTACATCTCTTTAAGAACTGAGAGTCAAGTGGGGATACGATGACATTGTATATCACGGCCTAGAGGCTTTTGTAGTGCCATCATACCGAAATGTCATATTTAGACTTAGTAGCTTGACTCCGCGACCGGTAATATTACACTGACAACGGATCAGCTTGAAACAAAGGACAACACGTACCAACGTTTAGACTGTGGTATGTCTAGTCCGGGAAACACAAATCCATATCCATTATCACAGGTGCGATCATTCAACTGAAGATCAAAATATAGACAGCACTAAGGGATACATTAAGAGGAAAACAGGATTTAAAACAAGATGCAAAATTAGATCTCGAACAACAAAGACAAAGAGGTAAAATTAAGGGGACATAGGCAAAAATAGCATTTCGTAATGGATGAACGTCATGACAATGATCGAGAATACAACTCCAAATCTTCCATCTCCCAACATTAAAAATAACTGTTATTAAAAGTCCCTTGTTGCAAATATCTATCTTTCATGTGTATGGAAGCACAACGATAAATTTATAGTGGAAACTATTGATGCTTTTCATATGAGGATTTATGGTAGCAGCGAAGTCAAGGACTATTAAATACAACTTAAAGTGGCTTGGTTGTTTCGGTAAAACTTTTGAAATGTTTACAACTTAAATTTGAATTTTGATCTATTACATGCATTGGTGGCTTTTACTTACGTGACATGTGTGTGCAAATAATTGTATACACAGCGTACAAAATCAAAGTTCTTAAGAGTGTTTATAACTTATACATAGAGATCAAGTGATTTTTAATATTTATACGAGTTCAGCAGTAACCATATACACATCGACAAACAATGTTACCATGTAGATCATGTCACAGCATGCAATACTCTCTGTCTTCAAAATGATGTATCGTGTTTTCAGGGAAATCTGAGAAGTTATTCGACACCTTGTTATGCACATCCATCTAATGCGATATCGATCTGATGTAAACTTTGTGAAAGCAAATATGCAAGGAATGTTTCCATCATGACACTGGAGAACATTGACAAAGATTATGCGAATTAATCTTATAAACCACCTTTTTGGACCAGTAACCCCGTGCTTACATAATGACACCATGTATACATGGTCACCTTTGGAGATTAAACAGGCAGTATTTGCATCATGCCGGCTATGGAAGTATTGCGAGGGGAAGATTCGTGCCTAAGCTATACACGTTTTCTATTCAAGCTACGGCAGCAGCGCTCGGATAAATTATTGAGATACCTTAGCAAAGAATGTTGCTTAGTATATATTTCATGAAGAGAAATTAGTATCATAATGATCTTATGTTTCAATGAAGTAGACCTCAAGTCGTAAATAAACAACACATAAATAGTAGAGTATCGGGGCCGTTAGGGGCGGTTCAAAGCGATGGTGTTTACAATTGTGTTTAAAACAGATGTATAACTACATTGTCATTATATGTGCTTTACGCAGTTTGAACTTTATTGATGGTTGGTAGGCAGGACTTTGACATTTGAAGTTTTTCGCATTTAACTCAAAATTAAATTAAACGATAGTTTGCTTTTTTAAGATGGCCTCTAGCTAAAATTTTACTTTGATTTAGATTTTGAAGTTCGTTACCGTTAATTCTACTTATTAGACGACGAAACTTTGAAAGACATACTCAGTATAAGTCTTTATCCCTTTTTAAATCTTGACGTTGGTTTTCTCGTAAAAAATACATAAAATTCTCAGCAATTTTTGAAAACAAAACTGCTTGAATACAGTTAAATGAACCTTGATTTAAGAACACGACACAAAAAGGAACAAATTGCGAAATGGGATAGCATGGTCTCTCTGGTATCTCTTTTTACATAGATTTTCTCTCCCAATCACCGTATATTTTATACAAAAATTATGAGGTTCCTTATTTAATTTTTATCTTTTTCAACCTGATTCCATGGTATTTCGTCCTTCCGTTCGTCCGTCCCTCTTGTCCTTTAAACGATTTGTCTCGTCCATCATATCCAGGGCAATTATATTGGCTCAGGAGCACATGTGGATGGAGGACTAACACGTTTACTCAAAGGAATGACCTTGACCTATATTCAGTATCAAAGGGTTTGTATGACCAATTCAGTTTCAAAGAGTCCCGGGACCAGACAGTTTAAAGTCAAATCATTCAATGATTGAATGCTTGACAATTTAGAAACCATCCACACAAAACAAGGCAAAACGATAAGGATGTTCAATTTTGAAGACATGTGCTATACATGTATAGTCCATGCGCGAACGCAACAGGTCACTTTCGATGATAAACTAAAAATAAAAAATAATGATGTAATCAAATTGTTGTCGGTAACTTACTCACTTGTCCATGCATATTTAATATGATATTAACTTTTAATACTTTATATCAAAATCAAAGAATAATAAAACTCATCTAGTGTATAAGAGGACGAGAACACACACACACACATATATATATTGTATATATTGTGCTTTTATTGTCTTGGTCGCAGGGACGATTTGTTTACTGAAGGTAGGTCATGTTAAAATATGATTTGTCGTGGCAAATAAAACCGTCACACCTTAATAAAACCAGAGCAATAAATTGTTTATTATACCAGAATAAAGAATCAACAAGACAGGATCGAATTAATGAAATACAAATATGAAGCACATGGGTTTATTACAACTTATAAGCTATATGGTTCCACACACACACATATATATATATACTAGCGGGAAAAAAAAAGAAACGCAAGTTCGATTTTCTAACATAACTTTTAGACCCGTGGTCTAAATTCAATCAAATTTCACACTGAGCTACCTCAGTGAAAATGTTCTTTTGTTAAAATTCAGTCAACCGTGACCCTTCTCGGCGATGTATGATTTCAGCAGATTTTTCAAAAAAGCGTGCATTCGGGATACTCCTGCACCATAGATGCTTTTAAATCTTTGGAACAGTACAGGGTCATTCGCAAGGTCATGTAGCCCAGCGCGACATTGTGTACAACAATATCCTGTTTAGTTTGGCAGCTTAGGAGCGGACGCCCACACATTACGTCGCGAGGTCAAAATAGAGGCATACTTCTCTCGCATCTCCGTAATCAATTGCAGACGACGACGGAACGTTTATGAATTAGTTGCGGGAGTTACATTTAAGACCATGCTGTCCCTGTGTTAGTTCGTCACTTACTCAGAGGCGACGCCAACGTCGAATGCAGTGGCTGCTTGCACATGCATCTAATCGGTTTCGTTTAGCCCATTGGAGACGAGTGTTGTTCATTGATGAGTTTCGCTTTACTTTTTACAGGTCAGACGGACGACAACGTGTCTATGGACGAGCGATATTCTGACGCTTGCGTAACGGAAATCGACGATTCGGGGGAGGTATGTCACGGTAAGGGCAGGGATATATCATGGCATGAAAACACCTCTCGTCGTTATCCATGCTAATTTTACTCCAGTAAGATATCGGTATCAGGTTTTGAGACCAAACGTTCTTCCTCTTATCCATCAACCTAACATTGCGTTTCAGCAGGACAACGCGAGGCCTTATGTTGCTGTAAAATCCCACTGCAGCTCAATATAATCCTGTTGAGCTTGAGGAAAATGCCGACTGCTTTCGGCTGATCAGTCATGTTTGTTTATTTACATCGGAGAGTTCCGTAACACGAACTATAACTCTATTTGCTCAAACCTTCGAGTAGTAGAAATATGATACCTGCGAAGAAGACTCAAAGTATAGCCCCTTTGACATGCTCTTTATCAATCACTGATTGTGTTTCGAATATAATATCAGGAAGGTAAACTATTGTTTTTGCTGTGATATTTTATAATACACAAAATGAGAATATGAAGTTCCGGATATTTTTTTTATTATTATTTGAGTCGTCTTGCCATGTTAATGACAACATATGGCAAGTTCTGATTAGTGGATGATCAAACATGCTACCTTGTTGGTAGCTCGAATCAGACTGATTAATAGGAACGGTTATTGTTACACACAGTAAATCACATGACACTAATTGCGAAAAAACACACCATACCAAATACTGTCAATCATCAACTTGAGGGGCGGGGCTAAGCCCTCGCATTGTTCGTGTACTTGGTTCTGCTCCGCCCTCTCTATGTGATTACCGGGAAAATGTCGCATAGCTATCACTATCGCTGATTAGAATATACGGTTTCATTGTATTTGCTTTTCACACAAGCTCATGCCTGTTTTAGGGGATATTTAACTCCAGGCGAATACAGAGTAAACAATATTTAACAACAGTTCTTTATTGCTTGTTAGGTAGGGTTAAAGTACGGGGAACCGTCGTGCTAGATCAAAGTGTAAACAGCTACCCGGCAAGAAACACCTGCTCAGAAGCACTCGCATTGAACAGGTAAATATCTCTTATTTATTACCAACATGGCATGATTCCAAGAAGGATGATTCTACTGAAAGTTTCGAACAATTTTCTATAACCATATTGTAATTTCCTATGTTTACCCGCTCCGATGAAAAACCTAGCGGAAGTTAAATGTCTATAGCACTTCGTAAAGAATATTTCGAGATAACCCGCACAAGCAGATTGCCCGCAGGTAATATGCCGGCACGACATCAACCAAAATGGCTATGCATCTATTTTTTGGCTCGCATTATATTTGTCCAAAGTTGATTTAAGTAAGAAGTATATTATTTTAAAAATGGAGTTCCTATCATTTAAATATAAACTAGGAGATAGAGAAAACATATATTACTTTTGTATTTATATGTACCCGATAATTGTATGTACACGAGGAAAGAATGGCATACAAAGTCGGAAGATGTAAATATTTGTAAAAGATAACAAAGATTGCTCGGTTCACCGGATATCCCCAAACGACACCATTATATGTCAACAATCATATAGCCCGCTGGGTAGACGCAGGGAATTACTCTTTCAGCTCATTTCAATCTATATATTATATTGCGTCATATCCATTGGTTTTTGTAGATAACCATTGTTTTTTGTGACCGTGTCATCGCAAAACTATTACTAATATTATAATCCATTCGTTCAAGTTTTGAACACTAGCTTTTATTTTTGGGTTTATTTTATTTTTGTTTGGGTAGTGCGTTGTTTTTACTTTCGATCAATAAGGACGATGTCCATTGATGATTGGGCTCCTGTTTGACGCTTTCATAGTACCGCTACGTTAAAAGGCCACACCTGGACACAGTCTTTTTTATATCTGATAATAATCCAAAAGCTTATAATTCGGACAAAACCATAAAACAAATATAATTTAGATATGCACATGAACAATCAAATACAATTTTATCTTTTTAAATCGTATGAAGAAAGGTACAGTGTGATTAAATACCACTATAACGCTTTATTTTGATCCGTTCGATGTGCACTCAATATAAAACACTTAAGAAAATATCTAAATATGTATGGGTGTCACCGCTAGATGTGTCTGATGATATACATGCAGGGGTCAAACTAAAGCCTTATTCTGGGGCTAATATATATCCCCTTGTTACTGAAGACATTTTCGAAACGATTCGTGATCCAAATATCCTTATTTCTTAAAGTGTATGGATTAATATCGCCTACTGAAGAAGGTAATACGTTTGAAAGATAACGTGAACATTGTGAAATGCTTTTTTAACAGTTTTGTTGTGTCTATGTGACCGAAAATAGATTGCTTACAAAACAAAGACAAATGCATTGCACAATACTACAGCTTTAAGATGTGCGTATATCGCACAGGTAAATCGTTAAAATGTCATTTTAAACACTTTTTATTGTTGTAAGTAAATGTGTTTTGATTATTAACACCTTTTGTTTGATAAATAACAATTTAGTCTTTGAGACCAGCCTTATACAAGAACAGTTGTATCATATATTCGGGAAATATGGTAATTGGTATAAAACTAAGACTACTTTTGTTTTTAAATACAAATATGACCGACATTTAACTAGGTATCATGATATAACTTTATGCAAATTCAATGCACTCACAGACGAGTGCTTTTGGCTTTCCCGCCAGAAATACAGGCAGAAACATGTTGCAAATATTGTCATTTTATAATCTAAATATTTTGTTTTAAGAGCATAAGTAAACACATTTGAGATATCACAAGCATTTTAACCATCCGCACCCTATTGTGAAGACTAGTTTAACTTCTGTGATAGCAAGGATGGCAAAATGTAAATCGCCTGTTATCAGTTATTGTTACCAGATGGGTTATCACTCTGCCCTGTTCGTACTTGGCATTTCATTGTGATGGCGCTTTAAAAGCTCCAGAAACCTTTATTTTTTCATTATTTATTCTTTAGGCTGGAGATATGTAATCTTTTGCTTTATTGGTTTTTTTTCTTTTCTGTTTTTATGTAATGAGAACTGATGACGTATGTTATTGTTAAAAGAATTATACTCAAAACAAAACTAACACATTTATACATTCATGTATAAAATTAAATTTAGATTATAAGATGTCAGGTTCACTTTCATATGTTATTTTATGAGAAATTTAAAAATGAAGCTTACAAACAGGTTAGAATTACGTCCTGCCACGCAAAACCCGTAGCAACATAATTAACCGGGAACGAATTCATGTCAATGTACCTGTTGTGTGATATTTTAGTGAAATCTAAGGTTGATCTTTCAATCCCAAGGAAGGGAATACCTACCTAGTCACATTACTTTTAAATCTAAGGTTGACCTTTTACTTTCCAGGGAGGATGAACCCAACTGGTCACATTATATTTCAAATGTAAGGTTGAGTCTCTCATTTCAAAGAAAAGGACAACTCACCTAGCCACATGATTTTTAAATCTAAGGTTGACCTTTCACTTTCCAGGGAGGGACAACCCACCTGGGCATATTATATTTTGAATGTAAGGTTGAAGCTTAACTTTCAAAAAAGGGAAAACGCACCTGGTCACATTATATTCAAATTTGAGGTTGACCTTTCATTTTCCGAAGAGCGGACAACCCACCTGGTCACACTATACTTTAAATTTGGGGTTGACTATTCTTTTTCTTGGGAGCGGACAACCCACAAGGACACATTATAATTTTAACTTCCATTAATGTAATCATTCATTATTTTCATATACATATATTCTGGTAGCATTGTTCAGACTAATTTCAGTATTTAAAGTATGGGATAAAAACTACATAATACACTGGCTTTAACTAGTCAGCAAATACAAAAAAAAAAAAAAAAAAACATACTATCGTTTTGATGATTCTTCCGCCAAATGCTCCTTTTGAATCGATACCAACTTGTAAACATACTAAATAGTGAATCAATTATCTACACGCAACAAATGTTTTATGAAATGATATCGTTGCACTATTCTTATTCCGGTATTAATACAATCCATTTTCAGGTGGATTTCTAAACATCGCTGAATATTATATTTATATGAACAGAAACTCTTAAAATAGATATAAGTATGCAATTACGGGCTAGTGGAGTAGATAAAATATAGTAATTATAGATATCTTGAGACTACAATTAGTGAATGCTGATCAATGTAAGCGGAAGATTTTTTGTACACTGTGCGTGTAAATGTAGTTCAGGAACAGTGCTATGTCATCATTGCCATCATCGTTAGTATTCCATGACTGTGGACCGGAGTTTATTGTCATAACTGGTAGCACGAAAGAACACAAAGTATATATTAATATATTACACTGATTGTACTGACAACGGACGAATCATTCCTATCCGCCATACAACTCTTATACATATGAGGTTCAAGCAAAAAAATAAGACATGTAGTCTTCGCTATCTTTTGTTGGCGTCTCCTTCAAATTTGAAGGTAAGGGTCATTCCGATTGCATGATTCGTAAAATTCAACTTAATTATTTTCTTTTTTTCTGCTTTTTAAAATAACCGTGTTCCTTGTAATGTCTTCTTCAACACTTCCTCATATGAAAGGAAGTCTTTAGGTTTTGTCTTCTCGCCGGGACGTACAAAAATCATTAAAATGGTATTTGCAAGGGAACTAATAACGTGACAGTACAAGACTACAAGATGAAAACCTTGTGCTGATAACATATGGAAAAGTCAGCCTAAGTTCCCTTTGTGCATAATTATATTATTATAGAGCTGATTGGATAAAGACCGCCAGGGTTATCTTTTATCCCTACATCGTGAATTAAACGTTTCTTGTCTTGGTTACTAGTTGTGTGCGTTTTCTTTTGAGAATGATCGGTTAAACAAAATGACCACAAGGCTCCTAGTTTCTGTTTTGAAATCAAAAGATTGGTTGGTGTTGTTGACATCCCATTAGCACAATATTTGTTTTTATATTTTTTTTATTTTCCAAACATATATATCATCATTAACAGTCAATAGTTTTAATATATCATCCTGCACACTACTGCCATCATCTTTTAACAATTGTCATCACTCCTCCTCCTCCTCCTCCTCCTCCTCCTCCTCCTCATCATCATCTTCAAGCATCATCATCATCACCATCATTATCATCATCACCATCATCATCATCATCATCATATCACCATGCATCAAATCACATCATCATCATCATCACATCATCATTCAAATACAATTTTATCTTTTTAAATCGTATGAAGAAAGGTACAGTGTGATTAAATACCACTATAACGCTTTATTTTGATCCGTTCGATGTGCACTCAATATAAAACACTTAAGAAAATATCTAAATATGTATGGGTGTCACCGCTAGATGTGTCTGATGATATACATGCAGGGGTCAAACTAAAGCCTTATTCTGGGGCTAATATATATCCCCTTGTTACTGAAGACATTTTCGAAACGATTCGTGATCCAAATATCCTTATTTCTTAAAGTGTATGGATTAATATCGCCTACTGAAGGAGGTAATACGTTTGATAGATAACGTGAACATTGTGAAATGCTTTTTTAACAGTTTTGTTGTGTCTATATGACCGAATATAGATTGCTTACAAAACAAAGACAAATGCATTGCACAATACTACAGCTTTAAGATGTGCGTATATCTCACAGGTAAATCGTTAAAATGTCATTTTAAACATTTGTATTGTTGTAAGTAAATCTGTTTTGATTATTAACACCTTTTGTTTGATAAATAACAATTTAGTCTTTGAGACCAGCCTCATATAAGAACAGTTGTATCATATATTCAGGAAATATGGTAATTGGTATAAAACTAAGACTACGTTTGTTTTTAAATACAAATATGACCGACATTTAACTAAGTATCATGATATAACTTTATGCAAATTCAATGCACTCACAGACGAGTGCTTTTGGCTTTCCCGCCAGAAATACAGGCAGAAACATGTTGCAAATATTGTCATTTTATAATCTAAATATTTTGTTTTAAGAGCATAAGTAAACACATTTGAGATATCACAAGCATTTTAACCATCCGCACCCTATTGTGAAGACTAGTTTAACTTCTGTGATAGCAAGGATGGCAAAATGTAAATCGCCTGTTATCAGTTATTGTTACCAGATGAGTTATCACTCTGCCCTGTTCGTATTTGGCATTTCATTGTGACGGCGCTTTAAAAGCTCCAGAAACCTTTATTTTTTCATTATTTATTCTTTAGGCTGGAGATATGTAATCTTTTGCTTTATTGGTTTTTTTTCTTTTCTGTTTTTATGTAATGAGAACTGATGACGTATGTTATTGTTAAAAGAATTATACTCAAAACAAAACTAACACATTTATACATTCATGTATAAAATTAAATTTAGATTATAAGATGTCAGGTTCACTTTCATATGTTATTTTATGAGAAATTTAAAAATGAAGCTTACAAACAGGTTAGAATTACGTCCTGCCACGCAAAACCCGTAGCAACATAATTAACCGGGAACGAATTCATGTCAATGTACCTGTTGTGTGATATTTTAGTGAAATCTAAGGTTGATCTTTCAATCCCAAGGAAGGGAATACCTACCTAGTCACATTACTTTTAAATCTAAGGTTGACCTTTTACTTTCCAGGGAGGATGAACCCAACTGGTCACATTATATTTCAAATGTAAGGTTGAGTCTCTCATTTCAAAGAAAAGGACAACTCACCTAGCCACATGATTTTTAAATCTAAGGTTGACCTTTCACTTTCCAGGGAGGGACAACCCACCTGGGCATATTATATTTTGAATGTAAGGTTGAAGCTTAACTTTCAAAAAAGGGAAAACGCACCTGGTCACATTATATTCAAATTTGAGGTTGACCTTTCATTTTCCGAAGAGCGGACAACCCACCTGGTCACACTATACTTTAAATTTGGGGTTGACTATTCTTTTTCTTGGGAGCGGACAACCCACAAGGACACATTATAATTTTAACTTCCATTAATGTAATCATTCATTATTTTCATATACATATATTCTGGTAGCATTGTTCAGACTAATTTCAGTATTTAAAGTATGGGATAAAAACTACATAATACACTGGCTTTAACTAGTCAGCAAATACAAAAAAAAAAAAAAAAAAACATACTATCGTTTTGATGATTCTTCCGCCAAATGCTCCTTTTGAATCGATACCAACTTGTAAACATACTAAATAGTGAATCAATTATCTACACGCAACAAATGTTTTATGAAATGATATCGTTGCACTATTCTTATTCCGGTATTAATACAATCCATTTTCAGGTGGATTTCTAAACATCGCTGAATATTATATTTATATGAACAGAAACTCTTAAAATAGATATAAGTATGCAATTACGGGCTAGTGGAGTAGATAAAATATAGTAATTATAGATATCTTGAGACTACAATTAGTGAATGCTGATCAATGTAAGCGGAAGATTTTTTGTACACTGTGCGTGTAAATGTAGTTCAGGAACAGTGCTATGTCATCATTGCCATCATCGTTAGTATTCCATGACTGTGGACCGGAGTTTATTGTCATAACTGGTAGCACGAAAGAACACAAAGTATATATTAATATATTACACTGATTGTACTGACAACGGACGAATCATTCCTATCCGCCATACAACTCTTATACATATGAGGTTCAAGCAAAAAAATAAGACATGTAGTCTTCGCTATCTTTTGTTGGCGTCTCCTTCAAATTTGAAGGTAAGGGTCATTCCGATTGCATGATTCGTAAAATTCAACTTAATTATTTTCTTTTTTTCTGCTTTTTAAAATAACCGTGTTCCTTGTAATGTCTTCTTCAACACTTCCTCATATGAAAGGAAGTCTTTAGGTTTTGTCTTCTCGCCGGGACGTGCAAAAATCATTAAAATGGTATTTGCAAGGGAACTAATAACGTGACAGTACAAGACTACAAGATAAAAACCTTGTGCTGATAACATATGGAAAAGTCAGCCTAAGTTCCCTTTGTGCATAATTATATTATTATAGAGCTGATTGGATAAAGACCGCCAGGGTTATCTTTTATCCCTACATCGTGAATTAAACGTGTCTTGTCTTGGTTACTAGTTGTGTGCGTTTTCTTTTGAGAATGATCGGTTAAACAAAATGACCACAAGGCTCCTAGTTTTTGTTTTGAAATCAAAAGATTGGTTGGTGTTGTTGACATCCCATTAGCACAATATTTGTTTTTATATTTTTTTTATTTTCCAAACATATATATCATCATTAACAATCAATAGTTTTAATATATCATCCTGCACACTACTGCCATCATCTTTTGACAATTGTCATCACTCCTCCTCCTCCTCCTCCTCCTCCTCCTCCTCCTCATCATCATCTTCAAGCATCATCATCATCACCATCATCATCACCATCATAATCTTCAAGCATCATCATCATCACCATCATTATCACCATCATCATCATCATCATCATCATCATCATCATCATCATTCAATCATCTTCATTATCATCATCATCATCAATCTTCATCATCAATTACAATATACTAATTTCCTATGTGTATCCACAAATGATGGGAGCACTGCTATCATTAACATGAGAACAAAACCATTATATCAACTAACTAGATAGATGTATTTGCAGTCTATGAGAACACAACTGACACCCAAATCGTAACATTATTCCATGCATACTTTATTCGAGCTCAGCCGCCATTCCATGCTTGAATGATCGGATATTTTGAGACTTGACGCATTTAAGTCTATACACTAACACATAAGAATTTATCTTCTTACATACGTATATACCGCCTTAGCAACATTTTCTGACGCGTCTTGACATTTAAAATCGGGCTGATGTAGCAACTGCTAATCATCGTGAAGCTTCGAAGCAGTAGAGGACAATTTGAACGTTCCAAGCTATACTTCAAATTCCAAAACTGACCCGGTTCTATTGAAATGGCGGATCAAAAGTTAATTTGTTCATGCGCAAAATGTGGTGTAAATTCGATAAAAACAAAAACAAAAACAACAAAAAACGAAACAAAGAAATCCAAACTAGTCATTATGCAGTTAAACACAAACACAAAGGTACGATTATTCTGTTGAACGTTCAGGCTGTTCTACTAGTTGAAATTAAAATTGAGCTGTCGTTAAGACTTGGCTTTTGGCCATTACGGAAGGTAGTCTGGTTGCCTCCTTAAGTAAAATCCCTTGTGCGCCTCCATCCGGACAACAAGAGTAGTCAATATGATTTGGTTTAACGTGTTTTGCAGTTGTTGCAAATTAATAAGGTTTACTTTTACATTGCCATAACTTGCAATTTGCAACCAGTCAGTTATACGTGTACTATAAAAGAAAATGTTCGTTCAGAGGGTTTGCTAACATATACCGTATAACCTGTCTAAACCGAATGTCACCGGGACCAGCCCGCTTGACTCGGTGACGTTTTGCACGTCATTCCCTTTACATGCATATGGGCTTTACTGGGAAACAAACTCAATTCAGGCCAGTGTAGTTTTACAGGACGCATTAGTAAGAAACAGGTTTTAAAATAACAGAAAAAATATATTAAGTTTTTTAATTAGTTAGGAAAAGATAATAATATTTGTTTTGTTTGGCACAGATTTTACCATTGCTAAGGGAGTTATCGAGACGATCACAGCTGGTGATTGGCAAATCAAGTGGTATTCAAAATATGTACTTTAATAAACTTCAACATTGTAAAATGCTTTGTAATGAGATCCGTATTGTCTATGTGGTTGGAAAGTAGGTTGTATGCAAACCAGGCAAAGACGAACATGGACTTGTAAACATATCTAATAAATGAACCAATTATCTGCACGTAATGGATGTTTTATAAAAAGGATCTAAATTGCTATATCATCGTTACGTAAACAGCTTATCGTCATGTTTTAAATATCTTATAAAGCGTAAAAGTAATGTGAAAATAAATAAATTAACATAAGTATGCAATTTGGTGGCAGTGAATTATAAAATTGTAGATACGTGTGAATATATATAATATTTGACTACAATTAAATGACGATAAACAAAAACGAAAATAAGTTTGTGCACTGCACGATAAATTCATTGCTTCTATCGTCGTTTGAAGCCTATGTATGTTCTAATCTGTGTTTTCGAACCGTCAATATAATTTATATCAATTACAGTTTAGAGAGTGGTGCATGATATGCCTAACTACATGCACATTCAAAGAAACAGGTATGCTTGTCTTATCTTTCAGTCATAGTTTCTGATTGTGTCTTCTTCAGCTTTTATTTCTAACGCGTCCTGATTGCAGTCGTAAATGATTCATTCATAAAAAGAGGACTCAATTTTGGGATTTCTTCCAGATTGTCTTCCATAACGTTTCTTAATACGTAAACACGTCTTTGGGTTCCGTCTCCTCGCCGGGAAATACAGAAGTCATTAAAATGGTATTTGCCAGGAAACTTACAAGGTGACAGTATAATGGACAGGTACAAAAACCTGGTGTTGGTAACATGGACATTTATGATGCCTTCCTCATAAAGCGACTTTTATGGCTAATTTACCCAATGATGCTTTTGTCCGAAGTGGATCAAAATCATATGAATTACAGGAGACGTAATTTAGCCTTAGTTCCGTTCGTGCACATTTTTTCATTATGCTGGTTGGGAAAATAACCGTCAGGGACACATTATATTTGTTAATTCATTCCAGTCATGAAAATGCTATATACTGGATTGCATTTTTTGTTTGTTTGTTTGTTTGTTTGTTTTTTTTTTATTTTGTCTTTTTTTGTGACTAGTTTTGTACATTTTCTTTTGAGGCTGATCGGATACATTAAATGCCTAACCGGCGCCTATTTTATTTCAAGATCAAAGATTTGGTTGGTGTTGTAGACATCCAATTTACCCAATGCATTCATTTCCGGATTGAATTCGTAGATGATGAGGAAACTAATCATATTTGCATTTAGAGGGCAAATCCATGGTATCATTTAACTGTTACGATTTGCAGTATATGAGAATGCAAATGACAACCAAATCGTGACATCATTACATACGTATGACTATATAATTTTACAAATTTTGAGACGCGATACAATTACGTTTATACCCAAATGTCCACAAAAAGATTATCGTCGCTTTTATGTTAATCTGTACACTAATTAATGTAAACTTTAATTGTTTAAAACAAAAACTTCCCAATCAATTATAGCAACTTATATGAATCCCTCTCTCTAACTCGGGTTGAATCACACGAGGGGTCTTAGTGTTGAAGGAAACTTGATAAAACCCACTTGGTTATGTAGGTAACCAAATAGTAATCAAACCCAGAGTCCTAGGTAAAAGGAAAGTGTGTTACCACTGTGCCAACCAAACACCCTAATAAAACGTCGCCCGTCGTATAAGGACTCACACAACTAAATCATTTACTATATGTTTTACTTAACATTTTAGCTAATAACTTTAATGTTTGAAGTTCAACACCTGTGACAACTGCCTACATTCACAGATACATACCTTGCCGAGGCTACAACATATCTTTTTTGACAGGTTTAATGACATATTTCAGTGTCACCACCTCTAGAAGATGAGAGCCGGAAGTTTACAACTAAAACCGGTGACCTAAACAGACCTGACCCCGGACTTTTTGCCCCTGTGTAAATCCGCACACAGGCATGCAAATATATCAAGTATACATTTGTCAAGAATAAAATACCTGCATATTGGAACTATGCCAAAATCTGTCAACATTACCTCCTGTAGCTCAGTAATTAACCAGAACTCACTTTTACATAGGAACTACAAACACGTGAAACACTTGCTGGTTGGCTGATTTAGTTGTGTGAGTCCTATAAGACCGTATCAGCGTTTCACAGGGAATAGCTAACAGACAACTCATGCGAATGAAAAGTCTTACGATAAGGACGTACAATGAACCCCTGTGCTCCGACCCAATCGGAAACGTTTTCTGGTGCGTTCCTGACATAATGCGTTAAATCGGGCTTGTGTATCTGATGTATAATGATTTATTTTAAAATCTATCAAAATGATTAAATCTATGAAAATTTATATTCATAGGTACTTTAGCCTATACATGTTTGTGTCTAAAGTGCAGCATATGTATATACGTGGCTACTTACCTGTTGACAGGGACATAATGCCCTGCGTGTACGATGTTATTTACATCAGAAATCTGTCTACTTAGACACGAGTTATATAATTACCTTAGTTTTAAGTGATTTGGATTATGTTATTCCCTCGTATATTTATAGATCGGCTCTGGAAAAAGACAGGGGAGAGAGAGAGAACGCATGAGAGACCATAGGCGACTTGTCCTCGGGTCATTCCCAGCCAGTAGGCTGGGTGGGGATACACTTTATATCCCACATCAGCATGTAACCGGTTAACACTCTCTATACATATATTGTAAATACCTGCACATGTATATATATGAAACATGCATGTAAATAAATATGACGAAGACGAAGAGTATACGACGGCAATACATCTTAACATTATACGACCAACGACAAATTAGTATATATCAACTGCTTACTATCGTCAGGTCTCTATCCAGGAGATACAAATTTAAACGTTACAAACTATACTGCCAATTAAAAAATGACTCAGTTTAGCGTTGTGAAATGAATTTATCCATGCGGGAAATAATTTGTGAAAAAAAAAAACAACAAAAAAAAAAAAAAAAAAAAAAAGTATATAAAATCAAAAGGCAAAAACATTACTCTACTGAACATAAGTAATGAAAAGGTTTTATATATTTTTCATGTACTATTTGTTGAGTTATCTGCACGCGACAAGCTATTCTACTAAGGCAAGGACATTCAACCAAGGAATGAGATTTTGATCATTTTGGGGAAAAAAAATATCAAGAGACTCTGGCATTTAAATCGACCCAAGAATACTATACAAATGTATGAAGACAGTTAGATAATTAACAAAGGGTGAATACATAGCTAAACGTCATGCAGTCCGCAGTAAATACTTTGGTAATTTGATAAATCTTCCAGTTGTTTAAACTTGTTCAATCTCAATGCATCAAAATAATTAATTGTAGAGGGTTGTGTACTTTTGAAACGTTTCCAAATGTGATACATTAAAAGAGTGTTAAACATCATGCTTAGTATTAAAATTAGTCTAGGACTCGTTTCGTTAGCGTGGAGCTTTAACACGTCAAAACGTATTAGGTAAGCAAAGTAACTACAACTATTATTTTTAGTTTTTTTGTTTGTTTTTGTTTTTGCCTTTGTGTTTCAGAAATGACGGCGACAGAGACATTCAATTATGCTTGTTATAGCGTTATGTGGTTCTATTTTAGCTATTTTCAGTAATGCTAATATGCTGGCTTTCGTGTTTACTTTACTATGCAATCCACTGATAATATACTTTTTTTGGTAGAGTTCAGAGAAAGACGCATATGACATATGTACTATATAATATTTATACTTAACCTTATCATATTCTCATTGTACGTTCGTAGGTCTCCACCTCGGACCATGCAGTACCAACCGTCTTGAAAGGACATGTTTGTTTAAAACATCGGGGCAGACATGACGACGAACTGCAGAAGCCATCCTGGTAATGTAACAACTATTTTATGTGAGACTTGCGAAAAGTTTATATGTGAGGACTGTTACGGTCATGATGAACACGACAAAATTCAAGTCGAGTCAATTGAACAAGCGTATCGTAATTCACATTTCAATAACCATACCATCAACAAACTCAAGAAAATGCAACATGATGTGCAGGCAAGGACGGATCTCGTTGTTGATGAAGTTAAAAAAGCCGGTGAAGGAATTTTCGCAAAGGTTGTTGCTGCTCGCGAGATAGAGATCGAAATTGCACAATCAATAGTAAAAATAAAGCAAGGAAGCGATTCAATACAAGAACAATATCTTAAAATTATAAAAGCCATGAAAAAATCTAAAAATACATCATCTAGCCACCTTGAGTTCATCCAATCACATTACCTTGAAACATTCATACCTAAAATCATTGGACGACTGGACTATGTTGCTTCGGATCAGGAACTTGTAGAACTTTGTTCCTTCAGGGTTCTGAACAAAATATTTATCAAGTCGATATGCATCGTTGACCCATCGAAGGCATGGATACTGCATTACAAAGACACGGCAATACATTTAGTTGATTACAACGGCCAGATTCTCGAGACACGGGAATTGGGTGAGGTGACTGAGGACTTCTGCATCACCACAACCGGTGATGTATTGTACACTGTTTGGAATGGCCTTGAATTAAAGAAAATGGTCAAAGACAAAGACCCTATATCGCTGCACGAATTTGATAGAGGTTACTTCACAAGGGGCCTCTGTTCTAAGGGTGATGATGTTATGGTGTGCCTCTGTTCGACTAGAGATAGCAAACCGAATCGACTGGCGAAAATGTCGTGCGAAGAAAGGAGTGCAAGGCAACTTCAGTTCCAAGCAAAGACTGACTTTTCTGAACCGGGAAAGGTTAGCTGCAAAAATGGTTCTCCCTCCGTCATAGCTGTAGTCGACTGGAACGAGGCTGGACGAATCGTGAAAGCGATTGACAATGATGGAAAATCACTGTGGGAATGGAACGGGCAACTTCACGATGGTTCGAAATTGTCTCCATTTCTGCCTTTTGATATTTCCTTTTGTAATATCAACGAGAGAAAACGCTTTCTCATAACATTACAAGGGTCTAAATGGAACAAAATCTGTTCCATAGATCTGCAAGGAAAAGACGCGAAATGTATCTACACCGGGCACAAGGATTCCTGCAATGGTGCCATAGCGATAGATCCCAAAAACCATATTTGGATTGGAGACCAAAACGGCATCGTTCATATCATGGCGGCTATATACGTAGATTGATCGGCAGTTTTGTGAACGAGGCATTGATGTGAGATGTACAGATTATGCAATTAACATTCAAATAAGTCCTTGGTCATAGAAACTTGCTTTTAGAAAGTTGATTGCTATAATATCAACATAAATGTCTTGCGTATTTCACTCACTGAACGGATGCGAGCAACGTGAACGAAAGAACTCTATATACGGACAGTTGGCCTGCTGGACTCGGATGTGTGAGAATCAGTCGGAAATCGTCGATAAAGTTAAAGGCTTTATTAATGATCAATATAATGTGCACTTGAAGCACGAGGAAATCGAGATTACATACCGCACTTGTAAATTCAACAAAGGTTGACCAAGAAACAGTATTGTGAAATCCACGTGTCGAAGAGCAATCCATGTTATCATTAATGCCATGTGCGATGCACGCGCTACGTAAATTTCGAGGACTTAACAAATTAGGATAATTTCAAAAATGAATGAAGCATATACTCAAGAGAAATCTACAGACATTATTTAGCATGTTTTAGGATGTTTTTAGACCAAAATGAGAAAAAGACAGCTCACCATCGGCGGACCACATATGAAGTTTACATACACATACAGAATATACGGATTCCAACTTCCTGAAGAATATTTACAATGAGGATTAGTAGCGACTTTGCTGGAGATTATATCCGGTTACTTATCTAAACATTGCGTAGTGTGTATATATGTGTGGATGACCTAGTGTTAAATGTAATTACGAATCAAATGCTTTCAACAAGTTTTTCAGCATGATGAAATAAGAGCCATAGATAAGTGATTAGAAATTGCTATCCGCTCACTTTAAGCTGACTATAAAAATTAATAATGCGTTGATTTTAAATTTGCATCATTTTATTAAATTTTATTTATTGATAAAAACAGTATTTCATCAACTGTACAATAACAAATATAAATGTAAATGTCAATCTTTAATTCAATATTAATATAATCAGAAAACATAAATTGTACTTTTAATACATTACCTTTATTAGATAGTTTTTGTTTTTCTCATGTTATTTTACATAGATAGTTCTGAAATATTAATTAGATGATAATTCATGTCTGCCCCCATTTAAAAATGTCTGTTATGTTCGCGCAGTACAATTCGTTCAATTGACAATAAATTAACAATATTTTTGTAAACAATATTGAATCTGATAAAACTTTACTGCATTTGCATTGAAAATAGTTTGAAAGCGACACGGTTTTGTATAGTCAGCGACTATCAAAGGTTCAAAATGGACCTGTATATTGGTTAGGTATCCATGATGTTACCGTGTTATTGGAGTTTGCATGTCCGGTTTTAGTTCTGTGTGTGTCCTTTTTAGAGGTAATAATAATTGCTTTTAATGAACTTATCACAATCACAGATCACAATCTGAAGAACTTAATTTTGGAAAAAAAAAAAAAAAAAAAATCCGTCATGTTTTCAAGGGAAAAAGTAACAAGAAAGAAATATTGTAGTAACATGATTGACAAATTCAGGATTGGTGTCGTTTTCAAGCGAATGCATGGCTATAAAAAAATTAGTGTAGAGATTAAAAAAAAAAACTATTTATTTTTTCTTAACAAATGCATGTAACATACCTGCCACCAAGACTTATGTTACAATGGGAAGGGATAGTATAATAGACGGTTCTTAAATGACAACATGCTATGAAAATGTCTTAAATGTATTTACGGATGGAAGTTACAGATATCTTAGGAACACGTCAACTTAATTTTTATATTTTCACACCCACCCACGTATAACGTTTTTTTCTGCTACTAAATAGACATGTATTATAGTAAGACGACGGACAAAAAAATGGTTTCATAGCTTGTTTATGGAATTGACGTGATTATATACATATTTATCTATTTATAAGTATCTGGATAGGCATCTCCTTTCCTGATATGGGATCTTATCTTAAATGTTTTTGGATGTTAAATCTAGCTGACATTTTCCACGGTATGACAGCGCTTTGAAAAGTACGTAACATAACAGACATATGGAATTATAACACTGTTAAAAGGTTAACACATTTAATATACATTAGTATTGTAATAGAGTTTAATTAGAATTTAGTTCAAAATGTGTTTTATTTGCGAATATCTCAACAATGTCTTAGTATTATCTATTATTACGGCATTGTGTCGTGTTAAATTGTTGATAAATAGGTCTTCTTCACAGGTGTTAAATTTTCAAAGAAGGTAAAGCAAACTCATTTACGAGGGAAAAATATAAGGATAGTATTGAAGTACGTATAATAACATTAGAAGGAAGATGTAAAATGACAGCGAATCAGACTGAGGGTAAACATGATGAGGCGCTTAAGAAAACGAAGCAGTGGTTGAGATGATGTGGAATGTGGAAACAGGATGTGCATTTTGAAGGTATTTTTGGTAATATTGGTCAGAAAGGATTTATTTATAGAATATACTACAGAAGAAATAAGAGAAAAGGAAGTGTTATTTCCGTTACCAGTATAAAAGATGATGGTGCACGTTTTCAAACAAAGTCACTTCGATCCTTTCTTCTGTAAATGTGACATGATCTCAGTTCATATAGGGATTGGATTTCACTTTTATGGTAACCATGCTTTTATGGAGCAATTCCTCTAAGAAAATAATCTATGGGGTGCGCTTAGAATATATTCTTAGAGGAATTGCTCCATAAAAGCATGGTTAACATAAAAGTGAAATCCAATCCCTATATTTACACTTACGGATGTTGTTTCTATAAGTCTTTGTGATTACAATATTTTTTCTTTGTAAATAAAAAAAATCATAAAAGTCGGACAGAGTGGGAGGAGTCAATTATTAGAACAGCCAATGGTGACGCTTCACAACAAATTGAGACTTTTTTTCTGCGGTAAAAAATAGTTCTGTTTTTTATTATGATATTAACATAAATAACAAAAACATTTTGATAGATTATCATATTTAATATTGTCAAACATGTTATTTTTATACATTAAACAATGGTAAACAAACCCTTTGTAACTTAAATTGTAAATGTAAATAAAGCCATGTGCTTGGGGAAAGTAGTTCACGTACCCTGTCATATTTCCATACGAAAGTTCAAAGGTCAATGTTTCCATGCAAGAATGGTAAACAAATCGGTCTGGTATTGTTATATAGTGACAAAACTTTGCAAATGTAAATATATTTAGATACAGGGTCAAATAGTTGCATTGTTTTCATTTCGACCTGTCAATGTTACTTAACTAACTTTGAAATATATTTTTGGTTCTTCTTGGTACTTCGTTTTACATCTTTGTTTAAGAAGGAAAAATCACCTCACAGTAAGATTTCATGAATATGTCTAACAATGCTTTATTGTAAGTTGTTAGCTGTGTAAATATTTTAGATTCTTTTGATCGCGTTGGACATGTGACGTCACAGGTCTGGTACACAGAAACGGGGTTATCTATATCGCTGTAGGACCACGGGTGAGGTTTCAAGAAATATCATTCTTTCTCTGAAACGAAATTCGCCACCGCGGCCTCATTCCCGGGCGAATAGTTTTAACTGATCCTGTTTTTGTTCATATATTGTTTGTTGATGACGTAAGATTTAACATTGGAATGGTGTGTTACATCGTTTCACGAATTTATAATATCTATCCACTAATATTCTAGAAACTAATTTATTAATAAAATATGTTAAGCATAAAAACTGTTGTTATTTATATAACAAAAGGTTTTGCTAAAAAATGATATTTAATTATATCAATTTTGTCATGATACTGAAATGGCACTGTTCAGTGACTCAAAACTTGATTACATTTAAGTAGGCCCGTCCGCAAATGACGTGTATGTGCTAATGAGACGCTACAAAATACTACAGTATGCCAAGCCATGGATTTTACCCTTCACTTGCCAAGCAGGAGATGATTAACCTGTTAATTTTTGATTATTGTTATTGTTAATTTTCTACAAACATTCCTGTATTCATTTTTTTGTAGACTCTTTCCGCGCACGCGCACAAAAAAGAAAAGTGTTCATGACTTGACCAGTGAATGTCAGTTTGAAACCTAACACGGATTTTCTAATACATAAACCAATTACCTGCACGCAATAAATGTTTTTTTGAAAGGATCTACATAGAACAAATCTCGTTACGAAGCCACTTTATTGGCGAATTTCAAATATCTAGTAAACCATTATAGTAATGTGAAAAGAAACTTAAAAAACAAAACAAAAACAAAAACAAAAAATTTGCATCTTTAATTTATTTCTATTATTTCCATGTTCTATTTATTAACTGCATGCGACAACAGGCCTTTCTACTTATTGGTATTGCACGGGCATTAAACCATGAAGTGAGATCTTATTTATTCTCATAAGAAAAAGAACAACAAACATAGCATTTCAAAGCATCAAAAATACTCCCTATGGTATATGTGATTAATAGAATCTAACATGGGTCTCTTCCGTGGACAGGGTTATCTCATCCCGAGTGTAAGAGTTTGGCCAGTCAGCACGAGGCGTACCGAGTGCTGGCCAGCCAAACTCTTACACGCGGGTTGAGATATCCTTGTTCGCGGAACAGACCTATGATTGATTATTTTTCTCACATATTTGCAACCAAACTAAGTTTTTATGAAAGTTTTGCATCGCGCCATCTTCAAAGTTCCTTGGAATGTGCGTCAAAATTAATGACGTCATCATTTACGACTTGGTTACACAACGTAAAATGATGACTTCGCGTTATTATGAGCAGCGTCATATAGCGCATTCCAGCTGTCTTTAACCCCTTGTGTAAGATCAATTATCTTTTCCCTAGCAACGGCCGGATAACCTTGTGAAGCATGTGAGAAAGCTCTGGCTCTTTAATCGACACATGGATTCTATACAAATCTATCAAGACAGTTAAATACTTAACAACGAGCGAATACATAGCTAAACGTCATGTAGTTAGCAGTAAATACTTTACTATTTTTTTTCATCGCTAATTGGCAAATTATTTCAACTGTACAGTTGTATGTTCCTCTTTGTCCATGTATATGCTGTACATGTCTAATATCTGCCTTAAAAAAATATCAGAGGACACAATCATATCTGCTCATTATCCAGATTTTAAAAGAAGAAAAGACGAAATGCTGACCAATGTTTCTGTTATATAATTATATGGCAATCTGTCAAGATACCGGTTGGTCGGAAGTTTCCGGATCAACCAAAATGTAATTTGATCCCTATACTCTATAAGAATCCTGATGAACAAGGTTTTATCTATGGTTCGAGAAGTTCCTCAACTAATATCTTATCCAATTACAGCCTGGTAACGTTTTAAGTACAACGACATTTCTGATTTCCAGGTCAACGAATCGTGTTCACGAACTCTGGCGTGACCCTAAGCAGCTGGTGAGGATGTCGTTTTAAAACATAATTGTTTAATAAACAATGTCTGCAAATAACCCGCTAACTGTATTTTTATACGTTGTCATTGTCGGGTGTCATGATTACCCTTATTGTCTTTAAATGTAAACTGCGCTAAGAACGTAGTTTTCTAGTCTACTTGTGAGTTATTACGTGATATGTCCATACAGATGTTCATGTTAATAATGTACAATACATATTGCTAATGTATAACAACGAAAAGGGCTCCTGGCACGACACCAATTACTACACCAGGGTAACCTTGGACAGACTTCAATAGGTGTTTATATACAAATTTGAATGTACATGTCTTAGCTAATTAAATAATTAAATTTGTTTACTCTTTTTTTTTTTGTAAATGAGACAAATTTGGAAAACCGATTGGATATGAAAATGTATGGGGGTGACTTGCCCGACCACGTGGGTTTTCTGCGGGTACGCTGGTTTCCTTCCACAGTCAGAAAATCTATAACGTTGATGTTTTAAGACAAATATTCTACATCTCGTATATAACCCGTCCTGTCAGATAGCCAGCAGAATGCTTTTTTTTTGTAATCTTTTGATTCGTACAGACGGCGGAAAATGCAAGGAAATATATGGCATAGCCATTTAATATTAAAACGCAGATTTTTTTTTGTTAATTGTATGACATATCGTGTAAAAATTACTTTCGTTTTTAAACATTGAAAAGACTATAGGTTTGACGTTATAGCATATCAGCATAGACTTTATCCATGCAGGAATATGATTCTTATAAATGACAAACTGGAATTCAATATTATACAATTATGGCCCTCTGTGGAGGGATCCTTTAAGAATTGTCTCTCTTGACTTGGTTATTTTAGCTCGGGCTTCACTTAACCCTGCCCAGGAAGACAATTATAAATGGATCCCAACTACAAGTCCTACAATTAAACAAATTCTTCAATTCGATATCAATTGTCAGTGCCAAATTTTCTTGCATGTTTTCCGCCGGCGTTACAAATCAACATATTGCAAAATGCATTCATACAGAGGGTTATAAATATTTTATTATACAGAACGAAACTGGACAAGTGTAAATTGGCTTGATAATTTAATCATTTCATATATAGAAGCATAAACAATCAACATTTCATTCAGAGATCATCCCGGGGTTCTCGCCCTTGTAATGCAGTTCTATGACATCATTATAGGGCCCCACGAAAGATTATCACCCTCGGGGGCTGTCGCAACTGTACTGCAATTTCGGGGAAATGTCCCAGTTAAAGCATGTCACGTGGTACCATTTAGTCCAATCATAACAGTGTTAATGAAAGTGAGGTCTAATACATCTATTGCTAATACGGGAATACGAAGGATGTAACAGTGTTTAATCTCAAGTATAACCAAAAAAAAATTGTAAGATTAGAAGAACCAAATCCGAAAATGGGTTTCTTATAATAAACCGTATATGGCATAGCTAGATCAATGACCCGACCCAAATTAGTATTATACACGACAAACGTTTTGCATAACGCTGGGTTTTCAGGCCGATACATTGCACATAACATTGACCATAACATAATATTTTAGTCCTGTTTGGCTCAAAAGTTCACCCCAACTCCCAAACACCTCTCGAATTACATATTACGTATTATATCACATATAAAACAACAACAGCTGTATTGC
The DNA here is from genome assembly GCF_902652985.1 of Pecten maximus. NCBI lineage: Eukaryota > Metazoa > Mollusca > Bivalvia > Pectinida > Pectinidae > Pecten > Pecten maximus. The sequence continues at coordinate 41,659,695 of NC_047020.1, forward strand.
TTACGTCAAAGATAATACCATTCCAATTACAATAAACATTACTTAATTTGTACCGAAATTTGTTATTTATCTATTTTTTTATTTTGTTGAAATATAAACTTATTATGTATGAGTTTATTAACGTGTAAACACTTTTTACCAATTTAATTATCAAATGCGTTATGATTTAATCTCATGCGAAATGTATCTCGTTGGCTGACATGTATCTAGCCATTGTGATATTCAATTTGTTTGATTTAATACTACTTTAATATCATGATATATCCTTTTTAAAATAAATATATATATAAAGGATTCCCAAATATCCAATATAGTAAGTTTGAATCAGACTGTTTTACACACTTAAAGGAAATACACCTAATCAGTCGGCTACCGTGTATATAGCCTTTGTTATACAACAATGGAGCATGACTCCACAAAAACCACAACGTATCGAGTAACGAGCATCTAGCACGAACATGTGCAGTCTGCTGCATGTGTATAAAAACTCTCAAAAAACCTGAACAATTGTCTTTTTGGTTAGTCGTTACACAGTATGCCTTTATTTCGGTAAAGTATGTAGTGCTGTTCACTTTATCGGTCACAGGAATACAAAAGAAATAATGATAATTATAGATTATAGATTTTTCCATTTTATCTTGGCTGGTAAAAGGGAGATAAAACTCACAAAACTAGCATGGCTCCATTTAAAAAAAAAATCATTTACCTTTAAACTTGCAGTGCAATGCATCGGACTCTTCAGTACCAGCCTTTTTAAATGGACTTGTTTTTGAGCACATTGGAGCAGACATGTCGGAGAAGTGCATTTCCCATCGTAGTAATGAAACAACCTTATGTGAAAAGAGCGGAAGGAAAATATGTACGGATTGTTACAATCATGAATCCCACACACGAAGGATGTTGTTATGCAGAGAGTTCGTAAAGCTGCTGAAGGAATTTTATCCTACCTTGAGTACGTTCGTAAAAAGGAGGTCGCAAAGGCCAATCCGAGATACCAAATAAGAGACGGAGGTTGTTCTAAAGAGAAAAAATATTTTATAATTAAAAAGAGAATTAAAAGCATCTGAAAGAACGTCATCGAGCCACCTTGAGTTCATCCAATCACAGTATATCCTGGGGATCATACCAAAGTGATTGGCCGACTTGAATACGTAGCATTGGATCAGGAACTTTTTTAACTTTGCTCCTTTAATACCTTGAACACCAAATTTATAAGTTCTGCTATTGTACATGCTAATAACGCTATGGTGGCGTTAGTTATAACAGATAATAACAATAAGACGTCACGGTATTGTTTCTATAATGACCGCCCGAGACAAAATTCGCCACTGTAATCTAGAAGTAATAATTTGAACCGTACGCTTGTGTTTCCATATATTTTGTGATACATGTAATCCAATTATGTTATATGGAGTTCATTAAACTAGTTATTATGTAACATGTATGTTACATTGCCAATTTACAATACATATGTAGTTATTGAATTTATTTTAATCTTGAAACCCTGTATCATTAATAGTAAAGACCCGATAAACATTACAAAATGTAATTATAATATATGAAATAACTTGTGCTAGAACAAGGGAGATCACTCATGTAACACTATTAAATACAGCCTAGTAATATCTATGAAGTTTAAGCAATCTAATTAAGACGGAACAGCACGTAACAAATATTAGAATAACTAATTGTCTAAATTGTTAGCATTTTTTGGAATGATTGTAACTGTGAAATGTCTGTCACACAAATATACATTAATAATAAATTAATAAATAAATTTGAGGATTATTTTTCAATATGTGTAACAAACAATCCCAATGTGACAAACAGTTTATTACATGCAACTTCACGGAGACAGTTACATGTACCTAAAAAATAAAAAAAAAGCAATATCTGACTTTTGTGTAGATACTGATAAATATAAACTTATATCCCTACTCTCATATATCAATACCATTAAGTATTTAAAATCTACAAGGTAGTCAATGCTGTATTAATTGTATATCATTTGGGAAACTTAACCTGTTATTTTCACTTTAACCTCCATTCCGACCTTATGACATCGTGTTAAAAAAAAGGTGACGTTTCAAATTTAAATACGGTCTCGTAGATGCATGGTGGCAAGATATTTGATATAAAATAATTATAAAAAAATAAAATATTCTTTTTAATGATTTGTTTAATGGGATTATATAGTTTTTTATAATTCATAATTAGAAAAGAGTCGCTCTCAACTAATACTTACAGTCATCCTTCATACATTAAATAACAGCTGATCACACGGGTTTCATGCTCATTACCTGGAAGTGACTTATTTGGGCTCCCCAATTGATCCCGACATTGTAAGCTTGGTCCAGGCTAGAGTTAAAGGTAAAGTAAAAGGTCCAGTCACCCAGAAATGTTCCAGTCATTCAGGTATGGACCAGTCATCCATTAACGTTTAGTTAAGGTCTATGCTGGTGTTAAAAGTAAGATAAAAGGTCAAATCAGTCTATGTAGGCAACAGGTCCAGTCAGTCTGGTCCTGGACTGGTAGTGAAAACCGATGGTCGAATCATTGTAGACATGATCCAGTCATCCAGCCATGGTCCTGGTGTTAAGAGTAAGGTGAAACAATGGTCGAGTCTATTGTTATAATGATCCAGTTAGTTATCCCCGGATGCGTGTTACAGTCTAACGTTATAATGCCCCAGTAAGCGATTATATAATGTAGAGCGTTTTCATCATATCTAATCATTTCCATCCTACATGGGTCAAGCTCTCATCGATCAGATCAGGAACGAAGACGTCGGTATAACGGACATTGCATCCAAAATATTGATATGTTGTGCCTTAGCTTTACACAGGTAGACTAATATGAAACTTGAAGGTAAGTTAATAATTGATTATGATTATATTTAAACAATTAAACATTTGTACTTTGTATGTTTATAACTGAGACAAAGTTATCTAGGACTTGACAATATTTGAGAAATATTCGATATCACTCTGTTATAATGTTTCCTACAGATATAATACATTTTGTAATGTTTTTATTTGTATTGAAATTGCGGTACTGACGCTTGATATATAAATGCAAAAAGATGTTGATTGCACCTATCGTGACAATCTTTATTTTGTTGAATACTGTTTAAATTTAATATCAATATACATTTTCTACAGGCATACATTTCCCATAAGTCACACAATTCAGGTCATTAGTACCTAATTTAGTTCTGTTTATCATCCAAGTCCAATATACGTCTTAAATTGCCTCACGTATCATATCACCTTGAACTGGAGCTAGGAAAACTGTATCGCTTACGTCTTCGACGGTACGAAGACATGTATTGAAATAGTTTCTATATGATACACATGAAAGCATGTATTGGTACCAAAAATCTACATTTGTTGTTTTACTAATTAAATAAACATCAATCTAAATTCTGTAGTTGATATCTATAGAAATATTTTTGGTTTATCTTGTGTTCATATACACTAATCGGTTATCAGTTGATTACAATTCGTCGGAACAATAAAATTTAGTTATCAAATAGGTTATGATTTAAAAATCATACAAATTATTTCTCGTCACATAACATAATATGTATATTTAACCAGCGTTAGTTCCTATTGTTATGCGAATAATACTTTAATAGTTTGCCAATATGTACGTAACAATGTATAAAACTACAATATATCAATAGGTTATTGTTTATGCAGCCTTTGTCGTACAACAATAGACAGACCACCACAGGAACAACAATGACCTTTTCATGTTATCTGTTGACTATCTAGCACGAGCATTTCCAGTCTGTTATATGTGTGTAGACCACCTCAAAACGTTATCTTTATCTTATTTATATAATCAGCCACTTTCAGCTTTAAAGAGCAAAACATTTTACTTTATTTGGTATGAACATTTAACAAAGTACTCATGTAATTTGCATTTTATAACTTATTACAACTTCCGCCGTTCAAATTTTTCATTTTTTTTTTCATTTGCATGACTGTTTGCAAGTTATTGTGCTTTTTGGCACCATATAAAGAGTCAATCAATTTATAATGGTAAATGTAGTCTGATTTGGGCGAGATTCAATTTTGTTATCACTTGAATCTTCCAGATGATAAAAATATGTCAATATCAATGCATTATAAAAAATTTTGATCTGACGCGTGGTAGATAATTGAAACATTTCCAAATTGAAATAAATTAGCTTGGTAGATTTCAGTGAAAGATTTATATACACCATAAGATATCCATACTATACCTGACTCTATTCTTATTGACGTTTGAAGTTGGTCACATCGGACTGTGTATTACCAAATTTGTTTTTGATCACGTTGGAGAAGACATGGCGACGAGATGCAAAACCCATCCTAGTAATGAAACAACATTTGTATGTGAGAATTGCGAAAGGAGAATATGTAAGGACTGTTGCAATCATGAATCCCACAAAAAAATTCTGCTTACCGACCTTGAAAAAGCGTATGATGATTTACACTCCAGAAATCAATTCATCATCAACAGAATTAAATCGCTGGAAAAGAAGGTAAAGCATCGACAGGACGTTGTTACAGAGGAAGTTAGTAAAGCCGTTAAAGGAATTCTCGACGAGCTTGAGAGTGTTCGCCAAAAAGAGATTGCAAAAGCAAAGTCGATTGACCAAATAAGAAAAGGAGGCGATTCCAAAGAAGACAAATATTTTAAAATCAAAAGAGAATTGAAAACTGAAAAAAAGTCATCGAGCCACCTTGAGTTCATCCAATCACAGTATCTCCTGGGGATCATACCAAAAGTGATTGGTCGACTTGAATACGTAGCACCGGATCAGGAACTTGTGGAACTTGGCTCCTTCAATACTTCGAACAACAAATTTATAAAGTCAATATGCATTGTTGACTCAACGAAGGCATGGGTACTGAGCTACAGGGACACGACCATACATTTAGTTGACTACAACGGTCAAATTCTTGAAAAACGAAATTTGGATTCTGAGGATCTTGAGGACTTCTGCTTGACAAAAAACGACGAGGTGCTTTTTACGACATGGGACGGCTCTGATTTGAAAAAAATGTGGAAAAGGGAAAAATCCAATATCACTTCACAAATTCGAGCAAGGTTACACCACAAGAGGCCTCTGTTTAAAGGGAGAGGATGTTTTAGTGTGCCTCTGTTCGACTGTAGAAGAGAAGCCGAATAGATTGGCCAAAATGTCGATTGGGGACAGGACAGCAAGAGAGATTAAGCTCACTGCAACAAAACAACACTTTTTAGAACCAGGAAGGGTAAGCTGCAAAAGCAGTGAACTCGCTATTATTGTTGTTGTCGACTGGAGCGATACCGGACGAATCGTGAAAGCGGTTGACAAAGAAGGAAAATTCTTATGGGAATGGAATGGAGAGCTGAAGGATGGTTCTAAGGTATCTCCATTTAAACCCTTTGACATTTGCTTTTGTAACATTAACGAAGAAAAACGATTTCTGATTACGCTCCAACATTCTGCTTGGAACAAAATTTGTTCCCTGGATGTGAACGGTGGCGACGCAAGGTGCATTTACACCGGGGATTACCCCTCCTGTGATGGCGCAATCGCGACAGATCCTGATGGACGTGTTTGGGTCGGAGATCAACACGGCGTTATTCACGTTATGGCGGCTATTAAAGCCAAGTGATGGAATTTTTCGTTAAATGACCACTGACGTTAGCAGTCCAGATTACGATAGTGGTAATAATATTCATCTGGGCTCATTTGTAAGTAGATTTTTATGTCAAATCTGGTGAACATATATCTAAACTAGAAAGGCGCTTATTGGAGTCAGTGTCATATACGATGATGAATATAATCGATGAATCTAATGAGAGGAAAACAATTTAATGAGACATGATGGATCAGAAATGACATATCCGTTTTCTATCAAAAAATTATATGTTCCAGGAACTTCATCAATAATTTTCTTGATTAAGGTTTAAAATGGACAACCGTAAATGTTTGTTTTTGCATCGTTAGAACACATCAATACAACCCATATTAGGTGAATGCTCGATACGACGGTTGATGCTGACTATGGTGGATATAATATTTTGCAACGGATAGACTTTGCTTGAGAAAGATAATATTACATATCTTTGAAACTATCGAACTTATATAGTACAGGATAAGGTAACAAGACATCGTGTTCTATATAAAAATCTATGGAATGATAAATCCGATATAAACACGCATATATATTATAATTAAAACTTTGCTTTTTTGACCACTGTGATATAAAAACAACTGGTGTTATAAAGTATTAGTCTGCAATAACAGTAGATAAGAAAAGAAAAAAAAAAAAAAAAAAAAAAAACTGATCGCATTCTGTTGCTTGGATGCCTTAATTTATTTATGATCCTATATAAACCTATACATAAAATAACTACAATATTACTATTGCTATATAAGCGCTTATGTTGTTATTATTTTATTTATTTATTTGTAACATGCAATGTATATGTAAATAAGACAACTTGTCATTTACCGAAAGCCATAATGAGTGAAACATGGGATAAACGTCGTTGTTTCTATAGTAGTTTTAATGTTATTGTATTGAACGTCAATTTAGATAATGAAATAACTGTGATGTAAATTGCTGTTTGTACTAAGATCAACAATTACATTTTTTTGTATGTCTATATACATGTAGTAACAGTGATAATTGCATATCTTTAGTAGATATTTTTTACAATAGTATTATTTCTATGATTATTATAACTGCCATGTTTTACCCTTTCAAATACTAATAACGCTATTGTTACGTACGTCATGACTCACAAAAAACATATGACGTCACACGAGTGTCTTTATATAGAAAAACAGATCGCCCGAGTCAAAACTAGCCTCTTATTATATAAAATACATTGGGAATATGGAATTATTGATCAGGTTTAAGTGGTTAAATCGATTACATATGACATACCCACTCGCGTAGGATCCTGTAATAATTTATTCCCTTCATCTGTCAACCTTTTTTATCTTTGAGGTATGAAATAAGTCAACCTTTCGTTATTTTTGTTTCGATTTTGTTTTGGTTTTGTGTATTGATGGCTCATTTTTAAATGATCCATATATAATATGCCCTCCAAGAAAATAACACGTCTGTATCTTAATCATATTTAGATCACTAAACGCCCATAATATTGAAGCTACCTTTCATTTGACAGAAAATTGTTTGATATTGACTATACAGCTTATAGATGGGTTGCCATAGTTTCCCGTACAACCCGAGCAATGGTTTTATAATTCAACGTCTGCAGAGAGCCCGCTCTGTAACATGACACGCATAGTACCTGGTACGAAATAATTCATAAGTACAAATTTCCTTTCACCCGCTCTCATGTTTGATACGCAATGCCTTAAAAAGTGAACATTGAACAGTATTTCAGTAATGTAAGCAAAACTGAAAGTAATTCGATTTGACAAGTATCGTAAACCCAACAGTTTATTTTTTTCTTTTTTTACATTTTGTGCTTCATAAGATAGTCCCCTCCATCAGCCAACAGAAGGTAATTTCATTGTTTTAAATCGCATAGCCCGCTGGCAATACACGTGCAAATGCCGTAAAGGCAGTCTTGATACGAAAACCGGAAGCAACATTCATGACCTGGAGTGAAGTAATGCAAATGTGACTGCGACATGATATTTCAGCAGTATTATGATATTGCTCCTAATTTTGTGCTGCTGTTTTTTCGTGACCTGCACGTACTTTTGATATCATTGTCATATATTTTTTTGCTCTTGATTTTCATTTTGATTGACGACTACATGCCACTTTGGCATCAGACGAGTGCTTGTTGTTTCAATCCTTTGTACTCTCCAGTTGTATTCAGATTTCTTGGTACAATATTCGCTAATGTTGAAAAAAATGATTATATTAATAAAACTTGCGAAATTATATTTAATTGTGTTATTTATTTCAAGAAAATGGCCTGGTAAAACTATTTCTAGTGATAATGATGTAGAAAAAAAAACTTAAAAAAAAAAACAAACAACAAACAAACAAATAAAAAAAGATATTTCTTTCGCATTATTCATTTTGACGTCATGTGAGTAAAACCACTCGTACACATGAAAATTTGTTGCATGAGGATATCGAGGAAGCGAATGTCGCACTTACGCTATATATAGGTACAGTTCTCTGGATCAGTCAGTGATGAGGCAAATATTTTGCAGGAACATACTTTCAGATAAAATGCATATTGCTATGTTCAAAACATACAATTTTGTTTGCTCAAAGTGGGAATGTATAATATAAACATTTCGGGGTTTTTGTTTATTTTTTTGAAGTTCTTACAAACTAAATATTGTAGTAACACTTTCTGTAGTCTCTAGCAGATTTTAGGAAAACAGTTGAAAAAAAAGTATATAACTTGTATAGAAGGTCAAGGTCACAATATTTTTGCTGGTCTATTTTGATATCAAATACATACAGAAAATCACCACTTCCATTAAGGAACCCAAAATACATTGACAACAATGATCATGACGTCTTGGATATCACTGATACCGTAGGGTTCTAATGGGGCACCAAAGGGTTAAAAAGGGGTAGCATGAGCATCAATCAATTTCTTACCAATCCTAGCATATAAGTATTGCAAAATAAGAAGCTTGTCAAATTAACTGAATGCAAACGGAGGAAACATAATTGTGTGCACTGTGCGTAACAGTTGCACTTCAGGACGAGTGAAATTGTATTGCTGTTGGATAGTGTCACCACACTTTTCTGCCACAACACGATCACAATAGCAGGAAAAAACAACCGATCATATTAGATAATTGACAACGTACTATCCATTCCTTACCGACAAGTAAACATAATCAAGCTGAAATCCACAGATGTTAAAAATGGTTAGAGTGTTGTGAATGATATACATGAAAAATCAGGAACAGCAGACATGTTCTTTTCATATTCTACCCTCAGTGTCTTCCGTTGGTGAATCCGTATGACGTTCAGGAAGACCGTACCGGTTGCATATTTTGGGAGCATGTCTAGGTGATGTCTATAATGCCTGATTTCTTGGATTTTGATGAGCGTTTGCACATGTGAAGGCGTACATATCTTCTGTCCCCTAGTCATCGCTTACAATATTCATTTCAATTGCATTTGATAAGAAACATATTCCGTATATGAAGACAAATGTCAAATGTTTTTACACGTAACATGACATATATAAAATATAACATAAAATGCTTGTTCCTTTTTGTCCAAATATTAATCCACATGTCCATTTTTGGGATTGGTCAGATAATTCATAATATATTTTAACAATGAAGGCTTGTTATCAATTCCCAGAAAATGAAATCTGAACCTTTCACATGAGTAAGTTCCATTCATTTTCCCGTTGTGCATGTTCATCCTAGAAACCGATCAAATGAACGAATTAGCCGTAACACGGTCATCTTCAATTAAGCCAAACGGGATATGAAATCGTTATTTCTAAAGAAATATGTCACAAACAAATATACAGTCACATGCTATAAATACAGTATGTGAATGTAGTTGATTATTTCCACGAAAGAAGAGAAAAAATCCAAACTGTTCAAAAGCCAATGATCTTATTGGTAGGCCACTGCAATTTATCATTTTTGTTTTTGTGTATGAATAATTTGAAAAACATTTTCCAAAAAAAGTATTTTGCAACGGCACATTACAAATACTATGACAAGGGAGATCACTCGTTGCAGTCTAAAACGATTTAATGTTAATATCTATAAATACAAAGCGATTTCGCTCTAAAGCACACCGCATCGGATTAGATGTTGAATTAGTACGGCCTATCATGGTCATGAACATTTAATATTTTATTAGTGAAAGTGATGTACAAGATGTCAAACTGTTAGACATATATGAGAAATACAATGTGAGATTGTTACAATACAATCCAGGGTAGATATATAAGTGTGTTAAGGGATATTATAACGTGGTAGCTAGGCTTATTCTAAGCGTGTGAGCTATATAACTGTTATAAAAAAACATAGTTCTGTATATAGAGTGATGAAAACTATTTGATTTATCGAGAGCATGGCGATATTTGATGACTGTTTAATGCGTTGTTTAGAATTTGTTTCTGACTTTATATTAGCTGTCAATGAGCAATTATGTAAGTCGCCGTTTGTATGAATTATATGTGATCTGTACCTAAGCGCAAATCTGGTGCCGGAAGTTTGTGTTTTAACTTTTTTTTCGGGTTTAGGGAAATCAAATTAGGGTCCCGGTAAATGAATCACGACTCTGACATTCAAACAAAATTCACGACCCAGTAACAGGGGTGTAGAGTAGGGTGTATGGTCTTTAGACCGCCAACCAGGTCGGGCTTAATTCGAGAACCAAACCTAATGTTTTTTAGAAGAAGTATGAACAAGTCAATTTTTAACAGGAGTTTCCCTATACTAGTATATTACGCCAGTTTTCAGATGTAGGTCATTGTTTGAAATACTGATAAGTCTACCATATCAGTTATTACGGCTACCCCGTATTACAAAGTCAATTCAGTAAGAAATACCAAAAATCATTTAGTGTACATTTTAATATCTCTAAATTCAAAACTTCTGTTTCTGCCTAATGTTTCCATGTAGTTGTCATACGTTTGACATTGAAATGAGGGCCCCCTTCTGAGGAAGGCTTTAGGTACTGTCCGTAAAGTCGATGAAATTAGTACTTGTAGGACTCTGCTTGACGTTGAGCGTAATATGTTTTCGTTTGTTGTCATTCTACCCTACTATTTACGACACTCCATGTGATGGGTTATCACACAATTTTTCTAAATGTTTAAAATTATCACATTTTGTTACAAATATCTTTGTACAAGCCATCTACAATGATATGTTTTGTCCATAAATTTTGAATTTTAAATTAAATAAACATGCGAATTAATGATTTGGTACGTTGGAGTATAATGACTGCCTTATAGCAATATTTTCCCATAATGGGGAGATTTAGATTAGATAGGATGAAAAGAAAAGAATTACAGAATGAATAACAGAATGAGGAAATGACCGAACGAACAAACGAACGAAACAACGTACTTGTACGAACGAACGAACGAGTGATTGAAAGAATTGCTGATGAATGAATTAGTGAGATTGATTTCCTCAATTAATAAACACGAGAATTGATTCAAAATGCTTGACAAAATCAGGATAATTATATAATTATAATTAATAGATTAATGCAATCGAATGACTATTTTGTGGTGAATGAATGCCCTCTTGAGATGACATATACTTATACGGATTCTAATCCCAGGTACCCAACTGAGAAAGTAGTCTACACACTCATTAATGTTCCTGGATATCAAATAATGTGTACCCGGACAAAAAAACAACCTACACAGGTTCATTTGTATCAACTACAGTCACGGCCGAATGAACTCTGTCTCCTTCCGAGTCCCCCACCCATCTACTATACCTAATTACATGATTCGCTTGAACACGGACGTTTCATGCAAGAATGATTTACATTGTACCTTACCTTTATAAAACTCGATCCGTTGACAGGTGCTAGAGTATAGCTTGGGGGAATAGATAAGCCAGGGACACGACACCCATAAACTTCCATATAATATCAGCATTATTTTTGTGACAAGGTCTCGTCCACTAGCTTGTCCTCCATCTGGTGAATTATATCCGGTAAACAGATAATGCTTGATATATACTTTATCAGTTGTACACACCATAGATTCACTTGACAGTCGTGCGTTCTTCAGGTAAGCATTTTTTCATCTTTTTTTCCGTTATTTAAATCTACCAAAATATGCTCATTGCAGATAACTTTCATCTAACAATAAACATTAATCAGTTACTGAACTGTATCTACCCAATTGTATTATAGTTTATAATAGTTTATATTTACTTTTTACCTAAGTTAAAAGCACGCATACATACATGTAGACTGTTAACAACTATTGCGGTTTAAGTACGCAAACAGACCTAGTTTTAGGAGGAAGAATGAATAAAGAGCAAATAGAAAACAAATAAACAAACATATAGATAAATAAATAAAGAGACTAGATAGAAAACAAATGAGTAATATACCGATCTAATGTAGAAATATACAATACATACTCTAATAGTATGATTTCATTTGCCAGAGCTAGACAATGTTTGACATAAATCGTATTATTTTCTTTTCTTTTCAAATTTTAATTGCAATCTTTAATTCAAAATTATTTCTGTTTTGGATTACTATCGAAATCTGCGCATGTTCTGATTATCTGTTTTTTTTTAAACATGATTAATATCAAATAGATCTTAAAATGGAGCGTAACTCTAGTAAACATTTGAATTACTTGTCACATTTTGAGTGCAATGTCGGTAAATTCTGGGTGAAGAAGGCTACTTGGAAGTATTCTGATCCTAAAATAAAAGTATTACGTTGTTCACCTTTTTTGATATCAGAAGCGTAATTAAAAAAAATATAATATCTAAAAAAATTAAGAAAAGGTTATATCAAAATAACAAAATTTAATTTGTGAAAATCAATATTCTTTAACATTTATATAAATGGAATTCAAATGGATTGCAGTCGCATGAATGCAAGCGTGAGTTGTTTCCCTTTAAAATATTGATGTTTGGAATGCCTGATTTACATCCATTTTGAGGGTAGACTACGACATTTCATCAATAAGATCACACGCTTTGTTCTTATTTTTTTACAGGGAGAACATGAGAATCTCATCCATAAGACTGTATGCTGCATTATGTGTTGCAGTAGTTGTGATGGTCACACTAACAAAGAACTACCAATACATTCCTTTGCTTTACCGCGCGTGGATAGTAGATGATATTTATAGCATGCACTGTGTAACCATTGAACAAAATGTCGGAGAATGCGATATGAAACCGGTGAGTACGTGTTGTCATAAGCTCACGGTACACTATGTGACATTTAAACTGATACGACGTTTAAGAATAATTACTGCAATTCAAGCACTGTCGTTTAAAATACCCTCATCTCAACTCCTTTGCAAATCCTCTGTTTTGCATTCGTGATATATCCCCCCTTGAAACAACTACAATGTAGGTCGCCTACAACGCGATATCGTATACTATCAGACGATGTCTAGGTTCTCGGGTACATGATAAATTCAATTTTACCTGTATACAAGTGTAATACGATTGGCCATACAGGTATATACATACTATTCACTCAGGCTTGCACGAGAAAAAACATTGTGCTTTCATCACGATCGTTAGAAAATCCGACAACATAAAGGCAGCTTACATATTCCTATTAGACATAAACCAACGCGGCCAATTTTGTTTTAGAATTCGAGGACATTTTGTTTTTACATGGATTATAAATATGACAGGTTGCGATAAATACGATTTCTTGGCTAACATTAAAATCTCTGTATAGGCGAAATGAACATGTAGAGTTACTACTACCATTATAAGAATATACTTCAGTAAATTAAAACATAAGTAAACACAGACTTTCGTGAACATGTATTTTTTTCCTATATCTGCAATACAGAGTAAATTGGAGTTGTCTCCTCCGATACAGTATATGTACTTCTTAAATCATCTATTACGATATCCGTGTGGAGGAATTCATTGTATATTTTCTACATTTTTGTAGTTTCAACGCATTTGTTGTACAAGAAAAATGTATTCTACGAACACGGCGAATCATTTCAATCAAGCAATGATCTATTGCAATATATAGAGGATATCTAACAGTGTCTTCAGTAATACCAAATATATTTCACGAGTGGGGCTAATATTTTGATATTTTTCACGAGTGCGCAGCACGAGTGAAAAATATCAAAATATTAGCCGCACGAGTGAAATATATTTGGTTTTACTGAAGACACTGTTAGATATTCTGTTTATTACATTTTTTATCAACTAAAACCTGCTAACTAGGACTACAGCGATAATTTGTAAACAAAAAAAGTAGTTTCCCCTGTCCAGGTGCTGACATATATGTCGGGCTTGCTGATTGGTCAATTATTTTGGTATTTTCTAATCATTAATTTGATTGGTCAAATCAGCAAAAGTGATATTTTTCACTAGTGAAAAATATCACTTTTATAGAATGAATAAATTTTGATATTTCACTGGTAAAAATGTACTAAATAAGCAATAATATATTTCCAGAAACGTTATTATGAAAACTACCACTGGATATCGCTGAAACAAATACAAATGTATATTCATTCTATTGATTTTAGAACCAGCTTCCTTCAGATCACAAAATTAAAACGATGACGTTGGAGGAATTGGCTGTCATCTACCACAGGTAATGATATATATAACAATTACATATCCACTCTCACAGTTCAAAATTTAATGTCATTTGTATTTACTGTCATGGATTTGTATTTACTGTCATAGAATTATATTCATTGTCTTGGATTTATATTCACTGTCATGGATTACTATTTGCTGTCATAGATTTGTATTTACTGTCATGGATTTGTATTAACTGTCATATAATTATATTCATTGTCTTGGATTTATATTTACTGTCATGGATTAATATTTACTGTCATAGATTTGTATTTACTGTCATGGATTTGTATTTACTGATATATATTTATATCTACTGTCATAGTTAAATATTTAATGTCATATATTTGTATTTACTGTCATAGTTAAATATTTACTGTCATAGATTTATATCTGCTGTCATATATTTGTATTTTCTATTAAAGGTAATCACTATCATAGATATATATATATCATCTATTCATTCAATTATTTATTTTCGCCAAAATAATGAGGAGTACAATGAACAAGAAAATTGAATTGATTGCAGATAAATATTTGAAAATAAGAAGGTGCAGACATACATAAACATAAATTTTGGATCATTGATAACATTTATTATGAATGAGATCCATAGATTCATCAAGGGTGACCTGGTCTGAAATTGCATACTTTAAAAGAGTTATATAAATGACAAATTGTTGAAAATGTAACAAACGTGAAACTTTCACTGAAAGGTCATATTATGTGCCTTTTCGGAAAAAAACAGGCAATCTTTAGTGAAAAGATATGATAGACAGTTCATCATATTGAAATGCTGCACATACAGCTTCACTTGGGACAACAAATAAATCAGAAATTCGAACATCTCTGTCTGCTTGATCGAAGGCTGTATATACATGAGCGGGATCTTTGTTGACAAAATTGTTTAATAATGTGTCCCGCAAATGATCTATATTTGACTATCTACAGTCTAAATAAATAGTGAGCAACTGCAAACTCTTAAACAAAATACAAGGAAAACATAAAAGCTCACAATCTGGAGGAGTTTTCCACATTTTAACAACAGTTTAGTACGTCATGTTAAAACTGAAGTAGTATTTTGAAATTTATTCTTTACCTGATAAGCCATATTTTATCAAAATTTCCCATTTGAACTTGGAGGAAAATTTATCAAAATTAAGGAAATCATACAAAATATCTTGAAAACTGAACTTGTGAAGAATATCCGAAACATAAGCGATAAATCCCCTTCTACATGTGTACAAACAAAGGCACCTTTCATGTAAGCGCAATAAAAATGATTGTTTAGACGTAAAGCCCCCTCTTAGCTTTACACAATGCGCTCCAAAATCGAAGCTTGCCTTTTTTCACATATAGATAGAGCGATGATAATCAAAACATACCAGTGCGAAATCTGGTCTAGTTCTCATGGCGAACCCCTGAATCAACTTGGCACATAAATATTGAGCAGATTTGAGGCGACATCCGTCCGAATTGGTTAATGCATACCATAGTTCACATCCAGACATATTTCTTGGGAGTACCGCGGTGGCCGAGTGGTTAAGGTCTACCGACACTTTATCACTAGCCCTCCACCTCTGGGTTGCGAGTTCGAAACCTACGTGGGGCAGTTGCCAGGTACTGACTGTAGGCCGGTGCTTTTTCTCCGGGTACTCCGACTTTCCTCCACCTCCAAAACCTGGTACGTCCTTAAATGACCCTGGCTGTTAATAGGACGTTAAGCAAAAAACAAACCAAAGAGTACCATGGATACATAGAGCTTCACCCCTGCCAACGGATTGATATTTGGACAATAAATCAAAACTTTGACCTCGCAACTTGTGAATAATTTCATCAATGTTGGGTCGACCTTCGATTTATATCTACTAGTTTAGATATTTACTGCCATATATTGATATTTACTATCTAATTATTGTAATATATTACGAAATATATAACGAAACCTCTTGAGCACATTTTTTTGCTGTCTTAGATTCATACATGTATTTACTGTCTGATATTAATATCAATTGTTAAAGATTTATATTTATTGTATATTTTCATCTCCACACATCCATCACGAGACATACATGTATACTACATCATACTGCTTATTTATGTTTAAAATCTTCTTTTTTTTGTTCACAGATATCTTAACAACATGCAGATATTGTGTCCCTACAAACCAGTATATGGCGGAATAAAAAGTGGATGGCAGTTCTGTAAAATGTTAAATACGTCTCTTCCAAGTGCAGTTTATTTCATCAGGTATGAAATCCTTAACGAGAAATGCTATATGAAAACTTCGCATATCAACAAATAAAAACTGTAGCATAAAAAAGTACCTAAATACTTAATTATGTAAGAAGGACAGCTGCTTATTATTCGCCTACCGGTGAAACTGGGGAACTATAGGTTTCATCCCCCTCTGTCTGCCTACCTGTCTGTCTACTCAGTTTTTACGCTATTTTCTCAGCCGTGCTTCAAGGTATGTTGGTGAAAGTTGGTATGCAGCTTTAAAATGCGTAGCTACAGATCGAGTGAGTTTTGGATATATTGAATCAAGGTCAAGGTCACTGTTACTATTTTAAAGGGGTTTATGTGTTTTGCTTAAGCACTATCCGGCATGTTTGTTTATACTAACGCTCCTACATTGATATTGTTTGTTTTTATGATCCTGTTTGACAATATTTCATTTCCTTGTTGTTTGACAATATTTCCTTTCCTTGTGTGACATAACGTCAGACGTGTTCGATGTTTATTGCTCTGCCTAATGGTTCCGTTGTCACTATCCTAGCCTCGATTATGAGAATGCAACTTAAACTGGATTTGACCTGTAGAGTTCCATCTGAAAATGTTAAAAGGAGTATAAGATGAAATCAAAAAGTCTTTGATGTTCAATAAAATCATGACAGCTGTTTTGCTAGAACTTAAAAAAAGTAACTTCAATGTACTTTTTCTTGCTGCGAATACACAGCAATAATTGAAATGTGGAAAGGAAATACTCTGATAGACACACCAAACTCTAGGGAACAACAGACAGTTCATCAAAATGTTTTTTTATTGAATTAACAAGAAAGATATCTACATTTGGTAAAGTTATTGCAGAAAAACATTATCATCATACACTGAGTTTTACTATGATTGGGACTTAATTTGCTCTCTCTCTCTCTCCTCAAATTAAATATCACATTCCATATCTCCATATTATTCCGGTATATCCAACTTTTATGTCCTTGGAAGTTTCATCTACATAGATCGTGACACAGGAATTTGTGTAATCATATACATGTATAAACAATAAAATGAAGCGGCTTAAGTATTGAGCCCAGTTTAACGCTATTATGTATTTTCTTTAAATCCGATGGCATTATTTGATAGACAACAGTTCGTCTGTATCTTCAATCTTACAACCTTAAACACTTAAAAAGTGTTGTGTCTGCTGCATGATGAAATCAGAAACCAGACTTAAGATTGTTTCAGGTTAAAAAGTCAGAAAACAATTGAGAAACAGGGATTTCTTATATTTTGTTGAGATCTGAAAACACAGTTGGCAGCTTTGTATAGGATTTGAGTAAATCTGAGTAGAATTCTTAGGTAGTAAATATCGTATTAGTACCCCTATACAGTAACAATACAAGTTTTATCCTGTATTTATTAGAAGAACGTGGAAAACCTCAAAATCGACCGACTTCTTTTCGGGGTAAATATAAGATATAAATGTTTTATTGTGTTTTTTGTTAAGTTTGGATAGCCACAAGGACACTTCTGAGAAGTTTCTGGAAGACCTATCTTTGGAAACCCACTATTGAAACAAGTTTCATATCAAGCAGGTGGGTTTCGTTTACAACTTTAAGAAACAGCAATAACACCTTATGTAGTATTAGATCATAAAACATTATTTTGGTTTGTTTGTTTTAATATATTAAGGCTTAACTCTCTTGCAATTATGGTAAACAATTTAACATGCTATTCACATTGCATTATTAATGTTTTAATGTCAAACAATTGATTTATAATAATTCAATTTATGGATAATTAATTGAGTGCTATGAATGAACCATTTTTCATAGTTGTATACTGTATAAACAGCTATATTCGCGTAGAGTTTAATTTCGCTATATTCGATGTCATTCATTATAGCAATAACATACGTATCCCGCAAATATGAGTACCGCGAGTTTCAGTTGTGGTCAATGTATATCAAATTCCGATATACATGTATACACGTAAATAGCATGAAGTAATTTTATGAGTATTCGAACTAGTTCTAACTGCAACAACCACAAAAATTAACAAATATACAGTACCATCTCTGATCTCGTTGTAGGGTGGTCATGGATGCCGTAGAAGGTAAAACGTCTGTGGATACCAAGGAATGGTTGCCTAGAATAAAGGAGGTACAGTATTTACTCGTATGATATTTCTAATGCACATGTTTACGCATTCTTATTCTTATTCGTTATTGAAGCGCGAAGATCAGCATAGCAAGCAATGGGCCATTTCAAATTATCGATATGCTTTTATCGAAAAAATATCTAATCTGAATTTGAAATTATTTCTTTTAACGAAAGACTGAGCTATCGGTTTGTTCAACAGCAATTAAATAATCATGGCAACGTGTTTGAAAACTATGTAAGTAAACGTGCCGATATTTGTTTTATTTGTGTTTAATTTTTAGAGTAAGGTGACAAATTTCTTTTTCATACAAATGTATTTTGCTCATATAGTTATGATGTTTCCTTTTAATATTTTACCCTTGACCTCTTTCTGTGATGATTGGCCGTTGAAAAGATGATAATAACGATTATAATTTCTACTTTCTTCGGGTTTCTATCCTCAAAAGTATCTGTCAATAGTCCCGTCATCTTCGGGTGACCCGATTAGCCGCGGACAGCATCTTCCCGTATGACTTCAGCTGTTTCCAATGTGTATGGCAAATAAAAAAAAAAAACTCAAAACATCCCATAATATGTGAACGTCGTATTCATAGGTCATCAGTTGATGATATTAAATAACAAGCAAATAAGCAATCACATTTAAAGAGTTTGGCAGCACTTGACCGACCATCCAATCAGCTCTGATTTTTAATCACTCATTCTAATAAGTTCATATATTTATATGTATCCCGCCTCCCATTGGAGACCAAAACGCACTCATCCATATCAGCAATGATAATACAAAATGAAGGAAAACCACAGTTTAGTAATTAAAGATGGTTAGACCATTAAGGTTTGTTTAAATTTTAGCATTGTCCTATCAAACTGAGAATTGGAAATTGCAGATTCAATAAGACAATTCATTGGTTGAAAAGTTAAAACTTATCAACTGTATATATATTGTTAAACGAACGGAATAACAATTCGAGTTTCATTTAATAATATTATAATATACATTACAAATTCTCGTAAAATCAAATGGTGATTATATTTAGTTCCATTTTCATTTAAACAATTGCTTATGAAAATTGCT
Organism: Pecten maximus; assembly: GCF_902652985.1. Classification (NCBI taxonomy): domain Eukaryota; kingdom Metazoa; phylum Mollusca; class Bivalvia; order Pectinida; family Pectinidae; genus Pecten; species Pecten maximus. The sequence goes on from NC_047020.1 coordinate 41,679,397, forward strand.
TAATATCAATATCAGCATTTAAAAAATCATTTAATTTCATTGATTCTAAGAAAACAAAAACTGAACTCTTTATTTTTCGTTATTTTGTTTTTAGCCTAAACAAAAATCATTGCTGATCAACGTAGGGAAGCAGTGGCTGGACATGGTGTTATGGTTGTCATCAAAGAAAATCCTCAACTACGTCGACCAGTTGATTTTCAAAGTTGAGGGCATAGGTAGCTCTTCATCGCAGTCGGATTATGTTAGACAAATATCTCTTCTGTCGCAACTCCATAAAGAAGGTTTCAGAATTTTTCATCTCTTAAGGGATGAAAAGCCTTCATGTTATTACAACGTCGATGGCCATAGGGTGACTGGTTGCTACATTGTGTATATGGTGAGTATATTGGTTAAACCATCCCTTTTAGTAAAATAAAATTGCTATGATTAGATAAAAAAAAATGACTGATTGCTAAGTTCACAGGACGCGACTAATGTTGAGATTTTTTTTTTTAACATAATTTTGGATTTTCTTTGCTTCTCCCCTGTGAAGGGACAAAACAGATAAATAAAAAAACATTGTCTGCTGTACCTTTTGTAACATTTCAGATCAGCATATTTTCACTTCCTAACTTTTCGTTCGTAAGGTCCCTCTTGACAATACCCCGCACTTGGCATGTCCCCTGATCGAGACAATTTAAAAAAAAAAAAAACCAACAACAAACTATTTAATAGACGATACCGCCATCCATGGATACTGTCTGCGGGGGAAATATGGGGTGTTCTAACTATAAATGTAGATTTGGACACTTTGTTTGCCTATTGTAGGTTTTCCAGGTCGCTTAACAGGAATCAAAAGTTAAGCATCACTTACGAGTCCTAGATAGAAGGAAGCGCTGCATAACCTATCTTTCCCTTTGGGCTTTTCTGTCTCGTACTCAGAATTTCTGAATTCTGTATTGACATATATAGTAATAGCTGCTCTGTCTTTTACATAAAACTTCTTAAAATAAAGTATCATCGAAGAAATGTTGTGTAGTGTTAAATATATATATATGAATATCTATAGATGCGGTGCAGGAAATATTTACCAGCCTTGGTATTGCCACCACCAAAGGACATCAAAGATATTAATCCTATCGATGCTGCTGGGCTATATCACCTGTAGGTGCAGTATAAATACATAATTATATAAATTATACTTATTTTACAACAACTGTAAAACAGATTATTTTAACGTGTGCGTATTGCTCGTGTTGCTCAAATTCTGATGGAAGGTCGCCAGTGATCGTAGTGTGTGAGGAAAACGAAGTACCCAGAGAAAACACACGGGCCGACGACGGACGACGACGAAGAAGCCGACCGGACGACGAAGACGACGACGACGGCGACGGCGACGACGATCGACGACCACGACGAAGACGACGACTCCGCCGGAGCCGAGTCCGAGACGACGACGACGAAGGAAGACACGACCGACGACGACGCACGAGGACGACGAGACTACGGAGACGACGACGACGAGCGACGGAGAGACGACGACGACGACGGGAAGACGCGACGACGGGGGACGACGACGCCCAGGGACGACGACGGACGAGACGCGAACGACGAGACGACGACGACGACAAAGACGACGACGGCGACGACCACGACGACGACGAGGGAGAACGACGACGACGACGACAGGGAGACGACGACGAGACGACGGACGACGACGACGACAAGACGAGACGCCCCGCGAGGGGACGACGACGAGGGGGGACAGAAAACGACGACTACGACGACGAGGGACGACGACGACGAGGGAGACAAACGACGACACCACGACGCGACGACGACACGACGGCCGAGCCCACGAGACGACAAAGACACGACGACGAAAACGACGAGACGACTATACACTACGACTACGCCCCCTCACACGACGGACAGAACCACACAGACGACGACGACGGAAGATGACGCGACGCGCCCACCCGAGACGACGACACGACGACCACCACAACGACGCCCAAACGACGCGACGAACGACGGGACGACGACGACGAATGCGACGACGACGGTGACGACTACTACGACCAGACGAGCCGTACGACGAAGACGACGATCGACGGCGACGGCAGACGCGTATGACGACCACCACGACGAGACGGAGACGACGTTACCACAACTAAGAGGCGACGACGACGGTTACTGACTACTACTACTACACGACTACGACGGACTACTTCTCTAACGACCCGCTACTACGACGACTACGACGACCACGACGACTACCACTACTACTACTACTACTACGATTACTACTACTACTACTACTACTACTTCTACTACTACTACTACTACTACTACTACTTCTACTACTATTTATACTACTACTACTACTACTACTACTATTTATACTACTACTACTACTACTACTACTACTACATGTACTACTACTACTAGTACCACTACTATTACTACTACCACTTCGACTCCGTAGCTATAGATGCCCGATCGGTTAAGGGAATCCCGGCTTTACAGGTTAAGGGTGACTGTATTAGCATACTGTTCGTCCAGTCGATCCTGTATAAAGAAGTCTAATATACTATTAATCAGGTAAAATCATACGAACCCAGTTATAAGGCCGAGTTTTGTGATATTGGCCCAGCGCCGAAGGCTGAGGTCTCCTATATCTCAGACCAAGGCCTTATAACAGGGCCAATATATATATATATATCACCTGATTTATGACCCTTTTATTGATTAACAGTAAAGATTTTGAAAACATGAATCCAAATAACATACTTGCTAAAAACATTTTATTACATTCTATAAAAGACATTATAGAAGATACATAAAGATCCCAAAGGGAGGTAACTATTTTATTAAGATTTACTTTTTATTATAAGATTGATGTATGAGACTGAATTCTTTAAGGTGATTTAGTAAACTATACAGTTGATCTGGGGTATTTCGGCCGGATCACATAACTCTTCAACACTGGTTCCGCAGTCATGCTCCGATTGTTTTAGACAATGTTTTTGTTTGCGCTGTCATTGTGAAATACGTCTGTTTCTTCAACTGATCCATCAATTGCGTTACTAACACCAGTAGTCAGGGGGATGTAGTCTACTCGTTCTAGCGAAACAAATTGTTAATGTCAGAATTTTCCAAATTTTTAATTTGGTCAGGCGTGAAAATAACAGTTCATCGGATTGGTCCCAAAAACCTCGGGGAATAGTATATAAATAGTGCCCTTGTCTGAGGGGAATATGGAGGATTGTTTCCCTGAGGGAACATTATCTTCCCGAGCCGATAGGCGAGGGAAGATAATGTTCTCGAGGGGAAACAATCCTCCATATTCCCCACAGACAAGGGCACTATTTATTTTCTTATACCGAATAGATATCAATTTATCGATATCCTCCTCAAATATTGAGGCAAACCTCTTGGACGTCTGCTCCATGTTTACAAGTTGTCTGTGTCACTGTTGCGTTTGTAAGAAATGTCTCCCTTCTCAATGTTCGGGATTTTCCGTAAGAAACAATCGTGCGTTTTCGGGCGGAGCGGGGAACATTGCAATATCCCACGGCAATGTTGACCGCTGTTTCTGACACTGCATATTGTTTCAGGTCATGTGATTAGGAATTGACCAATAATAAGGCGAGAATCTTACATAAGGTATAATAATTTTGAATGTTGACTGGTAAATCATGAAACAACTGTATATTTATTGTCTTAAACGGAATGATATCTCAAAAAGACGGAATGAACGCGAGGAATTCCGGATGAAGTACACTTTCGATTTCGCGAAATGTTCACTTTAGCCAAGTTAAAAGTCAACCAAAATTTGGAAAAGTCATCCGATGTCAGAAAAAATTCAGGCAGTCGCCCAATATGGTTTTAGTCGAGATGTGGTATTTTAATAATGGCCGACTTCGGTCGCAATATCACTCGGTCAGTAAAATATATGCGAATGTATTATACTAGATAGTTAATTGATAATAAAATGTATATTATTCTGTTTTTCAATGTTGATGATATAACCTGTTTCCCATGTAGCTACGTCTATTCGGCACAAGTCCTATGTAAAGACGTTGTCCGTATTGGGAACATAGGTGACGGAGGCTGGGATGTCTGTAACGATACTGCCTATAGACCCTCGTCAAACTGCATCGTTTATTCGTTCGGGTAAGTTACTTATATCATTTACAAGCCAAAGTCAGTGCATAAAAATCCATCACTCTGTATAGGACGTAGGATACGTAAGATTGTAGGAAGGGTTCTCCTATGCTGTTACAAGTCCGTTGATTTTTATTTTCATATTTCAAGCAATATCATTGAAGGCGGTGCTTGCTTTTCTCAGTCGATTTTATGTTCTTGAGCTTGTTCCAAGGTTAGCGTTTTCTCCCATACTTCACAGGGTTACCGGCGGTTGCTAGGGAAAAGATAAATCGATCTTACAAGGGGTGGGTAAAGACAGCCGGCACGCGCTATATGACGTTGCTCACAATAACGTAACGTCATCATTTTACGTTGAGTAACCAAGTCGTAAATGATGACGTCATCAACTTTGACGCACATTCCAAGGAGCATTGAAGATGGCGCGAGGAAAAACTTTCATAAAAAATCTTTGGTTGCAAGTATGTGAGAAAAATAATCAATCATGGGTCTGTTCCGCGAACAAGGATATCTCAACCCTCGTGTAAGAGTTTGGCTGGCCAGCACTCGGCAAGCCTCGTGCTGACTGGCCAAACTCTTACACTCGGGTTGAGATATCCTTGTCCACGGAACAGACCCATGATAGATTATATTATTCCTTGCCGAATGTCGACTACTGACAGAGAAATGAAAAAAACAAGCCGCTGGTTGGGGAAGATCATGGAAAAGTGTTCTCTTCGATATCCCGATATCCTAATTAGTCTATTTCGTTATGCGATATCAAGTCAAACGTATTCAATGCTTGTTAAAAATGCCAAGAGGTAGACACTACCCCAGTTCCAATTTATAGAACGTTACATTACCCATATTTGACCAAGATTTGTATAGAGGATGTCGTCGATGATACAGAATTTGTTTTAATCTCTTCTGAAGCACCCAGTCTTGATATCCTTGTACATTGGCAAGGGTATCCCCGTAGTTCACACTTTGCACTGGTTTTATCAATTTGAAGCTGTACTTCTTTATTCATTATTCTTTTGGTTGATTTTGTATAGATGATATATGTGTCTAATTTCAGTTTACTTTTGTGTTTAAGGATATCGTCGGACTGGACCTTTGACGACGAAGTATCAAGACGATATGGTTGCGAGGTCCACTCATTTGATCCAAGGTAGGTTTCTAACATGATGATTATGAAGTTAGTTCTAATGTTATCAACGATATGCTTATATAAATAACATTTGAAGATGCATCAAAAGCACTCCGTAATTCTTGAATAAATACTTCATGTTTAGTCAGTAAACGAGTCAACTTAGTTCTCGATCAAGAATCTAGCTTCATAACCTTGCTACTAGTTTTATTTGACCACACAACACTAGTTACTGTAGCATACTTACTAGCTTCATCTGATCATACTGCACTAGTTACTGTAGCATACTTACTAGCTTCGTCTGACCACACAAAGCTAGTTACTGTAGCATACTTACTAGCTTTATCTGACCACACTACACTAGTTACTGTAGCATACTTACTAGCTTCATCTCACCACACTACACTAGTTACTGTAACATACTTACCAGCTTCATCTGACCACACTACACTAGTTACTGTAGCATACGTACTAGCTTAATCTGACCACACAAAGCTAGTTACTGTAGCATACTTACTAGCTTCGTCTGACCACACTACACTAGTTACTGTAGCATACTAACTAGCTTCGTAGGACCACACTACACTAGTTACTGTAGCATACTTACTAGCTTCGTCTGACCACACTACACTAGTTACTGTAGCATACTTACTAGTCTAATCTGACAACACTACGCTAGTAACTGTAGCAGACTTATCATTAACAGAACAGGCACACTGGGTTTTTCCCGTCAGTAGACAGTTCAATATTAGATATACATGTATTCGCGCATGATTATTGAAAGAACCTGTTTCAAAACATTTAATAGTTGGCATTTAGCTTTTATCATATGATTTACATAGCTTTAGAACATTACGACCAAAGTAGTGATATGTGTTCTCCGAGTCACGCTTGACGTCACATGCCTGCCGAGGACAATTTTAACATATTAACTCATAAAGATGACAGATTGACAATGTCGTGTAACGTGTCTAAAGGTTTATTGTCAGGTTCCTTGTCAGTTCTAATGTTCAGATCATCAATTACTTACACCCTTCCTAAGATGGTGTAATGACCGATATTGTCCTCTCTAACAACGAAAATAAGTCTTCGCCATAAACACGATGAAACCCAGAGCCATAAAGATGTGAATGAGCTAGTGCTATGTCATCATTTTCTTATCGATGAGAAAAATACACCATCAAATCTAATCCATAAAATATTGTATAACTGTACTGAATACAGAGAAATATAGTCGCATAGCCACGGCTTCAAAAGACAATGGTATACAGTGAGATACACCATGTTGTTTCACGATCGACATTACTTTTAAGCCCTCAAAAAGGTTTGTAATCCAAATACTTTTTTAAGGTTCTTATTTTTTTCCCCAGCATTGGAATGGATGATCACAAACACTCAGAAAGGGTTTGGTTTCATAACCTTGGTCTGCAGGGCTATGACGGTATATACAACAAATGGAAAGTGAACACGTTCGAATCCATCACAAAGATGCTATCACATTCAAATGTACGTATTTATATTCTTACTGAACAGTTATTATTAATTCATCAGAGTTACATTTACATACAAAAGTGATTTTCATTTTCATTATTTCACCAATGCAATTTTTCGTAGATACATATAATTCATCAAGATATTTGCGGCAATTTCTTTTCTTTTTGACGATTAAATTTCTTTAAAAAAAAACATCGATGACTGTTTCGTTGGAAATACCATCGTGAAATGACGGAGTGCCCTGCATTCACTTGCTTACAATTAAGGATTGAATAAAGTTATGTTGAGGTGTATGGAGGTATAAACCACAATAGGTCTTGAGACAAATATCAACATAATTTTTTCAATCCTTATATTCATATTTTTTTGATATTTTTGTATAATCTTTTTATGTTAGCTTGTTCGCAAGGATTTTATTTCAAAATTTGGTTGGTCGAGTGGCGCATTTGTTGCAAAAGATATAAAGGTTACACATTTAATAGTCTCCGTTCTAGGAAAAAGCGCGTGAAGAGTTTCCGTCTCGGGAAAGGGATCACGCGCTAATTGCTGCCCGTGCAATGTCAACATTCAAGAGGCTTTTGGAGATATCAAAATGATTTTTTTTTTTTTTTTTTTTTGCATTATAAGTAAATGAACTGTACTAGTTTATGTTATTTTTCAGGAATGCGGTCGGCGTTAATGTCTATAATCAGAAACGGATTGAAGTCTAATGCTAAAATTAAAAGTATTTGTATTACCTAAGATACATCCTGATCACCTGACCGTTTTACAGAGTTTAAATTTTCTTGGAATAGTTTCTCTTTTCGTCTCAGGAATATATACATGTATAAACATCATGGAATTTGCCGAAATTGTACGAAACTGAAAAACAACCAGCGCAACCATTTTGCCACCCAATAGCCCGATAGGACAAAGATTTTGTTTTTAAATATCAAAGACTTTTTAAGTCAATATGTTTCAAATTTAAACATCTATTTCTTTAACTGTTTTCAGTTGATCTTGGATTACGTCAAAATGGATATTGAAGGGAGCGAATGGCCTTCACTGAGTCAAATGATTGACTCTGGAGTACTTATAAAGTTCGGCAACTTGCAGTAGAGATTCATTTAGATGGGAAGTACCATGGATCAACCTATTACATGAGACTACAAATATTGTCACAACTTGAAACAAATGGTTTTCGCTTGTTCTGGACAAATCCAAATAAGGGTGATATAAATTTAGGAAACATACACAGAAAAAGCATAACTGCGTGTTATGAAATGTATTTCTTGAATACCAAACTACAGCGGAAGTAAAAACAAAATTTTTTTTTTTTTTTTTTTTCGCTCTCTTCAACCCTAGAATATGTCGTGGCAGAATGGCCTGTCATCTACCGGTAAGTGCTAGTTATGTCCCCTGAAATAACGTATTTTTCTACCAATCAAATTGCATAATCACGGATACACGGGCTTCCACTTCTAGATAAGTCATACTATATATAGATATAGTGTGTAGGAATTTAGAAACAACAGGAATAGGCGATCGAGATAGTATGCCGGAAGCAAGATATGACTTCATGTAGGACCCAAATCGTGTAACGTAATGAAAGCACTTTCGAATTCGAAATAATTTCCCTCTGTATCGATACGTACATTTGATAGTAATCCGAGTTTTCTGACGATATTGCTAATTAATACAAATTTAAACATTCTCAGTGTATATATAGAAGTTGCACAACGAGTGGTTTTTGGATATGGAATTAATTTTACACTCATAAGGTATTTTTTCAAAAGTTATAATTAAGAGACACAAGCTTTAGCGAGTGCCTTTTGTAACCTTTAAAAATTAACTTACGACTTTAAAATAAATTCCATATCCAAAAATCACGAGTCGTGTGACCTGTTTCTACCGCAATTACATCGGCTAGAATCGAAGGGAAACACGGCCAAGCATGATTTCGCGTATTCAAATAAGGTATGCACATAAAGGTGACAACCGGGACCCGGTGATGTGACGTCATTCGATTATTGATGACGTTAATGACAATTGAAGTTCAGATAAAATTTCGAGTTTTTGACCAATCAAAATACCGAAAGGTTATATTATATTGTGGAATATAACGTATATCCAACAGTCAGCACATGTATACAATGGCCTGAGAGAGGAATAACACAACGCATTGTGGTAGGAATGATTTCCTCAATCATTTGAATATTTCGATAACGTTGAACATTATTTAACGAGTTATGTGCCACGGGGCCGATTTTGGGCCGATTATAGTACTACGTTGAGTGCCAGTGGGCCGATTTTAGGCCGATGCAGGACAGTAAAAAATGGACATATTATTTTCTTAATTTATTTATTACAGATTGATAGGGGAATATCTTAACTTCACATTGAAATAAATTTTGACGTCATTTCTTGATAAATGACGTCACTACAGGTAAATAATGACGTCATTATTGCAAAGCCGTGAACAAGGTCACGACGTTGTTCCAGGGAACGTCATTTTTACTACATGGTACATCAGCGTTTTCGGGTTTTATTTTCTGGGCAAAACGATCATCTGTATTTTACATTAAACAGCCGATTAACATCTTGGGTGTCTTTTTCTCAATCAGATTATATTTTATTTTTCCTATGAGTTGTATTTAGTAATTAGACTAGTTCAACGGACGAAGATTATTTCTGTCTCATAATATTGTGTTCATCATTACATAATTCACGTTATATGCCTACATGTAGATCGATGATCTCGTTGAAATCAGTTTGTTATAAACTACCCAGTGTAAATATTATTCATATATTGTCGTTTCAGTATTTATATTTAGGAAGTCATACAGTATTTACAATGTAGAAAACATAAGATTTGATAAAAAAAAAATTTTCTAATAACCAATAAAAAATCAATATTATGGAAGAGGCCACAATTTTCCAGAGCGGGCACCATGCAGATAAATCTGCTGGTAGTATGAAAATGGTTAGTGGAAACGATCCCACACATTGCCTCAAAGCTGAATTTTAAAAAAGCGTGATAAATTGTCTAAGATAATGTACAAGAAAACGTGAATCACTGCATTTGCTGCATGTGCAAAGACGATGTTTAGGAATTGTGTGAAACTGTACATTTATTTACCATATATACAAAGATGAAGTTTAAGGATATACAAAGTTTATTTTTAAGAATATGTGAACCTCTGTACTGTATAGATACATGTGTGTATGTCTTCTTGTTCCACACAAAGTGTGGCTGAGTGAAATAAAATCATTGAAATCATTGAAATCTAATATGTTACGATATCGAGATTCGTTACACATCCTTCCGTTCTAATAGATTGGATAAGAACTGAATCAACCACGAGAGTTTGTATGAGACAGCGTTCAGATTTAATGGATGATATAATATGATGTCACATTTAATTACACATATTTATGTAATGTTATACCCGATACATATAACTTTAGATCCTTTATTGGAAAATAAACTAAAATAAATCAAAGTTCCAAGGAGGACACTGCGCAAGAACATTTGTAGACCCGCTCTTGACAAAACTACCTCATTGTAGTGTGCCAAAGATATCCAGCAAGACAGCCCACATTATACTGACAACGGATATACCAGTCGCCCTACCCCAAAAATGTACATGTACCATCAGTACAGACTCTGGTTTGTCCCACCAGAGAAAAGCCATAAGTGAGTCATTGTCAAGAGATATCATAAAGAAGATAGTTGATAGAAAGAAAAGAAAATATATGATCCGAAGTTAAGTCGCCTCTTACCATAATGGAACGGGGACAGCAGATATTTTTTTTACGTCCTACCTGCAGAGCAGTGACAAGTATAGTAGATGACAATGTAATCATTACTGTTGCTGTAATATTAACCGGGGATGGAGAAACTGTCTAGCTTTTATGAATGACTATATGTAACCAAAATGCATGTGACATTACTTTAGCAACGTTTTGCTCAAAACACAAGATGTTACATTTTATGTCGGAAAAGTTATAGAATTTTAAACAGAGCAACGACAGTCTCGGCACCCCAGCTCACTTCAATCGACTAAAAAACACATTTATTCAAAATGACACGGCGCATACTATATACTACCGTCATCTAGAAACATTCATCTTTAACCTACCGTGTCACTCAATACGAATTGTTACATCTAAAACACAATAATCCGTGAAAACATTGCCGAATTCCTCCAACAAAAACACCATTTTTCAAACTGCTCCCTCAGCCTGTCCAGATTCTTCATTTACATACGGGGTTGAAAGGTCATGCGATTATATAATCGACGGTCACCAGGTCACTTTTTGGGGTCATCTCGAAATACTTTATTTTACATGTGCATGTACAGGACGTCGTTTGCGAGATCACGGACTAATAAGATAGCACGTTTTAATGCCAGTGATGAGATCGTCCTTTCCTTTTCTTCAACAGCATCATTTCGGTAGTTATTGAACTTCGTATTGAAATCGAAAGATTACATGTGACGGTGTTCAATAACTTGTGCTAGACAGGGCCGGGGCAGTATACGTATAGCATGAACTAGCAGTATCAAATGAAATTTTTCGAAGTTAAAATTTGGATGGGGTAATAGCTGTTAGTTGTTTGATATTTTGTTTTTAAATTGAACTTGACATCTATTTAGGGTTATGCCTATCTTCAATTTAAAAAAAAAAATGGACCACTACATGACTAGTTAAAAATGTATAGACCACACACAATACCGGTAGGAATAAGAGGTTGTTCTGGGTGTTCTGGCGTTAGCCCTAAATACTACAAAAGTCTGGCGTTGACACAAAATAACTACTACTACCCCTAAAGTATTATATTTTCTTTCTCATTTCAATTCAGTTTCTTCAATCTGTAAGCCCTTCAGCCGGCTTGATTATTATTAGAGTAGCGTTGGATGCTTACACACTCAATTAATGAGGTAATTCATCAATAACTTAAATATTATATATGCGATGTAAAGTGGAATTACATAGATAATCAGTATTACGAAGAATACTTTACAATGCGTTTAACTCTTTTACATCGTCACTGGCGGATTTGAAGCCCCCCTCCCCCCAACCCCTTAAAATTGTCAAAGTAAGGGTATTTCAAAAAATGAATTCCCGTATCAATCAGCGAAATAATAGTATAAAATCAATAAAAATATCTCTCATATACTTGTTTATATAAAACACACCAGGTATGAATCTATCGTGAAATACACTAGAATGCAGGATTTTTCATTTACCTGCTAAAATGTTTTAAGGGGGGAGTACCCCCGGACCCCCCCCTCCCCCTCCCCCTCCCCTATAATTTCGCACGCCCCCTAATTGAAAAGCCTGTGTCCGCCCGTGAGTGTTGACACTAAGCGGCAAAATGATATCAAGTTTATTAAAATCGGAATCAAGTAAGCAAGTAATACTGTTTCGAAAATTTGAATAAAAAGGGGTTTGAAATAAAATGAAACTCCTCAATATTTCGATAATCATACAGTGATAGATCTATAGGCAAGTCCCGAATTTGATTGAACTCGAAGAATTTCTGGCAAACATTAAATCTAACATTGTGGGAAATGAAAATAAATTGATGATGGATCATCGATCACAACGTACAAATCGTTTGGCAGGTCTGAAGTATGATCTTCGTATTTGACGACGACATGATATTTGTAAAATGTGAAGAAATAAATGAACAGGTCTGAAGTAAGTAATGTTGGTACACATGTATACGTTCCAGTAACCTGATGACAGTCTTATTCGTGATTCACTTTTCTTTTTGTTCGTCCAGATTTCAGTAAACTGACAAAAGTTAATCAATAAATAAGCATTTTGTTCTACCTTTGGGACAAAAGTATGCGAATCCATTTCCCTTTTATTTATTTATTTTTTTAATTTTCAAGTATAAAATTTCTAGGCCTACTACGTGAGTGTTATTGCAGAATAGGCATTCTTGACTTCGTTTGCTTTTCCTGTGTACTGTCATATACGGTGCATGGTACTCTTGCGTTCAAAATGATAAATAATTTATGATTATAAATCATCGTTCATCGACGAAACTCTTCAAATAATCGTAAATGAGACGAAACTCTTCAACGAGCCAAAGCGTTTTCCGGACAAATGCATGCGGAGATGACCCAAAAACGTGCACCTGACGACAGACGATTATATAATCGCATGACCTTTCAACCCCGTATGTAAATGAATAATCTGGACAGGCTGAGGGAGCAGTTTGAAAAATGGCGTTCTGAGCGAGGAATTCGGCGATGTTTTCACGGATTAATGTGTTTTGGATGTAACAATTCGTATTGAGTGACACGGTAGGTTAAAGATGAATGTTTCCTGATGACGGTCGCATATAGTATGCACCGTGTTATTTTGAATAAATGTGTTTTTTTAATCGATTGATGTGAGATGGGGTGCCAATTCGCTCGTGACGGAGTTTCGGGCCTTGTACTTTACAGAGTACACATACCACTGTCATATAAAAAAAATGAAAATCACATTTTCTATGCATGCGCCCGTGGTCCTACCATGGTACATGTACTGTTATGTCAATGTGTGAGGTGAGTGGGGAACTCGCTTATGATTCACATGACATCTTCGTAGATAAAACGCAAACACATGTTTCCAGTTCCATGTCCTTGTATTAACTGACAAATATATCTTTTACATGAAGAGAATTCTAGAAAGGGGGATAACTCATACAATACGAGTTACAAATTATGTAATCTCATCACACTCATACTACCTACACAACATGTACATACTGTCGATTCAAATACAGGGACTAGGAGAAATTGTTACAGTGTACATGTAATTGGACCTTCTCTAGTGTGTATAGCACATTTTCAGACGTTTTTGTTTTGTGTGTGTGCTCTTTTGTTGTTGTTGTTGTTGTTGTTTGTTTTGCGTTTTTTTTTGGGGGGGAGGGGGGGATGTGGAGGGGGCTAGATATTAAAGCTGGGTAAAAATGACACCCCCATTATAATGTACACCAGCGGTGTCATTTTTACCGAAAGTATATTTTGCTATACATACTAGGGATTGATTGCATTGATCTACAATTTGAGAGAGTTTTAACGACAGCATTGCAAGTCTGAAATTCTATTCGAGTCTATTTGTAAGTTATTGGTCTGTATCACAATATTTGAGTAACCATCAGCACTTTTTTTTTAATTTTAAACTGATCGTGAGTGTACAAATATATATATATATATATTTTTACATGTTTCGTTTTTATATGTCATTTTGTCTCTTGCCCATTTTGCTCGTATTTTTAATAACATGTTTTGGCCCTTATGACTTTTACAGTGTTGATGGGCCGTTAAGCACTTTAACAAACTAACTAGGGAATGTCCCATTTCTTGAAGACTGTAACAAATTCTCAGGTCCCTGTCTGTGGTTCAACTACGATCATACATATTTCACGTACTCACATTTCGGACGTAACGAGAAAAAAATCGTTCCCCACTGCACTAATTACGTTACACGATCTTGGTCCTATGAATTTACCTGGAGTTGAACACGAAGGACTGTAAACCGAAAGAAGTTTGATAGTTTTTGACGTGTACTGGTATGTGTTAATCCATAAACATGTGTCCTGAACAGACCGGATCAACACTGCCAACTTGATATTGCCCCTATCAGAAATCAGACTGTCTCAAATTGTGTAAAACGCTGGAATCATCTGAAATTTTTAACGCTTGATCAGAACTAAACATTTTAAAAAAATCAGTTAAAAGTTGAAATAAATAGAATGTTTAAATATTTGAATATCTAAATAATAAATGGGATTCCGTCCAATTTCAATGATTTATTATTTGTATATTATAGCGTTTAGGGGGAACTATATTATAGTCCCTTTGCGTAAGGACTCGGGTGTGAGACAGGCGGTCCGAGGCTATCAGCCAATTAGCGGGCGGCCTGGCCCAAGGCCCAAAGGTTATCAATAGGATCAATCAATCAATAAAATATTTTATTATAGTGTCACATGTTAATATATACACATATCAATTACAACTTTTCAAAATACACAAAACCATATCAACATCCAGCCATTACTGGCTTGCGAGACACTTCATTAAAACTATATTTCATCAAATACACAGGGACATGAATCTAAAAATAGTACATAGACTAAAAGCATAGAATACTACTAATATACATGTACATTTGAATAGATAAGAAGACGCATTATTTTAAAAACACTCTTCTTCTACGAAGCATTAAAAATATTGTTTTACCTAATAAATACTGAATATCTGAATTATCCATTAATAAATTAAACTTGTTATTGATATCACATTCTTTAAAATTTTCGCAGACGCTTTCCATAGAATGAAAAAGATCAAGTCTTAGATCACTGTACATAGGACATTCACACAAAAAGTGAATTTCATTTTCTACACTGTTTGTACAAAATACACAAAATCGTTCGTTTAAAGGAGTTTGAGGTATACTGAAACGACCAGTCTCGATCCTTAAAGGAGCACTACCACAACGTAACTTGGTTAGAACGCTACGGTAAGGTCTAGGCATGTACTGTTTAGCATAATGTTCTGGTTTGCGGTCTTTCTTAAACTTCCGGTAAGTCCGTAACTTATTACCGTACACAAGCCACTATCGTTCCAAATTTGTCCGAACCAGTCACTTTCGTCTTTTTGTTGTACTTTATAAGTGGGTCTGACGGCAGATTCCGATAAGTTTTCGATACTGTATTTTTTCCCGAGTTTCACTACCCGCGCGTCCCACGAATCACGCCTTCGCATGGACCAGTTGTGAATCTTTCTTAGTAACTTGTCAGGGTTAGCAGACTTCACACGACAGTAGAACCTGAACACTTCAATCCTCTGTTTGCTAAGGGTAGACAACCAGCCCATGTCACCAATGACGCCGGCATTTGACGTATTCTTTGTCGCTCCAAGAAACACCTTGATTGCTCTGTTTTGGACGTTGTTGATTTCTCTACGTTCAGCCTGACCCCAAATTGCAGAGCAATATAGTAGCACTGGCTGTACTAGGCTTTCATAAAGTTTTGTGAATACAGAGTACGTCATTCCACCGGCACGGTAAAACTTTGAAATAAGAATTCCAAGGGCTCGACTTGCAGATTTTGATTGTTCTTGCACTGCTAGCTTCATATCAGCATGTTCGTCAAACCAGAGGCCTAAATATTTATATCGATCCGTGCGTTCCAAAGAATGGCTATTACAATTAAATGCATACTGGGTAGCAGGTAAGCTCCAAGGTCTAAAATGTACTATCTTTGTCTTCCCAGAATTCACGGATAACCGCCAGCGTGCGCACCATGATGACACTATGTTTAAAAGCGATTGTAACTTGTCTTCTGATGACGTCATTAGCACAATATCGTCAGCGTAAAAAAGACAACTCAGACTAACGCCGTCTATGTCGATTCCTTCACCAGAGGAGTTCAGCTCCTCAATTAAATTGTTTATATAGAGCGTGAATAACGTCGGTGAGGCTAAACATCCTTGTTTTACGCCACGGGACACAGATAGCCAACCCGTATGTAAGTTGTTAACACGTACGCAGCAGGTGACGCCGTTATAAAGTGCGAACGCAGCGTTATATATGGGGCCCTTTATTCCCGATTGTAAAAGCTTTTACCATAAGCATTCCCTGTCGACCGTGTCAAATGCTTTACGTAGGTCTAAGACACACGAGTACGTCGATTATTTGGCATTTATGCGGTTCTTTACGACACTATAAAGCGAGTAGACATGATCTTGACCACTTCTGTCCTTGCGAAATCCGTTCTGCGCGTCATGAAGAATGTTATGTTTCTCTAGCCAAGAGGAAAGACGACGATTGAGGATGTCGCAATACCCCTTGCATGGAACGGATAACAATGTAATACCACGATATGTAAGTGGGTTTCCTGGCTCCGTACTGTTCGGCTTCACAATCGGATTAATAATTCCCTGGCGTGAGCACAGCGGCCTCTCTGTTTCACCGGTACCAGAGTGTATCGTTGCGCCAACAGCAAAGTTAGTATAAGCTTAGTACTAGTACTAGGACAGACACTCTTGAAGTGTTTCAAGCGTGCGGCTCTTAGCCGCTTTGAGCTGTCTTATACTTTATCTTATGTTTTCAGTTTTGGTAATTATATAAGATACTCATAAGTTTTAAGAGTAAGGGTCTTAACCGCCATAGTAGTCTTGTAGTTCTTATATTAATTATATCTCTAGTAGGTTAGGTAATTATAAGGACCCTCAAATGCTTCAAAAGTGCTGCTCATAGCTTCTTTTAGTGGTCTCATAGTTTTTATTGTCTTTTATATCTAGTAGGTTAGGTCGGATACTCAAATGTTTTAAGAGTATGACTCTTAGCCTCTTCGAGTTGTCCTATTACAATGTAGTTGTTCTCTGAATATCTAGTAGCTGTAGCAGTTAGTATTTAGATGATCAAATGTTTCAAGAGTGCGGCTCTTAGTCTCTCTAAGTGGTCTTTATTCCTTTTGTCTAGGAATATTTTAGGTTAGGTTAGTAAAAGTATATTAGTCAATTAGTGAAAAAATTGTCATTTTATTGAGTGGGTTGTCTCCCTTTGATGTGTCAAGTATAATGTAATATGTCGTTGCTGACAGGCTGTGAGAGGAATATATATTTTAATAAAGAGGACCAGCATCTTGATACGTTGTCGCCATTTTATTCAACTAACTATAAAACATATCTCGGACCAACATATCCGGAATCAAGTACAAACTAATAAAACAAAATTAGAAATAAACAACAATATCCGGAATGGAGTTATTTCCCCTTAGACCATAATACTATAAGATATCTCACAGACCAGTAACACCATATACATAACAATAACAACAAGTCATATTTTTCAAGTAATAAACTTTATTACATTCTCACTGTAGAAATGTGGTTACATTTGTATTTGTAATGAAATGCATTGCTGTATTATGCATTTCTGGGGTTATCTTTGGCGGCCTAATTAAGTTGGGTTAAGTATTATCTTGGGGTAGTAGGATAGGCATGGTGTGGAAGGTAAAGTTTATAAGCTAGATATTCTAAATGTTATTGTATATGTTATTTAAACACATGTTGTGATTTTCTCAGTTGTATAATATATTGTTTAACTTGAACTGTTGGCTTGAGTCTTGTTTTAGTCTTAGTCGTCTTCTGAGAAGCAATAGTTTGGACTTGCAGTCCAAAACCACGTATTATCAATAAATCAGAGAAAACAGAATTGTCTGGTGTAGGGTGCGAGGGCCAGAGGAAACTCGGGCTATAGTGCTGGGTACGGCCTCACACTACCAAGAAATACCACTTAATGCCATCTCAGGTCCGGGTTTTTTTTCCACACCATCCTTTCATAACATAATATTAGCGATGATGACAAGATATATTTTGATGCAGTGCATGCATAGTGTTGACGCTGCGAGGGTGGAATTGTCAGGGGAAAATGAGCTCGAAGCTTAGCAAGCAATCAACTGATGCATGTGTCCACTTTTTTTTAAACATTAAAAAACACACACAGCGCGGACCACCGTATCCGGAATCAGGTAAAAACAACAATATCCGAAATGGAGTTATTTCCCCTTAAACCATTCTTTATTGGATATCTCATAGACTAGTAACACAAATATTACATTGTAAGTCTTGTGGTCAATTTTAAGAAAACCCCCAGGGTTAACTTTATCACTCAACATAGTAAGATAACACACAATTAATTAAAGATCATTTCCATTTGTTTTCGCAAGACCTGTTTTCTTAAAAATGACATGGAACATTATTTCATAAACATCTCATCATCAAATTCGTATAACTTAATTTGAACAAATAAATTGTTTACGTCAATGTTTTAAAATGTGCAATATTTACGGATCTTATTACTTGTATTGTTTATTTATGACGTAAATTTGTTTGTTAACTTATGACGTCATGTGTGTTATTATTCATGACGTCACGTTACCACGAACGCAAAATATACATTCCGCCTGAAGAAGCCGGAGAGGGCAGAAAGGCCTTGCGGTAAATCTTGATTTTTGTTTTCTTTTTCTTATATACAATTGATACATATATGGCATGACAATAATTCACCGCATCTTGGATTGTATTTCAGATGATATATTAATATAAGTCAAAGTTTTCAGAATCTACATTTCTGTAAACATGTAAGCTTATCTGTCTCATTGTTAATTTAAATGAGGTAAGATAACTCTGTAACTGAATTTTATTAATTTACCTACACTCTAACAGCATATGAAACCCGTATATGAATATGATACATGTACGTATAGCAAATTATGGCACACTTACCACTTACATATTGTATTGGTTGTTATAGAAGACAAACAAACAAAATAAAAAAACATACGAACAAACAACCGTTGTGTTAAAACCGGAAAAAATACTACATATATAGATATAGACAAAAAAACAAACAAACAAACAAACAAAAATAAATATAAAGATATATAAAAACAAAAATTACGGCGAGATATGCAGTATATATTTATTTACAACATTGTCACGGATTTACATGAATCATTACGACATTTCGGTGTACGAGAAACCTGTAATGTAGATATTGTAAAGAAAAGTACACTGTAGCACCAACACAACGGCATATCTGGTCGGCAGGAGTTCTTTAAATCCCACACACATTGTCTCAGACAGATTAAAAATAATCTCGGCGTATAGCTCGTGTGTATATCGTAAATCGCTTGATTCTCTTGTCAATGCTAATCCAACTTGAACGGATTTAAATTCCATTGAATGTATCTTTGTATACGTGTTTCTATACACCCGGCGATAGCTGAATGAGTCACGTGACTCCTATACTACGCTATACACGAAGAATCGATATTTATTGATTTGACGATCACAAAGAGACTCAGCGGTCAGTTAACGGGTTCTATATAGACAACGGCTCTAAAACTATCACCCTGGGATGGCCAAGTGGTTGACATAAGCATTCAAATTGTTTATTATTAATATTTGTATAGATGTGAGGGGCCGCGATGCAGCATAGAAGACAAAATATCGCTCAGCAGATCGAGGACACATTCCTATGCTGTACGATTTGTCTACAGCCATTTGATCAACCCAAGGCTCTCCAATGCCTTCACACATTCTGCGAAAAATGTCTGGATGATTATTACAAACAACAGTTATCTCGTAACGTGGGAGCAACGGTGTTTCCGTGTCCAGTCTGCCGACAGGTAATAACCGACCGTTTATCTAATATGTATTTAATGTAATACCATGCAAGGATATTGAAATCAAATCGTCTGTGTTTAAAACGTATCTACCTTTGTATTACAGCTTAATAATGGTTTATTGATTGTAGTCTGTATGTTAACTCCTGGCTGAAGAGTAGAGGCTCCGGGTGGTGTTCTGAATAATTGATATGCATCGACTCGGTTGATTATTGGAACACCACTTGTGTCAATAACTTGATATAGAATTAATTACATGGTGTTTGCAATGGCGACTTCTCCGATTGGCGTTTATCATTTATTCAATGTACTGTAATTCATCCAACTATGTATCGTATATACGTGTTTAACACACGTGACTTGTACACATCTTTGTCACTTCTATGGTCATCTGGACACCTACATCAACACTGTATCACTTCTAGATTCGTATGTGCGTCTAAATTTACAAACTCTATTTGTGTTATTTCTGGGGTCAGCTGGAATCCTTTGTCACACATACAATGTAATTTACTTCTAAACTTTATTTCCCCTGGGGTCAGTTTGTATATCTATACACTTATATCACGTGTAGGGTTCTGTTTCCCCTGGGGTCAGTCTGTATATCTGTACACTTATATCACGAGTAGGGTTCTGTTTCCCCTGGGGTCAGTCTGTACATGTATATCTGTACAGTTACATTTTGTATATCACGTGTAGGGTTCTGTTTCCCCTGAGGTCAGTCTGTATATCTGTACACTTATATCACGTGTAGGGTTCTGTTTCCCCTGAGGTCAGTCTGTATATCTGTACACTTATATCACGTGTAGGGTTCTGTTTCCCCTGGGGTCAGTCTGTATATCTATACACTTATATCACGTGTATGGTTCTGTTTCCCCTGGGGTCAGTCTGTATATCTGTATACTTATATCACGTGTAGGGCTCTGTTTCCCCCTGTGGTCAGTCTGTATATCTATACACTTATATCACGTGTAGGGTTCTGTTTCCCCTGAGGTCAGTTTGTATATCTGTACACTTATATCACGTGTAGGGTTCTGTTTCCCCTGAGGTCATTCTGTATATCTATATACTTATATCACATGTAGGGTTCTGTTTTCCCTGTGGTCAGTCTGTATATCTATACACTTACATCACGTGTTGGGTTCTGTTTCCCTGAGGTCAGTCTGTATATCTGTATACTTATATCACGTGTAGGGTTCTGTTTTCCCTGTGGTCAGTCTGTATATCTATACACTTACATCACGTGTTGGGTTCCGTTTCCCCTGAGGTCAGTCTGTATATCTATACACTTATATTACGTGTAGGGTTCTGTTTCCCTGAGGTCATTCTGTATATCTATATACTTATATGACGTGTCGGGTTCTGTTTCTCCTGAGGTCAGTCTGTATATCTGTATACTTATATCACGTGTAGGGTTCTGTTTCCCTGAGGTCATTCTGTATATCTATATACTTATATCACGTGTAGGGTTCTGTTTCCCTGAGGTCATTCTGTATATCTATATACTTATATCACATGTAGGGTTCTGTTTCCCCTGTGGTAGGTCTGTATATCTGTATACTTATATCACGTGTAGGGTTCTGTTTCCCTGAGGTCATTCTGTATATCTATATACTTATATCACGTGTAGGGTTCTGTTTCCCCTGGGGTCAGTCTTTATATCTATACACTTATATCACGTATAGGGTTCTGTTTCCCCTGTGGTAGGTCTGTATATCTGTATACTTATATCACGTATAGGGTTCTGTTTCCCCTGAGGTCAGTCTGTATATCTGTATACTTATATCACATGTAGGGTTCTGTTTCCCCTGTGGTAGGTCTGTATATCTGTATACTTATATCACGTGTAGGGTTCTGTTTCCCCTGTGGTCAGTCTGTATATCTGTACACTCACATCACGTGTTGGGTTCTGTTTCCCCTGATGTCAGTCTGTATATCTGTATACTTATATCACGTGTAGGGTTCTGTTTTCCCTGTGGTCAGTCTGTATATCTATACACTTACATCACGTGTTGGGTTCCGTTTCCCCTGAGGTCAGTCTGTATATCTATACACTTATATTACGTGTCGGGTTCTGTTTCCTCTGAGGTCAGTCTGTATAGAGTTCTGTTTCCCTGAGGTCAGTCTGTATACCCATACACCTATTTGACTTGTAGGGATTCTTCTTCTCCCTATATCAGTCTGTATAGTTTCCTGTATCTTAGGTCTTTTTGTATGGTTCTGTTTTAGCTTGGCCCAGTCTGTACATTATGTCATTCAGCTGACGGATTATCGAGTTAGGGCTGTGGCCTATCACGCCGGAGACCCGGGTTCGATTGCCATCGGGGGTCTCAACAGGAATGTGTTTTCCCCTGTTCTTTCTTATTTTAAATACATATATTAAACCAATGCCAATTAAAATGTTTTCATTTTTTTATCTCTTAGTTTCTATTGTTTTGTAGGATATAACCATACCACCAAACGGAGTTTCAGGATTTCCATATAACCATCTAATTGTTAGTCTGAAAGACGCCGTCCGAACAAGTGCTCGTCCAGACAGCTTCCATTCAAATAGAATTCCAAGTGCGAATTCCGAGCGGGAAGACCGCCGGCCTATTTCAACAAGAGCGTCACGGCCAAGCACGAAATGTTCTGCTCGGTTTGGAAAATTTGGTGAAAAGGACGCAGAATTTAGCAATATATCCGGATTAACGGTTCATCCGTTGGGCGACATAGTCGTGGCGGATTGTGGCAAGAATGTTATAACTATTATGGGATTTAATGGAATTCCGAAACACAGTTTCACGTGTAAGTGTTATATACGAGATGTCGCAGTCTCGAAATCCGGATCTTTGTTGGTGACAGTTAGTCAATCCGACGCCGCCATTTTACACGAGTACACGCTAGATGGCAGGTTCGTCGCCCAATATGGCGACAAATACGCTCAGGAAAATCCTTTTGGAGTTGTAGTTACTAGTCGTAATAAATGTGTCGTATCCGGAATGTCTAAAAACCGAATTCTTATTTTCAATGACCGTAGGAAGCAGACACACTGGTTTGGAGAAGCTGGTGATACCTTGGAGCATTTTCTCTTCCCGTATTACGTCACAGTAAATAGCCGTGATGACATCATTACCTCAGATAGTGGAAATCACAGGATTAAGGTCAACAAAATGGACGGAAAGTTGAAATTTTCATTCGGATCGCAAGGCTCAAAGAATGGAAGTATGTTTTACCCTATGGGTGTGTGTGTTGACTACTTGGACAACATTTACGTCGCGGACGCAAACAATTACAGGGTACAAATGTTCTCACACAAGGGTAAATATCTTGCCACACCAATCAAAAGTACTTTTACATTCGGCATGGACGTTAAACCAATCAACATAGCGTTCTCAAGGGACCAGCTCATTGTATCTCTACGCGGGGCAAGATTTGCCGAGATTCAAATTTTCGAGTGGGACCCTTCCATATATGCTGATCCACCGTCAACACTTTTACGGTGCTGTGGGTTATATAATAAAGTTTCTGACAGTGGAGTGTATCACGCTTGGTCCTGACTTTTCTTTTCACATCTTGTCTCTCTTTAACCCTCGTGTTACAGCCCTTTTCTGAATTGCTAATGGTCGGTTTGAAACAACCACAACTAACACAGTTGGCGTTACAGTCAGTTTAATACTCAACCCTGTTTTGATTTAAATCTCCATTTTACACTAAAACCTTTGGTTAATTTTCGATGAAAATACTTGAATATAATAATCCCAATCATTTATAATAAGACATTTTTTTCTGATAAAATATTGTGACTCATATTTGAAAAAAAAGAAGATTTTATATTCACAATCAGGTGCTTTTGTTTTTTATTATTCAAATCATCAGAATCATGCTGCATATCAAATCAACATATTTCAATGGCTGCAATCTTAACTTTAAGGCTTGTTTCTAATTGGGATAATCTTGTTCAAACAGACGCTTGATTGATTACATTGTAATTCATACTCGGTCCATAAGGGTCCAAGTGAATAAGACTACATGTATATTAAAATGACATCAAACAAATAAGACTACTCTAATATGACCTACAAGTAAGTTTTTGTTTTAGCATTAATATAGATCTATGGAAAATACCGATAAAAAATAAGCCATACAGATAGGTCCGAAAGGTTACCGATTTGAAAATACATAACCTTTTAATATAAAGATATCTTACAAAATAAAAAAAAAAGATTGTTTTACTATATACGATGAATACTTTCGAAAATGTACAAATGTGTTTTATGGATGGTTTACAGTGAAGAGTTAACACAAGTGTTACCGTATAAACCATATTGTTAGGAAACAAAATACGCAGATTTTACAATACCTTATATACCAAATCTGTTGTGAGAGTTAGAACATACGGAAATTAAGAATTGATCCGTTCCACACGAACAAAAACCCCATAGCTAACGCTGTTATGATAAGGGAAAGAAGAAACAAAAACCTGACGGAATATCAGCATACAAGGCTACAAAACAGGTTGTAAGCATATTAATAAATGGAGAGATATATCACAAGGATCTTACCTACATGTTATGTCGGTAATGTTATAGAAGACAGAATACAGTTCGCCGTCTGGCCGGTAAAATTATTTATTTATCCAGAAAGGAACTCATGTACAGCGAAAGTATCTAAATTACGAATCATAATAGTTTAAACAAGTTGCTGTAAAGAATGAAAAAAAAAATATGTCAACCTTTCAGTTTCATTTCAACATGTAGAATTACATCTCCCTACATAATTCCCATGTCAACACGAGTTACTTCCCTTATACTATCACCCGACCTGCTTGAATGCCTATACCTTATTAACAAAAATTGTCTCAGCTGTGATAGTGACTCTTGGAGTGTCGATATATATGGAGTATTCCACATTTTTGAATATTTCTGCATGACCAAGTGTGGTTCAGATGGTGAACCTTTGCTTTTTGTATCATTTGGGAAGAACATGTATAAAATGAATTATTTTACCTTTTTTGTTGTTACTTAGAATTCATTTACATATAGTGCGTTCATTTTTTCCGTCGTTAATTATTCTATCAATACAATCTCATTAGAGACAAAATGCTTTTGATACAAAACAAAAACAAAACAAAATAACATGCTAATGTACATACTTCATGATAGCAAGTGGCATGTTACGTTCGGATTATTATCATTATTTGTTGTTGTTGTTGTTGTTGTTGTGGTGGTGGTGGTTGTTGTTGTTGTTATATAAAAAGATATAAACATTTCGCCTTTCTTAGAACAAATTAATCTGTCAGTATTTGATACACAAAATAGAAATGAAATACATGTATAAACAAATCAAAATAAAAATTAAAAAAATAAAAATAAAAAAACAAAAACAAAAAAAAACCCATAAAATTGCAAACCTCTTTTATATGGCCAATCGGAGTTATGCAACAATTTAAAATTCTAATAAAGTCAGTTCTGGCAAAACTAACATGAAATAACTTAACGAAAATCTATAGCACTTTTTTTTCTTTTTTTTTTTTCGTCTGTTTCTTTGAAACATGTATAGGAGAAATGCAATTTAGAATTTCTCACTAATCAAGTGATTAATAAAATAATCGTTTTAACAACTGGACCCACTTAGAACCATCCAGATATGTGAGTTAAGTTGTACGCTTTTAGGGATTACACAAACACTTGGCTATGTGATAATTTAAAGTTCTTCTTTCATACGCTTTAGAAATAAAACTCAGTACCTACGGTTAAACGGATAAAAAAAAAAAAAAATGGAATAATACATCTACCTTTTTTATTTGCATTTGCTTTCCGTTAACAATTATTTAAGAATAATAAATATCACATGCAAATGTTAAATAATTACATGCTATCATTATTATTATTAAACAGAACAAAGACGATATCGTGTCATTTTCTAAATTGAAGTTTAATCACTTCACAACAGTTCACGAAATATTAAAGTCAAAATACTTAATCTGACAAATCAATAAATAGCATGAACCTATCTCGGAAATATATTATTGCACCGACAACACAATAAAATCAGAAAATAACAATTACAAATGAACGTGTATCGAAAGGGAGGGAACTCTACCAATACAATCTAACTTGGTGAAAGTGCCAGATTTTCCTAGCGCATGGTTAGACAACTGTGTACTAGACAGCGTAGGGATTTTCCCGAAGTTATTTTAAGTTAATCGCAATGCGCATGCGTTGCAAGAATCTGGCAGTGACAGGTGAGGTTTGCTGTCTCCTGTATGACTGTGACCTTGTTTTTTTTTTTGTTTTTTTTTTTTGTTTTTTTGTCGAAGTCCGATAATCAATAACGAAGATTATAATACTGTTAAAAAATATCTCGTATATACATATGTATTGCTAATATAACTCGTTCGTAGATTGTCACTTGGTAAGGTTTGTCTTACGTTTTAACTTTAATTGTAATTATGTAATTAATCTATACAACCCAGGACGGTTCATATACGTGTTAAGTTTCGGTAGCACGTAAAAAAGACATGTTCATCGCTGTACAGTGCATTGACGTAATAGGTCAATTTTCAGCTTAAGGACTGTTCTGTTGTGTCGTGTCAATGCTTCGAATAAGTCTAGCTATCCCATATATTGACACCTAGGTCGGCAAGTATTGATAAGGCTTCCAGAAAAAGGATGTTTACTTACAATGACATACCATGGTTTTCCTCGAAAACTATATTTAGACGATTACAACAGTTCTATTTTTATTCCATTGATAAGTAGTTCGGGGACTTTCACTTTCGTTTTGCCACATATACGGTGTATTTTCGTTGTGCTGAAGTACTTAATATATTTGATTTCCCAGTAAACACTTTTAGCAAATCAAATGATTTGTATGACGTGACCCAGCAACACATATTACGGTTCCTTAGTACTGTAACTTCAACAACAACCCGCTACATGGATCAATGAAAAGTTCATGGGGCATGATCTAAACTCATGAGATTTATTTTCCCTGTCATTTCTGACAGATATTTCTATTTGAACACTTAAGCTTCCTCCTGTCTGTTATCTGGATAGACCCGCTCTGATAGCATACATTATTGTTGTCTGTATACGTTTGTCAAACATAACAAGTCTGTAGTTAAATGTACAGGCCTGTGTTATGTCATTTTCCACAGGCGCTTGCATAGAAAATGAGAATAAGAATTAAAAAAAAAAAAAAATGATATCAGTGGCATGTGTACTGTGTACCGTATTACTCAGTACACATACCACTGATATCATGTTTTTTTTTAATTTTCATTTTCTATGCAAGCGCCTGTGGTTATTTCAACATCAGAAAGCGATATATTTGAAAAATCAATTATGACACCTCAACACATACTTTTTGTTGTAACACTTGACCGACGGAGTGATATATGAATCTATATATATTCAATATATTATATATTTTGTATATTAATGATTGGTTGCTGTAGATCATGAGCTCCAGGCCCGGGCAGGGTAGGAGTCATGAAGTTGTTTTCCTTCTCCATTTGTGTTAATATCTCCATGTGTATATGCGGGAGAAAATGAAACTTTCCAATGCTACTTATACGCTTCTCCTCACAATTGGTGTATGTGTGGGTTTCAACGCTCGTGCAGAGAACATTGGCGATAGTTGTACTACAATCCATAGGGATATGTTTGCACAAAAGCTTGACACGTACAATCTTGGTTTACCTGACTGAGTTCTACCCACGGGGATCGGTAGCACGTATTCCTATTTCGAAAAGGGAGCCTGAAGTTGGTTCCGAGTTTAAGAGAAACAGAACTGCAATGGATAAGCTTTACGAGTTTTGGTCCCAGTTCCGTGTTCCGTTTAAGATAAACTGAAATACTATGTATTAGCTTTACGAGTTTTGGTGCCAGTTCCGAGTTCCGTTTAAGATAAACTAATATACTATGTATGACTACATTTAACTACAGACCTTATATATTTGACAAACGTACAGACAACAAGGGTCACATAATCCACTGATATTTATACTATCAGAGCGGGTGCGTGTTCAAATGGAAATATCCGTAAGAAATTACAGGGAAACTACAAATAAATCTCATGAGGTTAAATCAATAGTTTATGTTTGATTCTTAAATCAAATGTTTCCTGAGGAGAAGACCCATGAGAATATGTAAATTGAGATTCTGAAGGAGGCCACACTTTTCATTAATCCATGTAGCGGGTTGTTGTGTAAGTTACAGTACTGGGTCATGTCATACAAATAATTCAATTGGCTAAAATTGTTTACCGGGAAATTAAATATATTAAGTACTTTAGCACAACGAAAAAAACACCGTGTATGTTGCAAAACGAAAGTGAAAGTCCCTGAATTACGTATCAATGAAGTAAAAATAGAACTGTTGTAATCGTCTAAATATAGTTTTCAGGGAAAACCAGGGTATGTCATTGTGAGTTAACTCCCTTTTTCCGGAAACCTAATCAATACTTGCCGATCTAGGTGTCAGTATATATATAAAAGCTATCGCCATGTCCAGCATTGACACGGCAATACAGAACGGCCCTTCAGTTGGATATTTACCGATTTCGTCAATGCACTGTACAACGATATTCGAAATAGGAATACGTGCTACCGGCAATTAATATGTACACGGAATGTCCTGATTGTATAGCTTGATTACATAATTACAATATTTTGAAAAGTTAAAATGTAATATATAAACATAACGCATTGATAATATCTGTCATATCAACAGTATACATGTACATTCCTGATATCGGAGTTTAATGTTTCGCTTTGTGTAGAAAAAAAACAACACTAACAAACAAACAGAAAAAAAAATAGATCAAATGATTGCAATGTTTTGTGTTTGTTTTTAAGTTCGGTTTTTTAATTGAAACAATAAAAAGAAGAATGAAAGGGTTAAAACATCGTGTCGACACCCTTAAATTTAAAGTTTAATGATATAAAAGCAATCATGGTTAGAAAATGATGACACAAATTTTCAGTCTCACTGTTTTATGGATAATGAGGCTTCGTGCAACGGATTCTTTCTTCATAAATAGCTTTGATGATGATAAAAACTTGATGAATTATGTAAATTAAGTACAAATACACTTCCAACATCGTTTTTTGAAGTATCACATTCTAAGTACTCTATAATAATGTTAAATGATAAGATATTTTCTATATATTTTCAAAGGATTTTGATAAGATACTATACAATATAAATCAAATGAAATCAAACTTAACGTGCATTAACATCAACAAATAATCATTATTATTTGTTTACATTTTCGTTGTTTAAATATATCAACGTATAACATAAGTAAATAATGAGTTATCATTCCATTTTATGTCATCTTTATGAAGATTGCTGCTTACAAATATATTTGAATGAGAAATAAAAAAAATACTTATATTCACATGAATACGTTTTTAAAAAGAATTAATATCAATGGTTAACATTGTTTCGCGTATATGAAGTCATGCATTGCTTAATGATTAGTTAATATTTCATTCAATCAAGTGGTTTCACAACATTATATGACTGACTTCTCATTATAATCCATCAAGTGGATGACTCGTTATAAGCAATGACAGATTCCATGTTTACTTACTTATGGTGTTCAAATACAAAGTCATTCATCCTCAATACCTGCAAGTCACATTAACCAGTAAGCGATGAACGTAGATAAAAAGAGGAAAATAGTAACTAGTATGCAGTAAATAGTATTTTGCAACCTCTGCCAATTGTCCATAAACTGCTCCGAGTGCCGCAGACGCTCCTCCAACTGTTGCTGACTCTCCTCCAACTTTCGCTGACTCTCCTCCAACTGGCTCTCCCCAAACTGCCGCAAACTCGCTACTAACTGCTTATGAGTCTCCGTCAACTGCAACTCACTCTCAAAATACTTTAATTTAATCTCCACCAGCTGTTGCTTACTCGTTTCCAACTGGCCCTTCCCGAACTGCCACTGACTTCCCAGCAGTCGCAGCTGCAACTGTCGCAGACGCTTCTCTAACTGTCGCAGACGCGCCTTCAACTGCCGTTGACGCGCCTCCAACTGCGGCTGACGCTGATAACCATTATCGAATATGTCTCTGTTCTTTTCTAACTCACTAGCAATGTCACGTATTTGTGGAGATACCGCATGCGTTGATCCCTTGGATACCTTGGATACTGAATCAATAAGAATAACAATGTCTAGCGGTATTAAAACTGTAGTGACTACATTTCCAATTTTTTTGGTACAATTTGCAATCTGTTTAGCCTTTTTTTGTAGAGCTACAGTCTTGGCAGTTTGTGTTGCGAAATCTGCAATTTGTGCAGTTAGACCGATTAGGCAATTTGTTGTTCCAATAACAGATCTTACTTGCACTTTTTTTGAAACGTGTTCATTCATTTTTATAGTTTTCCGTCGGTCTTCGTCCAATGCATTCTGAAGATCTTGAATGAGACGATTTTTTTTTAAATATTGCCCAACAAATGATCCTAAAGAAACAACAGTGCTTGAATAGCCAGCTATTCCGCCGACAGCAACAGCTATCATGCTCAATCCACCCGTGAAAGGTGCAGAAAGGGCACAAATACCAGCAACTATGGATCCCGAGGTTGAAAATATTGATGCCCCATCCACACACAGTTGCATTTTATCAAATTCGTCTGCCAATTTTTTAAGAAGACTTATAGCTTTCCTTCTGCTCTGCCGCCAATCTTGAACCAATTCCGGTGAGATGTTGTCCGACATTGTCACTTGGTAGATATATACATCGTACTGTCGAAATCCTGTCAAATACATACGCATTAAATGAAAATCAGAATTACAAAAAATGTAGATTGTTTTATTTATAGTGTTTAGCCACATGACATTAGTCCTGTGATCTACCCTTTGCTCTGCTGCATGTACAAAGTTCACAGTTCGTTCTTATCGCTTGTGTGACTATTTTATCGTGACTACTTATTATCCGCTGTTATTCGCTGCCGGGGCAGCGGAGCAGCGGATCTAATTGTGGTGGTCTTGGCGTAAGGGAGATGGGGATTGAGACGTCGTTACTTTTGTTATGCTTTGTGTTTTCTAAATGTCTTTTGTAACATATGTTTTAATCTGTTGAAAAAATGTTGTTATATTAATATAGTTTTTATGTAAATAAAAACGACAAAAGTTGATTAAATACATGCACTCTCTAATCAAGTTGTGTCGGGGAAAGATGAATAATGATTACCCCTGATGTAAAACACAGACTGGCTACCTATCCATATATAGCTACATGATGTGACAGCCTGTACATTGGTACATGTTCGCACAACACTACCGGGAGTGTGTACACATGTGCCGTCTGCTGCTACGCTGTGTTTTACACTATACCGATTGCGACGACCGACTTTTTGCTGCAGAGGTGAGTTGCGGCTTTGTCTTCGCGTGATGATAAGACTCGTCCGGTGTTGCAAAAGTGTGCCTATTTGAGGATATTGCTGAACAACCGTTTCAAGCAAATCAGATTGTAGAATCGACGGCGATGTATAATAAAACATTCTTGGAAACAGAGCAACTAACTGCATCAATGGCAACAAAATGTGATGTATGCATTATACTGTATGCAGCAGCTTTTTGTCTAGATCTAATGTGCCAAGGTATCCAGTACATATAAAAATGTAAAGCATTTCCAGTATAGGGAATTAATGTAATGTATTGTATGTATTGTACAACATTTCATAATCTCAAAATGCATTATGTTTGAAAATAGTAACCTGTATATAAATGATGCAGGTTTTTTAAGAAGGGAATTATTTCCCCTTCCCCGGACATTTCTTAACGAATGATAGACACACACTGTAATGGAATATTTACATTTTTTTGTAGTATGTGCAAGATGAGGAAATGGGACAGATATCGGTTTCCTTGGAAGACAATTTGATAGTCGTAGACTTTGAGGAAGAGGCGGATTATTTCGAGAAGGCTGACCTCAAAATCAGTACTATATACGAGGCTGTTACATATCCTTGCTGTTCTAATGAAGGTGAGATGCAGTTCTACTCTTTTGTGAGTAGTAGAATGTCTGTTTGTACATTCGTTGCCAACTGAAAAAACCGATGTTGAATTTCAAGATTGATATATATGAAAAAAGTACATACAAAAAAAAATTAAAGATATTTATCTTAGTGGGATGGAGAGTGGTTAATGTGGGTTAATGTGGTTGAACATTTTCAAAAATTTGTTTATTTTTTAGTTTGTCAATATTATAGAGCAATACATATCAAACTATTGATTAATTTCAATTTTACTTTCAGCTTGCAGGAAGAAGAAACTACAAAATAAGAGGTGTGTTATCTGTTTGGAAGAAGTCAAAACCGGCAGTAAGGGTTGCCGTGTTGTTGTAGATATTGATGACGTCAACACATCAAAAACAACCAAAATTACCCTCTCCAATGCTCTTGTTATGTTGGTGTTCGGCATAACAGAAGATGACCTTGCTGATGATGACAAATTGGTCAGTTTACTGTGCATCAAATTACCAGTGACATTCAAGGCAAAAGTTTCTGACAACAGGCTCTACGTGATTGATATTGAATAAGCCTCGAGATCGAGTCTATCTCTATCTCTAAGTCGACAAGTAGTCGTGTTTCATTTTCCGGGATGAACACATATCCAATGACATAGAACTTTCTTTTTTTAATGACAATTTGATATCAGTATAGTTTATGCATTTTTTTTATTAAATATTATGAATGGCATGCTGATTAATATTTTAATATTGTTCTTTCTTAGTTCATGTTACTTTTACATTATCATGATATTGTTAAGGATTGATTGTGGTGTTTATATTATTTCCTTTCAGTATATTACATAAGACTTCAGTGTATTTTATCTTTCGGCTTTCATGAGAAAATGCCTCTCAACTTGAATATTCTGCATAACAAAAAAAATCTGTACTTAATTGTCTTTTATGCATACATTGTAAAAAGAGGCTGATTATGATATATATTAATAGAAACACTTTGTACTTTTTAAATAATTGTACAAATGATCTATACCTTTAGTTCTAAAGTATTGAAATTTGATATCCTATGAAAATTATTACTTACAGGGCTACATGGCCTCAGCATTTGTAATAATATGAAAAAATGTGTTTAATTAAGCCCACAGTGAATCCTTGCATTTTAGTTTTAGTTTTATGTTTTAGCTTTTGACATTTAGGAAACTTTATTTTGTGCTAAACAATACATTTGATTTTTTCTTGGGCTTGTTCATATAAATTGGTTTTTTTTTCTTTTTTTATTTGTATTGGCTATTCTTTTGTTTTGCTGATTGACTTGTATTTTCATTGAAAAAAAATCCTAGTGTCAAAGAAATCTTAAACTTGTAACACGTAGTAATTGTTGCATTTTTTAAAAATATGTTACAAATTAACCTTGAATGCAATTTTGGTTGTCCGTCCTAGTTCATTCTTTCATATCAATATTACGCATTGTAATTCTTTAATTGCAGATATTGTTTTTGTTGTCTTGATGTAAAAAGCAGTTTTGTTATTTTCTAACTATGGAAACAATATTTTAACAAAACGTTTATACATGTGCCAAACATTTCTTAAAACAAAATATTTCAGAAATATATATTTCCGGATATAGCATTAATAACACAGTTACTACTTATATAGCTTTTATTATCACACATACCTGAATAGTCTTTAGAATTTTGTAGGTTTTGATGTTTTTGTACAATTTGTATGAATCAAACTGTATCGGGGGCCCATTGTACATGTCCCAGAAATAATCAATATTGCAAATGAGTGTAATAATTGCATGTATGTTAATGTATATTATATCTTTTATGCTGATATAGACTTATCATAATAACCCATTATGAAAGATACCAATGACCTCTAAACAAAACTGACATTGCCATTCTCCTGTAGTTTTTATGATGAATATATGCCTTAGTAGTTTACAGGTTATATTTGTGATTGACTTCGGGAACATACGCCTTTATTGTTAAATTTATATACTTTTTGTTTGTTAGCTTTGTAGAGAAGAAATTTCCTTAAATAAACTGTTTTTGAATTTAATTATCTTTTGTTGGATTTCATTTCTTCATTAAAAATGCATAACCAATAATTTAAGTGATTCAATCACATTAAAATGTGGCTTTGAAATCACAATCTTCATGACTAAACTCGCATAATCTTGAGAGAGAAAAAGAAGGAATTTCAACTAGTCGCAGCGGATTGATGATTCGCATCACTGTTTTCTTTTAATGTATAGTAGTTTTTTGGCCTTGTTTGCCTGCTTTTCGGGGGCTTAGGTATAACACGACTGACTTGATTGTCTTAGTCATTACCTTGAATGGATATAAGTCAGTTGTAACAGCTTTGCCCGGTCCCGTTAATCCCGTTTATCAAACATCTATTCACCTTTCAGCTTCATGAAAGTTTAACGATGGCATTGATTGGTGTCGTGAAAAAAAGATTGTTATCCCTGGAAATGTTCCATCGTATAATTTTTATAAGGAAAAAAGAATACAAAATGATAAATGATAGTTTTATCTGGTAACTTCAATTGAATACATTAGGCCGGTGACAATTGTAGCGTCTAAAATAGACTTATCCAATGTGTAAACGAACCAATAGATAGTTCTATACAAGATAGGGTGAAGCATATCTTAAGCGAGATCAATCTTCCAGAGTCATCCGTTTTTGTTTTTATTCTCAAAAATACTTTTACAAACATGTATATAATTACAGCATGAGACGTGCTCGACATGAATACTTATTCGGCAGAGAAATTTCCGACATTTACTTAAACCAAGCTATTCCGGGCCAGCGTACAGATTTCATCTCCCTTTATATACAGAATTATAGAAAAAAAAACTGCATTATTAATTTAATCCTATTTGAATCTATGTGCCCATGAATGACAAACATCTTAATTTTGTAACTTCTGTACAAAATTGGAAATGCAGGTATTCGCAAATTCATTTTTATTCAGTGTTCAATTTAACTCATACGGATTTAAGTTAAACTTCAATTTTTTGAACTGAATACTAGTAATTGAAAGATTGAAATTTTACAACTTCCTTATAAAGTTCTTTGATACATGACCGTGTAGTATGGGCTTATCGGTATATGTTGATTGTACAGACATATTAAGAAATGCAAACATATTTTGAATTACACTGTGCCTCCATTTACTAGTAATACTCTTTAACAAATCAAAAGCGCTAAATTGTATATCATACCGTACGTTAATGTGAAAGGTCGCAGTGTACCAGCTGTTATGTGGATAGAGCTGAATCAGGCAAACCTACATTGAATATATGGACTGTGAGTTGAATATTTGTGTCGGGGTTCTTTGCAGACATTGCCCTAAATATATACTACAAGTATGTATATGAATATGCATTTGTTCATTTTATCACCGACGATATCTATACTATCATTAAAACATACAGAAGTCTATGAATAGGAGTGAAAAGTTATTTTCTCTTGGTTATATATACCATGCATATCCAAATATGTATCCCTTAGTCGGTTAGCGACGCAACCAAAGGTGCGTGTTTTATGCATGTAACATTCGGTTGCGTTCTTTAACGATTTAACGTTCATACAGACGGTGCCTACCCAGTATTCGAATGTCTGAAAACCCGATACATAAATCAAGACCATGTACATTAGGCATGCAGATCTCATAACGATATATAAATCAAGACCACATGTAAGAAAGTTTTGTTTTATCGTCACATTAAACTTATTACTATTATTATTAAGAAAGTTTTAGAGCGGTTTGGATGGCTGCGATGCATTTGTTAACAAGTTCACTCCATATTATCTGAAAAAATGTATTGTATTTATACATTAAGTAACGCCCTCTCCCATACAATTACAAACATGCATTTACCAAACTAGAAAATTCTAAACTTACATTAATATGGTTAAAATGTTAACTTACATATATAAAGTGTATATATATAGCTATATTACCTCTGTGTCAATGCACGCTGTTTTTTCACAATCATAGTTAATCTGAGATCGAAATTGTGGATTGTGAATATGTCAATACTTTGAAGACGTAAAAGGGATTAACCAAAAACGTTAAGTTATTTCTTTTAGTTTTGTTAACAATATTATTGCGAATATATGTGACGAGCTGATGACTCTAAGCGAATATGTTTATGTGACCTCGTTTCGAAGTTTATGTTCGACAGTTCGTGCCTACAATCGGGCGTAGTCTACACTTGGTAAAGCTCGGATTAGGACCTATTTTACGCACCCATACTTGTATTATTATTTTATTTTTTTTTTCATTTTTTTTTTTTTGTGCTTTTGGGTATGAAGACCATTCCCATTTTAAATTTTTTCTCAAATTCCACCAGTGGGATTCAGCACAATTTTTATAAAAATAACAATGAGATGGTACTGGCCAAGTTATGCTTCATGGGGTCGGTCCAAAATCCAATATGGCCACCATGACTTCATGTGTTGAAAAGTGCAAAATGGACATAACTCAAAAAGGATTTTACAGAGGTCAAGTAATTATGTTATTTGTAGATAACGCCCGGCGCTTACTTTTACTCTATACAGTTTTAAGGTCAGAGGTCAAATAAAACAGTTACATATGTAGTCAAAGATCACATTTTCAACGTTTTGATTGTCAAAATGTTTTTACATATATCGATGCAGAGGGTTGAAGTTAGCAGCGGATTCGCTATTCGTTGTTGGGGATTCGAATAACGTAATCCCCTGTCAGCAGCGGATTGGGGATTCAGGTTTTTTTTTATTTAGATTATATATATATAATAATATATATATATATATTGACATTTTGACGTTTGGATTCAAATAACAAATCCGCTGCAGCAGTGGATTGGGGATTCAGTTACATATAAGCATTTTTCTTACAATTTGTGATTGGGGATTCGAATAACGAATCCGCTGCCAGCTACCAGCTGCGGATTGAGGATTCAATTACATATGTTTCATTGGTATTTTTCTCATAAACTGTGATTGGAGATTCGATTGTAGATTTTGGTTTTGTGATTTGAATGACGAAATTGTTGTCGGTAGCGTACGGTAGATTCAGTTCTTGATGTTTAATAGACGTATTTTATCACAAATTAAGTAAAAAAGTAATTTGCGGGTATTACAATGATATAATTACTTTTTTGATTTTAGTTCGAATCTGCAGCCAAGAGTTTCTTTTTTTGAAAGGCTTGATTGGAATACAAACATGTATATGGAATTTAAAACTCTATCAGTAAAATATTCTTGGTTATTATATTTATCCTGCAAATTGAATAATATTGTTATGTAATCCGCCGTTATTCGAATCTACAATCATATCTTAGAAGGAAAACATCAATTGAACATGTATGTAACTAAATCCCCAGTCCGCTGCTGGTAGCGGATTCGTTATTCGAATCCCCAATCGCATGCACCTGTTATAAGAAACAAGAAATATCTTTAAAAAAATAAACGGCATAGTTCTAATGCTGGTGGTTATAATGTAAAACTACTGGTGAAATAAATTAACGAACTACATTGTAATTAATAAATGCGCAGTTTCAGCAGATAATACAATTATAACAGTTTAAATCATTTTTGGTGATAATAAGACTGCAAATGTGTCATTTGAATAGATGCATCCACTTATTCAGCTTGCATTCAATTTAAAAGGGACATCACGTTATAAACGTTGCGATTTTCACTGAATGTACGCGTTTTGTTCCTTTCCAGTCATGTTTCTGTGCTGTCCCAATGTTCACAGTCAATCCCTATGTCCAGCTTGACCACTCGATTTAGTTGGGAATCCCCCTCTAAATTTAGCGCGGAAATTAGCTTTAAATCAGTACGTGACTGTTTATTTGAAATCGTGGCAGCACAAACACACGATAGTTTACAAGGCGATATATATATTCCATCTGGGTTAGTTGGATAACGATATTATACAGTGGTTTAAATGTTAAATAACACGTTCTGTATATATTACGGCACACATATTTATGTGTAAATAAGTGTAAACATTGTTCATATAGTATAGTGACAATAGCGATGTACTGGTACAGACTGTATAAATATTACCGAGTTTGTGGAACTATTACAGTGTTTGTGGAAATCTTATCGAGTTTGTGGAAATCTTAGCGAGTTTGTGTAAATATTACCGAGATTGTCATGACCTACTATCAAACAATCAAGCAGAATACGAGCGGCGTCCGTATTACTGCTGTTTTCATGTTTGAACTGTTACAGTCTTTTGTACTGCTTCCCAAGTTTAATTCTAGGATTGTGTTTGACCCAATTTCCTATTATTCTCTTCATTGCGGAAGCTGATATCGTTTTCAACCGCAGTCGATTCACATTGGAAGCCATTTTTGCTTCCATGTGTTTTAGTTTGTTGTGCGCATGCGTTTATCGTATACGTCACAAGATTTGCATATTCAGAGTGATAACCTTTTAATAATTGATAATTGATGTTTTTATGTACATACATCATCAAATTTGAATGGTTATTGTTCAGAAGGTTATTTTTTAAAAAAAGATATACCCAATAATATGATAAAAAATACAATATAAATATTGGTTTACCGTGAGGTCCCTGTAACTTTGTTTCGTTTTTAACTGTATATCTGCATTTTGCATTGACCGCTACATTGACCAATCACATACTTCATCTTGACCAGAACGCCACCTGTCGCGTCATATCCGGGGCCAAAAGAAAATTAGACGGCTATGCCGAAAAAGTTAAACGGCATAGTTTTAATGCTGGTGATTATAATGTAATACTGCTGGTGAAATAAATCAACGAACTAATGCGTTTCAGCACGGATAACAAAATTAGATCAGTTTGAATCATTTTTGGTGATAATAAGACTTCATTTGAATCAGGAATATGATTTTATTAATGTGTCATTTGAAAAGATACATCAACTTATTTAGCTTGCATTCAATCTTAAATTTGTTTCGTTTTTAACTGCATATCTGCATTTTGCATTGACCGCTACATTGACCAATCACATACTTCATCTTGACCAGTAACGCCACCTGTCGCGTCATATCCGGGGCCAAAACAAAATTAGACGGCTATGCCGAAAAAAAAGGGCAAAAACTGACAGAATATCATAATACAAGGCTTCAAGACAGGTTGTACGTATACTACTAAATGGAGATATCCCGAGACACAGTGAATTACCACAAGGATCTTACCTACATGTCATGTCAGTATAATGTCATAGAAGACAGATAACTGTTCGTCGTCTGGTGTGAAATAAATTATTCATCGAGAAAGAATCGCATGTACAGCAAACACATCTATATTACGAAACATAAGAGCGAAAACAAGTTGTTGTAAAGCAAAAAAATGTTTACCGCCACATGATCTGCATAGTATGACACCCTCCCTACATAATTCCTAAGTCAACACGAGTTATTTCCCTTAATCTATGTTATACTTTTACAATTTTTGCTCTTACTTAAAATTCAATAACAAAGCGCGCAAATCATTTTCGTAGTTCTTATACTTATCCATTTTTATTGGAGACAAAATGCGTTTGTTGCAAAAACCAAATTAAAATAACATGCTAGCAAAACATTACGTTCGAATCATTATTTTTGGTTGTTGTTGTTTTGTTTTTGTCGTCGTGGTTGTTGTTTGTTGTTTAGATAATTTAGATGCATAGTAATTTGATTTTATTTGATATAAAATAACTAATGTATTATACCAAGAAATCGTTTCGTTTTTATGACATAAATATTCAGTCTTTCTTAGGATGAATTAACGTATCAGTATTGGATGCACCATGTATGAGTTGCTTCAAAGTGCAAATCAAAGTTTTCTGATGCAGTAGAAATAAATTAAAATAGGTTTATGCAACCATGTGTGATTCTAAGTATAGCTAACTTCCTCCAGCCCGGAAAATAAATTGCAGACCTGGTTGGTATGTCTAAATGGAGTTGAGCAATATTTTTTTCTTTGATGCGGGTTATAAATATTTAACAACACCTGAATTTAAATGGTTAAACAATTAGAATAATAATACATCCGCTACTTTTTATTTATTTAGTTATTTTTATTCATTTTTTTATTTGTTTGTTTTTTAATTGCATCTTATTTGTTCACGGCTATTTAAAAATTTCAATGATTACATTAAAAAGATAAATAAACACATGAACATAGCTCTCCTTATCACTTGCAAACCAATTCTCAGTATCAGGCAATTAATGATAGCACATAATTCATATAGCTCTCCTTGACAATTGTAAACTCAGTTATGAATAACAACTTGTTTTCTCGTGGTAGCTATACTAGATAGGGGTCGCGGTGACCTAGTGGTTAAGGTGTCCCGACACTTTATCACTAGCCCTTCACCACTGGGTTGCGAGTTCGAAACCTACGTGGGGCAGTTGCCAGGTACTGATCGTAGGCTGGTGGTTTTTCTCTGTGTACTCCGGCTTTCCTCCCCCTCCAAAACCTGGCACGTCCTTAAACGACCCTGGCTGTTAATAGGACGTTAAATAAAAACAAACCAAGCGGACGACATAGTATCATTGTATTTTTCCAATCCTAATTCCTTCATTATGGTGTAAACGCTTCACAGCAATTAACGAAATATTAAAATCAATTTTTAACTTACAAATAAACATATCGCATGGACCTATCAACGAAATATATGACACTGACAACACAACAAAATAAGAAATTGACATTCACAAATGAAGGTCGTGTATTGTCGGAAGGGAGAGAACTCCATCATTGTTAAACACCATTAAGGGGAATCATATGGAATTGGTCAGACTTGCTACAGAGGCTGCATTCTACAGCATTTTCAAACCAAAATTCAAAACTATTACAGTGAATGTCATGCCACAGTGGCGAGGTTCCAATTCAGTAAGTTAGCACTGTAAACGATTCTGTAACGTTGTAGTGTTTATATTAGATTATGTAAACGCAATATATATAAACCATAATATCTAGTGTGTTTTACAAGCAGTTTGTTTGATGAGAGTGGTTGGTAGAATTTTATTCTTTTTTGACCAGTCAGCATGAGTTTGATAGTTTTCTTCAATCCTTCAGCTTATCACCGACGATATATCCTCACTATCTGTACGGATGTGTCTATAAATAGCATTGGATATATTCATTTTCCCCATATCCTTCCGTCGGTTAGAGACACAACCCAAAGTGCGTGTTTATATACTCCACCATTTTTTTTTCAAGATACAAAATTACATTGTACATATAGTTGCTACTAACTTGTATTGCGTTTGTTTTTTTTATTCTTATTTAACCAAAAAAAAAGAAGCAAAAAACAACAAAAACAAACAAACAAACAAAACAAACAAACAAAAACGAAATCATATCGTACGTTAAAGTGAAAGGTTGTAGTGTATATGTATTATACTGTGTGGAGCTGGATGAATGTACCTAAATTGTACGTGTCAAATTTATGTGCAAACATACCCCTAATCAAGTATGCATGAATATATGTTCGCTTTATCACCGACGCTATCTGAAATAACATTTTAACTCACACATACACCACAGGTAAGGACAAGTCTATTTATATCATCCCGGTAATCTAATCAATACCTGCCGATCCAAGTGTCAGAATATGGAACGGGATAGCTATAGTCATGTCAAGATTTGAAACGGCATTAATAGGCGGTTCTTAAGTTCGAGGTATACCGCATTACGCCAGTTCATTGTAAAATGGAAAAAAAAAAAAAAAAAAAAATAGATAAATAAAACAAAAACTAATTAACATGTAAACAAAAAGTGAAATAAAGAATAAATAAAACAAAAACTAATAAACATGTAAACAAAAAGTGAAATAAAGAATAAATAAAACAAAAACTAATAAACATGTAAACAAAAAGTGAAATAAAGAATGAAGTAATAAAACAAATATTTTAGTTTTAAGTTCGAACAAGTGATTAAATTAATTCAAAATGATGTTTTTGATGAAATATTCCAAAAGCCGCCACACTATAAAGGTAACGGGACCAACTTTAGCATATACTCTACCAACAGCCCAAGTATTCACATTCTTTACAGCCATGAAAGGAGAAGAAACGTCACAAATACCAGAAATCAGAAATCCTGTTGTTGAAACTATACCTTGACACTATCAACACAGTCGCATTTCATCAAGTTCGTCTGCTAGATTGTTAAGGAGCCTTATGGTATTTTTTCTACCCTGCTGCCACATTTTTACCTCTGCATGTGAGATGTCCGACATTACCAGCTTGTTAATACATCAACCATATGCATACAGCTGAATTCTTGTTAGATATATACATGATGAATAAAAATTGTTACTTTATACCCAGACTATATAGAGAGAGAGAGACACCAATATAAATGTAGAGCGTGGGTTAAACATCGGTGCCGACTTTATGTGCAAACATCCCATCCCCGCATACATGCACTACAAGGAAGATCATTCTGTATGTCTATACAGTCAAACCTGCTCTAAGGCCACCTTGAATAAGCGGCCACCTCCGTTAAGCGGCCAGTCT
Organism: Pecten maximus; assembly: GCF_902652985.1. Lineage (NCBI taxonomy): Eukaryota > Metazoa > Mollusca > Bivalvia > Pectinida > Pectinidae > Pecten > Pecten maximus. Next base: position 41,721,820 of record NC_047020.1, read on the forward strand.
GTGGTCCGCCCGACGGAAAACACTATATAATGAACCTTGAATAAGCGGTCACCTGTTTAACGCGGCCAACGGCCACACAAATCTGTCTCGAGTCGTTGTATAGTCCTGTATTAAGCGGCCATTTTGTTCGGAAGTAGACATCCTTGATGATCACATGACCAGGTATTTTTATCAAATTCATCAAAACTTTTATCTTTGTTGGTTTTCATTTCAAAATACACTGTACATGGTATATTGTTATCAATATCAATAAGTGCATTATGATATGATCAATTAAATAAAGGCCGTTTCTGGCCAACCTGATTTAAGCAGCCACCTGTCTTAAACAGCCAATACCTGTCGGTCTCTTAGGTGGCCACTTAATACAGGTTTGACTGTATATGAATACTTGTATAGACAAGCATTTTAACCTACACGTGTAAAACTGGTACGGATGAGTCTATGGATAACATTGGAACCATTAATTCAAACATAGCCCCGTGTATACGTGTTTATATAAATTATAATTAATTTTGCAATCATCTAACTTTCTGATGTACATATATACATGAATAAAATTATGCCTATACATGTAACATACAAACGTATCATGAAGCTTTAACGTATGTACAGACAACCGGGTTCATACACATATACTCTTTCATACATAGTATTAGAACGCATATCTAGACAGACAACAGCCAACAAGCGTAGGTACAAAAATTGTAAGATCTAACAAAAAATAGAAAGTAAATTCCAAATAGATCCCAAGTGTTCAGATCTATACTTTATATTTGATTCTTAAATTCTTAATACAAATGTGTCCCTGTCTGTTTGCTGGGTTTATCGCCTTGTGAACTGTCAGTGCCATTTTGAGTAGAGGGTCTTCTCGTTGTATCGGGTGATTTTCTCACTGAACAACACATAGGGTAGGGGTTGGTGTCGCACGCCATCCAGAGCTATTAGGTTAAAGCGTCTTGCCTAAGGACACAACCATGACAGCACTGACCGAACCGTTTCTCAGTTTCCAGAGAAACAAAACCGACACGGGTAGGAAGAGTCGGACCACAGATCTTGAATCGTCACCTGAGATTATGTCTTCAGCGTTCTTACCAGGACAGAAATTACAAATATCTATTATTGTCCGAAAGATAGCTATAGTCATGTTAAGCATGAGATATATGTATGGCATTCCGTGAAAACATACTACAAACAGAGTCAAAAGTTTATCCTGGAGCGTAACATGTTTTATCAACAAAATCAACAACAACAATATTAATAATAAAAACAATAAAAATAATGAAATTAATATGTTTATTTCCAAATCGAGAAATATGTACGCCTTGGATATATAACTGATACTTTTCTATATTAAAGATAAAACAACATCATCAACATCATCAATATCAAATGGAGATAACGATTTATATTCTACGTGTAAGTAAAATGCTTCGCTTTCAAACAATATGATCGTCTTTTCTACTTGGTATAGAAAATAGAAAATCGCTTGTTTATCTTTTTTTTTTTTTTTTTTTCGTGTTTTGTTTTTTGTGTGTTTTTTTTCTGTTTTTTTTTTTTTTTTTGTTATTTGGATCAAAACAGATAAAGAAGTCACATTTTTTTTTAGTTTAAAATGATAAAGGTGACCTTCGTTAGACAATTATCTTGTATACCAAACAAACATATTCATATACAGGTTGTTAGAAGTGATAAGACTTTATGCAAATAATTCTTTCTTACAAAAATACCATTGAAAATGATCAAACATAACTGAATAATGTACATTAAATCCAGAAGAATTACTCAGAACTTTTAATCTCATATCAAACCTGAAATTCTCTATAATAGAGTTTAATGGTTAACAAATCTTTTCGAGTCGAATACTGCAACAAACTGTTTTAATGGGTTTTCAAAGGATTCTGATAAGAGAATAAGCAATAGTCATACTGGCCCGCTATACTTCTTATATGTCCGAAATAAACCAAGACTTCCGATTCAGGGCTTCAAGATGTCAATGCTTTCAGTAACATGTTACGTTCACTTGCTAATTCTTCCATAATTTTGCAAAAAGTCAAGGCTACCTCATCAACTGATCTGAATGACGTTTCAATTAGAATGACTATGTCCATTGGTAATATCATAACATTTCGTGCAACTGCACAGCTAGCTCTTAGTTAGAAAAGAACTGAATATTTTCAAAGTTCCTTTATCAATATTATTCTGTGCCAAATGATTCGTGATAATTCCTGATACACTTTGAAAAATAGATTGTATCCCAGATTGACTGTACTTTTCGGGATATTCGTACAATGAATGGAATAGATTGACGCTTATCTTCGTTCTATGCATTCTGAACCTTCTTTTTATTTATTTGTCATTTTTTTCATGGAAACTTTTACCAATACTCGTTCCACCGAAAGTAACAGCACAAGCAGCTTAAATTAAAAGTCATAGAATCATACTTCCCTCATCAGTTGAACCAGCTAAAGCATAACAAGCAATCGAACTGGTCCAAGAAACATTGATCCAGTTGTTAAAAGAACATGTAGTTTCGAATAGTTCAGCTCAGTCACTTTTTCATAATGTCAACTTTATCTGCTATCTCAATCTCCGTTTGTAGTCTTGTGTTTTTTTCCTGGCGTGACACCATACTTCCAATAGCGCGACGTTGTCGGATTTTATCCGTGTTAAGATACACCATTTACACAAGTTTGCATCATCTTCAATCAGATTGTTACTTACACATGTCATTTTCCTTAATTCAAAACACAAATGAATCCAGGGTTATTTTTAGTTCACATACGGGGTATCCGTCAGATGTTTAAAATGAATAAATATTATTAATAACGTCTTCTATGATATCACTCAATATGTAATAACAAAATATTTTAATCGATCACTAGAGAGAAGTGATGTTACAATGTTTTATGATTGACTGGTCAATTTGCAGGTTCCATAAAGTAATACCCAATTAAGATGTTCACAACCAATTAATTAATCATCAGTATCTGCAAGAACTCCGTCCCGCTCATCCACTAACTCGCTTATAATGCTGCGTATTCGTGTGGATGCCGCATGCGTTGATCCCTTAGATGTCTCGGTACATGTTTGAACAAGAAGAATGATGTTAAGCGGTATCATAGCTGCATTCAGAACATGTCCAACACGTTTGGCATTCTTTGCAACCTTTTTAGCTAATCGTCGTTGAGCTTCAGTCTTGGCTTTTTTTGCTGCGTAATCTGCAATTGTTTTGGCTGTACTGACTACTATAGCTGCTTTTCCAAGACACTGTCTTGCTGTCTCTGTTCCTGAAACGCGCTTATTCATTCTCATAGTTTCCCATCGGTCCTCGTCCAAGGCGTTCTGAACATTTTGCATGAGATGTTTTTCATAGCAATATTCCCCAACAAATGTTCCTCCAGATATAACGGTGCTTGCACCACCAAATAGTCCGGCGACAGCACTGCCACACTTAATCCACCCGTGAAAGGAGCAGAGGCGACACAAATACCAGAAATTATAGATCCCGTGGTTGAAGCTATTGTTGCCCGGTCAACAAACGCTTGCATTACATCAAGTTCGTCTGCAAGCTCGTTAAGGACCCCTATAGTATTGTTTCTTTTTTTCAGCCAAATGTGTGAGATGTTGTCCGACATTGTCCCTTAGTAAATAAATAAATCGTACTGTCGAAATTTTGTCACATACATATACAGGAAATAACAAACATGTTGCCTTAAATAACTATTACGCATTTACGTTTTAGTTATAGTATTTTTCCATTACGTAAGCTCTTATATTTCTTGTATTGTATACAATGTGTAAGGTTGTCATGTTTATGTATTATACTGTGTGGAGCTGAATCACATATACAAAATACCTACATTGTACCTGTCAAATTTCGGTGCAAACATTCCCCTAATCATGCATTACAAGTATGCATAAATATGTGTTCGCTTTATCACCGATGATATCTACAATAGCATTTTAACTAACACATACACCGCAGGTAAGGAGAAGTCTATTTATATCATCCCGGTAATCTAATCAATGCCTGCCGATCCAAGTGTCAGTATATGGACCTGGACGTCTATAGTTATAGCTAAGAAGTGAAATATTTTGCTTTCTTAACAGTTTTATTAATTTCATTATTGGTTTTCGGACAAAAAATAAATGAATAGATAAATAAAAAGAAATGAATGAAAAAGCTTTTATTCATTTTTAGATAAAAAAGAAATGAAGAATTAGTGGTTAAAAACTTCATGTCGACACTCCAAAATTTATGGTTAATGAGGCCTCATTCAATGAATCCTTTCTGGATAAAAAGCATTAAAAATGCTCTTTTTAGATATATGTATCCTTTAATTCTAATAAAAAGGAATCGAGCAAAATACACATTCACATAAAATGTATATGTATCAGGAAAATGTACACCATGAATGAATATTATGATTAATTGAACACAAGCTATTTTTTCCTTAGTTTTCAATGATGTCAAACATTCCTTTATCACCAGTGGAAGATATTTCATCTTATTATCAGTGAGAAGTGATGTCACACCATTATATCATTGGTTCGTCATTTTAATCCAAACAAAATATTTATTTGAGCTAGTCTGTGATAGGCAATGTCAGATTCCAAGTTCACTCACGTATGCTATTCATAGTCATCCTTAATTTACATCCTAGTAACAGTTATCAGTAAGCATTGGAAGTAGTTGAAGTAAAGAAAAAAATAGGCAGTAAGCAGTACGCCGCCGATGTAACTGCAACAACTTCAACCACCACTTATAGAATGCCATACATACGTCCCTGTTCTTCTCTTACTCGCTAGCGATGTTGCGTATTTGCTCGGATGCCACATGCTTTGATCCATTATATATCTTCCTACAGGTATCAAAGACAATATACATGTATAGCGGTAGTAAAACTATACTGAGCACATATCTAACACGTTCGGCACCCCCTGCAACCTGTTCAGCTAGTCGTCCTTTAGATTCAGTCTTGGCCTTTTTCGCTGCGGAAGCTGCGATTCTATTGATGACAATTACTGCAGCATACATTTTCCCAAGAGTATTTCTGGCTTGTTCTGTTCTTGAAATGTGCTTTTTTATTTTTATAGTTCCCCATTCGTCTTTGTCCAGGGCATTCTGAATCCTTTTCATGAGATGCTTTTGATGAAAATATTCCCACAGCCGTGATACTATAGAGGTAAGGATACCAACTTTAGCAGATACTCTAGCGACATCCCCGGCTAGCACATTGAATCTATCCATAAAAGGAGCGGAAACGTCACAAATACCAGAAATTAGAAATCCCATTGTTGACGCTACTTTTCCACTGTCAGCACACAGTTGCATTTTATCAAGTTTGTCTGCTAGATTGTTAAGGAGCCTCATGGTATCGTTTCTGCCATCCGGCCACATTTTATCCTGTTCATGTGAGATGTCCGACATTGTTACCTTATAGATGCATAAACCATGCAACTAAAAGTCTGGTGACATATCATCGCGTTGGATAAAAGTCATGTTGCGTTATACGTAGATTGTATAGATATCTATGTTGACCTCAGGTGAAAAATTCGTGACGAACTCTGTGTAAACATTCCCTATATACCACAAGTAAGATTATTCTGTAAGTTTATATGTGTATGTATATGTGTTCAGTTTATCACCGACGATATATCTATACTAGCTGTACGAGTCTATAAATAGCATTGGGTAGATTCATTTCCCCATATCCCTCGGTCGGAAAGGGACACAACCCATGGTGCGTGTTTTTATATATACGGCGGTTTTTATGTCAACCCCACTAAGGCTAGCATATAGGTTCTTATTTGTTTTTATTTACATTTTGATATTGATTGTAGTTGCCATTATTGTATGGGTGCAACTACTTTGCAATCATAAAAATTATTTCATGTTAGAAGCCACTAGGTGGCTTTCTCAGTAATAAGTTTAAATGTCACCCTGGTGGGTGGCTATTTTAATTTCATATACTTGTTGGATTTATTCTTGATATATGTGGAGGGGCATAAACATTGTTATGAATTTTGCTAACATATAACTGTCTGATGTACGAACAAAATTAGATAGTAACATGTACCATGCAGGCGTGTGAATAATAAGCAACGTACAAAATGTACATACAGCATGTTGCATTATTATATCAGAACTGGTGTCTAGACAGACAACAACCAACAAAAGTGAGGACCAAAATGGACATATCTGACAGGGAAATTACAAATAATAATCATCTGTTGATTTCAATACTTTGTTGGATTCTTTATTGAAAATGTCTCTTTAGGAAAGGTTTGCTTGTTCGTTTGTTTTGCCGGGTTTATTGCTCCGTGATCAGTCATTTTGAGGATGTGTATCATTGTAGTAGTTGGTGTCTACATCACTGAAAAACGGTCGAATATATCTATAATCATTTTAGGCATGAGATGTAACACTAGACCCTAAATATGCTTGGACAGTGTAAGTCGTTCTTTCTTTTATCTCAAAAAAACGAACAAGTGATACAGATACCTGATAAGTGAACAAATCACCTTGGATGTATAGCTTAAATATGTAATTATGTTTAATAAAAATAACCCATATCATCAAATATTTAATGGGGTTAACGGCAAAAAATCTACGTGTAAATGTTATTTTAATACTAGGTGTCGAAATATTGAAAGTTAAGAAGAACAATGGTTCGCTTTCAAACATTATTATTATCTTTACTACCTATTATTGACAATTTTAAAAGGGAAATTCACTATTTTGTCAACAATGAAACAAAAGATTAGAAGTTAAAAGGTTGTTATCGACACCCGAAAAGTTATACAGTGAAACCTGTCCTATCCGACACCATGTGGGAGTGATACTTTGGTCGGATTAAACAGGGTTTCGCAAAAGTCAGGTATTTGTTGTTGACTACACTTGGCATCACGGAAATACAGCACTATCGGATTTGACAGGATGTCGAAAAGTCAGGTGTCGGATTAGACAGGTTTCACTGTACATGTAGTTTGAGATATTAAAAATGACCATGTTTAGAAACATTTCTTGAAGAACAGACACAAACTTTTAGATACACGTTTTTATTAGTAATAGGGCTTGATACAAAGGAATCTTTTCTGACAACAAATACCATTGGTAATGATGAAAACTTACTGAAAGATGAACATTAAGGCAAGATACATTAACGACATTTGTTGATAGAATATTACTTCCAGAAATACTCCATCAATTTGTTCTGATCAACAAAACGGCTACTTAAACAGATGTTTTCATGGAATTTTAAAGGATAATATTCAATAGCCTACTTGCCAGCTATACTTTTACATGTAACATGTCTACACTAAAAGCTAAGATTTCAGATTCAGGGCTTCAAGAAGTCAGGGGGGCTTCCAGGGACATGTTTCGTTCCCTTTCTAATTCGTCCACAAACTGCTGTATATTCAAGACTGCCTCACGCGTTGATTTGTTGTACGTCTCGATTCAAGTTTCAATACGAATGACTATATCCATTGGTAAATTAATAACGTTAGTGCAACTTTACCCTTTAGCTAGAGAAGAACTGAATATTTATAAAGGTCTTTTATCAATAACATTATGTACACTAAAACATTTTGAGTTGAGAAGTAGCTTGTGTCCAAGCGTGATAGTATTTGTTGGGATGTTCGTTCATTGAATTAAATAAGATTGACACCTAGCTTTGTCCTTTGCATTCGGAACCGTTATCATTAAATGTTTTTCATTGAAATATTTACCAATTCTAGATCCATCAGATTAACAACACTAGCACCTCTAATAAAAAGCCATGGAATCCTGATAATCCCACTATTTTGACAAGTTAAAGCATAACAAGCAATCGGACCGGCCCAAGAAACAATTGAACCAGTCGTTGAAAGTAGTTTCGAATAGTTCAGCCATTGTGGCATGCTGTCAAATTCATCTGCCATCTTTTTTAGTAGGCAGTCTTATGCTTTCCTGACGAGCAGCCATACCTCGAACTGTGTAACATTGTCGGGCACTGTCTGTGTTCCCCTAACGATTTCCATTGCTCGTTAGCTAAAAGATTGTAAGGTCGTAACAGTGGACGTAAAATCATTCTCTTTCCGTTGCTTACACAAAAAAAAGTAAGAAGAGGACCAACTCGATCATCTTAGGTACACACAACAACAGAAAACGAACTAGATCCGATGTCCACAAATACGTTAAGATTTGGTGTCACACATCTCTTATGGCTGGTTTTGAAATTATTCAATTCTTTAAACATCTTTTAACAATAAAAACATTATACATAAAAAAATGAAGATTCCTCAAAGCCATAAAAAAGAGAAATCATTGTTCTTCACAAAAATACCAACATGAGCAAAATTTCATTGAAATATGATGTGATGTCTAAGTCGTAAACGGACTTACAATTTTTTCTGACATCTCTTTACGTATAGAACGCGTATAATACCTACTGGGTCTTATCCTTACGTTGATATTTCACATTTCACTTATTAGTAATTACAGTTAGTATTGTTTATAGAACTGTCGACCACTCAGGTCCACTTCCGTTCCACAGTCGATGTATTGTAGATCTTCAATTGTTACACCTTGTTGATATAGTATGAGTAGGGTATATTTTTTATTCTATCAATACTTACCAGAAGCAGGCGCCTGTGCTTTAACCAAGAAAACCAAGATTTTTGTGACAGGTGTCATGGTTAAATCTGAATACGCTTAATTACCTTCCGGAGCACCTGATCTTATTCTTATTTTTCACGAGTCTCTTAATAGATTCTTGTAGTAATGATGGTTTGATTATTTTGTCGATATGCTTGGTTGTTTATGCCACCTGACAGATATAACCTCAAATCTAAATCATAATTTGTAATATAGATATCCCTTGTTGTCTATGCACCTTGGCAGAAATAAATTACAGTCTACTCAATTGGTACCTGCAGCTCAATATTCACCTTGTGCTAAGATATATGTTACGTAATTGCGTGTAAATAGTCGATTTCAGTGGGATGGCGCTATGAAAGTATTTGTCATCGATCCCAACAGTCAAAAGTAGACGACGTCCGTAAGGCATTATGTTGATATGACATAAAGGAAAAGGAACAAAATAGAACCATAGCCGATAATACCTGTAGTATACTCGAATGGACTTACGTACACAATAACTAAGGAACACCAATACACATACCAAAACTTGCTTTTTTTTTTGTTCGTTGATTAACATCCTCGCAACAGGTCATACCAGGACGGGTATGAAGGAAACTTTAACCAAAGAAAGCAGAGCCTCATGGTCAAAGACTTGAGCATTGTACAGTAAGCGTTAACATTTCTTTTTCATAAGCATGATGAAAGGGAGATAACCAACATCATTTACTATGCGACATCTGTTAGTTTCTGTTGTAGCAATATTTATGTACTTTTTTTTTTAAACTATCTATAATATTATACCATCTGTGTATGCAGTCTATTTACCCAGCCTAAAGTAGGGCTTATAAAGTCTTCTGTCCAAAGCCATCTAAATTAATCAAATCATATTTTTGTAAAATGATATGAAATCATAAATGTATTTCCTATTCGGGAAGGCCACAAATTACCATTTTGGATTGTGACATTGAAAATTTGTTATAACCTCTTATTGAGATCTGTTGATGTTTTATTTAACCAGCCGATTGTCTCTAGAAGAATGATACGTTGGGATATTCCTCATTCGTGTGAACAGTAATGATTTCTAACACAAATATTTTATATTAAAAAGGGTCCGGGAATGGTAAAATATCTTACGATTAAAGGTTGATGGAATAATATTTGTAATAGAATGTATTTGATAGCGCAAACCACCATACATTTAAAGAAGTTTTGTCATATATATAGAACATAGATTCATTAAATAAAACAATTAAAAAATCAAATAAATGTCACATATCAATGTTTAGGTATTCATCAATTCTTACTCATTCATTTTTAACGACTTTTCAATTTTTACCTAAATTTTGAGAAAGCTACCGAATCTGCTTTTTATTAAACAGTTCTTGACATTCTGTATAAGAATTATCCTTTTAATCATATTGATAGATTTTTTGAAAATGTAAACTTGAAATCCATTTTCTGATATTGAAAGTCATTTCTGCTGTGGATTAACAATAAATGTTATGTGTAAGCAAATACTACATTGATTTAACATCACAAGGTTTCGATATATGAATGGTTATTTGTGATTATATATTTGGTTCCTTATGCAAAAAAAATAAAAATAAATAAACGCTCGTTGACTCTACTTCCAATATCGTTAATGTGGTTTTATTTTGTGGGCATGCTATTACCTGGGTTTGGCCCAGATTGACATGACGGTCGTCGTCTAGGAAGCAGGAGACAATTATTCCCAGAAATACCAGAACATTCTGCATTTCCCCAAGATTCAATGCAAATCTTGGTTTTATTAAAACGAGAATTATATCTGATTTTGTTTTATCAATTTAAAATTTCGTGTAAGTATTAAGCTGTTTTAGTTTAAAATATCCCGTATGACTGTATTCGTTGTTTGTTTTTCTAGAATATACGATTCAGTGTTGTTATCGTTATTTCAAATATTCTGTATGACTGTGTTCCTTTAAGTTCCATGACAAAATAGTTACGAATGATCACTTATTGCTGGCTCCTGCTATTGACATGAAATCTTTCAACAAAATCATTTAAACAATGATTAAAACACATAAGATTTCGAGATTTTGAAAATCATTTATTTTCTGTGATGGTTCTTATAACATATCAAAATTGCTATATATATGTTTCTATAAAAAATATTTCTTGCGGGAATTTATGAATTTCATCCACAATTATTTTGATTATGGAAGTTAAAATAAAATCAATTATATTTGTAAAAGTAATTATTGTCAATACATTTGAAATGCTATATATGCATGGTATTGCAATTTACGTATCTTTTTAATGAATGGCCGGACAACTGAGTATATAGTAGTTCAAAGAATACGCGAGCCCTCATTGTCAGTTTGTCTATTTACAGTCGTTTGAAAACCGATGTCATAAACGCGACCATGATTGTAAAGAACAGCCATGATGCCAACTTCGGACTCCCGGATGGACAGCTTGTTGGTAGGAGCTCTTTCTCAAAAGAAACAACAGTGTTCGTAAACTCAGTCCCACAACTCCTCAGAGATGGCATTGTAGTGACACAATTGAGAAGCGAGTCCATCAAGCTACAAAATAAAGTTATGCATGGTTTTCGGTGGAATCAAACGACGGAGAAAGAATTTGCCATAAAATCAATAAAGTCAATTAAACAGAAGTATGGCACGCTTTATAAGATAAATGAAAATAACCTAAAAAAAAAATGAGCTAAAGTCTGAACAATGATGACCAGCCCCAGTCTCTCTGTGCTTTTAAAATAAGCAAGATTTAATCTCGGTCTAATTTCCTTACTTTTGAATTAAATTTATAAATATATATGTTGTATGTAGATCTCTGTGCTTGGTAAGTATGATTTAGAAAATCCCGGGATTTTTATTTTTTGTTTAATATAAATTCGTTTGTTGTTGTTATTTTTATCAGTATGTAAAGAATAATTATTAAATTGGTATGTTTGTAATTGGTGAGTTCATGTACCTGCATACTTCTCCTTGAATGTTTGCCGGGGTCAGGTTTCCAGCCTCATTCTGTACTTTGGTTTCACAAGCAGCGAGATCGGTAGGGAATGTGTTTTTCAAACCAAGACAGGCAACCCCTTTCGTTAATACTGAAAAGAAACCACACAATCCCATATTCAGTGACTAAATACCTTTTATTGTTCATTTCGTGACAAACTCTCTTGACTAGGGTACGTCGCTTACAAAACGATATACACTTTATCTGAGAAAACATTTAGATAGGTAATAACATTAAATCATATCTCTTATAATATATTTGTTGGGAAATATTAAAATATACTTTACGCTTAAAAAGGGTCATGAATCCGTTTCAAATCTACGAATCACAATATAACATGTATAAGACTAAAGGTTAATCACTGTTATGATAACAGGATATTTTGTCTTTCCGCACAAATAGCAATTCGTATTAAACCATATTATCAAACATTAATTTCTGGTTCAGTTCATATGTCGTGAAAATCATATCGACCTCAAGCTAGCGAAATATAAAAAAAGCAAATTAAGTGAGTGTTTTCTAAACTAGATTCTCAATAACTTCCTCTTGTTAATATAATGTAATGTGTTCTTGATTTATTGTTTTACTGCTTTGAATGTGTCGTCCTTAAAAGAGTTGTTTAAATATTTTTATACATTCAATTTTATAGTCTATACTGGAGAGTTACTTAAAAACACGGAATATTTTCATATAATTTTGTAATAAAGTTAGTAGAATGTATAGTATTTTGATTTAGATAGATGGTAGGTTTTATTAATTTGGAAGAATATTTTTGAGTGTTGTGAACACCATGTATTGACCTAATTAAAAGGCTGTCATTGTTTCATCGTGATATAACATCATCAGGAATCATAAACATGTGCGGAATCGCGTAAAGAAATGCAAATTCCCCAAATTAAAATTGTGTAACAATGAGGCATTGTCACAAACCCCAATCCCACCCTAGTAAGCCAATCCAACAGAAGTCAACCCGGCCCTAATTACAGCAAGTGATGGCTGAATCAGCCGCAAAAACTGGATGTCTGTGAATTGAATGTTCAAACAGTACTCTTAAGGTGCCGATTCCTTGACAAATAAATCTTAACAATTATTCTGGCTTCTATATGTCATGATCAAATTTCTATAGATTATATCAAACTTTTTTATTATAACCACAGCTATTTCTGGACGAACGGTTCATTAATGAGAAACGAAAATTGGTGTATATGCTAATTATATCCATACACTCACCATTCTGATTTTTACAAATCGTAGATAAAGCGGTATTCATTTGACTTGTTCCTGGCAGCAGGCTACTGAATGGGGCCACGGAAGGGCATTTTGTGAATAAGTCGTAACAGTGTACTACATCGCTGGTATTTCTAAAACAAATATGATAAAATATAACAGAACGGATTGATCATAATAATTTTTAAAAAATAATCTCCTACTGCAGTACTATATAATATTAGCAACATTACCACTTGTACAACATCTTTTACATAACGATTTTGTGTTCATAACGAAATCATTCTTGCGTCCCTTAAACATACTTTCTTGGTAATTAAACACTCACATGACGAATCGCCAATCAACATTAAAATTACCTGGGCGTAGTTTGTTTACAGAGCCTGACCGCTTGTATGACCGAGCGGCGCCGACCTTTCAACTTTACTCGTATGGCTTGCCTACCTAGCGTGAGGGCGCAGGTTTATAGGTTATTACACCTTGATTGCGTGTAATTAAAAGATGTCCAGTCGTAATTGAATAATCAAAATGATAAATTAACACTGAATTAAAAAAAATAATAATAATAAAATTAATTAAAAACACGAATGATTTCTTAGTTTGTCATACGAGACGCGATTACTTGCAATATCGGGACCTAAAGTTGCAATCAACTGTCTCGTGTATGATGCATTTTTCAATGCAAAAACTGAAACAACGATATTTGGCATGTATTTATGTGCTTTTTTCCTGCCACAGACACGTGTACTGCAATGATCAAACACACAACCTAGTACCCTACTGTTGCTCGAAGTTTTCATTTGACAAGTTCCGACTATCTGAAAAACTGTGAGTAACAGTTATAAAAAAAGTTCGAACCAGGACTAGCAAGAAAATTGTTGTTTTCATTTGAAAGAATATGTATTCGAATTATCCGTCAATTCGAACTGACCACAAGTTTACCGTATCTTGACTAATACTATTCAGTGAACACATATATATGTATCAATTTATATTTCATATCGTTCTATCTGTTTAACTTGTATAACGAATTTAAATTCCAGGTCACTTGAAGTTAGTTATAAACGAAATGTACTTGATGTAGTTGATAAGCCTAAGGTATGTGATTTATTATGAAATACATACCTGCACACGACATTGAAGTCCCCTGAAATTCCACCACTGGGACTGATGGAAGAGATGTTGAGACCAAGGCTGTTTAAGCAGGTTACTGACTGTTGACACTGGGCATTCACGTGACATGCCAGAACAGACAGCATACACACTAAAAGCAAAGAAGATTCAAAACCTTTTACATTTGCCGTCTGTTGAAGAAATGAATGACATTTCCATCCAAAATATCATAATGTGTGTGTGAATAGAGTTTCGTATATCGTAACAAGTATGGGATGTTTATAAGGGATGTTTTTGGTATTTGTCACCTCCATCAGACAATTAACTAGTTAGGCGAAGGTACACTGAGGTTTGAAACTAAACGATATGATAACCAGATCGCGGTGAAGGATGTAGGTGAGTGTATGTTTATGATAGGTATTTGGATTGGAGGTACGTTTGAGAATATATATGTGTTTCTTAATGCATTTCTGAATCAACTGAGCAAAATATGTTTAACACTTGGTGGCAAAAAGGTTGTGATGTACAAACATGGAAACCGATATCATATGCATGAGTATGGATTAGCGAAACCGGTTATAAAATATATAGAGGGATTCAATAGTCTTTACAAAACAAATATTTAAAACTTGGAATATCAAGAGAAAATAGAGACAACAGAGAAAAAAGAACCGTCTTAATGTATATTCTTAACCAGTATTTGTTAATCAGAAAGTATCATCTAATGGAACACAATAATCGACCATATTGGTTCTGGTATGAATTCATGACAATTATTTATATTGATACAATAACATTATTGTTTTCAGCAATTATCCATTATTGTCAATGATGTTGTGATGCAGTCTGCATTTATAATGCTTTATGATGCGAAGTAGGCTGGCACACTAGTTTGGTTACGTTGGAAGGGCGATAACTCGAGAAAAAGAATCGATATTTCCTTTGTTTATAAAGTGATGGGAATTTTGTCGCTTAATACTTTAAAAACCTTGACAAGGTATTTGTATTGGATACTATTTTGGCACTTGTAGCTCAACTGATAGTCACAGAAAGAAAGCCCACTATATGTATTCATATATATATTTGATTTATATGTACAAAATGTATTCTTCACATACACAGTTCCTTTTCGCTCGGTTATTGCAAAATACTTTTTCGGCTACTCAAAATTGTGTATTTGAACAAAAACAAAAAAAAACATTTTCATACATTTAAAGATCCATATGTAATACATTGAAATTAACAAACTCATGCTCCTATATAGGGATGCACATAACAGTACACTTTAAGATAATTACTCCCATTAGCAAGTTATTTTTAACCTGTCTTCTTCTGACTTTCGGGTGACTGGTGTTTAAAGTTTAAAATCATGCTATTTTATAAGGTAATCATTTTCATCAGATTAAACTTCTGCATGCTTATGCAAGTTAATATTTTGTAGTTACTATGTAGTTATAGTGCAAAACATTCCTTGGCACAATTTACATATAAACTTATTTGCTCGTGGGGTTATTGCCTTGTGAACTGCCAGAGTCATTTTGAGGCGGGATCTCTTTTTAGTAATTGGTGGCTACCTCACTTAACAACAAACGGGAAGCCCGTCGCATGCCGTCCAGAGCAATTGGGGTTAAGCATCTTGCCAAAGGACACAGCCACGACAGCACAGGCTGCCCCGTCTCTTAGCCTCCTGAGAAAACCCAACCGACATGGTTAGTGAGGGTCGAGCTACGCACTTCGGATTTGTACCTGGGATTACGTGGCCTGTACTCTAACCGACTAAGCTATAGCGACCCTCTAACATGGGGAGGCATTTCTGCAGTTGTGTATATGTTTATGCAATATGTGTAGCTTTTTCAATAGATAGCAATATGGATTATATCACATTTACGTATACTTGAAAGACTAGTATCTATCTTAGTAGTAAATATAAAATCATCGTCTCGGGATGTCAAGCCAGCCACTTCCATAAAGGAAGCGGCGAAGGTACACGGAGCCTGCTGTCCTAGCATCATCACAAACTAGTCTTCAAAATGAACAGTCCAAGTCTGCCAGTAAGAGTCACGGGTCAAATGTTCTGAGCAGTGAAGTAAGAATATAATACGAACAATCACGTGATGATTAATTTCTTTAACCACTAAAAGGATCATCTTAATGCACCTTAGGGTACAATATATCTGACAAAATAAGACTTGGTTATGACGAAACGTTCGGCCAACCTATAGCCTGGAGCATTTTTCAAAAAGAGCTAGGGTATATGGCTGTCATACGCAAAAGCAATGTTACACCTCATCAAAAATCTTAGTCAGGCTAAGTGTTTTACTACCAACCCTTATCCTTTCTCGGGGGACCCAACGAAACCCAAATCTCCGCTATGGATGTTATTAGAAATTCGGCGTTCAGAGGGACAATATAATATCGTTTAACTCATAACCTGTACAATCTTGAAGGCATTTCAGTAAATAGTATAACTCATCAGGCGCACCAACAGTCCAATATGAAACTATCGAGCATGATATTGAGTTAGCACGCCAGTTTTGAATGTATACCTTACGAAAGAAGGTTTTGAGGGTGTATTTAAACTTCTATCCTTTCATCTTTCTCAATACAAATTTAAGGTTTGTCTATGTAGATTAAATGTTTCTCCTGGCTTTTCATGCATTTCTAGGTACTTGGTAAATTCACATTAAGTAACGTAACAACAATTCTTTCTAAAGCAATATAAATCTCAAACACTGTATCAAGCCAAGGCAGATTAGAACTACTATGTTGTTTCAGAATTGCAGAGTTACCTATATAGCTACAAACTCGTAAAAACACTTTTTTATTTCTTTTTTATTTGTTTGCAGATGTTTCCCAAGTTACATATTGTTTCTTTTTCAAAAATGTGCACATCATTTTTGATATCTTTTGCAAACACGAAACAAAAGTTAAAAAGGTCATTTGTTGGAAATTGAAACACCGACTACTGCTTATTGGCTAGGTGTTCCCCAAGCAAGTTTGTAAAAACATGATCGTTAGAAACCAGATGCTGTCCGTTTATATCATTGATATTTACCAGTTATTATATCAAGTTTCTAACATATTTTCTCAAACCGGATCTGTCCATTTTCCTAAAATTTTCATTTTCAACAACAGGGTCATAATTAATGTCAGTAATACCTGCTTCGTCATGTTTGTTTTCAACGTGGATGTAATTGAATTCCCAATGTGTTTATATACCATTGTGCAAACGGAGACAACTCTCATAGAAATGTAAGTTTTAAGTATGTGGTTTACTCAAGGGAAATAACTTCTAATAATAATATGTTCTGGAAGAGAGACGTGTCATAATATTGAGTATATAAGTGTTGACAAATGGTTGTTAACAAGAAGCGTGTTAGAGAATTTTAGAAAACAGAGAATGTTGGAAAATGTTCTTGAAAGATTTGGCAATATGTTATAAATACCACGAGAGACCAAAATGTTATCCAGAACTTGTTTACAATTACCAAGGAGAGCTTTATAAATTATGTGCTATCATTAATTGCCTGATACTGATAATTGGTTTGCAAGTGATAAGGTGAGCTATGTTCATTATAATGGATTATTAAATACCTTGAACTATGACCTGTTGGATTTATAAAATTCTAAATTCTGGAGAAATGGATAGAAAATAATTACTTCAGGACTGCTGTTAACATTGTTGATTTAATACACCACTTTGTACACCACTGAATTGTAATTGTAAATCATCTTGTAACTTGCTTAGATTTGTGTATACATGTACCATTAAATTGTGTTTTGAACTTAATTGCTGGGTTTCCTCTTTCTGTTATTATCACATAACACAATGCACTTATTGTGACTCCAGTATATATTGTGTAACTGACATTTTTGCCAAGTAAAATAAGCTACTCGTCTATTCATCCCGCTTGTTGGCCCGTTTTGAAGCGCGCGATGGGTCTTAATGTGGGAGGAAACCGGATACCCGGGGAGAACCACGTGATCAGGTAGGTGGCCACATACTTTTTCACGTCAGATCGGGGAATTGAACCCCGACGCCTAGGTTAAAAGCAAGTACGTTATCAATATGTCACCTGACTTTTCTCTTTAACGGTTACTTTATGATTTTTTTTTCAAAATCTGAATCGAGCGTTGCTATCTTGGAAAGGGTCATGACCTTGTTCAATGCCAATGTCTTACCTCAGCTTTGCTGTTAGTTAAAAATGTTTTATATTTTGTAATATACCATTAACATTGAAATATGAATGTAATTTATACAAAATGTTGACATTTGCCATTAATAAATTACATTAACAACTCATGTTGGTCTCCATTATCATTCTTATGACTTTGCATAGCTATGACATAGCTACAGGCTCTTGTCTCAGATTATTTATAGATATGACATTATAATGATTTATCAGTATTATTTATGTATATACATGTATTTGTTACTGATAACTAATATCTTGTTGCTGATAAGGTGCGCCATATGTTATCATACACGGTATCTCTAACCTTAGCAATATAAGTAAGTCTACGTCGGCTATAATAGTTTGCATGTTAAAGATTGCAAACCTTATTTATTGTGCAATATTTAGCTATAGATTGAAGCGCAGCGCTTGCAGCATGTAAAATGCTTAATATCATCCTACTTTTGACAAAAAATACCACACATATAATGTAGCGTTGATAGCTACATGCATTTTGATAAGATATCTAACCCTGTTTGTAACATGTAGTGGGCGGAACGCAGAAATCCGTAGTATGCAATGTCTGGACCAGGAAGATTTTATACATACATTATAAAAATGGGCTTTTCTAATACCCCAACAAATACTGCAAACTGATGATAAAATATTCTTTTCTGTTTAGTGGTCATTTGCTACAATAAAAATATTTACTGATTAAGAAAATATTGTTTGGAGAGTGATATTCATGAACAACTGAATATACATGACTTCGGTGTGCTAAAAAAGGTCAATATCTATGCTAATTATTAGTATATAATTGTTGGTTTATTTACCAAATCTTTGCTGTATCGTAGAAATAGGGATTGGATGTTGTTTTTATTACGTTTTCGTTGGTATGAACGCAAAGGGAAACAGTCATATCGATTGTTTAGAGGAACAAGGACGTATCTCAAACATTGGAGTGCTTAGAAGTAAAGGGCCGTATCTCAAATTTATCAATTTTTAGATTACAACTATGAGTGAGATTTTCCTATAAAATTTGTACATTATATCTATTGAAATTGTCTAATTCTGTTAAAATACTATGTGATTTAAAAGAATTAGACAATTTCCATTGATATAAAGTACATATTATCTAAGAAATGCTCAGTCGGAAATGTAATTTATCAAAATCAAAAAAGTGATAAATGAGATACGACCCTTTACTTCTAAGCACTCCATGTTGGATATCCCTGTTCCTCTAAACAACCGACATTGTACGTAGAACGTTAGGGCTATATATTGAATATCTCTGTATCCCATTTACATCAAGAAATCGTTGAAATACCGAAGGTAGAAAATTCAAGCTGATATGCGTTGCGACGTTAGTAACTACGGCAGCTGTGGCTGCTAAGATAATACATTTCCCGTGAATCTACATAATAAAACACCATTACTGTTAAAAAAATAAAGAAACAACTCAACGTTTTTGTGTGATGCTTTTTATGTTTTTAGTTAATTGATATATTCACAACACCATTTCCGACTCGGATTAACTATGGCTGTCAAGCACAGCGTTTATTGACACAGATTTAGTACTGACGCTACAGTCATTTGGTGTTAGCTAACCTGGTGGTGAAATGAAATATGCACCAATTTCCGCAATATTCAGCTTAGGTTTTGACAAAATACTCTCTTGACTTTAGCTTTTCGTAAAGAGATCATCGGATAACAGTTGGAAAAGATCAATTGCGTTGATCTAGTCTTGTTTATGTTTTGTAAGGTTACAAAGAGACAACGTCATATTTGTGTTACCAATTGCCGTGCTTATTAATCCGCTGTGCTTTATGCTAATTTATTCGCAGTCGGAGTTTACTAAGCTAAAGAAAGGATATATGTAAATACGAGAAAATAGTATGAGTTACTATAGACATTGGCATAAAACCATAAGCATTTACGAATTATAAAGATGACATAATTGGAAAATAGCTTTAAATTGGGTATTATATGCCTCATATGGGAAACAAAGAATACAAATCTACGTCATACGTTTTTTAGGCTATTGCAGGACTTGATATAAATGCAAAGACCATAAAAGAGGGTGTAAAGACATACAACTTGAGCAGCATTCAGCTAAATCAGTGTTAAATACGGGTATGGATATCTTAACATTAACATAAATGGATTGAACACAAAGTGCAAAGGTTGATACCACCTTTCAGTTCCATATTGTAATCCTTGGACTCGACAACAATGCAAAATGCCTAATATATTGAAAAATGAACTAATTACTTAACACATCCCAGTTTCAGGAAGACTAACGCACTTAAGTAAATATGAAAAAAAACGAAGAGCAAGTTCTCTGACTCTTTCATATAATCAATTTTGTATCATTTGCTCAGCTGATCAATGTAAAACCAGATGACATGAGTGTGTTCGTGTGTATGGGGGTTCAATGACTCATCTGTCCTACGCTATCATTGTCTCCAGGTGCAAAATTCATCCACACTATAATTTTGTGGTTTTTCCATATAGGCCGCCTGTATCTGTAAGGGAGGCAGGAGTCATATCTATATATGTAGGCTGTATCAAAGTTCAACGTAGATATAGCTATTTAATAACTTGTGATTAATTTTCTTTCGTTCTTCGGACTTGCTTTGTATTGATTTATCCATGTGCAGTACTATTACAACCCCTCAATACAAACAAAGTTATTATATGAATAATTTAGAAAAAAAAATGTATTCCGACGAGTTAAGTTTACAATTTACATGGAAAAATTGAAAATAAAATATCAGTTTAATTTGTTATTTCTAATTTTCTAGTAGATTTTTAGTATTCATTTTGTAATGACCATTACAGTTTTTTCAAGATAAATTTTTTAAACGGTTAAAATCTTGTTTAGCGAACTCATTGCGCATGGTGAATTACCGCCGCTAATTCAGGGCAGATGCGATTGAAAGTATACCAGTTGATATGCATTGTGATAAAGCATATGTATAAAGTATAAATTCATATCATGTAATATTAAGAATATGTAAAATAATACTATACCATTTACCTGTAATTAAAAGTCCGGAATTAGCCATGCTTCTTGTGGTAAATCAGTTCGACTAATCCTTGGACGCTATGTCGGTTACGATACGGTGACCTAGACCGGTGGATGTTCTCTGCTGAACAGACAGCGCAGTAACAGGGTAGATTCTACTGAAGTCGATATAATATGTGGTGTTATCTGTGATAAAGCGTAATCGACATGTTTAATGCTACCTAGGCAATGAGTCATTTCCGACATTACTCATTTCCATAAGAAATGTCGTAATTTTATTGCGAAATAAATTTTCTGATTCCACGGTGTGCTCTTCGAACATCATATTGACAATTTTTTGACATATTACCCATATATGAATATGTATTTGTTGCAGTTATTTCATTGTTTTAGTTTTAATTTTAATGTATTTTTTTTTAATTTATGATTAATTAAACGTAGCTTTTATGCCACGAATGCATTTGTTTTCGCTCTCATCAATATGCCAATATGCATGTGTTTTTGCATTGTGTACTTTTTGGATACCGACGTAAGTCTCCATCATATCATCATTTTGTTAATATCTGTATGATGGTTGGCATCGGGTTAGGTGGTTACATTTACATGTAACATTATATCAAAATATTAATATTATATAGTTATGACATTTTTTATAAGGTCGATACGTAATTTTAGACTGATATTGTTCTATTTCTTTTTTTTCCACGGCAGTTCAATTTGAATTTTAAGGGGAATTACGTGATACTTTTTAGCTAATTAAAACTTTATGAAAAATATGATTTTATAATTAGTCTTTAATATCACTGTATAACCACCGCTCTCAATGAATTTGTGATATATTACTGATCTGTGTAACAGTTTTGTTGCCAGAAATAAAAAAGGGATGCACAAGCGAGCTCCACTGTCACATTCCGGGGCAGTTGTCATAAACTGGGGGAATACCTTTGGGATAGGACATATAAGTTGTTCAGCGAGATAACAGTAAAAAGTTTCGGCAGACTATCCTTAAATGACCTCAATGAGGTCATAACACCTTTAATGTATCTGTCACTCAACCACTGTTTAGAACGACCAGCTGAACGCGGTGCTAGTCAGTCCGACCAACGAATCCACGTGTTTGATAAAATGAAAGGTTTGTTAAACAAGATAGTGGTATCGGCTTTGACACACGATATCAAATAGAGATCCAAGTATCTAAATCTATTGAGTTTACACGTGTGCCAGTACAGATATTGTGATACGC
Organism: Pecten maximus; assembly: GCF_902652985.1. Classification (NCBI taxonomy): domain Eukaryota; kingdom Metazoa; phylum Mollusca; class Bivalvia; order Pectinida; family Pectinidae; genus Pecten; species Pecten maximus. Next base: position 41,744,244 of record NC_047020.1, read on the forward strand.
TGAACGTCAAGCTGTACCACATCCATTTAGGGTCAGGGAAAACTGGAGTTCTCGTTTGATAGATGTGTTGATTGACATTTGGGGTCAAAGGAAACTGTAACTAGACATCATACAAGCGAGAGATACAATGTATGCTGATTTGAAATATGCTTCAATTACCTTAATCTGTATACTAATAGACAGTTTCATCTCATAACGTAGCATGAAGAATAAGACTTATTCTGAAATGTAGACTGACGTCATCAAAAAGAAGGGAAATATTAAATATATATATTATAAGATACTTAATATAAAATTATGAAAGTACGAGGTATATAAACTTTAAACGAACATAGATAGATACTCAGATTTTAGTCTGACAAAAGTAGGTTATTACACTCCTTTGACCGTCCTCTTTGTAATAAATAATATATTAAAATGAAACATTCATATTTTCTTTAAATCATTTTTTCTGTGGTTGATTGTTGCAGTGTTCGTCTAACTTCAATTCAAATCCCTTGACATTTTTTGCATTTACTACAAGGAAGAGTGTTCAATGCAACGACAGTTTTCTGTGTAAACAAATTAATCTGACAATTAATCTCAATCTTAAAGCAATGACAAACGTGTTGAGAAACCTTTTTTTTTTTAAATATATGACACTTCATAATCATATTTCCCGAACAGTATTTTGTAGACGTCTATCACATCACCACGTGATCTTCTATATGATTTTGTTGGTAGATACAGTTTATGTAATCTTGCGGTAAGGTAAGTCCTTCATCCTTTATAATCATGTCATTAGGAAAACAAAATGTCGGTATCAGCCTAAGAAAATATTAATTCTATCTCACAGTTGCTTAAAAGTGGGCAAAATGAAATACAAAATTCAGCAAACTACAGTCCCCCACGAAATGTACATTGGTATACTAAGAATGCAGAGATGATAAATAATTTCCATAGATATGTACATATAAGTCATGTCCTTTTACTACATAATTGGATCTGGTGACACATATTTATTATTTGACCGAATTCGGTAGGCTGAAATTTAGTAATATCACTAATTTCGTATCATGATTTAGATGTGAAAACGAAAAATTCAAAGAGGCAATGCGATTAATTAGATCAATTATATCACCCATTCCATGTTGCAAAATTAATCTTGTTTATTTGACTTGATAATACTCCTTATTGAAATTTTTAATATTTTTCCAATGAAATGTTATATGTTTATACTGCTACACTGTTACTCAATTAGAAATATTTCATATCCTAATCTTGCAATTTGTATTGAAAAGAAAAGATTCTACCTTAAAAGTACGTACAATTGAAATATAATGTATGAAATCTGAATGTCTAAAGTATTAAAACATAGATTGTTTTGTACCTGGGCTCCATTTAGTAGTAGTTAAAAAGTGTGGGTTTGAATGACCGACTTTTGATACACGACACATTGCCTCATTTAGGTGAACCAATGTTCTAAGTGTGAAGTGTCAGTGATAGGAAGTGTAGTAGATAGCGACCTGACATTTTGTTTCTCTTTTATGTAGGTCAATATACCTAATGTAGGCCAGAGAGACCTACCTCTGAGACGCAACACGTCGCTTCATTTTGGTGAGCCAATGCCCAAAGCATGTCGTGTGGATGTTGAAAAGTGAAACAGGTACAGCCCAGACAAGATAATATGCGGAAGGACAGCCTACCGGACGGCAGTACGGACTGACACAACGCGAAATATAGCTCCCCTCCCTGACTTTCGGTTCGGGACCGGATGTCCGGAAGATCATACATAGGATCCTCCTGATTCTTTCAAGACCCCACCCCTAGTTAGATCCACTTCACATAAATATTTTGCTATGGTCGTAAGATAATAATTTAAGTGGCAACAAAGCTGTACATCAGATCAGATATCTTTCAATCTATATTGTCGCCACATTTAGTAGCCCCCGTGATATAATAATAAACTATCTTATGTCATATTTGCTATGCGTGTGATTTTCTCCTCTCCCAATGAGGCAAAGTATGGCTTCCATACGACCATTTTCTTGTGGGAGCATACCAAAAATTGAATTAAAGAATGAATATATAAACAGTATTTAAGGACAGCAATGAGATACAGCCAAAACACGCAACCCCAACCCCGCTCTATGATCGATAGCTAAAGCAGGTACCGATATGCAAAAATGATTAACTGCATTGTGCAGCGACGGTGCACACTGCTCTTTACGTGTGTTGAAATAAAGTTAAGTGGGTGCGTCATAAAGAGGTGAGTCTTGGTCGGGATCACTATCAACTTTTGTTGACAGGTGATAAGTGATTTGAATCTAACCCCATTGACCTTTGTGATCAGTTCATTGGTCCAGATTGATAAACTTACCTGTGTTTAAGCGGAGATTTTGCTTGTCTGAGTAGGATACAAAGCCCTCCACTCTTCACACATGTGTATTAAGGTACATATAATGATGATGGAAGGGAATACAATATAAATATATATATAATACATATATATAACATAGTAACACAATTGACGATGGAAGACAACTTTATGACTCGTGCCCTGACCGGGCGTCGAACTGACGATCTACGGCACCCAATCGCCTAGCCAGAAATACTCGCAGCTTATACCACTGTACCACATCGGCGTTCTTAATACATATATATATCGATTAGCGACACATCTACATGTGTATTACGGATTTCACAAACATCTCACTTGCTGATGTATGTATGAATAAACGTAGTCCTTTAATGTAGCATATAGAAGTATTATTAATATTCAATGTACATACAGACAACAGGCTCGCACATAATACAGTGTGTTACATTATTATATCAGAAATGGTTTCTAGACAGTAAGAGGCGGTACTCAAATGAAAATTACTGACAAAAATGAAAATGAAACAAATATCATGTTTTCAGATGAATACTTTATTAGATTCTTAAATTAAGATTCTTCTTTAGGAGAAGTTTGTTTGTTTGTTTGTTTGTTTGTTTGTTTGTTTGGCTGAGCTTATCGCCCCGTGATCAGTCATTTTGGGGAGGATATCCTTATAGGAAACGACACTCAAGAGCTCGTGATCGAGATTCTAAAGAGGGTCCCGCTTATCTTATAATTAGTGTACTGGGTTGTCTTTAATAAGCACTGACGACATTGGACAGATGTTACAAGAGGGAAAATAGTAATATGCGATGTTGGCTCAATAAATCAGGTAATTGGTTAAAATTGGTTACCGGGAAATAGTTCTCAAGCAAACTTATAATATTCGGTGAATGTAGAAAACGAAAGCGAAAGTGTGTGAATATATGTATCAATGGAGTAAAAATAGAACTGCTGTCAGGGAAAACAAAAGTATACCACTATTGGTGAAAAAAACGATGTTTACTTTACTGCAATATGTTAATTTAATAAATAATGTTGATAATACGAGATAAACTTTATCGAAGTTAACTCCTCTTTCCCGGAATCCAATCAATTCTTGCATATCTAGGAGTCAATATGATGGATCATGTCTTGTCATTTTAATCATGAACTACAAGTATGAAATTCCATGAAACAACACTACATTAGAAATCTGATTAAAATCAACCGTTAAATGGCTACGTTTACTACGTATCAAGCCTGAACATATGAATGTGCCCCGATCAGGGTCACGTTCAGGTGACCCCTCGACAATGAATGCTCATTATATACTAGCCAATCTGAGATATTTGTTTTTCAAAACCTTTCGTTGCATTTTAGTACGCAACAGAAGATATGCCAAAGATTGCAGATTTTAATGAAGCGATAGGCAAATTTCAATTTTCTGTCATGAGACGTTTGAACTGACGTTGTTCCATCTGCGTATGCCAATGTTTGAACAAAGGCAAAACCGCAAAGTATATACAAATTACAAAACTCGCGGGATTTCCTTGGCGTCGCTGTCACCGCCATATTGCTTTGCATTGCTCGATTTCTCTCGGGTCCTATCATGACTAAGCGTACCGTCACAACGAATATCGAACTGATTTTGTCAGCGGCGATATGATTGGCTAATCAAATAGTTAATATATGTAACATAGATAAATGATTAATTATCACTTGATGAAACAATTTGTTTTATCTTAATTATGTTTTAATCCAAAACACAAAGGAATCCAGGAAATATACATGTTCACATATGACTATCTGTCAAATGTTCACCATATATTACGTTTTTAAGTCTTCTGTGAAGTCACGCATTATAGTATTATCAGTTTAAAAGAATTCATCTGATCACCAGAAAGAAGCAATGTTACATTATTATATAAATTCCTCGTTCTTTTAATTCAGTCAGTGATTGTTTCAATCCCGACGTTTATTGGTAATAAAAATGTAATAAGCAATAGTAGATACATAATTATTCACTTTTGATGTTCAAAACCAAATGCATTCATTCCCAACACTTGCAAGAAATTCGTCGCGTTCCTTCTTTAATTCACAAACAATGTTGCGTATTTTCGTTGATACCACATGCGTTGATCCCTTGGATGTCTTGGCACATGTATCAACAAGCATAACAACAGTAAAGCTACCCCGAAGCACATGGTCAACACATTTAGTCAGTTCAACCTTTTGAATGCCATCCGCTGTATCAACTATTAATTTACAACTTTGTCTAGCCCCTGACGTTCTGGAAACATGATTATCGATTCTAGTAGTTTGGCATCGGTGAGTGTTCAAGACATTTTGAACTTTTTCCGTTAGATACTTTACATAAAAATATTTCCCGACCATGATCCCAAGGAAATAGCGGTACAGTCACCACCAGATAATATAGCGACAGCCCCAGCTATCACACTTAATCCACCCGTGAAGATTGCGGACACAGCGCAGATACTAGAAATAGCATATCCTGTGTTTAAAATTATCGTTGCACCGTCAACAAACATTTGCAGCGTATCAAGTTTTTCTGCAAGCTCGATAAGGAGCTTAATAGTATTGTTCCGAGCATCCAGTGTGATTTCAGTCTGTGAGATATTGTCCGACATGGTTACATACATCTGAAATCTTGTCACATATATGCGCGGTAGATACAAGTTTTGACTTCTAAAACATTATATTATGATTATTTATATTTAAAACATTTTTACATTACGTAATCCCACAATGCACAGACTTTACAAGGACGTCTTGTACTGATTGTTTGTCAGTTGCTAAGCAGATCGCCTCGTGAACAGCCAGTCATTATAGGGAAGGGCCTTATTTTATAACCGTGTTTTTTCTGATTTGTCTGCTTGTCAAAGGCTTTGATGTAGCACCACTGAATTCACACTTTTTATTAGACATATTGCTTTTACCTGGTGGTTATCAAAAAGTTGTAGCTTGACAACAAATCGTTGTCCTCTCGGTCGTTTCGGTTTGATTAATGACGTGTTCACCTGTCAGCTTGATGGTAGTTTTATCGGCGACATTAAGAATTTTCACGAAAAAAAAAACCAATACCCTGGATATCTTCCACACATAGTGTCTGTGTCGAAAAGGAATATAAGTGATATATTTTCTTTACCGCTGTAGTGTCGCTTTATAAATCTAATATGTTCTGTCTTGTATTCTATACTTAATCATTGATGTCATTTTTTTTTAGTTTCATCCGGGTATGAAACAAATTTTGTTTGCAAACCTTTTGTAAGAATCCGCTACGCAGTTTGCAAACAAAATTTGTTTCATACCCCGATGAAACTAAAAAAAAATAATTGACATCAACGCTTATACTTAATTTTTGAAAATGATTTTCTAATTTAAAACATTTTTTATGTACAATTTTACTGTTTGACTTGTGACGTATTGTGACGTCACATTTTTCGCGCCATTCTCGGAATTTCTTTCATAGAAGAATAAAAACATTTTTTCGACCAATCACATTTGAGTATTTACCATTAAGACAAAGAAATATTTATACTATGAACCGGAAAGAGAATAACACTATAAACTACACTCAAAATGTCCAGTATCCTGTCAAATTCGGTATCGTTTGAAATACTATAATGTAAGCCGACACGATATACCTGTTCAATATCAATTATGCATGTATATTCTGCTCAAATTACAAAGTCTAAGCCCTAAAAGAAAGCGCGTTAAACTATTTCTATCGCAGGAACGAGGGAAAGTGTCATTGATTTCCTCCTTTTGTATATTCGAGAGCCTCTTAAAATAAACAATACGGAGGCCCGCAACAAGGGAATACAACATAATTATTTGTATCGTGCTAGTTTCCCCTCGTTGTCCCTCCGTCGGTGAACTAGCTATAACTCGACAATATACAAGAAGGAATACGTGGGTATTTGATTAGTGATCTATTGCAGATAAACATAACCTATGAAATACTTTAACTTCATTATAACATTAATTATCATTATCATTTGTTAGAAAATGTTTTGGAAATCCGCCCAACGAAAGCAAAAGTTCATCATACATGGAACGTTGTGGGAAGAAAAAAGAGGGTACCTCAGGTAAAAATTAAATGTAGCATACTGGTTTTTTGTTTTTGTTCCGGTGATATTGTGAGGATATTATTAGTGTGTGTGATGATCTGACCTTTTTGTGTTCACCACAACTGTTTGAATAGCACTGCACGCGTTAGTCTCTGCATGTACTATGTATATACTCTAGGGTTTGTCATTTTATTTATAAGTTATCTGTAAATACCAAAATAAAAAGTGTGAATTCACTACATATTTCAGTCAAATTCTTTAGTGTTTCAGCCATCACAGTTGCATTTAAGTAAAGTGATAAATAGTTCGTCCAAGAGTTTGCTCGAACACTTGTGTCACTTAAATCCCTATATTTACTTATCATGAACTAAATAGGTTTGTTTTAAAGAAAATTCTTCAAAAGAAGATTGCTCAATGCAAAGCTCGTAAGCAAAAAAAATATCACTGTTTACAAAAGACATATGTAAGAAAAGGCTTACACACAATTTAACAGAACATTTTATCTTGACATTTCTATATCAGATGTATTGCATTTTCAATGGCAATCAGTGGCGGCATGCTTTTTTGGATAGGATGATAACTTCCTGTGATATCGTGTTACCATGGTATCTCACTTAACCTAATAAGCTAAAATTTGTTATCAAATGATTATTTTTTAGATCCAGCGTTTATATATTGATGGTTATTACCTAAACATTGTATAAATCAAAGAAAACAAAATAACGAACTGTGTTTAAAATATGATTTTTTTTAAATTCACTTAACGTGACCAACTGGCGATATATATACTGAAACGAAAAAGAAACGCAACATGGAAAATTGTGATTAATTTTGTATTAAATATACATATCTGTATAAAAATCGCGGAAATAAACATGCACCCTGCCTAACACCCATACCAATCTTCAAAATCACCCAAGTATGACTAGAGACCTATGCACTTCCGGCGCGGTAAAAACATCAAAAACCGTGCCTGTACAAACATATGCGTTCTTTTTTCATTCAAACCAGTATCAATTCATCACTAACATTGAGCCACATCATCGCCAATACTTTTGCAAACAATAATTCCTTTTACAATTATGCCACGGTTATCAAAGGTTGATAGAGGACGTGCTATAGCGATGCTTCTGGCAGGGAACACGCAACTTCACGTCGCTCGACAATTCAGAGTTCACAAATCGACTATTAGTCGATTAGTTTCACGTCTTAACGCAACAGGAAGAGTCGATGACCAGCCGAGATCAGGACGTCCACGCGTAACGTCGCGACGTCAAGACCGGGTTCTTAGGTTGGCACACCTGCGTAACAGGAGATTAACGGCCGCTGAAACGGCAAGGAATACGATTGGTAATCATAACCGTCGAATTCATCCCCAAACAGTGATCAACAGACTGCGTGAGGCTAATTTGCGTGCAAGGCGACAGTACGTTGGTTTACCACTAACACCGCAACGTCGAGCACGTCGTATGCAATGGGCAACGGCACATATGCCCAGACGTTTTCCTATGAGACGTTGGAGGTCTATGCTCTTCACCGATGAATCTCGATTCACGTTATTTCGAGCAGATGGCCGTCAACGTGTGTACCGGCGTCGAGGCGAACGTTTTGCTGACGCCTGTGTTTTGGAACACGACCGATTTGGGGGTGGATCAGTTATGGTTTGGGCGGGAATCTCCCATGGTTTGAAGACGCCTTTGGTGATAGTCAATGGGAATTTAACGGCCGTACGCTATCGGGATGAGATCCTTAGGCCCCATGTTGTGCCGTTTGTTAGGCAGCATCATCTAACCTTTCAGCAAGATAACGCGAGACCACACGTTGCAAGAGTCTGTAGAGACTTTCTTGCGACACAGAACATTGTTCCTATAGATTGGCCTCCATATAGCCCCGACCTGTCCCCAATCGAGCATTTGTGGGATGAATTAGACAGAAGAATTCGAAATCGCCGTAACCCCCCAAATACCCTCCCTCAGTTAGCAAATGCACTCGTCCAAGAATGGAATAACATTCCAATACGGAAAGTCAATGCCCTGATGAACTCAATGCAACAAAGAATTAGAGATGTGATAACTGTTCGAGGAGGACACACACGATATTAGGGCACGGTTTCAAAACTGCTGCCATTTCAACTTGGATTCACGTAGGGTACTACCAATCATGACCTTCTAGCAAAGTGACCTGTTCTTAAAAATCTCTAAACATTTAAAGGATGTTACATCAATATTCAATATTAACTATTACATATGAAATTTAAACATAATGCTCACAAGTATTATTTTATTAAACCTACAATTTGAAGTTGCGTTTCTTTTTCGTTTCAGTATATATATGAACGTTTATATTCTTATATACATGTATATCAATTTGGCGTTTTAGATTAAATGAAATAGACATCTGTTAAATCATTAGCATAATTAAGGTGAACAGACAAAGATAATATAAAAAATGACATTTTATCACCCATCAATATTGCACAGCCATGACCATTGTATTTGATTCAGTGTTTTATGACGTATACTTAGATGGGCAGGCCTTTGCATTTTCTTACACATTTGTTACTTCATTTAACTGAATAACTCTAGCCTACAATCAAAATGTCTATCCTTGTAAAATAAATATATGCTGCGAAGTTTTCCTTTTTTATCCCCTCGCGACGAAAGTCGGGGAGGGGATATTGCGTTCCGTTCGTACATAAGTACACGTACGTACATACGTATGTTCACTTTTTGTCAGCACTCTTGCGACTTCATTTTTGAACGGATTCTGACCAAACCTCATATATTTGTTCAGCCAGGCAATACCTCGAAAATGCTTATATATGCATTTAGATACACACATAAGTATAAAAACTATCAGGAAATGAAGTTGCTAGTGTGATGCGTAACCAGATACTGTTGAATGCATAACAATATATACCATATTTATCTGGCAATGAGCCCATGCCTGATAATAAGCCCATCCATGTCTATTGCAGTTAAGTGCAAATGACAACTGATGTTATTTCAATGTCCTGCAATAACCCCATCCCCCATTTTGCGTCAGAGTTCATGTGTTAGCACGCGAGGGGATTTGTATCGTTTACGATGCCTTGTTAAAAGTGCTTTCTTAAATTTTCTTATATGCATAAATAATTACGACTATCGGGCAGATTTAAAGTTAGATTAACAAAAAAATAATATGTTTCGTATATAAGACGGCATCAATTGAAATCTAATAAAGACCGTTATTTGGTCGACATGATGATTATACGTCTGGATCCATGTAAGAAATGAAATTATACTATCGTTGATATGCCTGGAACATGTAGTTCCATTTATGTTATCTTGGTATCATTCTGAGAGCATATTTAATCATCTGAGTAAGGCCTGGATTATTATTGAGGACAAATAGCCTTCCGAACCTTCAGAACAAGCTTTATCTATTCATTTCCAAAAAGTATTTATTCAAATTTTGATTTTGTGAATATTTTGCCTGATTTTGTTCTTTATTTATTTAAAATTAGGATTAAGTGTTGTTTTTTGTATTGCTGTGTTCCTCTAAGTTCCGTAGCAATTAGCAACGAATGATCACTAATTATTGGTGCCTGCTGACGTCAGCAAATATTTCAACAAAATCAATTAAACAACGATTAAACAACATGGTATGTTATTTATTTCAAAAACCACTTACATAAGTAATAAAAGAAATTCTTTTAAGATATTAGAACTATCATTTAGATATTTCCGACAAAAATATCCCAGGCGAAAAGTTAATAATATATATACTAGTAGTATACTAGTAGTATTACATATATATATATATCTTCCACAATTACTTTGAAAATGCAAACAAACCAGAAATATATTTTCTTAAGGAGTTTCAATACAGTGGAAAGGCTATATATTCATCTTTATGAAATTTGCTCTTTTTTTTTCAATGAATGGCACCACAACTGATTATTCTTAAGAATACGCGAGCCATCAATTTCACTTTCTCTATTTATAGTCTTTTGATAAGCGATGTCAAAAATGTGACCATGATTTGGAAAAACAAGCATGATGCCATTTTCGGGCTTCCGGATGGGCAGCTTTCAGAGGAAATAGTACCGTTCGCAACATTGATGTTGCAACTCTGCAGAGATGGCACGGAGGTTACACAGGCAAGAAGTGATTCCATTGATCTACAAATAAGAACAAAAAAAAAGGTTTGGTTTAAAGCTGAGACAAACGACGTTGTTTTAAATTGGAAAATCATTTCCAAAAATTCATTATAAGCGTTGATGTCAATTACTTCTGTAAGAATCCCCTACGCAGATTCATACAGTTTGCAAACACAATTTGTTTCAGACCCCGATGAAACTAGAAAAAAAATGACATCATTAAATGTTCATTATCTACGCTTTAGACTCTGTATGGGACATGAACATTTAATTTTAACCAGAATGATATTGATGAGACATTGTCACCCTCTCCATCTCACCATACCCAGCACCGACTCAGCAAACCAATTAAAGCAAAACCCGGCACTATTTGCAGGAAGTGATTGCTGAATCAGCCGTAATACCTGGACGTCTATGAATTCAATACTCAAACGATTATGTAAAGCCGATTCATTAGCATGACAAAAAACAATAAACAATTATTAAGCTTTCTGTATATTACGATTACATGTATATTTCTACATAACTGGAATCATATTAAACTTGTTTTCTTTAATGTCAGCTATCTTTGGACACATGTTCATTAATACGCAATGGAAATTCGAAGATACGGTAGACATGCTAATGATTTCTATAAACTCACCATTTGAATTTTCACAAATCGTTGATATAGTGGTTTGTATTTGATTTCTTCCTGGTAGCAGGCTTCTAAACGGGGCCACTGCAGCGCAATTTGTGAACAAATCGTAACAGCCGACTACATCTGTGGTTTGACTGAAACAAATTTTATAAAGTAGGTCATGCCAGGCTGATAGCTGATCATCTTTTAGTCAACTCAGATCCATCTTAAAGATATATTTCTCTGTTGGGTGCTTCCAGGTGCGTTGCGTTTACCTAACTTCGAAACAATATCTTTTAGATTATATATAAAATGAATTGGACAATAACGTAAGATATGTGTTGTATTATAAAAAAAAATACACACCTGCACATCACAGATTTGGCCTTCAAAATTCCGTCACTAGAACTGAAGGAAACTCTGTTGAGACCCAGGTTTTTAACGCAGATGAACGCCTCTGGACACTGGGCACTCACGTGACATGCCAGATGAGATAGCATACAGACTGAAAACAAATTACAAAATATAAACAGACATCATGTGTTGCATGAATGTATGACATTGTCTTCGGAATAGTAAGTACACGTATGTAAGTAGATAGACTTTTGTATACTGTAAACGTGGAAAATTACCCCAAAGGGGGGAATTGCGCTAAATACGCCCTTTTGATCCCCCAAAAATGTCCCCTACGCGAATTATTTTGATATGAATTTGCGTTATCTCGAACTAAAAAAGGAAATAAAAACACGTGGATCGCTCGCGAAAATTACCCACATGCGTATGGTTTACATGTCAAAATCGTGAAATTAACCCACCGCAAAAAATAACCATCTCTACAGTACCACGACCAGTATCAGATGTTTACTGGCGATATTTTGGTGGATATCACCTTCATCCGACAAATGGTCAGGAAAGCATATGTACACAATGTGTGAAATTACACGAAATAGTAATCGGATCGAAAAGACTTTTTTCGAATGTACTACTATTTTACTACATCTGATGTTGTGAGAGTCAGATATAGAATATACAGGTAGAAATGTTCACCATGTCCTTGGGGATAAGAGCGAGAGTATGTTGATTGAAGATATAGGGTATGGAGGTGTTACGGTGTATTTAATAGTTTCTTAATGCTATTTACAACGATATGTTTTAAACATTTGCTAACAAAAAGGTTACGATGGAAATTTACTTTAACATGTTACATAAACTGAGGTCAAGCACAGACAGAGATAATCTCAACATTGGCATCCATTTTGATTATCATTTCGTTTTGAAATATATCAAGTAAGTCAATATTTTTTTCCAAAATATCTTAAATTTGAAATATCAAGAAAAAAAACGAAGAAATCTTCTGACTGATTGCGCTTCATACCTCTCTTAGGGTAAAAAAATGATATAAATTATGATATTCAAAGAAATATTCAACATCATCCAATGCAATGTCATTCGATTTTTGTGTGTCAATATACACAGAACATTTTACAAATGAGATATCTAATCTGCGGAAATACTGAAATACGAGGGCTGATTGATATTATGTGAGCCTTGTATTGAAGGAGGTACTCATGGGTGTTCTTTTTAAGCCCTGCTATTCTCTAACAATATAGGGTTAGAGATAACACAAGCGGCTTTTGCAAAATGGACAAAATCGGTAAAAGAGCAGTGATTCAAAAAAGTTAAACACCTAAGGATATCCAAAATGATATGGTAGCAACACTAGGGAAAGATACCCTTCATATGCTACAGTGAAAAGGTGGGTGGATGAAATAAGCGCGGCCGACAGAGCCTTGAGGATGACCATGGCTGTGGCTTTAAATTGATTCACTTGATCTTCCTCCATCAGACTTTTATTTATTTCTAATACTGAAAACAGCTATTTCAGACTCCCACTTACAGTCCGATGATTACGCCATACATGCATTGGATGACTTTCTGAACAGCCAAGAAAAGAACTTTTACAAACGTGGCATCGAGGCCCATAAATACTGATGGCAAAAGTGTAAAGATACTGAAGGGAGTTATGTTGAAAAATAATACAATAAGTCCGGCCAAATTAAAATCCTTCAATATGAGTACCTCCTTCAATAGGGGGCTTACAACATATCAAGCAGCTCTCGTATGACAATTGTATTCGCATTCTCCATCAAAATTATGCGTTTCATGCTTTTTATTCTTAATTCGAGAATTTAAGACAACGTTTAGCTTGGGACATCATTATGAAGAGCTAGGACGCGTTGAGTCCATGCGCTCAGGCAATATGACCCTCATCATGGAAAAGTCAAAACTACCCTATTAATATTGATGGGTTTTTTGGCATTAAAGACAGTTTCAACCCCGAATGTTGTCTGTGGCAAAATAAGTTGCCACCAGGAACTGCCACGTGCCAGCCAGTCAGTCAGTTCAAGTCTAACCAAACTGCTAACTCTAATCCACGCAGAGCGCCTGGAAAATCTTTTTCGTACCTAGGACCTTTCGCGAACTGAAGAGTTATTTGTAGGTTTTTCATAAGATTTTAAATTAGGAATTTCAGGGAAAATGACATTTTCAATGGAATAAATTAGATAGCCATAGGTCAAAACGCTAAAACCATGGGTTAATGTTGGAAAAAATAAATTAAAAAAAAACTCGAAATGTATCGTTTAATTCAATTATAACTTGCTACATGTATATCGAGAAGGCAATTCAATAGATTTTCTAATCCCTCAGGATTTTTCAGCAGTGTCCTGTGTAACTATTGACTTAGTACGTGTAAGTCAGTTTGAAAAGTATAGCATTGCAATATCATGACAAACCCACAATTCCAAAAAAAAATCTACTCAGATGAATATTGAAGAAAAACTATTCCGACGAGTTCAATTTGTACAATACACTTTCAAAACTTTTAAAAGATCTGATTATAAGTAGATTTTTAGTATCCATAATATAATGTCTAATATCATTATTCTATGAAAAACATGATAAACTGTTAAAACTTAATTTAGTGTGTATATTACGCAAGGTATGTTGTCGCGAAAACGTGGCAGAAAGAATCTAATATATACATATAATTTAATTTTGCTTGAAACAAGCATTTTCATTGGCTCAAAAAATTATGTTATCATCTCATAACATAAAAAACTAAACAACTGTTTTCATTGGTTGAATGTGACGTCAACTGGGGTGTAGTCTTTTCATAAACCACTTCGCGGTTTATTCAGAGTACACCCCAGTTTTTTGCGTTATTGCTCAATAACGTAAAAAAAATATTACAGTTAACCCTAAAACATGTATTGATAAATATGTATAAATTAACATGTATTTAATTTATATCAATTTGATGTTAAGAATTTTACCTGTGGTTGATAATCCGAGGTTGGTCATTCTTTCTTCTGCTAAGCTATTGATATCAATCCTTTAACGCTATTTCAGTTAAATTTTCCTGACCTGGACCGGTGGAGTGTTCTCTACAGAACAGACAGCGCAATATAAGGAAGATTCTACTGAAATCGATCTTATATGTGGTGTATGTTGCCTAGGTAACGAGTCATTTCCGATATTGCTCATTACCATAAAATATGTCGTAATTTTATAAATCCAGCGAGTGTAATGTGTATTAAGATATTTGTATGACATGTTAGCTAATCGTACGTGTATCCTGTATATTTGTATATACATATATATATATAAGGGTCAAAGAAGTAATATGAACAGTATAATCCAGATAACACTGGATCCTCACATAAATGTATGGAGGATACGAATTACTTGTAATGATTATATGGGGCAAAGAAGTAATTCAAACAGTGTAAACAATAAGGTTTGTTAAATTTTCGAGGCAATCCGCCCCTTTATCAAAACACAAAAAATCACATATACAATCACATAATATATATAAGAAGTACTGGAAATACAATAAAATACAATAAGCATAATGTTTATATATATATATATATAGTTGATATGTAGCTTTTGCGATAAAAAATTGTGTTACTACATGAATATGCATATGTAAAAATACATACATATGCATATGTAAAAATGCATACAAAATATATGTAAAAATAATATATGCATATGCATGAGCTATTTTCCTGTCATCTTTTTGGATATCGACGTTAGTCTGCATCATAACGAAAATATGGTATCATCTGCAAGAACTAATACATATTTGACAATCGGGATCGGTCTGGTGGCCAATTCACATATAACGTCAATTCATTATATATATATTTAATATTATTTGGTGGTCAATGTTTTCTGAGATTTTTTTTATATATTACTGTACTGAGTAAGATACGACTAGGACACTTCACTGTCACATCTCGGTGCCAGGATAATAAACCAAGGGAAGGAAAACCTTACAAAGTGTATATGATACAACTTTTCAGTAAGATAACGGTACAAATATCCTCTAAGTTCACAAAATTCCTACAGAGACAGCCATTCTTAAATGACCTAAACTTGGAAGTAGCACATTAAAAATATCTGTTAATCAATTACGTCATCTCTTTTTCTGCATCCTCGACAATATCCCCATTTCAATCCACGTCTATTCAATGTTTTACCATGCTCGCTAAATGGTGGTTAAACTTGAATAACAGCAGCTGTGTTCACAGAGAGGCTGACTTGGTCGTAAAAATTAATAGATTCCATGATATCTGATGGTCATCCTACTTTGCCCGGCTGTAGAACTACATCTTCTATCTTCCATCATCATCGCTATCCGAGTGTGTTCAACACAATTTTCGCCACGCCTTAAGGAGAGTAGCGTTTTGAGTAGGAGAATATCGTATTCAACAGGGTAGTATGGTATTGAACAAACGAGTATCATAGTGAATAGCATCTTCGCTAGCCAAGGCTTCTGATTCGTTACACTCCACGAACCCTTGGCAGATATAGGCGTCAGTTCTGGCCCTCTAGCGGTGATTCGAAATTACCACCCTTCACGCATGAAATTTTCGACCAATCAAAACAAGCCTTACCGAGTTACTTCATCGGTGATGTTTACAAACACATATCGATGTTTGGTGTCATTTCGATGAGATATGTGATCAATGACTTATATGAATTGATCAAACACTGCGAATGTTCCCCCAAAGATTGTGATTTTTGTATTTAGGTAAAATGCCATGACATAGTCGGCAATGTAGCTCTGTACTGGGTGCCGCATTTTTTGTTTACTGCGAAACCAAGCCAGAATGTAAAACGCGATTTGATTGGGTGCCCTGGGATTCCAGGGCGCGACGGTTTGAACACGACTATATCCGCCAAGGGTTCGTGGAGTGTAACGTAATCAGAAGCCTTGGCTAGCGAAGATGAGTGAATAGGAGAGTATCGTATTGAACAGTCAATTGACGACTCTCTTGCTTGGCAAGGGCTCGATCTGCCACGGCCAGATCTTCCTGTGGGGGGACGTCTATCCGCCTTCCTCCCAGAGTGGAGGGAGATCACGGAGGACGCCTGGGCCTTGTCAGTGGTCAAGGAGGGGCTAGGCATTCCGCTTTTGCGGGAGCCGCCGTTAGCGTCAAGGCCAATCTTTTTTCCTCCTCCCGGGGATCCAGGAAAGGCTTTGGCTCTCCAGGAGGAAGTAAGGACCATGCTTGTCAAGGGCGCGGTCGAGGAGGTACCTTTGGCCGGAGTGCACCCCCGGTTTCTATTCCAGAATGTTTCTGGTACGGAAAAAGTCCGGGGCGTGGCGCCCGATCATAGATCTAAGTGCCTTCAACAGGCACGTAGATTCTCCTCACTTCAAGATGGAGACTCCTCGGGGCATAATCGCCTCCGTGAGAGATGGAATGTGGGCCACTTCAATAGATTTGAAGGATGCCTACTTCCACATCCCCATCAAGAAGTCGGCACGGAAGTTCCTCCGGTTCACTTGCAACGGGAAGGTCTTTCAGTTCCGGGCCATGCCATTCGGGCTCACGACTGCACCTTTGGTGTTTTTATCAAGCTGCTGCAGGTGGTCGTGGGATTCCTGCATTCTCGGGGAATAGATGTTCACATCTATTTCGACGATTCTCTCATGCTTCACCTAGTGAGGAGATCCTTGTTGCAGGACACCCGATTGGTCCTGAAACTCTTCCTAAAGGTCGGTTTCATTCCATCCAGGGAGAAGTCGGAGGTGACCCTATCTCAGGATTTCGTTTTCCTGGGAAACCGTTTCAACACGGTTCAGGGCATTGCCCTTCCACCAATGGAGAAGCTCGAGAAAGCCAGGGATCAGGCCCTGACTTTCATCGGCTGGTCTCGGGTCCAGGTGCGTTGGTTTCTCAGTTTCCTGGGATTTCTCAACTCCCTGGCAGATGTGGTCCCCTTGGGGAGACTTCACATCAGACCTCTCCAGATGTTCCTTCTTGGCAATTGGGTCCCTTCGTCAAGGGACTGGGAAGCTTGGATTCCTCTGGACCAGTCGGTCAAGGAGTTTGCCCGTTGGTGGACCCATCAGGACAACGTTCTCCGTGGGGTTCCTTTGTCCAAGCTCGTTCCCACTATGACCCTGTTCACGGATGCTTCCATGACAGGTTGGGGGGCGTACCTCGACGGGCATTGCCGGTCGGGGAGTGGTCTGGGGAACAGCTCTCCGAGCACATCAACGTGCTCGAGATGAGGTCTGTTCTATTGGCATTGCAGTCTCTTCGGGGGATCTTGCAATCCAAGGTGATTTGTGTGGCTACGGACAACTCAACAGTTGTCGCGTATCTGGAAAGGCAGGGGGGTACCAGGTCCCACATCCTGTGTGCCCTCGCTATCCGTGTTCTTCTTCTGTGCCAGGACATGCAATTAACTATCCTTGTCAAGCATCTTCCGGGCAGATTGAATGTGTTGACGGATACTCTGTCCAGGCGCCGCCAACCGGTGTTGCCGGAATGGCAACAGAATCCTTCGATTTTCGAGGGAGTCTGTCAGGTGTGGGACAGACCTCACATAGATCTGTTCGCCACATCCCTGAACAATCAGTTGCCAACGTTTGTCTCTCCGGTTCCAGATCCGATCCCGGATTTTCTTGTCCATCAAGCAGGGTCAGCAGGAGATCTCCTCCCAGTCCATTTCCAGATGGATCTGTCAGGTTATCAAGTTTGCTTATGACCATTCTGATGATCAGGTTCAGGCTCGTTACAAGGTGAGAGCTCATGAGGTTAGGGCTCTTGCTACATCATGGGCTCTTCTCAACGGCTCCTCCTTTCAGGATGTCATGTCCGCTGCCTTCTGGCGTGGGCAGAATACCTTTACAGATTTTTATCTCCGGTCATTGGCTTCGCATTCAGATGGGTTGCACTCTCTTGGTACGGTGGTGGTGGCACAGTCTGTGGCTGTGCCTCCACAGTAATCTGTAGGGTTTTTTAATTTATCATGCGATCAGGCATCACAATGGTACACCTGCTCTGCATACGCGGAGGTAGTTGCCATTTTTTAATCATTGTCGGCTAAAATTGGGGGGTTCCTTGAACCTATTTATCTCCCTACCTACCTGGAGTTGCGTCTGGGTTGCTGTGCCGTCGTTATGGGCTGCATGGCTTCGAGTCTCCACTACGGTAAGACGAATTCGCATACTAAAGTTATGGTAATTATTACCGAAATGAAATTGAGGTTTTTAAAGTAAAACCAATTTTCATGAGGTAATACTTACCATAACTTTATGGAGTCCCACCCTTTTATTCCTCCCCTTAACTCATTATCCTGGCTGCCCATGTGGCTCCATAAAGGTTTTTGAGGATGGGAGATCACTCTGTTGCGTAATCATTAAGATACAGGTCACGTGACGGTAGGGAGGGCGGGATTTTTGAATCTTGTTTTTTGGGGATACAAAGATGGGTGTAAGTGATGAATATGCATACTAAAGTTATGGTAAGTATTACCTCATGAAAATTGGTTTTACTTTAAAAACCTCAAGTTCAATTGTATGTATCATGCCCTTGAGGACTCCTCAGTCAATGACACAACAGTGTCGAAATTTAGAAGAATAATATAAAAGTTTGCAATCAGATGCTTATACACATGTATTCTGGGTACAGAGAACTTGGATTTGGTTCTGTTATTTGTTTATAGCACATTTTCAAAGATTTTGAATGAGAGTAGTCATGTTTACCGAATTTCAATCTAGACACACAAAACGTTATAAAATGTGCTATGCATACTAAGAAAATGGACATAGACCCTAACAAATTATCAGGTCCCTGTGTTCTGAACGTAAACAACAAATAAACAAACAAAAACAAACAAAAAAAAAAAAAAAAAAACACTAGTACAGCTTAGCCACCCAGCAATCAGATAAAATAATGTGCATTCACATGGATATTTGTTGGTTGGAATATTTGATAAGAGGTCCATTGGTGTGGATGTTGACACCGATATTGTAATTTTCTAAGAAATAAGATCAATTGTCTTGTTAAAAATAATGAAAATGGTCGGCAGTAAGTGTATTCACACTAATTGCATCAGAAGAGCATATAAGGAGTCCAATTAATTTCACTTTGTGTAAATATAAGATTATGTCCTAAGTCTACTAGAGGTCGCGGTGGTCGCGTGGTTAAAGTGTCCCGACACTTTATCACTAGCCCTGCACTTCTAGGTCGCGAGTTCGAAACCTACGGCAGTTGCCAGTTACTGACTGTAGGCCGGTGGTTTTTCTCCGGGTACTTCGATGTGCGATATCTCGGCACTCGGCCAACCGATTTTGATGCGGTTTTCGACATTCTTCTTTGGTGGTTACAAAGAATAACACATTTGATTATCGTTTTTCGTTCAGGGTACACTTTAACATAAATAGATGATGGAACTCGTCTCCAATACTTTCATTGCAAAAATCTCCTTTATATATATATTATACCACCTTCCTGTCATTATACGAATTTTTAAATTAGACGTATGAAATTTAGTTAAATGTAGTGTATTTATTTCCGATAATATTGTTAATTGTGGAAGAACGAATCGTCTGTATCATTTGAGTCGGTACCGACATCGTAAGTATAGGTGATTATGGTAGGACCGCTTCACGGCTGAGCGCTCCCAAGTCGAGGCTAGCCGCGGGACTCGATGGTCACTGATGGCTGCTGTCCAGGTAAAGTAGTCTACGGCTGGCAGTGCTGGTATTGCCGCGCGACAGAACCGCCCGAGGCGAATCTCGCAATATTCGTCATGACGTTTAATATTAGGCGATTTTCACGAAAACTGGATTGCTCCGTCAATACTAGATTCGAGGAGCAGAATTAGCGTCAGTGGAGAACAAAATAGACCCTGTCGGACATTTCTAGACTGTCGGGGAAACTTTTAGATAGTCATGAAATAAATAGTGTAAAGTTCATGATTTCTAGATAGCTCGATAGAATTAGACGGTGGTCATGTTAAATTGGATATGATTCACAGAACTAGCTTTGACCGTCGAAAATTAGCCATGAAAATTCATAATTAGATACGTTGCTGAAAAAATGGACTGGGTTGGGTTAAATTAGATCTTTTATGGTAAAATTGGTGAAAATTTCAGAATTAGTAGAAAATATGAAAAAACTAGTACATTCGTGTCTCCCAGTGACTCCGGCTTTCCTCCACTTCCAAAACCTGACACGTCCTTAAATGACCATGACTGTTAATAGGACGTTAAAAAACAAACAAACAAGCAAACTTAAGTCTACTACTCAGTAAACGTCTAGATAAGGATTGAAATGTGAATAATACATCCTGATATCACATACGAACAAATACCACTCGAGGGGGCTTCACACGATCAAATACTGAAAGGAACCCACCCTTATTAAGCCTTTAAGCTCTGTAAGTAGAGCGTCAGAATCTTCCTGTTTAGTACATGTACTTATGTTCTTATCGATAATTGACACATTCACTTATATGTTAAAAATACAAACAAAGCGAACTTACAAATAACATGTTATAAATATCCATAGTACAGTTTCATAGAAATAGTGATAGCGATCACCAACTGTTAAAATCAAACAGAGCTGCCTCTCTCTCCACATTGAACATGTACAACTGGACAAATAGGGAAAATGTTAATCAAAAAATTCTAGAAGGATCTTTCTTGTAGATAACGTTTCTCGACGATTTAATTAGTCCATCATCTCACCATCAGGTGATAGTCAAAGACAGCAAATTGTTTTATTCATAAAATCTAAATTATAAAAAAGCCAATGTGGTCATACAACATAGGTTGTATACGGCTTACACCTTAAAGTGTACCCTGAACGAAAAACGATAATCAAATATGTTATTCTTTGTAACCACCAAAGAAGAATGTCGCAAACCACATCAAAATCGGTTGGCCGAGTGCCGAGATATCGTACATCGAAGTACGCGATTTGCACCTGTCGGTTGGCTGCTAATCAGCGTATCGGTCAGTCACGCTGATTTGGAACTCTTCAGTCTATGACGTCACAGGTTGAACGGAGTGACTGCATTCGGAACACCTCGGCCGATTCTCTACGGTTAGATGATCGTAGAGAATCGGCAGAGGTGTTCCGAATGGGAGTGACTGTTTTGGTGGAGGACAGTGTGAACAGTAGCAGCACAAACATGTCTGAAAACGATCTAGACATGAGATTTGAGGTTGTTGAATTTGGCGAATATTGCCGACAAGAAGTCGGAATCCAACAATATAAGTTTGAGTTTAAAAAAAAAAAAATAGTGAAATTGACTCTGAAAATGACCGCTTGGTTAACACAGACTGGTGTAATAATCGGTCAATCATCAATAAATGTATATTAGTTATGTGTTTACCATTTCTTACTCATTACCTAAAGAAAGTAACACAGCATCAACATTTTAAAATAAAATAATGTGCCATTTCATTCGCAAATTAATATTCAAATAAACATACCAACAATACAACAGTTCTGGATACTATGGTTTGTGAGAAAAGACGAACACACGTACAGTAAATTCATGCGTTATATTCTATACAAAACCCGCTTCTAGTCATGAAGGACACTTAATTTAGAAAGTAAAATATTATTATCATCATGATCTACAATAGACTAAATCTCTCTCCCGTATGAATACCAGTGTGGAAGTCTACAACAAACTTCTACATATACAGATTTTATCCCTTATTTTACATGCCATGGTCTCAGGGATTAAGGACGATTAAATGCTTGAGAAAGATATAATTTGTATACGATCGTTGTCAGTGAAATTACATAAAAGTGATTCGCAACAATTATAATATAATTGATACTTTATGTACAGGTAAAAAAACCTACAATTTATTTCATCGTGACTAATCATAATTAATACTAAAACTTAAAAACAATGATTTTCGTGTATGATTTGTTTCAAATTTTATGTATTTTTTGCTATTATTGTTTTAATTGTGTCATTATTATGAAGTGATCTACATCCTTGTGGTTTTGCTTTCCATTCGTGTCGCAAGTCATATCTTCACTTAAAAAGGGACTTTTAAAAGTTGTATACTCAAGTTTGAATGGGTTAGTATACCGCTAAACAATTACCAGGTGTGAAATTACGGTCTACAAGCTCGTCACACATGTCACTGCACCACAGGTGTCTGTGATTTCTGGTGTTCTAATCGGTA
Organism: Pecten maximus; assembly: GCF_902652985.1. Classification (NCBI taxonomy): domain Eukaryota; kingdom Metazoa; phylum Mollusca; class Bivalvia; order Pectinida; family Pectinidae; genus Pecten; species Pecten maximus. Next base: position 41,766,960 of record NC_047020.1, read on the forward strand.
CACGTCGATAATTGCTTGTGAGTTCACGCGTTTGGTTTCTGTGCACTTCAAAAGAGTTCCGAAGACATGCTTTTACAGGTTGTACATAAATTGAGCTTGAATTTTATGAAGAATTGCGTTTATACTATAGGGAATACATTTTCAAGTTGTTGAAATCAAACACATAACTTTTGGAATTCAGTTAGTTTCGTTTTCCTTACAAACGAAAAAAATCGTATATCAAAGGTTTGTCTATAGAATAATTAACCTAAGTTACCTCATTCATATATATACCCATGATGCTGAACATTTACTCAATGAATCTTGTCTGGGAGTAACTGATCTTTCATGGACACGTTTTATCAATTGCGGACAAATACCCAAAAATCACAAATAACGGTATCATTACTGTTTTGGCTAATACAAAATTCAAAATGATTAGCATTTATTTCACATCTTGTATGAATTGCATTTTAAACTTGTATTACTAGAAATATTATAACTGAAATCAATACTGGTACATTTGTATGTAACAAACCGGTCATGCCCTCATAATAAAGGCTATATGATGTAAGTCGTTATAAATGACCCGTTATTCAAATGTCATACATGTTACAACGACCCGTTAAAATAAACAAATAAATTCTTTTAATCGGGGCGTTTCAATAAATAATAAGAATTTCCCC